>NW_028277113.1:25857500-27057500 GCF_059951505.1 Python bivittatus | reverse complement strand
GGTATTTTTTTAAATGCATTTTCAGGGATATACTTCAAATTATATATTAATTCATTATATTACAGCTTTCACCAAGATTATGATGGCAGGCAAGTTTGCCAGACATTTTGCCTCTTAAAGCAACATTAAACTAACAGTGTTGTTCACAGAAATCATTAACATATTTTTTATATATTTCTGTATTATCTTGTGGCAGAGCTGTCATAGCCCATGGTGGCATAAATCAGTAGAGCTACCGAAGTTTAATATAAGGTGACTGGAACTGAGGTGCTTCATGGTACCATTAGGTAATGTCGGAGCCTGCACTGAATGGTCTTAAAGAGGACGAAGTGATCTTTAGATGACAAATGTATACCTAATGCAATGCGCTCATACTGGTCTGGCTGCATTCAAGCATAAGAACCAGCTTAAGATTTAATTCTGAATGAAATAGGCTTATTTGAAAATTACTTTCATTTTGACCCAACTTTAAATTAGTTGAACTCAGACAAAATGAGTACAAATGCACTATATAACCAGAGTTCAAGTTAATCATGGATAACTGATTTATCTATGGGACACCAAGCAGTAGCCTCCATGTCTTCTCTCCAGGTAGTACCCACAAATATCTTTGTGATGGTGGATGGCATTTACAGTATATGTATGCAAATCTGCATTTAAAAAAGAAGCAAACAAGCAGGCTGTAATGGTATGTGGGAAAAACCTTGGGAGACAGAACAAAGAAATGCTGCCTAGGGAACAGTCAGATAAGAGGAGAGGCATAGCCCGCAGCTGTATAGTGGGTGGAGCAAGAGGCTCAGAAGGAACCCTCCCTCGCTTCCCTGGCTGTAAAGGAGACAATGGGAGATTTGTACTTTCAGACTTGCAAGATTCTGTTAATGTAACCTTAAAATAAAGTAGAATTGGCTCATCTAGTCATGTTTCCTGTCTGGTCTACCTGTGAAGGCTGACACAGGCACACAGTGAACCAATTAGACCTGAAGCAACTACTTGCAGAGTCTAAACTTTTGTTGGTTCAGCTTATAATTGAACACTCCCACATATTTATTGGTTTGTTTGTTTGTTTGTTTGTATGCTGCCCATCTCCCCCCAACGGGTGACTCTGGGCGGCTCACAGTTAAAATCAAAAACCCCATCAACAATTAAAAATACCCCATAAATAATTAAAATAAATTAACCCATTAAAAATCCATATTCCCAAGGAATGTAGCCAAGATGGGAATAGCAGAGAGATGCACCAAAAATGCATTTCTGGTTTGCAATGATTCCTGCACCCATTCTGTGTTTGAAGTCCAAAGAAGGAATTACTGTTTAATTTCCCTTCTGAGGACTCTTCCTCATGGTCACATTAATATCTGTTCCTCCAATCTTTGAGTTGGTAGAAGGCTATGCTGCCATAATCTGCACTTCCCAAGGTCAAATCTGTCTCAGCAATGACACCTTGCAAGTGGTCCTGTCCTTATAGCTTTACTGCAGGATAATTTAAGGGTAGTAATTGGTGGATTCTCCTGGTTTTGTTTTTCCTCCTGCGCAACATCAATAGCTAGTAAGAAAGCCATCTTAAAATGCAGAAGAGCAGGCTTGGGTGGGTGCGGGTGGGTGCTTGGGGTAGAAGCTTTATCCACTTTTCATGTTGTCAGACTGATTAGTTCCCAGTGCAAAGGTGCTCCGTGCTGATAACCTGTCTCTCAGGTGATTTCTGACCGGTGTCCAAAAATAGGCCAGCTGACAGACTGGTTCACAGAGGAGGGAAACAGTATGAATCATGAAGGACCTCAATTAGCACATCAAGTCAGCTCCATCCTGTGCTCAACTTCCATCCCACTGGGCTGTTTTGAACTCTTTTCTGTCACAGGACTAGAAAGGGAAACTGCAGAATTTGTCAATTTCACCCTAGCTCCCAAATATCCCAAATATGCTGCGTGCAGGTAATATCCATGCCTGGCAGCTTCTGGAAGTATTGAATCTGCAAAATGTCATCTGAGTGTGCAAAATGGTGCCCCCTAAGTAATAAAAACTATAGAAAGCATTTTTTTTTTTAATCTGCGCTCAGTCATTACTGACTCTGCAGTGACTGCTTGGACGAGTCCTTGCAGTTTTCAAGGCAAGGTGTTTCGGAAGTGGTTTGCCAGAGCCTCCTTCCTAGAGCAGAGCCCAGCTGGCGAGCGCAGGAGGCGGGGTTTCTGTTGCTTCGCGCCCTTTTCAGGCGAGCGTGGCTTCCGTGCTACTGGCAACTGCTCCTGACTCCTTTCCAAGGCGCCGCCAGCATTTTTCCTCCCACCGGAGTGAGAGTACCCATTTTCACGTGAGTTTTCGAACTGTTGGGTTGACAGGAACTGGGGAGGAAACAGAAGCTCACCCTGTTTAACGTGAAGGCTGGACTCGAACCGCTGAAGCGTCGACCATTTCTGGCCGGCAACTTTCAGCGTCATGTGAAAATGTTGGCAGAAGCAGTGAAAAACCTGTAATGCACTCTTTTGGGATAAAACAAGCAATAACTGACTCTCTTTCCAGGTTTAAATTAATCTTCCACGTGGTAGAGCAATAATCCTGTTTTTTTAAGACAGGTCAACCATGCTTCAAGACCAATAAACACATGTTAAAAGCAGATCTCATCGTTTTCCAGAAGAACTGAAGACCATGTATATAAGGAGCCCATGTATAGCCTAAATTGTTTTTATTGTAAACTGCCCAGAGTCACTTCCTCATGAGATGGGCAGTGTCTAAATTTGAAATATAAATAAATAAATAAATGTCACTCAGACATTATGTGGGAATATGTCTCTGTTGAAGCCACATGCCATAACTCTCCACAGCTCAAGTAAAACTGGCCATGAAGGGCAGTGCTCAGCATACACAGGGGAAGGGCTACACCTTGAGCAAATGAAGGTGCCAATAGGAGCTAAGCACATCCCAGCCTCTGACTGCAGCATTAGCAATGTCAACTATGAGAGAGACATCATAGAATCTTTATATGGCAAAACCTGTGTCAGATGGAGAGAAAAAAATGGTGCTCTGAAGCTGGAATAGCTAAAGACAAATGTGTTTGCTTCCGCGGAGGGCTGGGGATAAGGCAAAGGCTGTAGCATGAGTCTGTGGAATCTAAGAATAGTTACCAGGCTTGTTTGTGCTGCAACCAGCAGGACATGAAGATGAGTCTTGAGTTTAGATGGCTAATGGAGGCATGGTTGGGGCAAATAATTACAGACCCAGATTGTGGTTAAAGAACTACAAACACTGGAATAGTGCACAAAGAGATAGACCTTTATGTCATAGCTTCAGAGCAAGTCTGCAACTGGGGATAGAGGAACAGAAATTAAAGAATGTTACGAAACTGGCCACAATAATCTGTACTACTGCACATTTAACAGGTGGATTTATGGTCGTGTATTATATAGCAATGTAAACTGTTTATATTTACTAACTTTCCTCTGTTAAGAAATTTCTTGTGCACTGGATAATGAATAGGCAGTGACTGAGATCCTAAATTGTTAATAAAACACATTTCCAAATCAGTTAGTGCTATAAGCCACTGTTGCCTATAATGGATGCAGAGAATTTTGTACATATGGAAATACACCCAGTTATTATATACTCCATGGAGAACGCAACTTCAATATGAGATCTTGTCCTGAAATACGATTTGTGATGTTTTTTCTCTGGAAACTCAGGGAGTCAATCTGAAGCTATAAGGCAAGTTAGGCTTTTATCTTCCAAAACTCCTCTGGCTTTATAGAATTCAGCACTATTTCTTCCAGCTTTTAGCTATAAAACAAAATAATGTTTTGTTGGCTTAGGAACAAGACTGTCAGCGTCTTGCACCTTTACACTAAAATATGTTCAGTATAGTCATTCTGACATTATCCAAGGTATTTGCAGAAATATCCTGCTGTTAACAAAACAGATATTAATCATGTAGAAAAACTAAAAGAACTCATATGATAAAACAGTTTACTGCATGTGCCAAGAATAGTAAAAATAGAAATGCATAATGCATTTCAGGACCTTCTCTTAGCATTCTACATTTTCTAAAATGTGAGGATTTTTTTCTTTTATTGATTGTATTAGCCCTTTTATATCATCAAGAACAGAAATCTTTCAGTGGTTTATAATAAAAGCATGAACCCAGTTAAAACCAAACAAAATTAAAATAAAATCATACAGAAGTCTAATCATGCAGACCTAAACTATTTTGGCTTTAAAAGTAGTAACCAAAGTATCCTTTCTAGAATCAAATTGTAATGCTTTCAACACATATCTTATATAGCTTTTTTGACTTCTCTGGATTTTTTTTTTTTTCAGATAAGACACAAAGGCAATTCCGTATAAAGCACATTTAGTAGTAAAGCCTGGAGGTTACAAGGTCACAATTTTAAGGTTATTTCTTTGAAAAAGACAGAGAAAAAAATAGATGTCTTAGTGCAACTTTTCAATCTGGGCACCCTCCAAATGTGCAGCTGTTTAGCTATTGCTAGGTGTTAATCTGTACATTAGGTGGGTGCTCAGGTTGAACAAGCTGTATTGGGCACCATGGCTGGGAAACATTGATGTACAAGATTGTACTCTCAGACTGGCATACTAAGCCTAAATGTGGTTACCCTTCCATTAATTTTAAAATAAGTTATCTTGGTTTAGTAACCCTCCTTTCACATAAGCACATTTAGAAAAGATACTTTATGGGTCCACACAATAGTTATGCTTGCATGACATACTCACCTATGCATAGTTGAATTATTGTATCAACCTAATTTTCCAGGATTGTACAAGACACTGAACCATAAGGTAAGCAGATAGACTGAATTTGCACAACATGTTAGAATAAAAAATAGTTGGTTAGTTTGTCATTCAGTGGGTTATATAAACACAGCTAACCAGTTATGCTGGTAGGGTGAAAGGCAGAGCAGCTAACAGTAGATTGATAATTTGATGACCTCAAGGCAAAAAAGATGAGCATACTCAGTCACGGATGAATCAATATCAAATTACATAATATAGAAGCAACACATAGAATGTTTCCTGCTCTTCTCCAGAGTGATAACTTCTAGCAAGTTCCAGAAGAACTACCCCACTTCCAGAAGACTGTCCATGATTGCTCTCAATGGTCCTTCCCAAGTCTGGCTAAGAAGGTATTGGCCACGATAGCACTTGGGGCATTAAAACAAAAACTAGTTGTTGGGATTAAAAGGCTGGTTGGGGATGTCTGGTTTGATGCATGTTAACATAGGAGGTGATAACATTGATTTTTATATTCCCCCAAATTGCTTGAAGGTTCTGTTCCAAATAAAGAAATATGCCATTGTATTTTCTTTATTATACTCATCCAAAATATGTATGTACATTTTTTACAGCTGATGATGACTAGACTGAGCTGACTGAAAAGCACTGCATAAAACACATGCATAGGTAACCAGCAAAACATTTTCAATATTTTAAGTCTTTACACAGTGTGCATGCCTGGTGCGTTCTACAGGATAACAAAGTACTTTTAAAAACAAAATGTTTGGGACATAAGAAATGTCTATAGTGCTAGATGTTGTCAAGCATGTTCTAAATAACAGACATTTTGTTAAGGCTTGACAACTAGCTAGCCTTCGTTATTCTACATGATCATATGTATTTGTTTTTTTCAAGGTAATCTATTGCTGCTGATGAATTCCAGTCTTCAAAATGGGTCAGCAGTGTTTTTATTTGTCTAGCACAAAATCAACGGATCTGGTTTCTGAGAGGGGTCAAAATGATACTGGCCCCTTGATTTAAATTTGCAAGAGTAGAATGTATTGGATTTCCACCAGAAGATGATTGATTCTGGGGGGAAAAAAATCTGTGTATATTTCCAAAATTAATCTCAGCATTTTCTTTCAGTTGTTCTTAACAAGTTTAGGAAACGCATACCAGCATGATAGCTGTTGAACTTTAACAATATTGCAAAGGAGCATTGTGGAATGATTTTATTCATGAAGTTCTCAAAATGTCAATATGTGTTGTACAGAATGTTCCTGGAAGGAATACAATAACAAGCTGATGGCAGGATTAACATTCAGTCTTCAGTATTTTAATGGCTTTGTGTCACAGCTGAGGAATCTTTTGAGGAAAAAATGGAATACAACTTAATCTGAAGTCAAAAACTTTGTTCAAAAGCCAAGCAATTAAGACTGGAATGCTGAGCATATTTGGCAATTAACCCAATTGATGGATTTACTTCTGAGTAAGTAAGTTAGGTTGTATGTTTTATTGCTCGGTCAGGTTGTCATTGTTCTTTCTTCATTATATTGTTTTCATATAGTTTTTGGTGTTGCACACTTCCCAGAGTCACTATAGAGTTGGATAGCCTTATAAATTTGATAAATAAATAATAAATATGGAATTGTATTGAATGTTACTTACAAATCTTTTACATAAATAACATAAGTTAATAGGATTCTAGAATTCCCCCACCTCCCACCCCCATTACTGCAGTGGAATTATAATGAGTTTTATTGCATTAAAACATAGTCTGGAATTCAGAGAAGAAACACTCTATCTCGTATTTGTAGAATCACAGAAAAGGAATGCTGGACTGAATAAAAGACTAATCCAACAACTGCAACCAACCAGATCAGGATCTGAGAGTACTAACACCCTCCCGTTTGTCTTTCTTGGAAAAGCATACTGTAGGTAATAACTTTTGGTAATAAAACAATAATAATAATAACACTAATAATTCCTTTGATGATTAATAATCATTTGATGCCCTTGTTTCCTATAAAATTCTCTAATTTCCTTTTAAAAATATCCCATTTAGTGGCCTTTACTACTACTACATCTTTTGGTGGCCAATTCCGTAATTTAACTATGCATAGTACTGTATATGAAGAAACAAGGTTTTTTTTAGCCATCCTGCACCTCCTTCACTCAGTCTCATTGGATGACTCAGGGTTCTAGTATTATAAAAGGGGGAGAAAAAGCTCCCTGTTTATTTTCTCCACATGAGATTTAATTTTATACGTCTGTCACACTCCTCCTTTGTTTTTGTATAGGCAAAAATATAAATTGTCATACTTCTCATTGCGTGAATACTTTACTTGGGTGTTCTTATAGTCTTGGAACTTCAGTGTGTTCATACTAGGGCTCCTTCATAATTTTCTTCAACAATCTGTGAACTAAGATGGGAAGGCAGAAAATGACTGGTCTGAAACCACTCTCAATAGATTTGGTTCTTGAACCTGGGTCTCCCTTGTCCCAATATCAACCTCTAACCACTGTTATTTTGTAATTGCAGAGGAAAATATTTGCGATTCAAATGACTATTTTGCAGTTCTAGAGGATTGTAATTGTTTGTATTAAATTGTTAATTCTACTGTAAAGTCCACATTTTGATATTATTCCATGTTTAATTTTCTTTTTCTTCTATAAACTGAGCAGTCAGGACCTTTTATTCTTTTGACATCTATATTGATCTTCTTTGTCATACATTTCTTCATTTTTCCTGGAACTAGGAAATAGCAAATTTGATATGGAGAAATCATGTAATTACAGCTCTTTCCTGGCATGGACATCTGTTATCAGTATCTACTCATCCTGCAGATCAGTGGCTGTTAGGAGCAAAACCAACCATATAAATTCACATGTTAATTCAAAATTGTTTGTATACAATGAACTAAAGCTTCAGCTGGTATCCCTGATGTAGGATACTAGTTATGACTGTAAGGTATGAATTCCTGATTCAGGCATCTTACACCTGAGATAATTAGAGAGAATATAAATAGCCATGTTTTTTAAAAAATTGTTTTTAATATCACTTAAATTATTTATTTTTAGCAACACTTATAAAAATTAGGTTGACATGTGATCCAGAGCATCTTTCTAGAAGGTATCCACAGCTTTGTGTTTTTTTCCTCATCTAGTTGTGCCATTGTTTGTTGCAAGTAATTTTAAATTAATTCTGACCCCACCATTTTTTTATATTGATTGATTGATTGATTGATTGATTGATTGATTGATTGAAGTAGGGCTTCTTAGTTTTGAAAGAATCATTCAAATGATAAAATTGCATCATGATTGAGATTGGCTTATTGAATATATTGTTATTTCCAATAGTTTCATCTCCAGCAATAACCTACTTTTTCTTCCAAAAGCAAAAGAGTAATCACTAATACATATTTGTCGTTCTCTAAAAAATTGGCAAAAGTATTGGCTTCTTGTGGGGACAATGGCGGCTTATTCATCTCTCCACAAGAGCAGAGATGGCACCTCAGCTGGATCGGTGACTGGCAGCAAGTGCTGGCCATCCAGCTTGCTCCGAATTAAGGAGGAAGCAAGAAATTAACCCATTTGGTTTCCAGGATGGCCATTCTCGTAAACTAATCATAGAAATGGAAGCTTCTATGAATGGCTTGCGAGTGAGCGGCTGGGAGGCAGGGGATCCATCTTCGTTCACAGCTGTGCTACAGCCTAAATATAGACACTAGAGCCAGCTGCACCCCATTTCTAACCCACTTTGGAATATAACTTTTTTTTAATGTAAAAGAAACCTTCCTCTGCAACAGATAAGTAATTCTCTTGGTGTTTTTTTCATTATTTCTAGGACTGTAACTTTAAAAGAAGAATTATATTTTTATTATAATTTGAACAACTCGGAAAAAGCTGGAAGATAAGGAGTATACAAAAAATATAAAAATTACTTATGGTGAAAGGGGAAGATTTATTTGTTATAAGTTTAATTTTATGAAACTCGTCTGTATTAAATGGATTTGATTTTTCTATGGGAAAACCTTTTGTTTTTCTGTGATATGCCTGTTAATTGGCTGGATTTTCAAAACAAAAGAAGATAGTAATTTGAGATTTTTGTGTATTCCCTGTTGGTGCATGCCTGCAATTACAGTGTGAAAGCCACCAGAGAGCGTGAACTGTCTGCTTACTTTCACTTATACAATACCTACAGTTGCTTGCTTTGGAGGGAAAAAAAATGGCTAGAAGAGGCTCTTTGGAGCACCTGTTAGAAGATAAATAACTTCTTTAAGTTTACTCCAATCAGTGTTTGATGAATTAGGAGCTAAATTCAAGTCCCTTGAAAAGAAGATAGAGGAAAGATTGGATGAGATGGTTGATTTTGAAATGGAGGTAGAGATTGACTTGAATATGGATTTGGAGTTCAAAACAAAATGCTGGATTATGAAGGTGGTATGAACAAAGATGTTGTGGATCTGAAAATGGATTTAAAAATGCCAAAGGATAAGAGTGATATGCAAAAGGATGCCAGAATAGATTTACAAATGAAACCAACTGATGCCACCATGATCAAAGGGGACATACAAGTAATGGAAAATAAGAGTGACTTGGAAAGACTTTTTATCTTGGATTTGCAAAAGGAATGAGTTGAATTAGTGAGGCTGTTCCTGGGAAGAAACAAAGAGAAACTACGGGAGCTGTTTCTGGGAGAAGACAAGGAGAAAATGATGGGGAATCAACTTATGGGACACTATTTGAAAGGATTAGAGATTAAGCTCTTTAAAAGTAAACAAAAGGCCTACAAAGTGAACTTATATGATTATGGTATAATTGCAGTAAGGTTTTTTATATGTACAAAGGTGGAAGGATATGACATTACCTACAATGGAAGAATGGATGGTGAAGCTGATGGAGTTGGCTAAGAAGGTAAAATTGATGGCTTTGATTTGAGAAAAGACATTGTGCAATTTTAATGTTAATTGGAAACTTTTTTTGGACTTTCTACAGGAAACAGGAAAAGATGAAATTATGTTATATGGATTTGATGATTAGAAATAATATGGGTTTATAGTAATAATGGAAGTTATGTCGTAAACTTAATGAGATTGATGTATACTTATATCTGTTGGGAGGAGGGTTGGAAGTCAATTATTTTTTCTTTTTCTTTCTTTTTCTTTCTTTGTTTTTTTGCACTTTTGACCTTCATCATTCTTTTTTCTAATTGTCCTTTATTTTTCTTATTTTTGTCCTTTAATATTAGTTTTTGTTAGTTTTTACTGTTTCTATTTTAAAATTCAATAAAATTATTTTAAAAAATGGCAAAAGTGATTCACTGAAAATTTTTCGAATGGTAAATCACGATGTTTAAACTATCACATTGTTGCTATTGCTGCTGCTGCTGCTGCTTCTGCTGCTGCTATTTTTACAGTCTGGCTGCAGCCATGAGATAAGATAGTTACCAAAAGGCATATATTGCTCCACTTAAATATAGCATAACTATTGTCTAATATGAACTATATATTTTAAAAAATATCTGGGTCATCATGTGTTGCAATATCAGATTCCATCTCAAGATTAGGTATCAGTGATACAAAGCTAATCCTTAAAAAAAGAAACCAAATCAACCCTTTTCTTTTTGTTTTTATTTTGCTTTTATTAGCATTTAATTTTGTTTATAAGTATTCTATTCTGAACATAGAACAGTAGTGAATATTTTGTCATCTATTCAATTAGTCTATAAAGCTTTAACAAGCAAAGCAATTGATTACAGATGTAAGAAAGCTCAAAATTTCTTGTTGAAGAAAATGATGGGACATGTTTTTAATATATCTAGTTTCTCCAAATGTTTAAAGTATTCTAGCATATTTTATACTTTTGGGATCCTACTAGCTCAGCAATCTGAGGATAGAGCTGACGTTTGAGGACCTCTAGTGAAGATGAACTCATTATTTCATTTGGCAGCCCTTTTCCACTGGCTGACAGCTCGTACGGTCAGGAGGTTCCTACTGATGTGTAGCTGTTTCTTTGTAGTCTGAACCTCTTTCCATGCAGTCCTGGCCTCTGGGACAATAGAAAATAAATCTACTTTCTCTTCTCTGTGATAGTACCTCAGATATTTTAAGACTGCTATCATTTTTACCTCAACTGTCTTTTCTGTAGGCTAACCATACCCAGTTCTTATAACTGTTCCCCATATGGCTTGATTTGTAAACCTTTCACCACCTTGGTAGACTTTCTCTCAACTTGCTCCAATTATTTGTCACTTTTTTTGAATTATGGTTCTCAGAACTATACATAGTACCCCAGATGAGGTCTGACCAGGGCAGAGTGGAATGGAACAATTACTTCCTGTGATTTGGACTCTGTGCTCCTCTTAGTGCACCCAAAAAAAAGCATTTCCTTTTTTAGCAGCTGTATCCCACACTCTTTAACTTCTGATGGACAAGCACACCCACATTGTTTTTATGGGTACTACTGCCAAGCCAGATTTCCTCCATCCTGTACTTCTGTCTTTCATTTTCCCTACCCAGATGCAGAACTTTACATTTCACCCTGTTAAATTTCATCCTATTCATTGCAGCCCAGTGCTCAAGACAGTCTAGATCTTTTTTTAGTCTTCTCTCTTTTATCTAAAGTATTAGCCACTTCTCCCAGTTTTGCATCATCTGCAAACTTTGTAAGTGTCCCCTCAATTCCCTCATCCAAGTTATTGATAAAAATGTTGAACAGCAGAAGTCCAGGACAGGGCCCTATGATATACTCTGTGCAATACTTCCTTCTAAGGTGAAGTGGAAATAGGCCAGATTTGGCCTGGAGCTATGGAAAATGCTCCAGAAAAAAATCCCCCAGGGGATTCCTAGGAGAGAAGCAGTTGATTAACAGCTCAAACTGTTACCTTCTGTTCCATTCTAAGCCCTTCTCTTTCTGTTCACATGACCCAGAGTCAAGCTATTATTAAGGCATTGACAAGAACACCAAACACCAGGTTCTGTGTGCCTTCCTTAATTTGGCATCATTTTCCACAAAGAACTGCCAATCTACCAATCCTGGGCTGCTTCTCTTAATTCCAGTTAAGAATGTATTTAAATTATGGCATTTAATGTGTGTAAGTGTATGAAACCTGGATGCATAAAAAGTACATCAGGATTTGTTGCAGCAGTGTGAAAATGCTTAGTATCACATGTACTGATATATGCTTTCAGATTGTCAGTTATATATAAAACAGAAAAAGATATACAGGCAAAACATTTTGAAAAAAAATACACAACCATACAACAATAGAAGTATAAGAACTGCTAATACTTACACAGGAAATTGATTACCATAATGAACGTCTACTTTACAATGAATTTCAAAAGTACCTCAAAAACTTTGCCAGCTTTTGACTGTACCTAATATCAAAGCTGAACTTGGATAACGTATACATTGCAGCTGTTTCCATAGCAAATTGATCTCCCTCCAAACTGCACAGCTGTTGTGCCATATTGCTTCAACTCTTAAGATACTACATGACTGCAGTAAACACCTTCATCCTGAAGAAAAACTACATTTTTTGGAATTATATTAGTGGAAAAAAAATGGCAGTATTTCTCCCACTGGTATTTGGAAGATAATTTACTGCCTCCATGTGTTTCTGCCTTTAGAAATTGCTTCACTTTAATTGCTTATAGTGCACATTTTTCCCCTATATACTACCTTGCTTAAAGAGATGGCTTCCTTTACACTCTCAGTGGTTTTCAGATTGGAATATTGTGAGCTGTGGAAGCAATTGCCAAACAGAATAATATTTTAAACGCTATATATTCTCTGCCAGTTCCTGAATTGGAAGATGAGCCAGGAGGCTCTGCCATCCTTCAGAGCTGATCTCCAAAAGATGTTTTAGAGCTCCAGACAGTTGCTATGTTTGTGTCCCTTTGCACTCTGAAGAACCTTTTGAAGATCAAGTCTGAAATGCTGCACAGCCCTGTTGTAGATTTGTTATTTACTTAAGATATGTATAGCTCCCTTGCTATCCAGGGGAATCAAACAGCAACTTACAATCAACCAAAAATAAGAACAGTAAAACAAAGTAAAATGATTAATTAAAACACACAGGTTTAAATTCTGCAATAATAAACAAGTTGTGGACAGACACTTTAAGGAATGAAAGACATGGTCAGGCCATGGATGCTAGGCCCTTAAGACAAGAATAAAAAAGCCAGCTTGTTGCCTGTTATAGTAATGTTAGATGATGTCATAGCCAGTCCCAATCTTTCAGGAAAAGCATTCTAAAATCTCCTAGCTCCCTGTGAGGCTTGAGGAAAGATGTAAGGGGAATAACAGGCTTTTTGTCACCTTTCTCATTTGAATTTAGTTGGATTATCTGTTAGAAGAAACCTTGGAGCAGTGATCAAGCTGTTCTCCAAGTATTTGTACCCACTTTAAGAATGGAATGGTTTGTTCGCTATTAAAATCAGCAGCAACCCTGAGATGAAATGTAGACATTTCATTTAAATGCTGTCTTCAGCAAAAGGAGTCCACCATCATGATGACATCTCAGAGCAGGGAAGAAAATGTTTGCCCAGTAGCTGATACTTCAGTGAAAGTTAATTCTTGCATACTAATATTTCCCCCACTCTCTTACCCAGCACATATGAACTGGTCAGAAAGAAAATAACTGTGTCATGAAGGGAAACCTTTCAGTGCACATGTAGACATTGATCAAACATCACAAACACAATGAAGATGTAATTATATGTATAACTCGTATTAAATATGCATTTTTGCACATCTGTATAATATTACACAAAAGCATACACTTGGTAAGATAAAGGATGCCTTCATTTTAAGTTCAGGTCCTAGTAACTATACTGATACATCCATGCAGTTTTCTTGACAATAGTGCAGAAATGGTTTACTCGTCTTATTCTAAAAGGTTTTGGTTTTGGTTTTTAATTTCCCTGTTTTGATACATTTGCATGTACAGTAGAGTTGTACAGTACTCAGGGGCACAAATGTAGTGCCAGTCAGCAGCATCTTAAAGTTCCTTTTCTTAGGATCACACAGCTGTTTGGGACAGGATGATTGGAATGAGCTGTAATAGTCAAGAGACCCTTCAACTTGTCTTCATCATGGGAGTCTAGCAATACCTCAGATCAAGGAGCGGCCAGCCTGAGAAATAGACTAGAATGGGTTCTCCCAGAGGAAAAGGAATCTGCAGCTTTATAACCACATGGCTGCATTTACCAGCTGCCAGATGCTGCAGATAAAACTCTGAGCGTTTGCTCTAATACTTGACTTAGGTTTTCATTCCTATGAGGCAGGGGTGATATCAATAATCAGGAACTCAATAGAAGAGGGAAAGGGGAAAAACCATAATGTTATATCTGACCAGGACTTTTGGTTTGTCAGTCTTCTTCCAGTCTCATGTTTGAAGTAAGCTTATGATATTATTCTTCAGCGTCAAGCTTGCTATGAAGTGACAAGCCAGAAGCTGGATTTGGGTGCAACACATTTTCCTTGTGTGTAAAGTGCAGAGCTCACTGGTACTAGTTTTCATGTTCGTAAATAACCAGGGTTTCCAAGAATGAAGGAAACAAATGAAAAAGGATTGTTGATAAATTCCAGATTGCTGATAAATAATGCCAAGATTTCCTGGAATTTAGGAATATTGTTTTTGAATTAAAAATCCTTTTCTGTGAACACCGTCTTTCTGTTCACCAAAGCATGATTGCCCCCAAAACCTTTAATAGCTCATTCACAAAACTAATTTTGAGTAAGACAGCACTGTTTAATGTAATTAATTTGCAAAACTGCTTGAAAAATAATATGGAAAACCAAACAGAATAAGCGATAGTTGCCTAATGCAGTTTTCACATGAACAGAAGCATGATCCAGATATTTTATATGAAGATAATAATTTTACACAAACCATTTACATTTTCCAGTTGAATATTGATTGTTGCAACTAACATTGTCTGCTATGTATTCTGATCATTATTTGTTAAGAGAAAAATGAGGATCATAATGATGTAATGTTTCTAATTAAAATATTTAAATTCGGTTCAGTAGAAGAATAAAACATTCAGCTATACTGTAAATGCTGACTGTAGAAAAAATGTCTTACAAATAGCAATTACATAGCAAAATAATCCATACAGCTACAGCCTACATTTTGTTTCTGCTTTATAATGCAAATAAAATATTCTCTCCCTTGAGGCCTGTACTTTACTAGGGAATGTGATCAACTGTTCCCGTAAAGGGATTTAAATTTAATGATAGTCATAGTTCATCAGTTGAATAAATTCCAATTGTGAATTCCTCTTAGACTAGTTGTTCCCTTGAAGGATTGTATGGAGCCATTAAGAAAATAATCACGTATTATGAGCTAAAAACCTCATTTAATTTATCCATAGTGTATTCTCAATCGGAATTGTTTTTATTTTTAAAGGTCATCTGTCAGTGTTGGGACTTTAAATACAAGACCAATTTACAAGTTGTGCTTGAAGGAATATCACATTAATGCATTGTGGTCAATGAATCTCCTGTCTGAGCTGGCTGAAACTGTACAACTCACAACCTTCAAATCAAAAAGGCCATTTAATTGAACTTCAGTATTGCTACAGAGGGATCCAGTTCCAGCTCAGTCTATTATTTAACTTTCTAAGCTGGTTTTGGAAATCAAATACATATAAACAAGTATCTGGGTATTCATTTCACAGTAAGCCATAATGTGCTATGCTTGCTTTTGGCTTTTCTTCTTGTGTGAACTCAGTCATGATATATAAACCACAATATATTATAGCATATTGTATAAAGCAAACTTATTCATTATTATGAGTGATTCTGATCAGTCAAGACAGCAAGAAATGTTGACTAATTAGCCAATGTGACTATTTAGAGAATATTTTCATAAGCAAAAATGTAATGCTGGATGATACAAATATCATTCACCAAATATAGCATCCAAAATTTGGACTACAAATTTCTGGAAGGAAATATTGAGTTCTTAAGAATGATACTGTATAGTACAGAAACTCTCCCTAAACTAAGTAGGCTATCACAATATAAGGTTCATAAACGTTTGTAATATCATGTCTAGCATTCTTATACAGTGCCATCATAACTTGTCTCTGTGCAACTGTTGTATAATCTGGATATATTTTTAAAAATGGCAATCCCAGGTTTAGGGAGTAAATTGTTTGCTCAGTGTAATGTTTAAACCTGGGGTCTTAATTTGTTAGTTCCAAATAAATCAGAATTTATAAACTAAGAAAAAACTGCTTTGTGCCAATAACACTTGAGTCCATCAATTACGATGAGCACACTGGTGAGACCCACTCTTTTTATGTAAGAAACCTCTTTCCATGGGGCAATAAACTATTCCCCCAGCATTGTCATACAACCCTATCAGAAGCATTTTTTTTTCTTTCAAATTTCCTGAAAGAAAATCTCAGTTTATTACATCATTATAATGCATCTGATCATTTTATGGCAATACTATGTCCTGCCAAATGTTAAATAATTCTTGTAACATTTGGCAGGACACAGTATTGCCATAAAATGATAACAGAGAGTTGATGCTTAAAAAAAAGATTTTGCAAAGCAAAGATAACCCTATCCATAATTTTTACTGCACACATGGCCTTCTGTTAATGCAGCTGATACCATTAGCCTACCATTTTAGCTGATTCATTTCCAATAGGTTTTAGTATATTATTGCAAGGCTTGAATATAAATAATTTGCAGAGTAAATTAACATGGGAACTGAAATAAGTACATGTTTAGAGTGCAAGCTTAAAAAATCCAAATGTTTTGGATCTAAAAACATTCTTCAGACCTAAGCACATTCTTCTTACTGTTAAAATATTTTCTAAGCTAATCCCATTGCAAAGAACACTTAATAGAGCTGTGGAATGCTGATTATGTACTACTTTTGACATATTTTAGTTATAGGGCTTTCTAGTCAGAGTTTTTGATGCTATCGATTAGGCATCCACACACAAAACATACAGAACACAATCCGTCTTTTTCAGCAGCTTTGCACAGCTTCTCGTATCTCTGTCTCCACTAGATAGGTATCTGCAAGGGATGGAGAGATGATGACGTATGAGTCATGATGTCACAGTGCAAACCCATGATTATGGAATTGCCTCAGATGCTGGGATGTAAATTCATAAGGGAGGGGGTTGCATTGTCGATGCCTATGTAAAACAGCTCATTTTAGAACTGATCGAAACAGAATTCATTGGAAATGCCCTTTTTGTTCAATGGGCCCTTTTTACAGTAACGATACCTGTTTATGTAATGCCCTCTCCAATGGAGACCTTTTTATTTTAAAGGGATTTAGGAAATCATTTTAGAGTGATTAAGAATTGAATACTGCTGATTTTGGTATAATTTTATCTGCTGTGTGGTGTCAGTGTTATTTTTTTATTGTTTTTATTTCTTTGTCATTTATTTATGGTGAATGAGTTCATAGATAGAGAGGGGAGAAGCCAAGTGGTGGATGGAGTCTTGCATTAAGTTTAAATATACTTACATTCTTTTAAAAGCAGATAACTAACATAACTAAAAGAGCCTAAATTTGTCCCCAACCCTGTCACTTCACATCCCTTGCTCCCCTTTGGATTTGAAAAAAGTGTACTATCTGGTCATGAAAAGTTGCCAGTCCTACATCAAGTATCATGAAATTAGCTTCAGTTCCTTTTCCTCTTTTCCCTCCCTCCCTCCCTCCCTTCCTTCCATTTTCCCATGCAAAATATGCAAAAATCATTTGCGTGCAAAACCAAAAATGTCAGTTTGGAAAAGTTTCATCTACATTTGGGAAAGTATAGTTTCAATCTAACTTGTGGAGTCAGGGGTCCCTAAGCAGTGGTGCCCACAGGGGGCACAACAGGAGCCGAATGATGAAAGCAGCATCATTACAGAAGCCTCACAACTTTTATGTCTGTGCCATGATGTTGTAAACACATATAAAACGGGCAGACCTTGTTGCCCAATGGTGAGACACAATCTTGATCATTTTGAGGAAAGCAGCAAGATCCTGCAAATGCCCATGTTCCCAAACTGTTTTGAGCTGGTGGGCAGATTTGAAATTTTGAGATCTGACCCAGAATAACTGCCATAGGAGCCATGACCAGTCACAAAATGTTTATTTATCAGAAGGCAAACCACCCACTCTAGACTCCTAAGATGGTTTCTACCCCTTTAGCTTCCCTCAGTCTTTTTTCTGCCAATTGCATACTGCCAATCAAAACACTGGACTGTAGCCCCCCCCCCCCCCCAATTTTTATTCTGTAAAAATACTTGTAGAATAAATGTGAGGCTCAAGGCTTTATTGGAAATAAAGATCATGCCTGATCTTGCCTTTGTTCTGCAGCACGGGAACTCCATTTCTTTTAAATTCCAAATGAACTTTACAAAAAAATCTAAGCAAGCAGTGCACAGAGCCTGGGAAGTACTAAGAGAGGCATCATGAATGATCAGGGACAGCAGCCAGAAGAGGATAATGACTTCTTTATTATCCAAAAGGAAAGACTCATCTAGTATAGCCCCAAATTGATTTCAATATCATCCAATACTAGCATCTCCTATTGGTGGAACTATTAGAACATTTCCTCACAGGAGGTCTTTGCAGGCATCCACAGGTCTCTTGGTGCCTACAGACACCATGTTAGGTGCTTGAGGGTTGAAGTGGCCACACTTACTTTCGCAAGTTCAAATGTAATAAGGTAGGGAATTTTACTCAAAATAGAAGTTATATCTTCAAATCATCTCCTTAATGCAAGAAGTACTCTATATCAGCATACAGTTGGGAGGACATTGAAATTAAAGGTCTAATAACTATCCAGAGTTGCTAGATATTGATTTCAACTTCGAGCTGTAGTTGGTGATAAAGTTATGAATGTCCTAAATTTTTGCATGTCTTTGCTACAGGATGTTCCCAGAGCTTTATGGGAGTCTTAGTGATGCATAAAGGAGTCTGAATGAACAAATAAGTTCATTCGAGCTTTATGCTTGTCTTCTTTATTTTAGAAACACATCCAACATGTGATACGTCAGTGTGAAAAAGTACCTGTAATTGTTCTGCTTTTCTTTGTAAATGGCTCTGTTTTCTTTGATACCTTTTAACATTTCCCCATCTTTACTGAAGTCAGCATTCCAATTCTTATCTTTTCCTTTTATTTTGAACATATCTCCATTCTTCTTAGGATTCTTTGCCAACCTCAGATCATTCTGAGCTTCAGCGTCTCTACAATTCTGCATATATACTCTTCCTTGGGGATTTGGCCCTTTTTCAATATCTGATATATATCCTGTTTTGATTTTTAGATCAAATAGCAGCATTTGCATGTTGATGTAATTATGTGAATGTTGTCCCTTTGGCATGATTGCAGTTTGTTGCAGATGCCACTGGGTAAACTCAAAGAATCTGTGCAAATCCAACTCTAGGAAGTGCAGGGAAGTGATAGTTGAGAGGTGTGAAGATACTGAAAATGAAGGCACTTAGTATAAGCAGGACAAGGAAGTTAGGGTTTCCAACGTTATTCAGATTTCTTCTCTTTCCAGAGATAGGGATTTACTCATGCTTTTTCTGAATGAAAGAGAGCAAAGTGATATGAATAGAGTCTTATTTTAGAGAAGGAAAACAAAGGTTTTATATTGGCCTAATATTAAAAGAAATGTGTTGTGGTATTAGTTCTGATAAGGTCAAACCAACAGAAATCACTTTTCCACTTCATATGAAATGGCTTTAATGCTGGAAATAAGTTTTTTGGACAGCTCCCAAAGCTGATATGAGAAAAAGATGCAGGAAATGTTGTATCTTTTAGCACGGAGAAGCAAGAATAAGCTTTCTTGGACCTACAGGATAAGGAATATTTTTTTATTATTATTTCTATATCCTTTTGAAAAATGGTGGTTTGGTTAATTGCAAAAGAACAGAGATTCCATGTGGTAAAAGATAAGTCGGGGAGATAATTTTGAGTGTAGTATTAAATTGAAATGAATTAGATTTCAGTTCTCTTTGTTAATAACATAGTTTGCCGTTTTATAATTTTTAAAAGGTCTAATACATTAACTTGCATTGTAATTATTTAAGGATATATGACAAAAATATATTATTCATGCTTTTTCTATTATGTACTCGAAGTCTGCTTTCTTGTTTAAAGTTTTGTCTTCTTTACGTGTTTGTGTGCGTGCATTTCTGTCTAGTTATCTACCTGCCTCTGGATTGTTTTTTTTCCATAAGTAGAAAAAAATTGTAGCCATTTAGGTAATTTACTGTCTTCATTCAGTATTATTTATATTGGAGCCTTAGCATCAGTGCTGGAAGTAGCTTCTAACCATTTTGTACCTTAAAATGTGCAAGAGGTAATATTATCCCAGTGCCTCTTTGGAAACATGACTCTAGGTATCGGCTATTCTCTAAAAAAGAAAAGATATATAGTTCCTCATGTTTGGCAATTTTTTAAAAAAACTGTGTAGTAAAAAAGCTAACATTCAGTAGTATATGAGTAGAATGTGCATTTCTTTCTTCCTTTCTTTCTTGGCTTTTGTGATAAATTATCACTGCAGCAGGCAAAAGTTGCTAAGCAAAATTTATCATTGGTGTGTCATAATAGCAGCTTGGCTGTAATTTGATGCAACAGGGAAATTTTTCAAAACATTACAGAATGAACAGTTCTGTCCATGCAATATGACACAATTAAATCATGCAAAATAGTGAGTGGAACTATTGGGTATAGTTATATATTTGTAGTCTAACCTCAGATGCCCTTTATGACATTCACATCCTCACATTTTGTTACCATTTATCCATATGCAGCCTTTTAGCCTTTTTTGGAGGGGGGAGTGCCTCTGAGTCAGTGCTGGCTCCTGACAACAGTTTTCTTGGCAAGATTTTCGGAAGTGATTTACCACTGCCTCCTTCCTAAGGCTGAGAGAGAGAGTAATTGGCCCAAGGTCACCCAGATGGCTTTGTGCCTAAGGCAGGACTAAAACTCACAGTCTCTTGATTTCTAGCCTGGTGCCTTAAGCACTACACCAAACTGGTTCTTAGCTAACTTTCCAAATTTTTAACAATTCAAATTAAGGGAAAGTATGCCAGGAATTCTTGGAAAGATGAGGTAGAACCTGAAGCACCACCACCATTTTGTTCTACGAGGACTTAAATCTTCAGGCTGAGACTCTCTGGGAGTAATTAGGTAAAGTCAAAGCCAAGGTAGGTCTCTTTAACCAGAAATTAGGGCATATAAACATCCATGCTGGGTGAGCTATTGAAGAATGCTGCCTTACCTGAGAAATGAAACCATCGGAAGTTAATTAATTTAATGTTAATTTATTCCGATGCCTGTTCTGCATTGGCTTTTGTGATATTTATGGGGTAGAAGGTATGTGTGGTACTCATTATCTGAATCCAGGGAAGGTGCTAATATAAAGGTAAAGCAACTGAAGATCTGTGGAAAGTGGAGTGGTGCTAAAGTCCTGTATAGGAATATCCTCACTCTGAGGAGATACCTAATATCCAAACCCACTGTAACTGATTACCTCTTTAGATGCTACCCTAACCCCTTTAAAATATTCTACATATTTGAGAGCGAATTTTGAATATATATTTTTTAATCTCCCCTCATTCTTCTAATTCCTTTAGACTGCCTTTCATTCTTCTAACTGGCCTTCAGTTTCTCACCTACCGGTCAACCATACCCACCAGTCACTTATTCTAATTTCACCACCACTCCATCCATTGTTTTATTACATGTGCGTAAGAATGACGAACTGCTGCCTTCCAGTTGTTCCTGATGTACTGTAAGTATCTCTTGCTATTGGTATCCTGCCTGGAAGATCTGTACTTCAGCAACATCTGAAGGACCACAAGTTTCCCACTACCATATGGAAAACATTATTTGATTAAATGGAGTACCAGATGTCAATTATTAAGTGTCTGCCAGTTATTTATGAAATCTGTTTCATTTAAAAGTTGGTTGGTTTTTGTTCGCTTGTTTCCTGGCTTCTGTCCATCAAACTTGACATCTAATTGAAAAATGAAAGCAAGAAGTTTTAGATAAGTTTTAAACCCAAAGGAAATTTGAAGGATATGAATTAGAGAAAATGCTTTTGGCAAGTAAAATCTGTTTGGAGGAATATGGAATTCATCAATGTTCCTATTTATTTATTTTTTTTCTCTCTCAACCTTGGAAATGTGGGAGTTTATATTTTATCTGTAGTTGTAGACCACCGAGAATTCCTGTATATGTAGAAGATATAGATGTAAATATATAATTGTAATAATCTATAATTGTAATAAATCTGTACCAAAGACTGCCAATCTAAATCTAAGGAAGTAAAAATTATTTAGCAATAGAGGTATTTGTGGAGTGGGCAGGGGGAGGAAATAAAGATATTTTGGGGAGAAAACTTAGAAGATAACCAAGTGAGAGATATAGACTTTCTGGACAGCTTAATGGCTCATGAGATAGTAATTACTAGTAAACCACTAGACTCACAAGGGTGTAAGACCAATCCTATGAATGTTTATATGCACAGGATACATTCAGTAATAGTAATAAACATGATTTATCAAGGATAGGTAGAATCAGATCATAGAAGTGAAAGCTTAGTTTTGTTGGAACACTAGAAGGCAGCACCTATGGCTATATAAATGGAAAAATTAAGAAAACCCATTTCCTAGCAAACAATTTGAGTTGAATTTTGACTGCTCATTTTGTAAATTTACTTTTGCTTTCTATTATCTAAGCATGTTTTTTACTAATCTAATTCTTTTACCCCATAGACGTTTAAATTACTTCTACTGCCAATAGAGCTATACTGCTGGTTTCTTCCAATAACACTGTGCTAAATTCTCTAAGCTAGGCTGAAAGTTTGAAACATAAATCAAACCAGAAATCTAGTGCTATAAAACTTTAAAATATCAAATACTTAGTGGTGGTGGTCTTCAGCCACAATCCAAGAACATCTCTTACAGAAGAGCTCCAAAAGACAGAGAAACTGTAAATAATTTTAGAACAATTTACCCAATATAATTTGGTATGAGTATACAATATCGATCAGTGTTGTGCAAACTTGGCCACTTTAAGATGAGTGGACTTCAACTCCCAGAATTCCCCAGCCACTCATCTTAAAGTGGCCAAGTTTGGACAACACTGTTATAGATAGAGATATAGAAGAGTAGTTATTTTTAAACTGTTTCTCAAAAGACCTATGATAAATGTTCTTTTTGTTATATTGTACTAAAAACTAAACATTATGATGTATGACTGAACAGCGTCCTGTGGACATGTGTAAGAAAAAGGATCAAGTATGAATTTCAAGCTAATTTTTTAACAGTGAATTTGAGATGCTAAGGGAAATTTTAAAAAGAAAAACAACTCTGTGCATTAACCCAACAGTACAGACACAGTCCAAAGAACCATGCATCCAAGTTACACAATCATTCATTTGGTGGGGGGGAAAAATACTATTCAGGTTCAGTCGGCTCACTTCCAAATTAGCACGTATACCATTGCAGCTTTCGCTTTCTGGGACTTTCACGTAGGCTCTATTTGTGATTGGAACATGGATTGGATGGACACCAAAGCTTGGCTTCCTACACTTCTTAGTTAGTTTTACCAAATGGTGATGGAACACTTCTAGGAAGCAAAAACTAGTTTGGGGCCTCATTTAGCAAACTAAATAATACATAGATCAATTCTATGCTAGATTTTTAATAAATGGAGAATGGTCAAGTTCTAGTAGATTTCTAAAGTTTCCTTTTAATGTTGATAGGTTCCTGATTCCAGATAATGTCAGCATTAGTTTAATTCAGTAATATGTTTTGCCCACATAAATTCCCTATAGTTCATTTATAGACATGCCTCTCCCAAAGAATACTACCTTTGTATTCTTTCCAACCCTGTGGAATGAATGAATGAAAGAATGAATGAATGAATGAATGAATGAATGAATGAAGAGAAGAGAAAAAAGAAAAGAAAAGAAAGAAAAGAAAAGAAAAGAAAAGAAAAGAAAAGAAAAGAAAAGAAAAGAAAAGAAAAGAAAAGAATGATGTGAAAGGGCTCAGAATTTTGTCTGGCTGCCCATCAGCAGGCTAACTCAGAATGGACCGTGACTAAAGTTGGTGCAAGAGACGGACCTGGCTAAAGAATATGGACAATGAGGTGGATCCAGACTATAGTATGGCTGAAGAGAAAAATAATCCAGAAAAAAATACTTCCATTGCATATCTATAAGAGAGGCCATCAAGCAGCTGCTTGGAATGTGCTGACTGCTCCAATCCAAGGCCCCTCCCTCCTGGCCACATGACCCACAGTAGAATGCATACAACTCTTCCTGTGCTTCCCAGTGCAAGCATGCACACAAATAGGTGCAACATGGATGGAAAACAGAAATACACATGTACACAACTTGTTACTTTGTATAAAGAAATAACACACACACCCCATGTGCTCACTGCTAGTAAAGGGATTAGAAAGAATTCCAGAAACTATGTTCTGCATCCTTTCCCTTACTAGTTTTTTAACGTAAGCTATGGTTGATACTCAACCTCAAGTGGTTTCTTTTGAAAGCAAGCCTGACTTTAATATGTTCAAATATTAAAACAAATGCAGTCGTGTTTCAGGAAATAATTTTCTGAATGTGGTTTGACTTGAGACAGATACTATTGTGCAACTGATTTTTTTTCCCCCTGTAAGTACATTAATTGACACACAAGTTTTTTATTAGAAAATAGCCATTGTAAACATAAAACACTAAGTTATTTTGTGTATAAACATTTCTTAATTCAACAATTTCATACACTATGCTATGGCAAATGTGCATCTACAAGGAGAATAATTTATTCTTATTCTTATGATTATTCATATGATTATTAGATTATATACAAGTATATATATACTTGTAAACAAGTGTGTGTGTGTGTGTGTGTGTGTAACTATAATACTCCTGCCTCTTATTTTCCCCACAACAACAAACCTGGGAGTGACATGGGCTGAGAGAGTGACTGGCCAAAAGTCACCCCAATTTAATTCAAGGTCAGAGCAGTTCCAGCAGTATAACCAGGTCTGGTGCCTAAATAGTTTCTTTTTTCCAGAATTGACTGCAGCCTTCCCCATCCTGCAATTTTCTAAAAATTCTGAATGAAAATTTCCATTACTTTGGCCATCATGACCAGTGTCCATGTTGACTGGGGGTGACAGCAGTTACAATTCAGCTCATCTCAAAAGCCCCAGATTGGGAAAACTGCCTTACTATAAAGAAGCCCATTCTCATAAATCAGTAATTAAAATGGTGCTTCATTTCTCTGACCCTACCTTCGTTGCCTTCACTGCACCAGCAGTTAAACTGTAAGCTTTCCAGAGCAAGAACATATCCTCATGATCATTTCAATTTTTTCTTGAAAATTGCTACCTGCTTCAAAGGGACTTTAAATTAAAGACAAGAGAGGAATTGACATCAGAAGGATACATGTGTCAATTGTTTTCCTATGTACAGTTACAAGAAAGCTTTAAGATAGATAAAAGGACTTACAGTTTTGAATATAAGACTGAATTTGAAGCAGAATTATGTACTAATGATGAACATGTTATTGCAAAGATGTATAAACTTTTATCGAAACTAAAGACAGATGAACAAGTTAAGGACTGTATGATAAAATGGTCTAAAAACTTTGGCTGCAACATAGAGATGGAACAATGGGAAATATGTGGCAGATAAGACTGAAATTCACATTGTGTTATAAACTTAAAGAGAACTTTTATAATATAATGTATCATTGGTACACGTCACCGGAAAATGTATCTAAAATGTACAAAGGTACTTCAAATGTATGTTGAAAATGTGAACAACAAGAAGGGACATTTTATCATTTCTGGTGGACTTGTAAAAAAGCAAAATAATTTTTTGGAATGGGATACATATTTTCATACAGAAGATTTTAAAGATTAATATTCAGTCAAAACCAGAGATTTTCCTTTGGGGCTTGATGGATAAACAGTTGGAAAAACTTATGGAACTTTGTTCTTATATGTGATAACAGTTACAAGACTTTTATATGCAGAGGTGGAAGGATATGACATTACCTATAATGGAAGAATGGATAGTGAAGCTGATAGAGTTGGCTGAGATAGCAAAATTGACAGCTTTGATTCGAGATAAGACATTGTGTAATTTTAATGCTAACTGGAAATCTTTTTTGGACTTTTTGCGGAAAACAGAAAAAAAGCAAAATTATGCTATATGGATTTGATGATTAGAAATAATATGGGTTAATAGAAATAATGGAAGTTATGTGGTAAATTTAGAGCAAGAATTTGACGTATATTGTTACTTACAAGGAGGTAAGGAGGATCAGAAGTCAATTCTTTCTTTTGTCTCTTCTTTTCTTTTCTGCACTGTTGATCTTTACTATCACTTTTTTAAATCTCTTTTTTCTTTTTCTTTTTCTTTTTCTTAATATTAGTTCTTGTTAATTTTTATAATTCTTTTAAAATTTAATAAAGTTATTATAAAAAAAAAGAAAATTGCTACCTACTGCAATGAACATGGATAGATAAATAATAATATTTTCCTTGGCTATAACAATACACTGGAAAAGGTGTTTTTCTGATGACATACACAATATTTTACACAAATGCATATTTAGGTGTGAGAGAATATAACTGTTTCTCCAGTATTACAACATTCAGCTTCACAATATTACCCCACAAGATTTACTTGTAATTATTATTTACATATGTAGCAAAATTATGTCTGTCTACATGATGGGAATACTTCTGGGGGAGGCATGGAGAACTAATCATCTCTGAGTGAGTAGAGATGATGACTGCGGCAAAGACCGTAGAACTGGTGAGTGATTTAGCTTTTCCCTGATATTTACGGAGCCACCTGGGTTTACTAGGATTGGTGGAACAATGCCAATTTGTGAAGGCCTCTGTTGATTCCTGACTTAAAACTCTCAGCTACAAAGACATTTCCATGGAATTTGACTCAGTTTGTTTTCAAAGTCTCTCCTTTTTGCCTGCTTCTTTGGACAGGTTTTCCCCTGTGAGCTGTGTGTGTATAACATGAACTGAATTTACAACTTTGAGATAAGCCCGAGAGATTTACTACAGCTTTATTTCAGATAAGCCCTACTGCCTGTGAGGTTTTAGCAATGTTCTTATCCAGAAAAGACTTATTTATTAATATAGATCTTAAATATTCTCAGTATGCTAGTGTTAACCTATATGCCTGACACATTTTCATAATATTCTAATAAACAATGAGAGCTACTTAGAAGCAGTTTTTTAAAAAAAGGCTGGCAACAGGTTTTGTACTTCAGTAGCCTCAGATGGCTAGTGAATTATAATTGAATATTTGTGATTTTTGTTGTTGTTAGCAAGCTGATTTTGGAGGACCATTAACCAAACAACTAGGGCATAAGTTTCTCAGAAGTAATTCTAGAACTTAGTTCAAATATTCATGTCTAGCTAACAGGCTGGACCTTCTTAACGTCATTCAATTCCCTGAGTGCTGTTTTTAATTGGTATGATGCTATAGAGTTTTTTAAAGAGTGTAATGATCTAGTGCTCCAAAAGAAAAATACAGCACAGACTCCAGGTGCATTATACGTATAGTGCTAAAAGGCTCTTAGTTACTAGTGAGCTTGTTGGCAATATAACATGTGGTACATTATTCTGAAAAATCCAATTCATTACATTTAATTCAAACCGAAACAAGAAAGTTAGTCTTGTTTGAAGACCAAATGGCATAAACTGGTCAGATTTCAGTAGAATTCTGGTTCCAGATATAAAGCCTCAATGTATTGCTTTATTCTATAAACATATGGTAAGATGTTGCATCTTCTATCCTTCTGTGGTGCCCAGACTATAAAAAAGGAATGTCTATTTGCCTTTTTGTGTGTGTGCATACACACACTGATGGCAAATACATTGGGGGTGTGGCATTGTGATTGAAGCCCTACCTCTTTTATATACAGTATATGGTATTTGAGCTCCTGCTTGGATGTGATTCACAATTGCTTTGAACCTCCTGCAAACATGAGCACAAAACCTTTCCTGTTGTTCATCAAAGCACACCATCTTTTTTTCAGGCTTCCAGGAATACCTGAAAAAAAGTTGTGGCTGATGTAAGTGAAATTGCATTAACTTTAATAAGCTGACTCTTAAATCAGCAGCATTCTATTTCTCCAGTACACATCAGAACCTGAATTACGATTAGTAAAGAGGTAATGTGCTTGCAAAATATCCACAGGACTTCTGGATCATTTTTGAGGCATGCAGAGTTAATTTACATGTGTGTGTAATACAGAGGCACACAAAGAAAACGAATGCCTCCAATGTTATAAATCTCCAACAGATGGCAGTACTGATACACTAGAAGCTCTGATGGATTCTTTAACATCTTATTTCACTTTCATTGGTGGGAAGATACTGTAAGAAAAGATTGTCTTGCTATTCCTCACGATATGGAAGTCTGCAGTAAGTTCTCATCAGTGTGCTTTAAGCAATGTACCATGATTGAATTTCTGACTGCTGAAGAAGTCCCTCCAACTGAAATTCACTGCCAAACTGTGTTGATGTCTACTGAGCATCACTGGGCCTGCCTAAATAAATAAATAAAATAAGTAAGTAATTAAAGTGAACCAGAAAGAACTGATTTGTGTGATCAAGTGCGAAGTGGTCAACCTGTGAGAGCAACCAATGAGTTTCACATGAGAGAGGTTAACCAACTGATTAAGGACAATTGGTGGATCATTCAAAGGGAGATTGCTGTCAAGCTTGGCATGTCACGGGAATGTGTGGGTCACATTAGTCATGTTCTTCAGTATTGGAGAATGTTCTTCACCATGCAAGATGGTTTCCTTGCACGGTGATAGCAGAGATGAAACCTTCAAGAAATTTGCCAGTAATGATTGTCATGCTATAGAATATCATTACAAATATTATCATATTCACCTGATATTTACAGTTTTTTGAAATACTGATGGTGTTAGTTATATGGATTTTTCTGAACCTGGCACTACTATCAACTCAAAGCACTACACTGCAACATTCAAAATTTTGAAATAACGAGTAAGCAGAGTTTGAAAACACAAGAAATAAATTTTACAGCAACATGGAAATGCTAGGCCTCACACCTCATAAGCCACCAAGAGGTAATTGTGAAGTTGGAACTCCAGCATACAGTCCAGATTGGCACCATGCAACTTCCACCTATTCCCAAAATTGAAGGAACACCTTCATGGGTATCTGTTTCACTCAAATGAAGAAGTGAAAAAGTCTCTCAGTGTAGAGTTCTTTCATAAAAGCAATCTCTTATCTGGTAGTAAATTCTTTTCCCAAATTTCTACCTGCAAAATAATGTAAATAATAAGTAGGTTAAGAAGGAGGCATAACCAAGGGAGCATTTCTTTGTCACAGAACTTGCCAAATCTGCCCTTTTATATATGGCGATGCATCTAGCAAAAACAATATGCAAGAAACAATGCGCTAGTGGAATTTTATTGGCTTACCATCTGAGCAGATTCAAGATTTTTATTAACTGCTTTTGAAGTCAAGTGTGATTAAATAAATTGTCTCGAGATTTGTCTCTTTCTGTAGCCAAGTTTGCCTTTTAAGTGCTTTGCCAATACTGAGATTTTCTTTTTCTAGACTGGATGTACAGGCCATTAGGCATTCAGTCCATACCAGTCAACTGACTTACTGCATATCTGAAGTTCCTTTCTTCAGAAGTTCCTCTGCAGGTTGTCCTTAAGTAGACAGCCCCTGCTAAAACACAGCGGCTGGTCTTAAATTCAAAAGTTGATCCTCCAGGGTTTTTCTAAGTGGGATCCTTTTCAGCTATGATTTTAAACAAACTTGCTGCCAAATCTCTCACCAGCAGCTCTAAGGGTAGATTTCCCTCTCTTCTGAGGGATTCAGCAACAAAAAAAGTCCCAGCGGTAATTGTGAACTTTGTACAGCTTTACGTTCGTCATTAGGGAATAGCTTACAGGCCCAGATGCAATAGGAATTTCACTGCTAGCCTCAATAAGTGAATCTCCCAGTCCTTCTTTTTCCTCTCACAATAATGGCACAGTTTCCTTAAAGGTGCAGTACATTCTAAATGGATTGGGCTCTTTCTTTCTGGGGTAGACCTCCAACCCATTTCTTAAAGCACTCAGCAGGAGAAAAATGGCACTATCCACTATAGAAAAAGAATGTTGTGGTACTGACATATCTGCTTATTCCTGTTCATAGTTCATGGCTACACAGCAGTGTCTGCAGCAAACCATGATGATGCCACATTGAGGGCGTGTGTGTGGCAATGTTAGCAAGAAAACACCAGGTTTATGTAATAGCATCTGATGTCTGACTCAAGTAAATAAGAAGGGCATTTGTGTGACAAAGTCATACACGTTTCATTATTGGCTTCGTCTTTCCCTCCCCACTTTAGCTGCCCACATGTCTACCAAGTCAGTATCAGTGTCATCAATAGGCTGATCAAGAACCATTGCCAAATTTATGGTGGGGCACATTTTTAGCACTGTATTCTGTAATGTACCTCAAAAGCACATGGAAGAAAAGAATCTGCTGAAGATAAATCACAGATGTGAATGATGCCAGAGGTAAAAGAAAATGCCAATTTCATTAAAAAGGACAGGGCATATACTGTACTTAATGGAAAACCTATTCATAAATTCTAGTTTCTCACTGGGTGTTTGCCTGAAATTTGTATTGTTCAGCTACTAGGTTCCTTCTTTTAAGCAACAATCTTTTCCAGACATTCATTGCCTTATAAATTAAACGTAGTAGCATCCTTTTTAGCTTTCTTACTCAGCAGCAAAGAAAGCAAGGGAATATTGAGGAAAATATAGCAGCTTATGAAACTGCCTGGTCTTCTGAGCAAATTGGGAGTATAAAGATAATGCTAAAAAATGAAGCAGCATGGAAATACTTAAAATGTTACTGGAATGGGCAGAAATTTTTAATTAGATTTAAGTTAATCAAAAATAGAAAATACTTAATTAACTTCAGTGTAAATACTGATTTAAAAATTGATATAGGTAGTCCTCACTTAACAATGCTAACTGGGACCAGAAACTCTCATTAAGCAACATGGTCATAAGTTTATTTTATTTATATTTATTTAGATTTCAAATTTGGCCACTGCTCATCTCACTCAGAATTGACATGAGTGACTGCACCACTTAGTATGACTGCACCACTTAGCAATGGCAGTTCCAACAGCCCTGGTTGCCATCATTAGGTGAGGACTGCACAGGTCGTTAAGCGAGGACCTTACATGACCATGACTTGCAACTTCCTGTTGGCTTCCCCATTGACTTTACTTGTTGGAAGCTGGCAGAGAAGGTTACAAATCATGATCACATGACTGCAGGGACACTGCAACGGCCGTAAATATGAGGATTGGCCATAACTACCACTCATTCAGTACTGTGGTAAGTTCGAATGGTTACTGAATGAGTGGTTGTTAAATGAGGTCCTCCTGTATAAGACAAGATATGGATCCGCTTTGCTAAAGTTAAACATTTTTTAGGCTGTTTGATGTCTGAATGAGAGACCCCCTCATACCACTGTGGACGCAATCTTGAGTTGCTTACGCAGAAAAGGTAAGAATGACAAATGACTTGTACTACTATTTATTTTTGTAATTATATTATTGTTTACCTATAGATGGTTAAACCAAAAATGAGTTGGGTATTTTGCAACTGTCATTTAAGTGGCATATAGATTTCATTGTTGGAAGTGTTGCATCTTTTTTTTTTTAACTAAAAAAAGACTCACTAAACCAGTATTGTCTAAACTTGGCCACTTTAAGATGAGTGGAGTTGAACTCCCAGAATTACCCAGCCAGCCAAGCAGGCTGGGGAATTCTGGGAGTTGAAGTCCACTCATCTTAAAGTGGCCAAGTTTGGACAACACTGCACTAAACAGTCATTTTAAAAGGTAGTCATAGATTAGTGTAGAAATTAGGAGCTCAGGGTAGATTGTTGTGTGCAGTGGTACCTGCACCAGGGCAGGGGAGCCCAGGGGAGCAAATGACGAAAGCAGCATTGCGCCATCACGGCACAAGTTCCAGCCCTCTGGTACTTGCTCCATGGAATTGCATTTACGAAAGGGGCAGCAGCATGATCCCACTTTCATTATTCTGATTAAGAGTTTGGATCCTGTGGACCCTGGGCGGAGCATCTTCTGTATAGTTTTGTTTTTCTCTTGCTGAAACAGGATACAGAAAAAATAACATTAAATGCTGATTATAAGATTGTAAGACATAAGACATTGGGTTTTTTTTTAATGTGGTTGCTTTAATGCAACAAAAATACAAGACATATGTAGTACAGAAAAAGAAAAACAATAGCTAAATAAAATACAACAAACAACTTTATGTGCTTAAAAATAATAGAATAAGTTAAAACTGAATGTCATGGAATCATATTGTCCAATCTTTCCAGCGCATCAAAAAAGAGTCTATTCAAAACTGAATGCGTACATTTCATTAAGTCTTCCTTTAGTATCTGCTATATAAGTATCTTTGCAGAAAGATAATGTTTTCTGGAACAATCCAAACATGATAGATCTAATGTTTTTTTTAAAAAATAAATAAATTCCAAATTTTAGGAATATAGTTTAACATCATACTAACATCTTTAACTCTCAACTCCCTTACTAAAACCCTATTAACAATATTAAATTGTTAATATGCAGATGATACCCAGTTATACATCTCCATCCCAGGTGACTTAACTTTAATGTTGTGACCACCCTTTTGCAGTGCCTGGAGGTTGTGGGGGTCTGGATGGGGAACAACAGGCTTCAGCTGAACCCTGGTAAGACAGAGTGGCTGTGGATTGGAGGCCCCTCTGTATACAAGAACTTACCATCTTTGGTTTTGGATGGGGTCGCACTGCCCCAAACAGACCTGGTACATAATCTGGGGGTCCTCCTGGACTCATGACTACTACTCAAAGAGCAGGTGGCAGTCGTGGCCAGAAAGGCCTTTGCCCACCTTCGGGTGATGTGCCAGTTACACCCCTTCTTGGATCAGGAGGCTCTCTGGTCAGTCACTCATGCCCTAGTCATCTCTCAGTTAGACTATTGCAATGCACTCTACATGGGGCTACCCTTGAAAAGTATCTGTAAGCTACAGCTGGTTCAAAATGCAGCCACGCAGATGATATTAGGTGCCCCTAGGATGGCACGTGTAACACCTTTGCTGCAGGAGCTGCACTGGGTGCCAGTTTGCTTCCAAGTCCAATTCAAGGTGTTGGTTATCCCATTTAAAGCCCTACATGGCATGGGTCCAGGTTACCTGGGGAACCATCTTGTCCCCATTACATCAGCCCATCCCACCTGGTCAGGCGGAGATGGCATGTTGCAGATCCCATCAGCAAGGGAATGTTGGCTGGCAGGGCCCAGGGAGAGAGCCTTCTCTGCCATTGCCCCAGCCCTTTGGAATAATCTCCCCCCAGAGGTGCAGCAGGCCCCTTCCCTCCTGGCTTTCTGAAAAGATTTAAAGACCTGGCTCTGTCAGTGTGCATGGGGTGATATGGGCTCTTCCTGCCCCTCGGGGTGGTTAGCCCCCTGACAATGCTCCCTGGAATTATTTGCCAATTTTCTATCTTCTTGGAATTTATTTATTTTTAGGATTGTTTTTATGTTGTATTTTAATGAATTTTTGTCTTGTTGTAAACCACCCAGAATCGTTTCACGAGATGGACAGTGACAAATTTGATGAATATAAATAAATAAATTAATTAATTAATTAATTAATCAAATAAATAAATAAATATCTTTGACCAGCCAGAGGGCATGACCAAATCCTATGTGTTAACACACCTTCAAATTCATTGCATCTCTAGCCTAGAAAGATAAACAACCAACCCTTAAAAAAGAAGGGTTTCTTGGATTCCAACCTACTGAGGAATCCAAGAAACAAACAAACCAGAGAGAGAAAGAGACAGAGAGAGAGATTTTACTAAATTGGCTACATCTCAAGAACTTAATTATATTTATCATTTTTTAAAACCTAAGTCCACTGACTATTTTTGTTTTGGATACTTTGATTCTTTATTCTACATTATTGTAAATTAATTATTAAATTCAATTAATGTGTTAATTATTGACATTACACAATGTACTTAACAACTACTTATTTGAGAAAATATAATTTGTACAAGTATACTTATCCTGTGTAAATATGTTTATGTATGTGTGGGATTCTGAATTTATAATTCCTCATACTGTAGTCAAGTGGAACATTAATAAGAATCAAGACCATCAAATTCTATGCACAAAATCATGTGGATAGTCTTCAAGCTGTGAATGCTGTCAACTGAACTCAACTGTGGAATCCATTAAACTCCATGGGAGAACCAAGCTGTGTAGATGAATTTTATTTATGTTTTGGATTAAGACTTGGTTGTTTTAGGGATAACAAATAATATCTTACTTCCTCTGGCTTTTGGTTTGATTGTGGAACTTTTTTTCTCTCAATAAATAATCCTAAATTTGTGTCATCACATGGGTGATTATTTAAATGGAATACATCTCTTTAGATACACTACCTTACTTTCCTTGTCATTGATAAACTGAGAATATAGAGGAAGTCTAGAGATGAAATATTTTGGAGTAATACCATTTGGATAGCCTTCATGCATAGTGTTCCTAATCTAAGATAGGCAAGACCATATTTCCTCCTAAAATATTCGCCCCCCCCCAATCCCAATTCATTCCATGAGAGCTCCACAAGGAATCTGGTTTTGAGAAAGGTCCAGGTCTTGTTTGATGTTACAGATACCATACGCACCCTGCTATTAAATCATTCTTTTTGCTCATGGCTGACAACAATATGTTTTAAAATAGAAGCAAATATGTGTAGCTCAGGGTTGAACTGTGGAGTCCTTGGGGCTCTCTGAACCATTTGCAAGAAAACAACCAAGCTCAGAAATCCCCAAGGACTCCCCATGTTTTATAACGCTAGATCTTTAAAAAGTTTGTTCCATCTGAAACTTGAAGCAAGAAGATTGAGGAGAGAGATCAAATTCCTATAGGTGATTGAAAAAGAATACAATTATGTTAAGCAATTATCATTTTATTGATATTATTGCCTTCTTTAATTAAATTTGTTATAACAAAGGTCATAATCTTAATTATAGGAATTAAATTAGTGATGGTTGTGTTATGGATGAACTAAAAAGAGATTTACTTTTAAGACATCTCCCCATGCCCTGTGGATATGATGGAGATCAGGTTCAGCATCACCATTTGCATAATCCCATCATACCCATCATCCTTTTCTTGCTGAAAAGAAAGAAATATGGCTCATATTAACAAAAGTAGAGTGAAAATGATTATGGGGAGCAGAGATCCAGCCTGGTGCAATTGTCTAAGTCAAACCTAATAAGAAAGAGGCAATAATATAACTGGGCAAAACTGCAAATGTTCCATAACTGAGGGCATGCACCTAATCCCATCAACATTCCTCCACTTGTTAACAAGAGACAATTGTTAAGTCCAGCACTGCTGCCACCTCTAAAAGGCGTAGTTTTTTTTAAACAATAAAATGGCTATCTTTACACAACCAGAACGGATTCAGCTTCCTTCTATGGTCCTAAAATCCAGATGGCAAATCAAAGCCTTAAAATTTCCTGCTCTATAATTAAAAATTCTTATAAAAGTGTTTACCTTTCATTGTTCTCTATTCCACTTCTTCTGTAAGCTGGAACCCAATGGTTGTTGTCCCAATAAAGCCTTGAACTTCCTCCTTAGGTTTATGCTCCATTTTTTGCCTTCCGTGAAAATTCTAGCCTTAAATATAAAATAATTTTAAAAATCTGTTTAATTAATGATGCAATTAATGCTCCTGCAAGAACAAGTTAATTTTGACTTAATCTGCAGCAAAATGGAAGACAAGCAATTCTGAGAAAGCAAGCAAAGGTTCCTTATAAAATTCAATCAAGAGACTATACCAGAACATGGGGTACTTGCAACTCAAATATAATATCATCAGGAGTCCTTCCTTCTCCTTCCAGCCATCCCATTATTTATATCTGTGACAATAGTGATTGGGAAATTTGTGAATACCTATGACTTTGAGAGCTTGAAGAAACCAAAGCAAAGGCTACCCAAATGGAGAAGACTATGTGTTGGTGGTCAAACCGTACAGCTAACTGGCACGAGTAATGGCGTAAAGTTAGAGCTGAAAGAAATAAAGCTCATGAAGAGGGACAGTAATTGAAGCTCAAGCTGGAAGCTACATTGAAAGAACTAAGTACCCTGGGGAAAAGAAAAAAACAATGAGGATTTACTTAATGGATATGAAGAAAAGTATATTTGGGAAAAGAACTTTGATTCTTCTAATATGTACTGGATGAATGAGGATCTCTTCAGGTCTTTAGAGAAACAGCCAGTTAAACATGTGCAGAATAAGAAGAATTTTGAGGTACAAAATAACTGTCAGATAACCAGATACAAAAATCTGTTTAATTGCAAAGGTGAACTGAAATTTTAAATTAATTGCAACTGTAGTCCCTATGACCTAATAGTATGCTTCAAGGAATTCAGTGGGATTGGCATCTGATGAAAAGATATAAGATTACATGGGGGGGGGAGATCTACATCAACTATTCTTAAAGTAATTTGAGCTCTTATTATTTTTACTCCTGCCCTTTTATAATATGGAAAAATATTGAATTATGTTTTAGTATTAATCTAAAGTTAATTTGCTTATCGCCAAACTACATAGAAACAAATGCTTAAGAAATCATTTGAGTTTTCCACTACTATGCTACCAATTGTATCTATGTCACTGGTTTCCTGGCAAATGATGCATAAGCATATTTTTGTTTTAGGAAGTTTATGCTTCTGAAAAATGTTTAGAAGATAAACAAAGTATAAGAACTGACTTGGAAATTCTCAATTCTTGATGCAAATATGCTTCAAATTTCCTGGAAAATCAGAAGTCATGTGGAGGCTATAGATGAAACTATACTTATATCAATGTTTCATTTCCACCTCAGTAAAATGAGAAAATATCACAGAAGTAACAAAAGTAAGTGGAAATATTCAAATATTTTATTCAATCAATATTTTCTGAAGAAATACTTTGAGATGGATCTCTTAACAGTCCATTTTGGAATCAAAGTACAGAGTATATTGAATACAGTAGGATGGAAAACAGTCTCTGTTCCAAATTTCCTGAGATATATTTTTCTTTTCCCCTTAAAAGTCCATATTATGTCTGCAAGTGGGTAATTGACAATAATCTGGAACCATATGTACCAGATATGTACCATATCTTTCTAAACTGCTTCCAGAAATTCTTTTTTAACTGCTATGAAATAGAGATGCTTTGGCAATATTTTCAAATCATATTATTGATAGCATCTTACTAATGGTATTACTACTAATATTAAAAGTATTTTATTAACTACTGGATAAACGTGATTGCAGTAACATTTGTGCTTTTGGTATGTATTTTTGGTAATGTATTTTTTAAAAATGTGCTTAAGCACAGCATTTGATCAGAACTTTGAAGGTTTCAATGATTTTTTTTTTTTTCAAAAAACCTAGATTTTAAAATTATATAAGTTCAGGAAAAGCACCAAATCATTTTGTGATTTCTGAGGAAAAATATGTTTTTCCTCTGGAATAATGTCCAGATACAAATGTTAACTTTTTTAATGCTGTTTGGAACAGTCCAACTATCTTGTTTATAATACAACCAGAATAATTCCAGTTGTACAAGCATAGATTTATACATGCTTCCATGTTTCTACCTTATACGGATGGAGCTTCCATGATCTGTGAGTCATTTCAGTTGTGTATTGCTAAATAAGTTTGTTAAATAAATAAACATGTCTGCTTCAGCTTCAGATGCAGTCTGGCAGAAACCAGAGTTTGGCTCACCAAGAAATTCAACGTTCAGCTCCTAACTACTTTTGAAAATACCATTCCTCTCCTATTCACATAACAACTACCACAGATTGTTCATTGTTCCTGAGATATCATAATCTGTTTAACAAGTGTTTTGCAACTTCTTTTTAACACTGCAGGGTCTGCTTGTCCCTGAAAAAAGAGATAGAAAAAGAGAAATCAGAAAAATCTCTGTAGAAATGGAAATATGAGGAAAAGGCCGAAACAGTGAACTTTAAAGCAGGTATGATTCAAAAGGTAATTTGTTTTGTTTTCATCTATCTATCTATCTATCTATCTATCTATCTATCTATCTATCTATCTATCTATCTATCTTCCCCCAAAATTATGGATTGTGTTGAAGTGAGGATTAGTATATTTTCCCAGTTTCAGTATTTTTCCCAGTATTATTTTCTATTTCTATTTTGCCTTCAGCCTACCTGCCTTCTGATTTAACTTGGGGCATATCTAAATCAGTCCAGGTAAATAGCAGCACCTGGCTGCCTTTGGCTGCTTCTGACAAGCAAAGCAAGATTGAACCTAGTTAGTACTTGGGTGGGAGACTATCAGAAAATACAAGGTTTGTTGGCTTGATGGAGAAGTCCAAACTACATCCTGAAAAAGGTGAGGGCAAACAACTTTTGTTGCCAAGAAAACTACAGACATGTTTCTGAAGTAACCAGGAGTTGAGCTTGTCTTGAAGGAAGCTTTACTTTATCTCTTAAATTAACCCCAATATTGACTTAGACCACTTTCATATGCTTCATGTTTGGCTATTTGCATCCATGTCATGGATGCGTGTTGAAAAAAACACCATACGAAGATGAATAAGGAATACAATTATGCAGCACATGAAGTTACCCAATGCTTTTGGGCGCATTAAAAATCTAAACAGGAGGATGGGGTACAGAAGAATGAATATAGGTAACTGAAAACTTGACAAACTGTGTATGTGCAATACTGTATAAAGTCTGGCACTCTAAAGCAAAACAGAATATTGCTAGTATCCTGCAAATAAAGTTAGGTATATAGCTTTTCCAAGGAATGTGCTCAAGTTTCAAATACTTAATGCACATGAGCAAAGTCTAATGAGTTGTATGATGACTTATGCAGTGATTTCCTTGTGGAATTAATGAATTGGATTTGACACTTGCACAAGAATGAAAGTAGCAGTATATCTTCCTGAATATATTTGGATTTGGAATAAATACATTAGAGTGTGTTGTCATCTGTGCTGCCATATGCCCACCTGTGAAAAGTGAGAAATGTTTCACTGTTGCCACAGAAATATGCAGGTTCTCTTAGTGTCCACTTGTCAGCAGTGTAGACTTGTAAATGCTTTTTGAAACCTTAATGCTTTTTTCCCAGAAAAAAAGAATCCTAAAATTAATTTATTCATTATTATATCACTTTATTTTTTAATGTCTTTTTAGTTGACTATTACAACTAAATTATATATAATATCAAATAATTGTTTTTAGTGGATGATGTAACATTTTGTATTCCAGTGAATCTTATAGCAAATGCAACTAGATTACATGGACATGATAGGTAATGTTTCCGAAATTTGTTTTAAGGAGGATATATCTGGCATAATATTTTGAAAATACTACATCTGTGTCCAGATTGTCTCTGAATAAATTGATGAACAAATATATGTTCTGCATTGAGTTATCATACTGGTTCCATAGAATGGCTTCAGGCACTGTGCTTTAGGAACAATTGTATCTGTATTCATATTATTTGTAAGAGACAGTAATACAGTAGAATCTTTTGATTGTGATGGAAGAAAATGAATGAATGAATGAATGGAGTGTCAAATTACTGGGTGATTTCTCCATATCTAAGTGTCAGATGTTTTGGAAGTCGGGACCCACTTAGCATTTACAAAGTCTATCTAGTCTGTGCAAGTTGCACTTAGATTTTGTTTTAACATGGACATCTTGCCAGTGGTCTGGTAAAGGATATTCACTTCTGTGTTTGTTTGGAGAATTTCTACTCTGTGCTTTATTCAAAAAAGCATTCAGAAGAGTTTATAAAATATTAGTAGTAGGACAGTAATGCCCACTTTTAGAATAAAGGAGGGAAGATAAAAAAAGAAACTGGGACTCGAGTTATTATAGTTACAAGCTAAAGTTAAAATAGGTGTATGTATTTATTGTTATGAACAAATGTTTATAAATTTGTTGCTCATTGATTTTTGCACACTGCCCTTAGCATTGGAACAGCAATGACACAGACAATACCAAAGCTTCAATTAAAACTTAAATTATATTTGAACTAATTATATTGGGGTTTTTTTAGTCTGTTGCTAGCTGTTTGAACTTTGATGCAAAAGACCTGAGTTTGTAGAGGGCCTTATTAAATACAGTGTTCCCTAGCAACTAGGCTGGTGAGCTGTTGAATATTTCAATATCACAAATAAGTTTTATTAGTTCCTGGAATTTCTCCAGCTAGGATGCTGGCCTAATAGTGCTTTAGTTTATAAGCCTGCTATATGCAGGGACCTAGTTGACCAGCAAATGTTTAACTTCATAATATTCTTCAGTGCCATTTCAATGCAGGTAATTACAGCTGATCAATTATACTACAGTTTTATATTAAGTTTAAATAAATACTAATAGTTTGATGATTTTTTTATCAATTATATGATCGTTTATTTTTTGCTCTCAGCTGTTTTGGTTATGATGGGAGCATTTATTTTTCTTAATTGATGAGCCAAAAAAAAAAAACACCCCACCCTTATTGAGCCTTCAGTACTGGAAAAAGTGGCTTTTTAAAATTTGGGTAAAAGAACCAGTAAAACATCAGAAGCAGATGATGTTCTAATTATGCCAATGGTTAGTTGTGGCCTGGAGGAGAAGCAGGTGAAAATGCATAGGATGAAAATGTCATATTTCTGGGAAAGAGTCATATTTCTGGCAAAAAAAGAGAGTTCCCCTATGCAAAAGGGAAGGTGGCAAAATTAAATGTGGTAACTGTAAGGGGATTAGTTTGTAAGTATGCCTAGGAAGATATTTGGCAAAAGTGACAAGCAAAAGTTGGGAAGTACAGTGTACCTTTATGCCAGGCAAGTGGTGGATAGATCTTCTTCTTCTTCTTCTTCTTCTTCTTCTTCTTCTTCTTCTTCTTCTTCTTCTTCTTCTTCTTCTTCTTCTTCTTCTTCTTCTTCTTCGAAATGCTCAGTGTGAGAAAGGAAGTGTCAGCCTTGCAAGATAGTCCAGACAAAAAGCACACCCAGAACTACTAGCTGTAACTTTATTGTAAGGTTACATTAATAGAATGGCAAGTCTCAAAATACATTTCTCCCCTTCCCCCAACCTTTACAGTCCAAGAAACTAGGTGGGGGTCCCTTCTGAGACATTTGCCATGCCCCTATTCCTTCTGTAGACTCTTCTTCCTGTCTCCCAAGGTCATTCCCACATACCATTACAGGAAATTTGTATTATGTTTGTGAATTTAGAAAAAGTGTATGGATCCTTTTGCTTATGGAGTTGAACATTGCCTTCTGAATGCAATAAGAACAGAACAGTATGGAAGCTAAGCATGCATGAGAATTTGAAATGCTTAGTAAATAATTCAACATTAAACATGGAGCTCAACATGCGATCTCCTCTCCATTTGCTAAATAAATATAGAATGCTGTTGATGAGGTTAAAGTGTGTTATATGCAGATGATGTTATGTTGTTGGCGGAGAACCTGAAGGATTTGCATTGAATGTTCACTTGTAATGAGGAGTAGGGATCTGAAAATTAATACATCAAAAACCAAGGTAGTTATGGTTGACAGAGATAATGGAATAAGCAACTGCAAGTTATATATAAATGTCAAAAAACTAGATCAGGTAGATGAATTTGTATACCTTGATTGAATGCTTACTAAGAGATGCAAATGGATGGAGAAATTTTAAAATGTGGAAATGTTGGTGGAAATGTAGTGGCTTGTAGATGGTTTGTTGTGAGGAATAAAAAAGAAATGACAGTAGCTGTATAAGAGCAGACTTCTGCCTGCTTGCTATATAGAAATGAGAGTTGGGTATGACAGAAGAAACACAAAAGTAAGTTGTTTGCAGTGGAAATGGAATACTAAAAGATGTGTGTGATAAAGCAAAAAGAGATAGGGACCAGAATGAATGGCTGCTAAATACAAACGTAAGGAACCAGTATCAAAGAAGTACATTGAAGCAGTTTGGTCGTATTGAGAGAATAAAGAACGAGGACCGAATTGCAAAATGAAAACATGAAGAAACAGTGAATGGACTGGAGGAGGGAAGACCAAGAAAGTTGTGGTTGGGTGGAGTTGATGAGATCCTGAAAAAGAGAAAAGTGAGAGTCTTAAAGAACAAAAAGCCACATATGAAGCAGTGTTTGAATGCTGTAGAAGCAACGATGGTTTGGTGTAAACTTGATTTAGCTGTGTTTCTTTTATGTTTGTTTTAATTGCATACCTTTAATTTCTTTGCCTTGCTACTGTATTTCTTACAGCTTTTCTGTATTCTACATAACACTGCTTACCCAAAAGAGAATTGCATGATTGACATTGTACATACATAATGTATGTATGCTTTAGCAGTTCCAAAGAGTGATATTTCCTGTGCTAATTCCTTAGCTTCCTAATGATCAGAAATTCTTCTGCAGAATTCCAGCAGTTTCATACTGCTGCAAACAGTTTTTTGTCTTTGTCATTTTTCAGTTTCAGGTTCCAATCTAGAGTTTCCCTTCCAACTTGCATCTTAAAGATGTCTAAGTTTAGGTTCTAGGGCTTCAGCTTCTATGAAATAAATTCTGGCATTTTGCTCCATGTTCTACTGTTGATCCTCTATGTCTGTTTTTGATTACGTCCATGACTGCATCCTTACCTGGATACATAAAGTGCTGAGAAGTTTTTGTCTTTTCCTTTTGCAACTCCTTGTTGAGGTCTGTTGGTGTTCCACGATGTCAGCCATGAATGTGAAGTTACATGCCCAATTCTGATCACTCAGCTGTGTGATCAGCTTTCCTTTATCCTCTATTAAAGTATTGCTTCTTTGTAGATAAAAACATTGCAACATGAGGCCTCAATTCAAACAGTGCATATCACAATAGCCACTTAATTACACATTCTGCTTTCTACAAATAACTATTGGAACTGGCAGCTGTGTCATTCTCTGTTGTTAATATGGTTTACAGTTTTCCTACAGTTGATATTACCCTGCTGTCCAAAGGGACTGTGTGTGTAAATGCTGCTAAGAGAGATATACTTGATTTACCTGAGGGAAGTCAATGTCCAGTCTTTATCCGTTAACGCAAGCAAACTTTCTGTGAGCCAGTCATGACACTACCATGCACGATGGTAAGACCATGGACATTATTGAGGGTCGGGTTGTAGTAATTCAATGCAGCCAAAATCATGTTTCATGCACTGTATCCAGTGCTGACTCATCTCAAAGTCCTCATTTATCTCACACACACAAAGTTACAAACTGGACTGTATTATTAATGATTGCAGTTTCATCTGTGGCAAGAGAATAGAAAACATTGTGTGTTTAGAGATTCTTCAGTGTTGGTCAAAAAGATGTGTAAAAATAAGGGAGATTCTTTATTATGGGAGGGGGGTTCATTTAATATTTAATTCCTAACTGAAACTGTTACTGTGCAGTCCCAAACAATGATAAAAATAACACAGATTAGTCATTACCCAGTCATCTTAGGAAGAGACATTGGAGGCTACCCTAGAGTCTTACTAGAGATATGCAAATTGTTCATCCCCACATTAGATTAACAACTGAAAATTCTAATATATTAGCCAAATTTGGAAAGTTTCTGTATACTATGGGAGGATTCCAAAGATCCTTGAAAGAAGGTATCTGAATATGTGCCATGATTCCTGAAATTCTGAATTCCTACTACACTGGGTGAGGTGATCCGACAGTTCGGGGTGAGGTATCATCAGTATGCTGATGATACCCAGCTTGTATCTCTTCCCTGGGCTGCCTGAGTGATGCCATGAATATCCTGTCTCACTGCATGCAGGCTGTAGGGGCCTGGATGGGGTGCAATGAGCTTTGGCTCAACCCAAGCAAGACTGAGTGGCTTTGGGTGTTTTGGCCTCCCAGTACCAAGGTTCTTCCATCTTTGGTTCTGGATGGGGTGGTACTGCCCCAGACAGACCTGGTGCACAGTCTGGGATCCTCTTGGACTCATGGCTCCTGCTGGAAGAGCAGGTGGCAGCCGTGGCTAGGAGGCCTTTGCACATCTTCGGGTTGTGCATCAGTTGCACCCATTCCTGGACCAGGAGGCTCTACTCACTGTCACTCATCCCCTTGTGACCTCCTGTCTGGACTATTGCAACACACTCTACATGGAGCTGCCCTTGAAGAGCATTCAGAAGCTTCAGCTGGTACAGAATGTAGCTGCCTGGGTTGTAAATAGTGTCGACTACTCGGCACATGTAACACCACTGCTTTGGGAGCCGCACTGGTTGCCAGTGTGTTTCCAGGTGCAATTCAAGGTGCTGGTTGTCACCAATAAAGCCCTTCATGGCTTGGGACTGGGTTACCTTAGGGACCATCTTTTCTCAGTTGTTTCTACCCGTCCAATCCAGTCCAGCAGGTTGGGCATGCTCCAGGTCCCATCAGCCAAGGAATGTCGGCTGGCGGGGACCAGGAGATGTGCCTTTTCTGCTGTGGCACCTGCCCTCTGGAACATCTTTCCTCCTGAGATTAGGATGGCCCCGACCCTTTTGGCTTTTTGGAAGACCTTGAAGACCTGGCTTTGTGCCCAGGCCTGGGGCTCCAAGTGTGTGAAGGGCACATTTCATGGTTGTGTTGATACCAACAGTTTTTAAGATCTCTTGGCTGCATTTATATTATAGTTAATTTTTGTACTGTTTTTAATGTTGATTGTTTTTATTGTTAGCTGCCCAGAGTTACTGGTCTGAGACAGGCAGCTATATAAATTGAATGAATGAATGAATGAATGAATGAATGAATGAATGAATGAATGAATGAATGAATGAATATCTCCATGTAAGTACTTGGGTATATAAAACAATTTGAACCCTATCTTTCAGTACTATGTTCAAATGTTGTTTTTTAATGAAATATTTTGTTATTCTTCTCTGAACTAGAAAGGCCTCAACTAGTATGACTAGCTTGGAAAGCTTTCTATAGGATTTTGGGCGGCACAACTGTAGGTATTGTGAACATTACTGATTCTGAAAAAACAAGACATGGAAAAGAATCAGTAGGGGGTGCAAAAGGCCCACCATTTGGAGGCCTTAAATTCTTGGTAGGGTGAACATTTAAAAGTAATTTTCTGCTTCACATGACAAATAGAAGGTAAACACAGAACCCTGCAATCATGCATTGAAATTCAGTGTACAGTGTTCAGATAAGTGTTCACACCTGCTATAAACGTAAACATATATCTACACCTGCTTAATTATATAGAATAAAGAACATTTAGATTTGTTCATTTATAGTAGACCCTGAAACATTTTTTTTTTTTTACATTTCCAATCAAGCTAGAAAGAATGTAGAACTATTTCAGCTTTGAAAGAATTAGCTGTTTTAGAAGTATCAGATATGGGCTGGAAACAATCCAAATGAATATTAGATGGCAGCAAAGAGTTAAGAGTTTTCTGTTTGCCTTTTCTGCCATCCAGTGTTTGCCTGAATTTTTTCAACCCAGACATGGTAATCCTACACTAATGCCTCTATAGAAAGAAAGCCATTGAAGAGATTAAACTGGGCATTATTTCTCCTGATTAATTTTCAGCACAAGTTGATCTGGCTCAGCTCCTTAGTTTTAAGAAAGTTAATTGGGTGACAATGGGATATGCTTTTTCTGAATCATTTGACTGTTCATTTTTTTCTTTTGTAAAATTAAAAAGACTTGTAAATAAGCCTTTCCAAGGTAATAGTTAAATTGGACTAAAATAGGGCACTTAGGGCACATTAAAGTACAATTCAACACTTAGCAGAAAAGTAGAATAGCATAAAATATTGTGCCCCCATAGCTAGGCCCTGATTTATCTCAGTAATAAGGTCAACAAGTTGCAGTTTTAACAAAATGCAAGTTAAGGAAAGCATTTGATAGATCCACTTGGCTTTGTTTCCACTTCTTCTAAGTGTCACCTACTGGTTAAAAAAACAACCATCAATTGGTTTTCAGATGACATATCCATTAATATTAGAGATAGGGTTTATCTATCCATCCATTCATCCATCCATCTATAATATTTAATTTATTTTGTTGTGGTCATTCCTCATTTTTCCTTGTTCTTGACCCCTTTGGAAGTGTGGCCCAGACTCAAGAGCAGTATCGCCCTTTGTCCAATGAATGAATGCTATGTAGCCTTACTCTTTTCAATATCTCTATTTATCTATTTTGTATTGAATGTTCTGCTACCTTCATTCTTCTGCCCTTTTTAGTTCATTGTTAAAATCCTTACTTGGCTGCAAATCAGATTTCTGCTGATTCAAACCTGTTATCCTTTTTGCCTACGGCACTATGCTGCCCAAAGAGAAAGGAGAAAGATACACCCATCAGTTGTTTAATAAGAAAAAACAACTGCAATAGCAGCTCTATCTCTGCAATGCCTGTCAACGGTCCATATTGCTGGAATAAGACCATGTTGAAAAATCTTAGTTAAATCTAATACATGATTTAACTTTCACATTACTTATAAAGAGGAGGCAACAAGCTCTAGTTATACTATCCTGTTTCAAGTATACTGAAGTGTTGTGTTAAACAGAAGCGTGGCATAATACTCTCAAATGTAAATCAAGCATCTGCTGTGAAACCTTGAAGTACATGTGGGAATGAATGAATTTTGCTGGGGGGGGGGGATTTCCTAATGAAATAAGAATGTCATTGACAGAAATTAAGAGCTGAAATCTCATTCAAATCTTTTGGTTCAGAATGCTCCAAAGCAGCTGCCCTTTAGAGGTTTAATATTAAATTTGAATAAATTTTATTGCCTAAAACATTTTTTTTTATTTATACAGAGTTTTGAGTTTGTATAACCTATTACTACTCCCACCCTGTTGGTTCTGCCATAATCCAATCAGCTACCAAAACAAGCATATTATTGATCGATTTTTTAAAGAAATATGAGTTGGAATTAGTGCCAGAGGGTTCTATTACTTCTCTGATGAGTTGTGGATGATTATCAATCAAGCTGAATCAAGTTAATATGTGAATTTATGGTGTTGGATATGCTGTGAAAACATGGTTCTATTCAGTATATTAAAACAACATAAATAGTATTCCATTACAGAAGATGCTAATTTTCAGAATGTTTTTCCAATGCTAAAACTTAATCAATGCTTAACTTAATGTTGGCAGTGTGAAATAGGGGAGAGGGGAAGGATTATATCCTATAATCTGTGGCTGGAACATTCTAGTGTACTACTTTCCACCCCAATATCCATTGCAAAAAATTGGGGGCTTTCTAGAAAGCTTTGGAAAGTCTACTCACATAATATTATATTAATCCCAAAGAAAAGATAAGTAATTATATATAAAATCAATTCCTTCTCTAAGTAGTAGCAGCCTATCACCCTGACTATACATAATTAAGAAGGAAATATCACTGGGTGCGGTCTAAATATAGCCCAGGCATTCAAAGGCTCAAAAGCGGCATGTCTAGTCCAGTTGGCATGACTCCCAGTTAGGCTCCAGAACCTTTCTTTTTAGAAATTAAACACTGAAAGTTAACACATCAAGTTTCTCATCAGAGCTTTTACACTATTAATGTGAGCAGTATTACTATTTATAGGTCACTTCTGATTTTCATGGCTGCCTATTTGTCTACATGGAGATATGCCACTTTCAAATAATCAACTGGAATGTAAACTTAAATTTAAAAAAGACAAACGTGTTACAACCTGGAAAAATAACAACCAGATACAATTATAATGCAAGAACAGCTTACATAATGAACAGAGGTTTCTTCCTTTCTCCTTTCTCCTTTCTCCTTTCTCCTTTCTCCTTTCTCCTTTCTCCTTTCTCCTTTCTCCTTTCTCCTTTCTCCTTCCTCCTTCCTCCTTCCTCCTTCCTCCCTCCCTCCCTCCCTCCCTCCCTTCCTTCCTTCCTTCCTTCCTTCCTTCCTTCCTTCCTTCCATTATTGAGGCATAAGAGCTGGAGGGTTTTTTTGTTTTTGTTTTTGTTTTTTTGAGGCATAAGAGCTAGATTGGACTAATTACCTTAGGTAGTCCTTGAATTACGACAGTAATTGGGATTGGAATTTCCATCACTAAGCAATGTGCTTGTAAGCCGAATATCACATGACCACATCAATTAGCAATGACAACCCCGGCACTCCCCGTTGCCGCCATTAACCAAATTCCACCAGTGGTTAGCCAAGGACCCACCCCAATCCAAGCCATTCCAGGCTTGGTCCCTCCTAGCACCAAGCCTCAGTTCTTCCAAGGTAAGGGACTGCCTCCCTTTCAACTCCCCCCAACCTCCTATTCCCCCCATCTCTCCCCTTTTGGATGCCATGCACCCTGCCTTGTGGGGTAGCAAGAAGCCCCAGAACTGCACAACTCTGGGGCTGCTTGCCACACTGCGGTTCAGGGGCTTCTTGGTGCACTGCAGCTCTGGGGCTGCAAGTAGCCCCAAGCCACAGTGCAGCATGAAGCCATAGCTGCCCCAGCCCGGCCAAGCAGCACAGAGTGATATGAAGCTGCAGCTGCCTTGGGAAGCCCCAGCCACCCCAACAGCATGGTGCAAAGCCACAGCCACCCAGGAAGCCTCAGCTGTCCCAGCCAGTCCCAGCTGCTGTCACCCTCGCTACCCTGCACTCCAAAGCCCCTGCCACCCTGCACTCTGCTGCCCAAGCAGTCTTCTTGCCCCTGCTGCTGATGAGGCATGCCTGCCCTGGCCTTTTTCAAGGCAGTTGCTGGCCACATGAGGCCATGTTCCCCAGGTCTCGCGAGGAAACCACCATGCGCAACCAGGGGAACAAAGCCTCGTGCGGCCAGCACTTGCCTCGCAAAGGGCCAAGCCGGCACGAAGCAAGAAAACAATGAAGGTCAGCTAGGGCAGCAGGGGCTGTGAAGTTCAGGGGGCCAAAAGGGCATAGATGAGAGATAGGAGTTGAAGCGCCCCTGCGGTCATAAGTGTGGGCAGGCCAAGCACCTGAATTTTGATCACGTGACCATGGGGGCACTGCAATGGCTGTAACTTTGGGGACCAGCCAAGTCCCTTCATTCAGCACTGCCATAACTTTGAACAGTCACTGAATGAATGGTCCTTAAGTGAGGACTACCTGTAGTGGATACTGAAATAAAGAAATAGGGCAACCAGCCAAAGAAGAATCTGTAGATTATAACCAAATTATTTCAGCAAATCTAGTCATACGATGGCCAGCAGATTAGAAGAAGTCAGTCTACATACCAATACTAAAGAAAGGAGACTTAATAGAGTGTCATTCATACAATATCCTTGATGTCATGTGTTAGCAAAATAATCTTTATGTTTTTACAATGCAGATAAGAGCTTTACAGAAAGAGCTTGTATATGGAAAAAGAGATGCCAGGTGTTCAAGCTGGTTTTAGAAAATACTGAGGAACAAGGTCTATTATTGCTGATACATGCTGGATAATTGAAAAAGCCAAAAAAGCAGTCAAAATGTGCTTCATTGATTATAAGCCTTTAATTATGTCAACTGTATCAAGCTATGGAATGTTTTTTAAGAAAATGGGAATATCAGAACATCTCATTCTCCTCATATAAAACCTATAGACACATCAGGAAGCCATAGTCTGGACAGAACATGGTTAAAATGGCTGCAAATAAACAAAGGAAAGAGACAAGGCTATATACTCCCCCCTTATTTATTCAAACTATATGCTGAATATATATTAAGGGAAGCTGGATTAAAAGATTAGTGTGCCTTTAAAACTGAAGGAGGAAACATAAATAACCTGCACTATGCTGATGACACTACCCTGAGAGCTGAAAATGCAAATATCTGGAAATTCTAGTAATAAAAGTCAAGGAGCACATTGAAAAAATAGGGCCAAGATTAAATATAAAGAAGACTAAACTAATGACAACAGGTACAGCAACCAGCCTTAGAACTGACAGTGAAACCACTGAAGTAGTGGATAGTTTCTGCCTTTTAGAAACAACTATCAACAGTAAAGGAAATGGCAGTTTCACACTATCACCTGGTAGAGTGGCAATACAGGCCTCAGAAAATATATTCAGATGTCATGATGTGTCTATGCCTACAGAGATCAGAATCATGCAGGCAGTTGTTTTCCCTGTGACACTATAGAAGTGAAACTGGGCCTTTGAAGAAGCAGGATAGAAAGAAAAACAAATGTACGATAGGATAAATCAAACTCAGAATGTTCAGTTGAGGCACAAATGACCAGGCTCAAATTATTATATTTTGAACACATTATGCAAGGACCAGGTTCTCTGGAGAAGGCTCTGATGCTGGGGAAGGTAGAAGGAAAGAGTAAAAGAGGATGACCAGCAGCAAGGTGGATGGAAATAATTGCAGTGATGATGGGTGTACCATTGGAAGGACCAGGTTGGGGACAGAGTGTTCTGGAGAAAATCTATCTGTTGACACAGACTCAGTGGCATATAATCAAATAAAATAAAGCCTATGGGTAGCCATTACATTTCACAGCAATCTTAAAGTTGATATGGAATATGAACACTGAGACTTTACTTTTTACTATAAAGATAGCTATTGTCACTATTGTTTTAATGAACTTTTATAGATCCATTAAGAATATTTCACAGCTGTTTCTTTAAACTATATTCTGCAAATTATCAGTTTATAACCTGTGCTAGAGATTTTAAGTCAAGATTCTCAGATTGAAGTGTTTCAAAAATAACTTCTATTTCTCCAAATTCAAAGGCAGTACAATAATATAGTTTGGGATTTAAGTTAATTTGGTGGTGGTGGTGTTTTTAATCAACATGTAGAGAATATCCTGTTTTCACACGTACATTGGAATTGTTTCTGATTATATTGTTTTTCAATTTCTTCTGCTTTACTGGATGAAGTTATGAACTCTTCAATAGGCTCCACTTCAAATTCTGACCATGCTCCAATGGCTCTGCCAATTAAAAATCAGCCAATTCTAGATGAACTTGAATATTTCTCCCCTAAGAGATTATCTTTTTGTGGAATATATTAAGAAGGAAATTTGGTCTTTAAAAAAAATAAATTGGGACTCTATTAATATATTAATTCTCTGGGATACATTTAAGGCATCCATCAGGAGATCCATTATTGCCTTTATCTCAGCAAAAAAAAAAGAAAGAGAGAGAGAGACTCAGATACTCTAATCTTATGCTGTTGGAAAGGATGATTAAAGATTCATTCTTGTTATGTGCTAGAAGCCCCACAAATGGATCATATCAAGCATTTATAGCTGCAAAGTTTAAGCTGGGACTTCTACACTGAGAAATGTATTAACTAGAAATATTGGGCATTAGGTGAGGAAACTAAAATTATTGGCTTATTGCATGAATGAGAAAAACCCACAACATTTTATATCTGGACTTTAGGTCAATGATGGACCATTATTTACTGAGACAGAATTATTAATCATCAGTTTTGTATTTTTTATACTGAGTTATATCAATTAGAAACTACTAAAACCAAACAGCAAATTATTAATTTCTTGGGAAATATTGACATGGAGAAAATTCCCAGGAAGATAAAAATAAATTGGCACAACCACAGACATTACAAGAAATCACAGAGACACTGTAATCTATGAAATCAGGGAAAGCCCCCAGACTGGGTGAACTTCCAGCTGAATGGTACAGAACCTTTATAGATTTATTCTTACCTATATTGTTGGAGATCTATAATCAAACCAATAGAAGCAAATGTACGTAGCTCAGGGTTGAACTGTGGAGTCCTTGGGGTTCTCTGAGCTTGGTTGTTTTCCTGCAAACATTTCATTACCATGCTAGGTAACATCTTCAGTGCTAGAATGGAATGGGGTTTGTTCTGTGTTTATACACTGTGGCATGCCCTGCCAGTGTTGGTGGGGTTGGGGGTTTTGATTGTTTTATTTTTTCCCTCTGGTAGTTCCTTGATTAATGTATTGTTTATTGCTTGATTGTATGTCTGATGGTAATCTTGGTGTTAATCTCTGCTTATCTGGGTGATGATTACTGGTGAGGAGATGTTCTGGTCTTTTGTTTTCCTTTCTATTGTCTCTTTTGAATAGTGTGTAGATGTTGTTTATCTCTATGTGCCTGCTGATGGCTGCCTTGTCTGAATACCAAGCTTCCAAGAATTCCCTCGCATTTTTGGATTTAGCTTGGTCTAAGATGCTGACAGTTTCCCAGTTGAAACTATGGTTAAGTCTGTCCATGTGTTGTGAGATTAAGGAGTTGTACATGGTTGTACACTATGTAGGACAGATAGGCAGAAGGCTGGTAGAGTGCATCCATGAACACTAACTAGCAGTCAGAAGACATGAAGAATTTGAAGGTTTTTTAATTCATATGATCTGGACTTGCCCAGCTATAGCTTTGTTTTGGTTTCAAATCATTACATATAACAATACAATTTTAAAAAGTAATATTATAGCTAAGGATCTTAATGTGACGTGGATCTATATTCCTAAAAATTGAATTTATCATCTCACGAACAACTTTGGCTCTATCAAGCCTGGGGCACAGCAAAGAGGATAATTTTACAATAATGAAAGAAACTTACTCTCCTGATTTTTACGGAATGGATCCAGAATAAGAGTTCGTTATCTCTTTTCGAAATATTTTTCTGTATTCTAAAAATGAGAAGATAGTGCAATATGTTTCTATGTGGTCTAGATTTAATGAATAAGCTTAAGGATTGAATTAATTTTATATTGTTATCTGTGTTACTATATCGATCTTTTTTCTCTTAATTAGTTTTTTGTCACATTTAGTTTATTTTAAACTCTAAAATATATTTAGGGGTTTTTTTACTTTATAATTATCATCTTTCTTTATGACATAGTTGTTTATATTTCACTATAAATAAAAAATAGAAAAGTATAACTATTTATATGTCATTGTCAGGAGTACAGAAACATAATATACTTCAGGTTCTGGATGATAACATTTTATTAGCACGTAGTTTCTCATGAAGCAAAGGAGAAGACCAAAAATGCATGTTTTTCTGATCACTATTGCAATAATCAACCAGAGAGTGGTGTTGCCTAGCAACTCTTTGCTCCTCAGCTTTGGCTGGAATGCATGCAGACAGAAGGAATATTTTGGATCTCAAACTCTTTGTAGGTTTCTCAAGATCTGCATCCTTTCTCTCGGGGCTCAAGTGTTGGGAATTCTGTGACTTATAGACATCTTCTGTGTGCCTCTGTTCCTGCATATCTCTGTGCATCAATTTTGCTTCTAGACTAGTGGGGTTCATGAGGGGCAAGCCCACCCTCCTTTTAAAGCAGCATGGATTTTACTACTGTTTAGATACAATACTTTTATACCTGGCTTATGGTATATACTCAGTATAATTAATAAATTATAACCTACTATTTACCAAAAATAAAGTACTTTATCACCAAAGAATAGGTGTTAAACTCTGAGCAAATTAAGAAAAAAAAAAGATACTTTCAACATATGCCTAATGAGTTCTGTGCCAAATATTAACTTTGGATTTTTCAACAGCCTCTTTAAATCTAATGATTTTTAAAAAATTTCTTATTTATCGAATTTATATGCTGCCTGTTTATTCCAATACTCAGTGTGACTTATAACAATTAACATTACACAGTAAAAAAAAAATGGACCTCTTGAACACCAGAAAGTTCAGAAATAAAGTAAATGAGTAATTCTTTGTGTACCATTTTATTTACTTATTTATTTGTCTAATTAAATAGCCACCCATCTCACAAAACAAATGACTCTGGGCAGCGTACAACAAGCTAAAACAATTAATAAATACCTAAAACCATTATCATTATTAGTTATTTTTTTAAAAAAGTAAAAACTATAAAAAACAAAGCTAAAACAGAGAATAGTAGACAAAGGGTTGTTAATAATAATGGCGCCTCCGCACCAGTTTACCCGTCCCCTGGAGTCCCCACTCCTGCTGGCATAGCCAGGTCTTGAGGGATCTATGGAAACGCAGAAGTAATGAGGCCAATCTCACCTCGGGGGGGAGAAGATTCCACCACATGGGTTCCACGGCAAAAGAGGCCTGCCGCTGGGGCCTGCCAAATGTCTAGAAACTACGTGCTAGACGATGGAACCTGTAACATGCCCTCTCTGCTGGATCTGGTGGGACAGGCCAATGAAATCAGGGAGAGGTGGTCCCTCAAGTAACCTGGCCCCATGCCATGAAGCGCTTTAAAGATCAACATCAGCACCTTGAATTGGACCCAGAAACAAACTGGTAGTCAATGCAGCTTGCAAAGCAGAGGTGTAACATGTGTTCTACCAGAAGCATACATAACTGCTCGCACTGCTACCTTTTGCACCAGCTGAAGTTTCCGGAAACTCTTCAAGGGTAGCCCTGTGTAGAGCGCTATAGCATAACTATAGTTACATTAGTGTCATAGTTTTCTTATGATTCAGTATCATTCAGTTTTCTTATGATTCAGTATCCTGAACACAGATACGTGGAAACTGAAGTCCCACTGAGATACCCAATCATCTACATTCATGTAAGGATCTATTTGTATTTTATTCAGGAGCATACATCAATATGCTACTTTACATTCATGGAAGCCTAATTTTCAGTAATTAATCTAACTCTTATCTTTCAGTATGGAAAACCTCATGAGGCTAAAATGGAAAGAACTGTGAGAGGTTTAGAGGAAGGCCCAGAAGCCAGATCCCAAGATGTTTCCCTTACAAACAGAGGTATATTAATAAATTTCTAAAGAATGAAATGAAATTGGGAGTTTATACATCTTTTAGTGTAACCTTCATATATTTTCCTAAATATGTAATCTAAAAATAGATACTGTAAATAAATCCTGTTCATGTCACTAAAATATTTTTTTTTCCAAATAAATTTGCCAGACATGTCAGATGCTTGGCATTTATTAATAAAAAATACTCTTTATATGGAAGAACTACCTGCAAAAATACTAATAAAGAACTTCTATTTGCCTTTTGGAGTCTAGATGTCTCTAGGTATCTTTTTAAAAAGTCGTAAAACTGATTTTCATACCAGCATTGTTTTTGCTCTGTAATTCCTCAAAAGCATTATGAAGGCAATCTGTCAGTCTTCACTTCTGCTGACTCTACATTCTGAGAAAAATAAATGAAAATCACTGCTGTATCCCAAGTTGCTGCACAGCCAGCAACTCTAAACCCACCCCCCCACCCCATTGTACACAAGAAAAAAAAACTTCAGAAACTTATAGCACGGGATACTGGGTTGTCTCATGCTGGAAATGGAGAAACTGACAAAACAGAGAGGGAGCTACAAAGCCTATTGGAAGCTCAAGAATTGGTGCAGAAAGTTCCTTGTAATGAGGAAATAGAGCCACAGTATCTCACCCCCGTGGGGGGGGGGAAATCTTAAATTTGCAGCAGTTTCAATTACTTTGCAGCTAAGTCAGAAATAAACCAATTTTGCTCACCAGTACTGCTGATATTGTGGGAACACAGAGATTTGCAACTATTTTCTAACTGATGTAGTACCTCTCACACCCTCCTACCAGCAGGTATCTCCAATAGATTGCAGCCCCCCAAATTTGAATGAAATAATCCAGAAACCAGATTCCATATCTTCTTAATAGCACAGTTGCCAGCAACTTAATTTAATTGAACTAATAGGTGAGTTTACAATTAAGACTTACCATTTGTCTGATTTTTTTTTTTAAATTGTGGAGATGGGAAGAGTTGTTATAGAGTGGGGTGAAATAAAACTACCCCTGAATGGTATCAAGATTTCATGGATAACAACTTAATGTGCCCTCTAGAAGCATAGCCATTTTGTTGCAAAATAATATAGCAATACATAGCATATATGACTGTTCTTCTCTCATCTGAAATCTGCGCAGTTGGAATCCTGCTCTTTTGAACACCATTAGTTTTATATTGATTTTTTTTTCTTGTTGAGCTCTTTAAATTCAAACAGCTGTTCCTCAGCTAGTTGTGCAAGGTAGCCAGAGGCATTCATCTGTTTTCTTTAACAAGACTTCGTAATCATTTGAAGTAGGAAGTCTTTAGGCCACATCAGACTGATACGCTTTTTGGGACAAAAAAGAAAAAGCAATGGACTTTTTACCAGGAAGTCATGAAAAAGTAGTTAATAAACAAATCTGCAATAATGAAAAGGGCAGTGCACAGTTTGAAAATTATTCAGAACAATAGTTTCAGACCTCATGTGCATAGCACCTCCCTGCTATTCATTAAAACAGCTCTTTTCAGACTTCTGCATCAGCCTCAAAGAAAAGCTGTGGATACTTTTGAGAACTGCATTAACTTAATGGGTCAACTCCTTAAAGCACCTGAAACTTTTTTTTCAGGCTTTTGTGGAATTATTATAATATTTTATTACCTAGGATTAGCCTATCTTGGAAAAAACTAAGTAGGGTTGGACCTAGTTAGCAGTTATATAGAAGAACACCAGGGGATCCCAGGGTTGTAGGCTAAAGTGGGAAAAAACAACAACAGAAGAAGGCAAGACAGAAGGTTACAGGTAGTCCTCGTTTAGCAACTGCCTTGTACAGCGACCATTCACAGTTACAAAGGTGATGAAAAAGTAACTTTATGACCAATCCTCACATTTACAACTTTTGCAGGTCTGTAAAACAAAGGAAGTATGGGGACGCGGTGGCACAGCAGCTTAATGACGCTGATAAAATAGTATATTCCCAGAGCAATTGTGATAACCACACCATATCTCTATGGTGTATCCAAATCCGGCCAGTTGCCGGCCAGAAATGGTCGACACTTCAGCGGTTGAAGCCCAGCACCACGCAGCAGAGTGAGCTCCTGCTTCCTCCCCAGCTCCTGTCAACCCAGCAGCTTGAAAACTTACGTGAGTAGATAAATGGGTACTCTCACCCCAGTGGGAGGAAAAATGCTGGCGGCACCTTGCAAAGGAGACGGGAGCAGTTGCCGGTAATGGAGAAGCCGCGCACGCCCAAAAAAGGTGCGAAGCAATGGAAACCCCGCCTCCTGCACTCGCCAGCTTGGCTCTGCTCTAGGAAGGAGGCACTGGCAAACCACTTCCGAAACACCTTGCCTTGAAAACTGCAGGAACTCATCCAGGCAGTCGCTGCAGAATTGGTCACGATTGAGGGCGGATTAAAAAAAGAAAGGAAAGGAAAGGAAAGCCAAAGTAAGATGATAAGCACAGTGCAGTTTCACTTAGCGCCCACTTTGCTTAACGATTGAGTTGCCGGTCCCAAATGTGGTCACTAAACAAGGACTACCTGTACTTCTGTATTGTTGCAAAAGAAAACTAAATGAATGTATTCATATAGTCACTTGAACTCAAGATTTCTTGAAGGAAGAAAATTCTTCTCTGAAAATAGCCAGTCATAGGAAAGCTCCTGACATCACAAGACAGCAGAAACAGTAATCCTTCCCAGTATATGCCACTAATAACATCAACTAAAGCAAATCATGTCAGTGGTGATGTGTAGTGTTCCACACAACCTTGCTCAGTTTGCCACAGTTCCGGATAATACCTGCAGCCGCTCAACACACTCTGCACCTTCCTACCTCTTTATGAATCTTCCTACTCTAAAAGTTGGTGTGTGTTGTTTGGAACTAAAGTTGATCTTTTGGCTTAGCAATCATTTTGTGACTCTTCATGTTTCTCATTTTCACTAACTACTTATTTGTAAACTACTTTTATGAAAGTCACACTTTTCTCTAGGACATGGTTTCTATAAGCTTCTGAAGAACTTCCCACTATTCACACAAGAGTTAATAAGACGCACTCTATTTTCTTTATTTACAACATGTTCCTTCCTTTGACCCCAATTCTATGAGTCATGGAAATACAAGCTACTTTAGTCTAGTAATTACAGGTTGTTAGTCACACCATATATAGTTTTACTGAAATCAGTGGAGCAAACTAGCCACAGCACGAATCCAGTTGATGTAGATTTAATTTATACTTCAAAACTCATTCCCACATTCAATAGGTGGAGGGAGGGAGGGATGGATACAGGGGGAGAATCATAGAATCAAAGAGTTGGAAGAGACATAACAGGTCATCAGACCCAACCGCCTGTCCACTGCAGGATTCACTACACCAGTGTTGTCCAAACTTGGCCACTTTAAGATGAGTGGAGTTCAACTCCCAGAATTCCCCAGCCAGCCATGCTGGCTGGGGAATTCTGGGAGTTGAACTCCACTCATCTTAAAGTGGCCAAGTTTGGACAACACTGCACTATACCATCCCCAACAGATGACTATCCAGTCTCTGTTTGAAAACCTCCAGTAAAAGGGAAGAAACCATTCCATGCAGTAATGGTATCAGTATTCCACTGATTGACAGTTCTGTCTTGTCTTTCTCAGAAAAGTCTCATGATCCAAATTTTGCACCGTCCATCTTCAAAAACATATAATGATACAAATATACAGCATGTGCCATCTGTGCACTTAAGAAAAGGAAACATCTATCTAATTAAACTCTTTTTAATTCTTACATGCTTTATCTTTACTTTAGCTTGAGACAAACATAAGACTGATATCTTATCAACTTATTTAATACAAACATAAATTTGATTACCTTAAATAAAACTCTGAATTTAAATTCAGTGATCAGTTTCTAGACGTTTAAATAATATATTTTGTCGTATCATTTTTAAAAAATAGTAGTATTCACATTAACTGATTCTGCTAATGACTCTTTCTTCCATTTCCTGATAAGATTCTTCCTTTTTCTTGTTTCTAATGTTTTCAGGGCATTTGATAAGCACTTGTTATCAGATTTTAGCTACAAAATCAATTTCTCTGGACTATGGCTCTTTCTAGAATTGTAGAAAATAATTAGTTGTAACCTTGACATAACCTCCTCCCAGGTAGCCTTAAAAATATATAAATTTACTCTTCAGTTATGTTGTACTTTATTATTTATGTATTGAATTTGTTTATTGGCTTTTTTCTGTAGAACATGGATTAACATTGTGAAGCCTACCAAGTCTAAAGATTACAGAACATCATGCCTTTATTCTGTCCTCTAAAGGGCATTCTTATCCCCAGACTACATTAATTGAGAAAAGAGTTTACTTGGATTTTCACTCTATTACTCAGTTTTTGCTACAGAAAAATTAAACCATAACAATGGCCATAAAACCTTCCAGGGTTTCCCCAAGAGGTTTACTTCATAAATGAATGTTGTTGCTACATTAGATCCTGTCAATAAGGCACACCATAACATTTTGAACGTTGAGTAAAATGGGCTATAGTTACTTATCTTTCCTTTTTTCAGCCATCAACATTTCATCTATTCCTGTTAAAGCTTCTGAAAGCCATAGAAGCAACAGCAGTGATGGTGATGTCACTGGAATGGACATAATGAATATCTGTATTTTTTTCTGTTTGATATGGATTACACAAAACAAATGCAGTAAGCATCTCAATCATGTCTTCCAAACCTTAATTTGCTTTTGTTTAAAACAAAGTCAATGTTTCTGTAATTTCACAGACACAATCCTTGGAATTGGAAACTGAGTTCAGGAGACAAAGATGGTCTGCAGGTTGCCCTCCTTGTTAATTAAATGTAGAAGTGAGTGGGTTTTTGCAACCAAAATAGAGAAAATATTAAGGTTAATGTTTCAGAGTTTTTTCTATATGCCATGGACATATTCTTCTTTTTTTCTTCCTGTGAAGAACCCTAAATTAGCAGCATAGCCTTTTGCAATTCTACTCAAAATCCAGTTGAGTACAAAAGGAGACACTCTTGCTATCAATTTTACCTGTAACCTCTAACAATTGCATGGGTGGTCACAAGTTGTGGGGGTGTTTTTGTAATAATTCTGGGTTTTAAAATATTTTTCTTGTTCAAGTCTGTTTCTTTGACCAAAATGTTTTTTTCCCTTCACTTTTTTCTCAGCCACAGAAACTACATTTCTGAAAATCTATCAAAATGGAAAACGAAAACAATCCTTGAAACAGAAAAGCAAGAGCTGGAATAGAAAAGTGAAGTCCAAGGTGAAAGACCTCCAAGATAACAATAAGTAAACTGTCTGCAATTCATTGGGGTGACAGTGTCAAGATACATATAGCAGGGTTCCTCAACCTCAGCAACTTTAAGATGGGTGGACTTCAACTCCCAGGGAGAGAGACTTGGGGGAAAGGGTTGCTGTGAGGACCTGATGCTGGCTGGGGAATTCTGGGAGTTGAAGTCCACCCATCTTAAAGTTGCTGAGGTTGAGGAACCCTGCCATATAGTATACTGCTGGAAAAAAAAGAAGGTATGAGGGTCAGCTACTTAGTTGTATATTAGTTAGGAAAAATGAAAACAAAATTTTGGATTGTAATAGACTTATCTCTAATGTCATTTAGCACCCCAGCCTTGCCTCCAACATCCATATGTTATCTGTGGACACCTTCAAGAGAAAGTGGATGGAATCTCTCATAATTTAATGCATGAATGTTATACATGGAACTGATGGTCAAAGCCTGTTTTTACATGTATTGCCCCTTGATGAGAATTTAGTTGCTCGCTCTCTCTCTCTCTCTCTCTCTCATTCTCTCTCTCTCTCTCTCTCTCTCTCTCTCTCTCTCTCTCTATATATATATATATATATATATGTACACACACACACACGTATGCATGTGCTATTTTTCTGCATAAAATATTAATTGCAAGGTTATAATTTCTATATTTAGTATGATTAATTGCATTATTATTTCATATCAAAATGCCATACTATGCATATGAGAAGTATAATTGTCATATAGCAGCTCAATACAGGAATACAAACCTTGTTTAAACTCAGTTAATAGTGTTATCTTACATTACCAGTTTTGCCTGTTAGTTGGGGGAAGATGGCGGATGGCCAATAAATCAGAAATTAATTGATTGTTTCTACAGTGGCAGTTTTATGCATGAACTGTTTTTGATAAATGAGATATGAGAAGAAAGGCCAGTGTCCAGGCTAAACTGTGATGCATTTTCTTTTTGCTTCATAATAGTTTTTTAATGTTCTTATTTCACAAGATTGTCTGAAGTTCTCTGCTCTTTGTTCCTGTTTTTAAACAAACAGTTTAATTAGATTTATGGTGATGACTTTGGTATGAAAATTCAATAGTTCAATTTGACATGTATTAAAAAATTTAAAAGGACTCATAATTTGGAAAATAAATTACATACATATAGGAAATTCATGAAAATTAGACTGTATGAATCGGCATAGGTACAATAAGGAATGGGCTGCAGGCTAGACTGGGGAACCAAATAAATAACCACCTCTTTGTGATTGCCAGAAAATCTACACTGACCTTTCCATGAAGTTACCAGGAGTTCAGCTCAACTCCCTAGACCCAAAAGAGCCTTTCTTTTTTATGACTAGTGATGGTGGAGAATTTTCTTCCATTTCTTGTATGTGAATTCATCCAGTCACACTTACCAAACCTATACGCAACCAGAAAACACTGGAGTACAAAATCTGCACTTTCAGAATGTTTCCATGTGATTTATACTTTAAAGTATGTGCAGAAAGAGGTTTTAAAACCCAATGTGAATAGAATGTATTATGGTAAAGAAAAATTACTTATAAGAAGTGTGCATGCCTGAACATTTGTGACTATGTGTGCATGGGCATACACGTATGTATGTATACAAATGTTCATGCTTTTCAATATACATTTTCATATGGAGCAAAAATACACATCAAACCAAACGTTAAAGAATTAAACAGTAAAATGAGTAAATGATGAAATAACAAATTTGCTATCCCTTTATGTGTGTGGAAAAGTGTAATTTGGCTTAAGAAGCAGCTGCATAGTTCTAAGCTGACAGTAGGATCAGTCTGAGAATTCTTCAAGCACTTTTTGAAAGATACTTCTGCTATGTAAAACTGATGAAAGCGATGAAGCTAATTAAAATCAGGCATCAGGTTCTTATTACTGCTTTTGATTTGCCATTCATGGAACTTAAACTTTTTGTTTATAATGCTTCCAGATAATGCTTTAAAATAATTTAGGTAGGGGAAAAATGAAGTTACTACATTTTTGCACATGATCTGGAAAAATGGGAAGCAAAAGGGAAACTTCAACTCCGTTTTGCCATTTTTCCTATTATCCTTTCATTTGCCGTTTTCTTCATTCACAAACTTCCATTTTCTTTTATCTGTCCAGATAAGGACATTTGTGCTCAGAAGTTGTTTTCTGCATGTGTAAATATAATTTGCTGGAGGTAATGTAATCAGGCACACATCCAAATGTAGCTTAGGGTAGACATTTCTCTGCATTGCTTTTAGTGGGGTGGATGTTTGAACACATGGGCTTCTGACACATTATTTGTGATCCAACAAGAAATCAAACTGAGATGCAGGCTCAGTGGAATCAGTTTTGGGAAAACTGTGAACACACACACACCCCTCCGGAACCTTCCTAGGACAGAGGAACAAAGCAGGCTTCCTAGGGAAGAATTAAATTTGCGGGGTGGGGGTAATTTATCTTGCTACCCAGGTATTCCTCTAAACTAGGGCATCTTTTACATGGGGAAGAAATGATCAGATAAATAAAGTATTCAGAGGTCCTATGAGCACAATACAATCAGTCTTCGCTAGATGTATCACCAGTGCTTTATTTGCAAAATGGAAATACCTTTCATTTAATTTGGGGAGAGTTTAGGCCTGCAGGTTAAGGGAGGGGTACACACATGAGGCAGAGCTCAGGGTTAGAGAATAGGTTTGTGGGGTTATTTCTTAACTGTATGTTCCTGTTATAGCGCTTTTGCTACAGGTTTCATCTGTTTCACTCCTTAGTGGGAAATTGTGCTTTCAGTTTTCAGCAGTCATGATTGGTGGCTGCATAAAGAGACTTGTCAGTGGTGCATGGCCCTGGGGTCATAGGTCACCCACTCTTAGTTTAAACTGTAAGGGAGCTTTGGCAGTATGGGGAATTTAGCTGAGATGACATCCTACACAGGTCATTCACTAGTCAAGCTCTTCCCTTGAATTGCATTATTGTAAATTTATCACTGGTGGTATTTCTATCACCAGTATGCCCACTCAGGAGACAGACTGGGACACAGGTGGCTGGAATTCTGAAGTAAGATTCTATTACTTTACGCCTTATTTGTCCTGTTAAGAACACTCTCTTAGCTGATATTTCAAAATCTTACCAAGGATTTTCACTGCCATAAATTTTGTATTAGCACTCAAACCCCACTATCAAATGCTTCTAATATAGTTAGATTTCATTTTTCAGTACTGTCTTTGATAGCCCAGCTACATCAAATTGTTGGGAGGGGAATAGGTGGAATGACAAGATGAATCATGTATACAGAGGTGACATGAGCAAAAGATAATTTATCTTCGTTGGCTGCATTGCCAATGTTTTATTTGCAGAATGAGAGGTGTCAGTGCCCAACTGTGCCAGATGCTAGCTCAAAAGCTTTGGGTTTATAAACAGGTCAATTCTGGGAGGGAAAAATCCCCCTTTCTGCATTCACATTGGAATTGTAATTAACTTTCAAATTCAGATGTTCTGAAGCTATATACAAACTAGAACAGATTTCTGTACCAATTGTACCTTCGTTTTTTTCCCCAAATTTTGTTAGATTGTTTATATCTCAAAATATGTATACATTTCAAAGAAAACTGTTGGGAAAATGCATACATTAGAAAACAGTGTGTATAAAAATGTATATACACAAAGAAAAATGCATATATTTAAGTATGCAGAAGTGTTTGGAATGCAGATATTCAAAAATATATACAATCAATGTGGAATCAAATAAATGCTCATGAAGCTGCACATACCTTTGTATGCATTTATTTAAAACATACACACATTGTGGAAATAGCATGAACTTAAGGCTGGGAAAATAGGAACTGAGCAAAACTATAATGCTGTAGAATCATAGTAAGCATTAAAGATCATCCAGCCCAATTTCATATCCAATGCAGCAAACACTATAACAGTATCCCCGATAGATGAAACACCAGCATCTGTTTAAATACCTCCAGTCTGTCCCATTGTTGAATAACGTTTTAATGTTAGATGTTTTTTCATGATGTTGAACTGAAACGTACTAGCAGTTTAAACCCACTGAGTTTTTTTCTTCCTGTGTCCTGGAACCACAGATGAAGACAACTGTTGTCTGGCTTCCAGTCTCTCTTCTCCAGCTAAACACACATAATGCTCCCAACTGTTCCCATTAGATTTTTCTTCTAGACTGTTGCAAACCTTTAAACAAGCACCTAAAAATTTGTCAATGTTCTTCCTAAAATATGATACCCAAAAAGAGATACAATATTCTAAGTGTAGCATAACCAATGCAGAACAGAGAGGAAGCAAGACTTCCCTTACTCTTGACGCTATATTTCTGTGGATACAGCCTAGGATTGCATTTGCTTTTTCATAATTGCATTACATTTTGGCTCATGATGAGCTTGTGATTTATGAAGACATTCAGATCCTTTTCATATGTGCTGCTGCCCAGTCTTCCCCATCCCATACTTAACATGCCTTTGAGTTTTCATAGCCAAATGAAGTATTTTACAATTGTCCTTGTTGAAGTTCATCTTGTTGCTTCTGCCCATTGCTCCAGCATGTCAAGATGTTCCTGGATCTTGCTACAAATGAATTTAGAAAATGAGCTTTTTTCTAGATATACATGTTGTATGTTTGGTTTAGGATAGCACCAGGCACAGGCAGCAGATGCAAGGAAATCTTGGAGGTTTATCAGCAAAGTTTTATACAAAATAAAGTCTTTATATACAAAATCAAGAGTCTGCATAGGCTTCATCCTAAGTAATTATTAAACTCTACCTCTAGTGCTCTTCCTTAACACTTACAAGGTTTATGCAGAGAGAGAGAGACAGAGAGAGGATAGATATATAGATATAGATACCTATCTTGGTATTCACTATTATCTTATTTCTAATATCTATACACTTATTCTAATTTCTTATAAACTTACTATAACTTACTATACTCTTCCTACAGTCCTGGCTTCTGTCTCCTTCTACTAGACTTGTTTGGTTTGAGGGGCCAATATTCAGGGTCTTTTTAACAACTTAGCAACCAGTGTTCTAGCTTTCATGAAGTAAACTCCATGTCAAACAACTGCCTAATGTCTTTTCCAGGCCAATCTATTCTTGTTGCTACATGCCACCTTTTTTCTGGCTGATATACTGTTGCTGCTACCTCCCTGACTCTGCTGATGCATCTTCCTTGCCTCCTGCTACACTGCAGCCTGTTCTCCACTATCGCTGTCCACCACTGACATCTTCTCTGATGTTCCATTCTTTCATATAGCCTTTGCTGTGACTGGTTCTTCTGACAGTGTCCCAAATGCTCCTCCTCCTCCAGCAACCCATGCTCAAAACTATGGAGTCCTTTCAAAGCCTGGTATGCCACAACTCATGGATACAGCCCTTGAAAAAGAAGAGGTAAGGATGCACATGGGTATTTTCCACCTACATATGCCCTTCTTTTCACAATACATCAAAAACCTAATGCTGTAGTTATTTTTGAAATGGATAGGGAAAATATAATGCTAGAAATGAAGGATGACATATATAATAAGATGTATAGCCTCCAGCAACCAAAACTCACGGAGTGTGCAATTGATTCATCAAACAAACAGTCCTATGATGACAATATTCCAAGCAAGATGATAAAATCCCAATAAGAATTTGGAGAGATGAGGGGGTAAATGAAAGGATACGGTAAGTACAGTAAAGCAAAAACTGGAGGAAGGGAGAGTCTACTTAGGGAGAAAAAGATGAAACTATGTCAGATTAAAATCAGCAAGGTAAAAGCAAAAGTTCCATGCACATTTACAAAATAATCTTCGTGACCTTGTAGTGGCAAATATGGAATTGGAGCACTTATACAGTGTTTCTTGCAATTTTATACATTATTCATAAGAAACCTGATCCAGATCTTGATGGACACTGTTGGTTGATCATAATCCTTTGCCTCATTGTGGTTCCAGTTGTGCCTGCGATTTTCACTGAAGGCAGGTATAATTGCAGCTTTATTTCTAGCTCAAGATCCAAAAAAAGAGAAGGGAAAGGTCTTCTATAGACATGCTATAGTATCATTCTGGCTCAGCCTACCATGCCAATGATTTCTTTCTTAAAATCCATCCACACCACTGAATGTTGAATCTCCTGGTTTGGATTCAGTGAATGAAGTGAGTGGTCCAATCTATTGTTGTTGTCTCAAATAGCCACCAGTGTTGATCAGATAATTGGCATAAAATTTGTTTTAAGAGAGAAGATGTAGTTCTGAGACGCCCTTTTATAACCAAATACTGCTTGGAATTGCTTCACTTAACTGTACTGGTTTCTATACTGGATCCACCTAAAATTCAAAACAGTCATAGATAGATTATTTATTAGTTTGATATTTTAATATATATCTAACCATGTAAACATACCTTCTAGTAATATGCTGTATCCCAAAGAGATTATTCAATTGTTTCTTGATTCTGTATCTTGTTTGCTGTAGTCATTGACTCATTAAGAAAAATGGTCTTAATGAGTGTTTTTACTGTTGTTTCTATAGATAATTTATAATGAGCTGGTGTTCATATTTGACCTCACTGGGGGCAAGGCAGGTTGAGGATAAATATGGAGATTACATTGCATTTGAATTTGGACCCTTAGTACACTTTTCTTCTCCATATGGAGATATTTGTTACACCAACACTTTTCATTACTCTGAAAGGAAGATATGAGTGCTATTTTAACAAGGTCTTGGTTAACTCCTATACCGTGGTTGAATAATACATTATTACTTTTCCACCTTCCCATCTTGAGTTCTATGAGTGGTATATATCATATTTCCCTTCAGCTCTGCTGCCAAGGTTTTTAGACAGCTGCCTTGATTGCATGAAAAATGTGTGTCAAATCTAATCTATACTGTACTTGAAACTTTAAGAAAATACTACCATGCTGCTTTTTTCCCCCAAATATATTATAACAGTCTGTAGAAAATGTGCCTTTTACTGTATTTTATTAGAGACATAAAATATGGAAATCAAAATGTTTTATGCAGCCCTTTGCAAATTTTACATACCCAACATTTAGGCACTCATATGACAGACTGTATGCAGGAAATAAATCATTTGAATGAATATTCTTATGTATGTTAAAATAGTTTTCTAAATTATATTTGCAATCATTGTAATTCATACTTTATCTTTGAAGCCATGCCTGTTTTACAAACGTTTTACACTGAACATAGTACGGTAATGTAAACCATTGGGAGGAAACCTAACCATGAGTTGCTTAAAGCCTTCTATGGTATAGCAAGTAGCATTCTAGCTATATGTCCACTATCTAAAATGTCACTTTACCATCAGGAACATGGTTAGACACACATTACTTATATAACCAAAAATGAAATAGAGATCTCTTTAGTCATTACAAATGGAGCAAAAATGAAACAATTAACAGTCTAGAGGATATTATAGATTTGGTATAATTCCATGTGCCAATGAACATATGTTATTGAATAAAATAGATTTGGTAAGTGAATTCTTCAATATGTTTTTGCAATATGCAAAGGATCTTATCTGAAATGGGTTGGGCTTTCAGACAATATTTTCACTGGTCCTTGGGAATTTTTCTTATTTTCTTCTCTATTTTTTTAAGTCCCAGAAGAAAAACAGCAAGATGAACAGTATATTGTACCTTTGTTCAAGGAGGTCAAAGTGGAGCTTGTGACCATGACACTTGTAATGCCCTCAGCAATAGTATAATGCTGGTTAGGAATGTCTCAACAATGGATACTCACCAATCATTTCTTTCATTCTTGACAAACCAGAGTAAAGAAAGATAAGGAGAAATATTACAATGTTTACAGATAACATTAGTTACATACAGTGGGGCAAAAAAGTATTTAGTCAGCCACCAATTGTGCAAGTTCTCCCACTTAAAAAGATGAGAGAGGCCTGTAATTTTCATCATAGGTATACCTCAACTATGAGAGACAAAATGGGGGGAAAAATCCAGAAAATCACATTGTCTGATTTTTAAAGAATTTATTTGCAAATCATGGTGGAAAATAAGTATTTGGTCACCTACAAACAAGCAAGATGTCTGGCTCTCACAGACCTGTAACTACTTCTTTAGGAGGCTCCTCTGTCCTCCACTCGTTACCTGTAGTAATGGCACCTGTTTGACCTTGTTATCAGTATAAAAGACACCTGTCCACAACCTCAAACAGTCACACTCCAAACTCCACTATGCCCAAGGTCAAAGAGCTGTTGAAGGACACCAGAAACAAAATTGTAGACCTGCACCAGGCTGGGAAGACTGAATCTGCAATAGGCAAGCAGCTTGGTGTGAAGAAATCAACTGTGGGAGCAATAATTAGAAAATGGAAGACATACAAGACCACTGATAATCTCCCTCGATCTGGGGCTCCACGCAAGATCTCACCCTGTGGGGTCAAAATGATCACAAGAACAGTGAGCAAAAATCCCAGAACCACACGGGGGGACCTAGTGAATGACCTGCAGAGAGCTGGGACCAAAGTAACAAAGGCTACCATCAGTAACACACTACGCCGCCAGGGACTCAAATCCTGCAGTGCCAGATGTGTCCCCCTGCTTAAGCCAGTACATGTCCGGGCCCGTCTGAAGTTTGCTAGAGAGCATTTGGATGATCCAGAAGAGGATTGGGAGAATGTCAGATGGTCAGATGAAACCAAAGTAGAATGTTTTGGTCTAAACTCAACTCGTCGTGTTTGGAGGAGAGAGAATGCTAAGTTGCATCCAAAGAACACCATACCTACTGTGAAGCATGGGGGTGGAAACATCATGCTTTGGGGCTGTGTTTCTGCAAAGGGACCAGGACGACTGATCTGTGTAAAGGAAAGAATGAATGGGGCCATGTATCGTGAGATTTTGAGTGAACACCTCCTTCCATCAGCAAGGGCATTGAAGATGAAACGTGGCTGGGTCTTTCAGCATGACAATGATCCCAAACACACCACCTGGGCAACAAAGGAGTGGCTTCGTAAGAAGCATTTCAAGGTCCTGGAGTGGCCTAGCCAGTCTCCACATCTCAACTCCATGGAAAACCTTTGGAGGGAGTTGAAAGTCCGTGTTGCCCAGCAACAGCCCCAAAACCTCACTGCTCTAGAGGAGATCTGCATGGAGGAATGGGCCAAAATACCAGCAACAGTGTGTGAAAACCTTGTGAAGACTTACAGAAAACGTTTGACCTCTGTCATTGCCAACAAAGGATATATAACAAAATATTGAGATGAACTTTTGATATTGACCAAATACTTATTTTCCACCATGATTTGCAAATAAATTCTTTAAAAATCAGACAATGTGATTTTCTGGATTTTTTCCCCCATTTTGTCTCTCATAGTTGAGGTATACCTATGATGAAAATTACAGGCCTCTCTCATCTTTTTAAGTGGGAGAACTTGCACAATTGGTGGCTGACTAAATACTTTTTTGCCCCACTGTACCCTTGGGAAAATGGAAGTTCATTAAAACTGTAATGTTTAAACATTTGTGAAGCTTACATTATCATTTGTAAAAAAATATATGAGATAGATTTCTGTACCACACAGTCTGTTTTCTGTGTACTTTGTCACAGTTGCATATTTTTCCATCACAAAGCTTTTCATATTCTGCGTCGAACGTCTCAGAGTCATTCAAGGTTTCTACTTTGATTTATGGCTAAATCAGTTATTTCCGCTAGCTGATCTGAACTTTTCCAAGACTCTGTTTCATGAACTTCAGATATATTTTCATTTTATGAAGGCAACATTCTTATTTACATTTCAATCTAGCCACTTTCAAATATCCTTCCAAATATGTGTATAAAATAGTTTAACTCTGAAACTGTTTGAAATTTAGCATTAAGAATGCAGACTGTCATATAATTCATTTATATTCAAGTGATTATGAAATGGATATTAAAAAGAAATCTAAAGTCATTGTGATCATCAATTAATATTGTATGAAGTGGAAATGATAAATTCATGCTCAGCACTCATGATTTTATACTTCTTTAAAAATAAATGCCACTGCATATATTTATACCTATTACTTCTGCATATAGGTAAATCTACATATAAATTTGAAATAGACATGGTCATTCAACTTCAGCCTTTTGCTGTATGTTTCTTGTTTTCATTTTTAACTTTTAGAGTATAGTTCAGTTTTTATTTGACAGTAGAGAAACCATTTAAATTATAGGAGGGTTTTTGGATAAAGGTTTTGTAATGTAGCTTTGTAATTTGTTAAGGATGTAAGCCTAAATAACACAATAGTAAAGCTAATTAAACTGAGTGGGATTTATTTCTGAAAAGACATATAGAGGATGTACAAGAAGGAGTATAATACAGATGTGAACTACATTTGTGCAGTGCATCAGACTGACTTTTATTCCATTTATTTATTTTAGTAGCCAGTATTGTATAATGATTAAGGTGTTAGATTAGGACTAGGGAGATCCAGGTTGAAGTCCCCCTTCAGCTATGGAAATTTATTTGGAAACTTCAGGCCAGCCATGTTCTATCTGCCCAACCTTCCCCACAAGACTGTTATTGTGATAAAAGGAAGGGAAATAACCTTGTAGACCCTCTAGGAAAAAAGCAGGATCTAAATTTAATATGTAAATAAGAAATATATCTTGGTGTAGAAACTTTGCATTAATCGATTATTATTCAAGATGACATCAGGATGGCATTCAAGCATGGCATCAGTATTATAACCACATTTGTCCTGCCATTTTCAGTAAGGCTACTTCAGAACAGCTGTTAGTTGCCAGATGCCCTTTGCTGGCTAGTGTTGCAGGAATTACTTTCTTTGATCACATAAATAAAATTTCAATTGTATTTGTAATCAGCAGTTTTAAGCCAGTTTATATAAAATATATAAAACATTTCTACCCAAAAGAGAGAATCATTGATTCTATTTCTTAGGGTCATACAAGGTTTCAGATCTGATTCCCAAAAGATGTTTCAGAGCACATTGGGTCAAATGTACTGTAGCTCCTATTTACAACCCCTTAAAGGAAAAAGGAGTACTTTATAACCCATATTTTAAATTAAGTAATGTTCAGAGTTTAGACATGCTCTGTGTGAAAGAAGAATTATGTGTAAATCAGACAAATGAACATATGAGTTTCTACATGGAATGTCAGGGCACTGTCTTCATACAGGTGAATGCATGAACCCATGCCAACCTATAATTTTGTAAAAAGGAAGGAAGAAAGTTGGTTTGTGATTATTTTAATCTCAGAGAATATTTATACAAACTCGTATTATTTTAACAGATAAAATACAAATTAAGAAAAGTTGTATTGCTAACAATAAGCTTAATAAGTAAAAGCAATTTGATAAATCTGACTTTTGCCACTGATAACAAAGCCTAAGCCACTGATTGACAAGGACAGAAGAGTAAAGTGTGCCATGTTCTATATGAAATATTTATGTAAGTAACAAAATGCATGGATTAAACATCAAGATTTTATGAGACACGAAAAGAAAGAAAACAGGGAAGCAAGTTTCTGATGATACGCCAAGAGTTCATGGAAAATGGACCCATGGCAGCATTTAAATATTCAAGCAGAGGCTGAAGAAAGATGTAGATTCATTATTTATAAATGAAATCAGCAAATTCAGGGGTGGGAAAGTTCTAGTTCTTAACTCCTAAAACAAACAATCCTCTGAAATGCAAGCCTAGATTATATTAGATTTATTTATAGCTAATTCTACCAGACTTCTACTTGGTGAGCAAATTTACTTGTGTGATGGAAAATATGGAGAAACCCCTGGTGAGGAGAAATATAGTCCTAATCTTAACATCTGAATGCTTTTTTCCAGGCACCTAATCCAGGTAATACCAGTTGTTTATTCTACAGCAAACGAAGGAGATAATTTGAAGAGAATAAAGACTGAATAGCTTAGAGTTCCTCACCATCTAGTTCCGTAGGTGTCACAACCCTTTCTTCCCTTGACAGTACAACGTTACTGAAGAAACATATTATCCTGAAAAAGAAAACTCTGTGTTTAAAGTCAAAAATCTTCATAGCTCATCTTTACTGTTACATTGCTTCACTTTTTCCTGTAATCCAGTTTGGTGCTATCTGCTAAAAGAGGGAAAGGTCTGCTGCTCAGACTGTGGGTTCTGTGCTGTGATGAGAAAATGTTTCAGCAGAGGAGATCATCGTTGGCAGACAGACTAGAACTTTGCATCCTGCTATCAACCAGTCCTTAGTAGGTATGCTGGGTAGTAAAACTATTTTCCAGAGCTGTATTGAGTGGAACTGAATATAATGGGTGACTTGCATTCAAATAATTTATAGAATGTTAATCAGATATAGTGGAAACTTAAGAATAGATTTCAAAGATAGGATAGAACTTTGGGTGACATTGTTTGCAAGCACCAAGGCAAAAAGGTGTCAAAAGGAATTCTAATGACTTCTACGGACTGTTTAAATCTTTATTCCATTTTTGTATTCAAAAATGGTAGTTTATTTCATTCTGCTTGTCTATGGAGAACATGAAACATTTTAATTGTAATTTTGAAGTTGATGGTTAGGTTTAACTATATTCTTCAGAGTAATCATACTTCCTTAACATTCCACTTTCTTGTCCAGTTTTAATAATGGAACTGGCTCAATATATTTAATATAGTTAAAAATGGAACTTTCCTCAATATATTAATCAGATAATATCCCAGCCAAGAAATACCGGTGATTTAAAAGATCAACTATACCAGTAAAATGGATAGAAGCATTCCCATTATAATCAGATGATGGGGATAGGAAATATTTCAGTTGTTTGGTAATTAATCATATTAGTAATTAACTTCACAATGTGGAGTACTTATTTTCAAATAATATCTGGAAAGAAAAGTTTATTTTGCATTGTACCTGACCCTTTTCGGGAAACTTGCTTTTCTCCATTAAGAAGTATAGAATAATTCATTACATTTGAGGTGTAAAGTTTTCTTAACAACTCCACTCCATGCTGATAAATAATTTAAATTAAATTTCCCAAAGCAATATGTGTGCGAGAATGTTGCCTTCAAAGTTTGCTTGTCTCAAAACTGTGTAGTAAAGTTGTCCAATGAAATAAGGAATCCAAACTTATTTATATGGGTGAAAATTGTAATTGAAATATATGTATATGTGGGAAAGTATACAAAACAGCAGTATATATTAGACTGACTGTGATAAATTTAAATAAAATGTGTGTAGAAAAAATGCATATAAAATGCATTCAAATGTCCATGCAGACTCCTAAAACAAAGACTGGAAACCAGTGCAGGAAGGAGAGAGAATGAACTTAAAATGAGCCACCCTAGGGGCATATAGGTATTTCTGGTTTCTTATTTCTAAGTCTCTGCACAGAATTCACTCTATGATAGATGTCACAAGCAAAGATCCAGATGCCAAGATGGTCTGACTTGTACCAGAAGTTCAAGTCAAAGGCTCTGCCAAGACACTTGGTGAGGGAGCAGGTTCTAGCTTCATAATGTCTCTGTTAAGGGAAAAATGGACAAAACCATCCCTTCTTGTTATAAGGATGTTTTTATGAAAAAGCAGTTACCTTTGTAATAATAATTCTGTTTTAGATAGACTTGAATGAGGAAACTTCATATTGCATTCTTCTCATCAGTTGAGTGGCAGGCTAATAAGCTAATACTAAGTCTAGAAAGTCATGGGCCTTTTCAAATCTCAGAGGCTTTGAATCCAATAGTATTATAGCAACATTTCATTTGACCACGTAAATGCATCCGCTTATGAAAGGAGGTACTTTTCTTCCTAGTAGTTGCATACATTCTTCATCTGTTGGTTTGTTTTTGTTTTTGTTTGACTGTGATAGGTGAACTCTGGTTTGTTTATTTTTTTAAGATAAAAGACAAGTTGCTTCCTGGTATTTTGATTTTTTTTAAAAATACTTCAAGGGTTGTTCTGTTTTGTTCTGTTTTGTTTTTTTAGGTTTTCCAAATTTATGGCAGGCACAGCATAAAAAAAATCACTTCATTTTTGTGTGTGACAGCTGAAATCTCTTCCACAGATGACTCTGTCATTATGCACCGTCTGTTTCTTTACAATAATGGACTGCAATGTACGAGAGCCAACATTATTTCATGCTTCATTACATGAAATGCCTTCTAACTCTTTGATTATATATAAATTTGCCCTGAAAAAAATTCCTAAAACTTAGCCTAAAATGTACAAACTAATGAATTCTCATTAGATGAAATACAATTTCTCATTAATTCTTTCTTTGAAAATGTTGGCATGGAGGGAGGCTTAGTCAGAGTTTCATTTGAGAATTATTTAAATGAACTTATGAGAAACCCATCAATACATGTGACCTTTGATATATGGCATAACTCCTAGTAGTCATCCTTGTTTCAGGATTGAAGATTCTTTGTTTTGAAGAACAAATCTGAAGATTGTTTCAGTTTTGTATTCATTTTTGATGCGCAATATAATTGGTGTCTTTCTTCTATCAGTGAAAAGCAAGCAATAGAGAAAGCAATTATTAATTTGGGAAAGGAAACTTTCAGGCTGTTTAATACAATTTTGGAAGATCACAGTCATAATCCATAATACTTTGGTATGCTTTTAATTTTCCAGTGTGAATAGCATATTGCACATTACCCATTGAAATCACTGCACCAGTTCAAGATCAAACATAAATTCTGATAAATGTTAGTAAAATAAATAGATAATTGTGGGCTGAGCAAACACATAAACAATCAAAAACATGATGGTATATGTAAGGTGCAGGATCATATTCCAAGGATTGGGGTGGGGGTGGGGATTATGATGGGATAGAAAGGAAATTATCTTTATTTTTGAGGAAAAAAAATATTAAACATCTTACAGATGAACCTATTTTTATAAAGGGAACCCCTGAGGTGAAATTCATACTTGCACAAATGCAGAGATAGATTAATAAATGGAAAGGAAATGAATACATGCAAGACTGGGCCTTCTGTTCAATAAACTGTGGGATCCAAAAGCTTGAAAAACAGTGTTTAAGAACAAAAATGTGCTTAACTAAGTTTATATCCACCATGAAGCCATGATGCATCTGCATCTAAATTGCCTAGGCCCTTCTGATCACATATTTATGATATAAACTTGAATGCTGAAGGTTGCTTGTTCCCACTCAGTATTGGGAAAATAGAAAAGAACACCGTAATAAATTCCATATCTTTCAAAAATGATACAGTAAAATGCAGCAGGAGTGCACAATTTTATCTGTATTACTATGCTGTCCATGCAGTCCAGCTGGTTTATAGTACAGGTGTTGATAATGGCTTATAGCTGATTTTAATAGGGTGGCTTACTGGAGCATGTTGGTACAACGTTGCCTCAAGGTATTTGTCATAAATGTTAAAAAAAAAAAATGCTGCACAAGAGAAGACTTATGTGCTCATAGAGCAGTGTCCTCTTTCATTAAATAACACATGGTCATTAATTATTTGGTGAAACATTTATTAACTCCTCTAAAACAGTAGCCTTTTTAAAAAGAGCGGACTATTGTTTCCAGTCAGCAGCAAATAAATTATGGCTGAGAGCGTGCAGGAAAAGAAATAGAATTGAGTTCTATTTAAACTCAATTCTCAATAAAACTTTACTGGAAATATCTCACCTCACAAAACTTTATGCCAGATATTACTTTGAGGCAGGAATACATATAAATTATCCTAAAAATGTTGATTTGAAGGATGCTGTGGGAATCTTTAAATGCAATTCTCATTGTATGTATTGTAGATTTCATGGCACAACAGAGTTTTCACAAGTAGAAATCATTACATAATTTGCAGAAAGCAGGCCTGAGATACAGCAGGAAGAAAATTCATAGCTACTTTGCCTTTCTAGAGGAGGCTATTATGGCTTGTTCAATACCCGTGTTTAAAACAGTCCATGGGTTACCATAAGGCAGTGTTGTCCAAACTTGGCCACTTTAAGACGAGTGGACTTCAACTCCCAGAATTCCCCAGCCAGCCATGCTGGCTGGGGAATTCTGGGAGTTGAAGTCCACTCATCTTAAAGTGGCCAAGTTTGGACAACACTGCCATAAGTGATGATCCCAGCCACTAAATATTTCATAAAGAGCAAGAGCAACATTAGTTATGATTCATGGAGCTTCTACAACGTGCAGGTCATCCAGGGTTTACAGTTACACAACTGTACTACTGTGCTGTGTGCTGATCCAAGCCACATATATTTGCAAACCTATGTTTGTTAAGTACACATTGTTGCACTTCAGTAGCCTCCTGTATCAGTTTAATATTACCAGGGGTATCTACTCTAGTCCAAGTCACCTTGCTTACCCCATCTTCATCAAACATATGTGCAATTTCCCAACCAAATTTAGATCTTGAACTGAACCCTGCAGTTTGAGGTACCAATGCCACTTATGCTTTAATTTGTGCAGTTACCAATGACCAAATGATGTCACTCAGTAACTAGACAATTTTTTATTAATACACACTGGCTTTTGCTTTATGAGTTAATTAAGTAACTTTGCAGATGAGTTAGGGTAATAGTATGGGAGTTAATAGTTTTTATCAGGGCAGCCCTGGATGAAAAAAAATAGAAGGTTGAATCTGTTTTCCAGACCATGATCACTACAAAATCATGCATACACACACCACGATTCGCACCTGGAAAAGCCACTGCCATTGACATCTAGTTCTGTAGTAACCATGGAAACAGTTGGTTCCACACCATGCTCTGATCTTTGGTGACTATTGCACCTCACCTTGATTCTCCGCCCCTTTTCTTTTCTTTTCTTTTTTCTTTTCTTTTTGCTAATATAGCACAGAATAATGCTAAAATTGCACATTCATGCTGATGACTGGGATCAGTATATACACTGAAGCCCGTGCATTCTAAAACAAACCAAAAAATGACAGAATCAAATCAAAATGTTTGTTACAAAGCACAAAATGAAATGACCTTAAAATTTATACCAATCACTTGTATCATTTGTGAGGGAGAACAAAAGGGGAGGGGAAGTAGAAAAAGAAAGGCAGACAGACAAACAGTAGCTCTCCGATGCTACAAGACTGAGGTGTTCTGAAGGTTAATGTAGAATGCAGTCAACTGAAACGTTTAAAATTCCAACTCTGTTTTTCATCATTTCTGTTATTCCTTCCCTCAGTGACTGTCTCTGGGCAGGGGCTTGCTCTTTATGAAATGTTACAGATCAAGAGATGCCTCTTATAAATAAAGTATAAGGCATTATTACTAGTGACCCAGCTATATGGACACTCAGAGACTTGGCAAGGAGTGTTTCCGAGGACAGGAAGTTTAGTAGCACCTTAATGCAGACAGGTGAGACTCACTGAATACTTGATGCATCCTTTTAAAAACAATTATATCAAATCAGCACAGGAGCATTTTCTTATAATTTTATAAGAATAAGAGGCCTTGATAATCACTTGAACCAATTCCCTTACCCTTTTATTGGCTACAAAACAACCAAGTGGGGCAAGAGTCCAGCTTCCAGTTAGTCTAATTCATGCTGCAAAACGTTTTGTCCACATCCTCAAAGTCAGCAAGCTTGAAAGAATCCCAGATAACCTTGTAAGATGTCCTGGTTTCCTCATTTGGTCCTGCTAATGTGACATCCAGCTCCAAGAAGATATGAGCACCTTGTTAAGAAATTATTTAGTCATGGCAGCCCATAGGAAAATCTACCAGTTGGCTCTGCCCCAATAGGGTGTGAATTGCCTTAAACAGGGCCACCAGATGACCTTCTCCATTTCAAAGACAAGACAAAGAAAGAATGAGAAACAGTGTAATGTTTTTGATAAACCCATATGGTTGAACTTATTATTTATCCCTTCCTACTAGGTTAGCATGCTAACTATACTATCGCTGAGGTATGGCCAGTGAATATAAACAATTTACTGAGCCATGGGTTCCTGTCTAATTCTTCCCTCTGTCACCACTCTGGGTCAATTCGGCTTGCTGTGAATGTTTTATTCCAAGGGCATTTTAAACAGTTCACATGTATGGAGGGACATCTTATATAATTGGTAGTGAATGCAGCTCATGTGTGTGGGGTGTACCTTATACCACCACAGTTTATATCAAGAATCTCCCAAATAACGGGTGATCTGTTTGGAAAAAAAAAAAAGTCTGTCCCCATCCGTCAGTTAGACTGGCAGCTACCATATTATATGAAAAACAGAAAAGTAATCAATTTAGAGTGACAAAAATGAGGATAATTAGCAATTTCTTCCAATTTTCACACAAACATGAGAAGATCTACAGTTCAGTGGGTAAAGATTCACTTTGCACAAGAAAGGTCTTAGATACAGTCTTTGACATTTCCAAGAAAATATGTTATCTGAAACCTTGGGGCAGCCTTAACAGTAAACTATGCCTAGATTAAAGGTTTATTGTGGTACACAACAGCTTTTTATATATTACATGTGTACTGAATTTATATGTGATAGTGGAGCATAGCTGCTATTTTCTGGACAATTTGACTACTATTGTGCTCTAATTTATATGGGAAGAGAATTTCTCATCCACTGGATTTTTTAAAATCCTGTTAGCAGTGGGTGATATGAATCCATAGAAAAATGCAAGTGCACAGCATCTCAACATGAAAATATGAAAATGCACCCTGATTTTGAGAATGGAAAAGGTGTCATGCTTTACACACTTAAATAGCTTTTCTCATTAAATTCAGTCACCATGGACCAGTCTAACGTTTAGCTCTGGAATTCTTTGGTGATCTCCTGTCAAAGCAGATCCATTCTGCTTACCTTTCTTTGAGATCAGTCAAACTATGCTAGGTGCTACCACATGCTTAAATGAGACTTAAATGTGTCTCTTTTCAGTGCTTATCCAATCAATACTCCAAAGTGGCTGTCACTGGCATAGCTTTGAGAATGGCAAAAAACATTGGAACTCTTCTTCCTCTTTCACAGTTTTACTAAGGGCCAAGTAAAGTAAATAGTGAGAATGTGGTAGCAAGTGAAAGAATATGGAGGAATCTGTAGTAGCTTTTATCCATTAGTTGCTTCACACACATACACCACACAGTGTATTCTTCTTCACAATCCTTTTGATTATTCAGTCATTATAAACTGTCTCCAAAATCCAGAATCTTCCGTTTCCCCTGTGCCATGATCAGTTTACTGTTATCAGTAAGTGCTTCCTGTTAGAATATGCTGAGTACCTAGTCTTAATGAAAAATATTACAGGTAGTCCTCAGCGTACAACCACAGCTGGAACTGGAACTTCCATCACTAAGCAATGTGGTTAAGCGAGTTGTGCGTGATTTTATGACTTTTTTTGCCATGGTCATTAAGTGAATAACGTGGTTAAGCGAATTCAGCTTCCCCCATTGACTTTGCCTGTCAGAAGCTCCCTGGAAAGGTAGCAATCACATGACTCTGGGTTGCTGTAACCATTGCAAATACATGCTGGTTGCCAAGTGCCCGAATATTGATCACATGACCGCGGGGACGCTGCGACGGTTGTAAGTGCAAGAACCAGTCATAAGTCACTTTTTTCAGTGCCATTGTAACTTTGAATGGTTGTTAAATAGATAGTTGTAAGTCAAGGACTATCTGTAGTGCAATCACATTTGCTATGTGAGGAAATGTTTTGGTTTCTTCATCCCTTTAAAGTCTCTTCTTAAAAAATGACTCCATGCCTAGCATTGCCCTATTGTGAACTTATTCAACTTGCTTTGGTTATTTTGCAAAACATTACTATGTTTTCTACTGAATGCCATTTGCTTTTTGGTTCTAAAGGAATAATTAAGTATATTTTGCCAGGAAGGAGTTACATGCAAAATGGGAAGAAATTTCATCAATATTGGAAAAGAATATGGAGATGAAGAAGGTTGAATAAATCCTTCCTTCAAATTATCCCAAAACTCCTATAAAGTGACTAATTCTCCTGTAGACGGGAGATACTGCCTCTTAGTTCAGGGTTTCCTATGCTGTGAGGTGTACCTCCCTTGGGAAGGTGTAGACAGAGTCTAGGGGAGGTATAAAGAACCTTTTAGTAACATTGTTACAATAAATCCACCTTTCCCAAAGTTTCATTGTATTGTTTTCATTGTTTGTGTTCATTTTGGTGTTTGGATTTTTAGGGGAGGTGTGTATGTTGAGATTACACTAAAGAGAGGTGTGATGGCAAAAAGTTTAGGAACCCCTGTCTTAGCTGAAATCTGGGCTCCTGGCTTCCTCCTCCAAAACATCAGCAAAGTCTGCATATTTTTCTGACAAGGAAGGAGATTCAAACAGCTGAGCAGCAGAAGAAAGGTGAAAGTGGAAAGCTCAAGGATGGTGCTTTAGTGTCTTTCTTTTCCTTTTTTTCCTTTCCCATTTCTCTTTCTATGTTTCTTTTTCACTTTCTTATTACTTTTCTTTATTCTTCTTTAATTCAGCATTTGTACTGTTTTTAATTCTGTTGAAAAACGTCTTCAGTAAAAATGATTTTTTTAAAAAAAGTCTTATTCTTGCATGGCACAACATAACATATCCTTTATTCTTGAATTTTCTTCAGATTGTTTGCCAGTAAAGACAGACAGCTACAGATATTGATGTGTTGATTAACTATCTTGAATACATATGTAGTTATGAACTGGAAGAAATTTTTTTCTATAAAAAAAAAAAAACAAGAAACAATTTCCAAGAGAAATAAAATGTAATGATGACCTTACTACATCTCACGAGAGAGAGAGAGAGAGAGAGAGAGACTTTTTACAGTTGTTGATTTATCTATTCTAAATATTCAGACCCATTTTAGACATTATCAGACTGAATTTTGCTTACAACTGTTTTGTCATCCCTTACAGGTCATGAAGAAGTCTTACAGAGAACTCCAGGCCAACATTAAACTGAGTAATACCAATAAATTATCCTGTTATATTAAGCTTCTACTTAAGAGAATACTAGAATAGTACATCAATATATTTATTTGTTTTTTTTTAAGGAACAATATTAGGAAGGCATTTGTAGAAAAACAGCATAAATTTACATTATATATTGAGAAATGAACTGCACATCTAAGATGGGAATCGTTACCAAAGAGATAAAGTGAAGAATTAGGAAACTACTCTGTGTCTCCTAGAAAACTAAACAAAATTTGTTTTCTGTACCTTTATTGTGAAGGAGGAAGGAGGTGAAGAAGGGCTAGAATGAAAAAAAGCATTGTCACATCCCACCGCAAGCTGTGCCACCTTTCCACATGTGTCATGGATGCGCTGACTGTGTTCACAGGATGCTTTTTCCTCACTTGACTAGGCTGACAGAAACATGATAAAGTATTTCAGAAATGATATTTACCAAGCATTTGATTCTTATGTCATTGATAGAGAGGTGACAAACCTCTTACCTTTCACAGAAATCTAATAGTGAAGGATTCTGGAAACTGTAGTTCAGCAATAACTGGTGGCCCATGGTTTCTCCGTTCATGAATATTTAACATATTCACAAATAAAGTGATGCTTCGGGCTCATACAAATAGCTTTTGTGTCAGTCTATAACCTCCGATTATTCTTTTCAGTCTTTTGAACAGAATTTGTGGAGAGCAGTAACTCAATTTTGCAAAAATGCCAACAAAAATTTTGATAGACATAATTTCATTAGGCACTAATGATTTATTTTTCCTTATTTATCAAATATATTTACCTTTTAGATTCAGGCTGGCTTACAGCAACAAACTGAAATACAATAACTTTTTATATAATAAATAAGAATAACACAACACAGTACACCAGTAGAAAATAAAAACATCCAAGTAAAAATTATTATATGGCTTGGGAGGGCTTGGATCCATTACGGCCCTGATGAGCAATTGTACTTGAATTTAGTTTGTTTATTTGTTTGTTTGTTTGTTTATCAAATTTATACGCTGCCTATCTCACTGTATAAGTGACTCTAGGCGGTGTACAAGTAAAAAGCAATTAGAAAAACTATAAAAGTCTTTACAAAAATATACAAAGTTAAAAGACGGAGAGAGTTTATCCTAATTCAGTTTACCTGAATAGATTGATATATGCATGGTATGTCTAACTTCAGCATGGAGCCATCCTTTCTGCAAATCACTCCATTGCCATTGGACATTCTGAGAAAGTTTTGCTGGATCATTCCATTCCTGCACTGAAAGTATCAGCTGAGGCAAATTCAGTGGGAGATTCAAAGTTGTTCAAGGTGAGGTACCTTCAATATGCTGATGGTACCCTGTTATATATCTTTACCCTGTCCCCAGTGGGAAAAGTTCTGACCCAGTTGTTCCAGGGTCTGGATGGGAAGAAATAGGCTCAAACACACTCCAAACAAGATGGAATAGCTGTTAATTCAGAAGCCTATCGATTCCAGGACTGTACAAGTGTTGACTCTTAAAGGAGCTTTTCATCCCCAGAGCAAACAGCCTCTCACTCTAAAGGGTCTTCCTGCACTCACAGCACCTACTGGAACAGAACTTGGAAGCCACAGCCAGGAGGGCCTTTGCCCAGTTTTTGGATTCTGTGCCAGTTCTGGCCTTAGCTGGGACAGGGTACGCTGAGGAGGATCACTCATGCCTTTGTCACCTCTTGTCTAGATTACTGTCATTTGTTCTATATAAGGATACCCTTGAAGGCCACCAAAGTACTTCAGTGGGTTCAAAATGCAGTGGCCTACATGCATACCAATCACACTACTGCTATATTATATCAATGTTGTAGGAGGTACACCGGTTACCAGCATGTTTCTGAATGCTATTGAAGGTGCTGTCTGCTACCTTTACAGAGAGATAAAGAAAATAGATGAGAGAAAGGGAGAGGGGGAGAGAGAGAGAGATTGAATCTGCCCTCTCAACATGGATGGCCAGAGAGCAGTAGACATCTCTTCCTATGAAATTGTGTGCCCCCTGATGCAAGGACAGCCTTATTTTCATGGCCTTCTTAAAGCTGATAAAAACCTGGCTCTTCCAGAAGAGGATAGAAAACTTCCAATCTGTGCAACGGTTGATAACTGGATGGGGAATTTGGGCATGACCATGCTGGTCACTTTTCTTCTCCTGCAGTAGAAAAATGATTGCCTAGGGCTTTCTCTTGAGCATGCAAGTGGATCCAGGGCTTTCTTCTCTAAATCCTTAGAGGAAAGCATTGGTGCCAATATAGGTCTCCAGAGCAGCTGGATGTCTAGATGCTCACTTTATTGGAGCCATTAGATGAACTGGGGCACCCAACTGCTTTAGACAGCAGGTCAGAATGGTAGCAAATATTGATTAGCCTAAGTCTAATGCCGTCACAGTGAACCAGCTGAATCAGTTTCTTATCTTAGGAGAAACTCTTGCTGAAACCCTATATCTTTGTATAGACAATATTGGGCTAAGTGGACCAGTGCTTTAACTCAGTATAGAACTGCTTATACTTCCTTATATTGTGTGTGTGTGTGTGTGTAATTTCTTGAGAACTGCATATCATTCATCTTCTGTACTGTATATCTAAATGTATCCATGTTGTAAAAGCTTTAATTCAATAGGATCCTATAAGCATTGCAAACCCAAGGACAGAAATCAAGTGGATACTTCAAATAAACTGGCAGCCCCATTTGCTAAACCCATTTACTAGAAGTATTCCCACTTTTACTGTTCTCGGATAATTATTTTCCAATGCAAGTTATAACGATGGACATGGCTGTGGTTTGAAGTAAAAATATTGATCTACCTGCCTTCATAAAGTCTGGTAAATGAGATTGAAACAGAAATGCATAAACCAGCAAAACTATTAGCTTGTTTAAACATTGGTAAATGTATAAGTCTATACTGGCTTTCCGGTAGAAGCATCAGCATTTTTTAGCATAATAATGATTTTTCAAGTGAATTGGTTTTTCAGCCATCATAACATTATTTTCATGGATCATGTTTCCTCATATGGAGAAATACATTTATCAGCTGGCTGAAAACTTCTGATTTCTTTAATCTATTCTCTGGTTTTGTGTTTTATATATCTGCAATAACAGAAGCATTCAAAATTAGATTATATATATCAGTGAATTTACTCACTTGAATAACTCTAAGATTTTCTTTACACAGATTTATTTTCTCTCTCTTTCTCTCTCTCTCTGCATTCAAACAGGAATTATGAATGAGACATTAACATCTATTTCTTTTCCCCACAGAATAGACTTCTTTAAAAACAATTTGGTTGACAATCAAATATAAGCCCGAAAAGCCAACTTTCTATCATTAGAGCTTTGCCTCTTGATCAGAGAATCTGGGATCTATCTATCTATCTATCTATCTATCTATCTATCTATCTATCTATCTATCTATCTATCTATCTATCTGACTCCATGGCCTGAAAACCCCTGCTCTAAAGGTTGAAATTCTTATTAGACCTATTACAGCCTTAAAATACAAACTAGCTCCCTAAACACCACCACCACAACCATATATATGTTTATTCAAAACTGCCTCCTACTCACGGGTGTCCTGAACGTAGTGTTCTTATGTCACCTCCACCTTCTTAATGTATGAATTTATGGGGAGAAAGTTCTTTAAATGGTGACCTCCTACTCATACTGTCTGGTGAGGCCTTAACTTCTGAGTGAGTTTCATTGCCCGTCAATGGAATTTACAGCCTAATAAGTTTGTTTATAAGTGTAGTCCCTCTAGACTACTATGGCCTTTAAATAAGTACGTACAAAATATGGTTTTAAATATATCAAGAATTCTCCAGAACAGTCATTCACATTTAAATGCCTCTACTTTCGTTTCAAATAAATATTGATTGTTTTTAAAAAGTTGCATGAATAGTGTGAACTAAATACTGTTTTAAGCTTTAAGTTTGTTATTTATAAACAAATTTCACAAAGAGGAAAGTTTTTATATATATATTTTATTCCATAGCTGCTTACAGGGCACTAAAATCTGCCTATCTAAACTAAATGTAGTAACTGTCTTAAATAAAAGCTGTGCTGCGTTTGAGCTGTGCTCCCCCAGGATCTGCTGCAGGATCCTTCCAGCTCCATTGCAAGCCTGTTGCATGTCTAGAACAGGGGATGTGGAGGGAGAATCTCTAAAAGGCAGTTTCCATCATCCTGTTCTTTATAAATCATCCTCCTGTTTTTGTAAACCTCCAGCTATAAACAGACAAGACTAACTTACTCGCATTAAAGAAGCAACCATATAGATATACAGAAAGTATCTCACGTAAAAATAACTTTGAACTAGGACTTGCTGAGAAACAAGCTGCTCTTCTCTCACACAGATATATACACAACAAACTGAACAGTCTCCTTAAAGGTACAATGCATGTCAAAGGCACAATACTTATGTAAATGCACCAATTCCCCCTTTCCCTTGCAAAACACCCAAACATCTCATGTAGTAGTTTTTTCTCATTCTCTTCTGCCTGGTCCATCCTCCTGGATTGGGCTTCCTTTATCATGACCACTCAGCTTTTCAAGCCTTGTATCTTGCACTCAACTCCACAGCTCACTTTTATTGTTTTCTTAATCCCAAGTTTTGTTTTCTCCCTCTCTGTTCTTTGGAACAAAGCATTTCTCCTTGGTTGAGGCCCGAATTCTGATTTCTGTACTGGCTTCAAGAGGTCTAACAGCAGCCCTTAAACTCCATCTATTTGCTCTAAGTGGAGGTTCTGATTTCCACCACTTCTGAAGTCCTTCACTTAGAGGACTTTCCATCCACATTTCTTGGCATTCAAGTGTTATCTTAGTTACTTTTCCTGGCAAATCTCTACCCATTTGTACCAAACTGCAGTGCAAACAGCTAGCTTGCAAAAATTAAAATTGATTTCAATTCACAAATTAACATACTAGTGTATATTAAAAGGAAAATTAATGCTTTAATTTGGCACAGAAAGGGTGAGAAAGTAGGCCTCAAAGGTATATCTCTCTGGAGAGGGAGGGGGGACTGTCACTAAAAGTGCCCATTCTTGGGCTCTTCTCTCTACCTCAGCATGCAAGGACACCGGGAACATGTCCTTCAAGAATGAAATAGGGTAGGAGTAAGAACATACAGGAAACAGATTTCTTCAGATACTGTGGTTGGAAACAAAGTGAAAGGCAGTGAAGACCATGTAAAATTGGTGTCATATGCTTGTAATCCTCATTTCCAATCAGTATCCTTCATGCCATCTTTTGAAAGTTCCAGGCAGCCCATTTATAATGCCTTGCAGTAATCTAGACCAGGTCTCGGGACATGGGTTACTGAAGCAAGGCTAATTCAGTCCAAGTAGGGCTATAACTAGCACACCAACCAAGCCGGTAGAAGCTGCTTTGTCATTCTAGATCCAAAGAGCAATTGCATCTAGAATGCCAAAGATGCACATCTGAAACAGAACAGGTTGACTAGTACTTACCTGGACAGATAACTCATCCACTAACAGCCCTGCTGTCTTTGTCTGGCCCGAGCTTTTCTGGCCTTCATCCAGTCCATTACCACAGCCAGGCACTGTTTAAGCATTTCCACTGCCTCACCTAGGCACAGTGAAAAAGAGAGAGAACTCTGTGTAATTAGCATATTGATGGCACTATATTTCTCCAAATGATTTCATTCAGCAGTTTCATGTAGATGTTAAAGGGAGGGGATCAAACAGAATCTTGTGCAATATATGCCATACATGCTATGAACAGAAATCTCCCAGCATTACCATCTGGAGATGACCATCCAAGTAAACGCAAAACCACCTTAAGATGTTTTCATATCTAACCCTGATACTTTTCAAGAAGGAAGTGATGGTCAATAGTATTGAAAGCTGCTAAGAGATCCAGGAGAATTTAAATGACAGAATCTGAGAACCCAAGTTAAAATCTGTATAATTCCTTGAGTGTTCTGTAAGCCAAGAGCACAATATAAATGGTAAAAGTCAACAAATAATCACACCAGCTTACTATAAGAGAAGTTTCTATGTACCGCAAGGATGTTGTCCTGCATACTTCCTTCTACTTTTAAAAAAGTAGAAGATAATTGCACTTTTTTTTTCTGCCTCATCTTTCAAGAAGTTCCCTAGGTGGCTTTTAAAAGTTAAACATTATTGTAAAATATTTTGTAATAAAACATTAAATCAATGGAGTGATTCCTAGATCAAAATGAAATAAACTTATATTGCCATATAGTAAGAATATGTGAGTTTAATTTTTGTACTGACAAAAATAGAAAACACCTACTTTATTTACAGTGGAGTATTTCTCGAATGTTCTTGCTTTAACACTGTCTCTGTAGAATTCTTGTCTGTAATTTCTTTTATGAGGATCTCAAGGGTTTCTTGTCAATTGCTTTGCTGTAAAATCATATTATTTTTGACATGGCATTGAGGATGTCAGGCAAAACAGATCTAAACATAATTCACAGGGCAATTTTTTGGTTGGAACTCATTAATCCCGATACTTGCAAAGGTTCCCTTTTCCTCATCTTCTGGAATGGGAGGATAATAAAATAGTCCCATGGTGTACAACTTTCTCGTACTGGGGGGAAAAGCCCCTTTAGAGAACAAGAACCAAATATAAGCTGCAGAGTGAGAAATGTTCACCCAAGCAAAGTTGCTTCCTGAAAAGAACCTTAAAACCCCTCTCCTAAATGTGAAGCAACATTTTTAAAGGGTCACTGCACTGTTTTGACTCCTGTCTTCACCAGCTGATTGCAAAAAATGCAAAACAGAAGACCTGAAGCCCTTCCACATGTAGCATTTGCCATCAAGATATTGTACGGAGCAGAAACCACTTCAAAGCTCACTTCAGAAAACTTACTTGGTCATAGTAGATGAAAGTAGATTCTCTGAATCCTATTCCCAGATTTGAAGAAAATACTACGAATTGTAAACAGCCACCTGTGTTTGGCTATCACCCCTGCACTGATCTTATTTCTACAACTGTTTTTGTGGTTATAAGTAGACTGAATTAATCTGTTACACTTCATTCTGTGTTTACTCATGTTGGGCAATATGTGGACCAAGAGAATCTTGCAACTCAACAGTGCTAGATCTGATACTCTTGTGACTCATAAAAAAGATATGAAGTCACATCTCCTCTGTTTGGAATGTAATCAACAGTTAAAGTATTTGATATAAAATGTTTAAAAGAAGTATGGTGGCAAAGAAAATAAAATCAGTCTAATCAGTAAGTTCCATTGCATTCAATGAAACATTTTTCCAGGTCAGTGTGAATAACATTTCAGCCTGAAAATAGAAATCTACTTAGAAAACAATTCTGTAGCAGACCAGTGAGATTCAGCCTACTCCCTAACATAGGACATTTGAGAATTGTTTCAGCTTTCAGCTACTCACAGATAAATATTGCCCATGCTGCTAGGAAGCGTGAAAAAGGCATTTAATTGAATTGCAATTTCAGTACATAGTAACTCAATGAGATTTGCAAAAGTGATTTAAGATAGTGGAACACAATACGCACACCAATTATATAAAGTAATTGTTTGTAACTTTAACAGGATTATTACTACATATTTGTCCTAGTGATCATAACAAATATTATTGATTGTAAATGAATTCCTAAGCTGAGTTATTTTTAATCATAAGTGCATCTCAGGGGAAGGTCAATTCAATTTTCTTGTAATCTAAGAAGCTTCCATGTTGGTAAGAATTTGGTTACATTCAAACAGTTCACAGTCAACTTAGAGCAGAAATATAATATTAATACTGTACATCCTGTTATCTGGAAATGTATGTATATGTAACAATGTCTATCATGCGTTTGGGGCAAAATGAAGTTAAATGAAGTAAAATCCTACTAAATATTATACATAGTTTTAAGTGTCACTGTGTAGTGAAAAAGAGGACATTTAAAAGAAAAAAATTGAAAGCTTTAATAGTAATAATTTAATAATTTAATACCATTTAATAATGGTAATTAGAATAGTGTTCACATTCTTGTAATAGATTTGTGAGGGTAGGAATCAAATCACTCAACAGCTGACTCTTTGAAACTGACCAAATAATCTGAAGTGTTATCTAGCTATTGTGATGGAATGGAATTATGAAGGCCAGGGAGATAAACATTTTCTTAGCTCCCCAGAACAGTGTGGGAGGAACAAGAGGATGAGACTGGTACCTCCCTGAGGAATTCACACTGTTGTGGCTGGATGACTTTGGGAGATGGGATTTCCGTCTGGGAAGATTCTTGCTAGAGGTTGTAGCTAATAAACATAACTGAACTGAATTTGCATTGTCTCTTGGAGTTCCTTGGGCTAGGCCTGACATCAATCTTCCCAGACTAAAACTGAGTGTTGAAGATTAGCATTGCAGTTATATGAAGACCTCGCCTTTAACTAGTGAGAAGAAAAAAATGGGGAAATATTGTAAAATGCTATTTCCAGGATAGTTATCTATTATCCTGGCCATTGTTTCTGTGGAATTAAAATATACTTGTCATAGCCATAAGCAACTTTTGGGGGGTTATTTTTTGTTAAGCTTCTTTCATTTCCAGCAAATTACATAGTTGGCATTTTGGCTTCATATGCCAGATATGATTGCACAAGATATGATTGCACAAGAACAATTGCACGCTACCCTGCACATAATTCCTACATGCTTGGGTGCAGCATCATCTTCAGCCAGTTCAGACCCAGGAACTACAACAGCCAGTTCTAGTAAGCAGCAGTTCCTCCATTATGTTTTCCACTTACAAATTCCTCTGTAAAGAGGGGAAGTGGGGAGGGGGGATGTTTGTGGCAGAAGTTGATGATCTGAGATCATTTCCTTTCCAAGGAAATAGACTGGATTACAGTGTCAATGCATACTGTACTCAAGTCAATTCGTTTCTATGCAAGAATTACTGTTCTTGTGAGTGCCCCCTATTAAACGCAGCTGGAGTGTAACAAGGCTGAGCAGTATGAGCCAATCAACCCATTTCCAGTTATAGAAGCAGAGTCATTGCACTGCTTTTGTTCAGCCACCGACATTATTTGTCTTCTGACTGTGTATTGCCTTTGTAAAAACAGCACAATTAACTCTGATTGTAACTCCGGAGGGAGCTCTAGCAATTGTAGCACAGGAGGTTCTTCTTCAGAGCGTTTTTTTCTCTCTTTTCTTTTTGACAGGAAAATGTAAAACTGTTTGAAAACTTTTCATATCAAATGTAGGCACATTCCACCATAATGGCAATCTCTTTTTCAGCAATGATCTTCTGTTTTAGGGTTAATTTTTACGTGAACTTTTCCACTGTTTCAGATTTTTGTTTGTTTGAAATTCAATGTTTTGGAGGGTTTTTAATTAATAAATATAGAGTGTTAGAAAATTAATTGCATTTCCAGTTTAGTTTGTACCCAGCACACTCCCTGTCAATCCCTGTATCCAGATCAGAGCAAGCAAGCACGCCACTCAGTTTGACTAGCAAAATATATAGCTTGATGTTTATTTATGAGACTTCAGCAAACAAAAACAGAGAGCCACTTTGGTCTAGCGGTTGAGGCTCCAGGCTAGAAAACCAGAGACTGTTGGTTCTAGTCCTGCCTTCGGCATGAAAGCCGGCTGGTGACTTTGGGCCAGTCACTCTCTCTTAGCCCAATTCACCTCACAGGGGTGTTGTTGCGGAGAAAAGAGGAGGAGGAAGGAGTATTAGGTATGTTTGCCGCCTTGAGTTATTTATACAAATAAGAAAGGCAGGATAAAAAAATCTAAAAAAAAAATTAACTGCCAAAACAGGGCAAAATACAGGGATATGTAAACAATCAACAATTTACATTATCAATATACATTATCAGTATCTATATATCCAAAACTACAGGAAAACAATTTTGTGAATAATTAGCATGAGGAGTCCTAAAGGGAGTTTTTGGTTTAATCCTTTTATATATAAAATGGCAGAAGAATAGAAATGGAAAGTAGGACAACAGGTGATCCTCCCTCTATTCTGTACCTTTAAAGAAACAATTTGGTGGACAGGGATGATATATCCAAGAGAGAGAGGAAGAGGAAGAGGAAGAGAGAACATAATTTTTCTAATCAGCTTCAAGCCCAACTGTTTTTTGCCATTGTTTCTGATAAGTCTAACTATCATTCTAGCTGAACACACACACACGCACACACACACACAAACCTATACGCATACATACGTATATGAGTGTATGTGTCCGTGCCTTGAAGCAGACAAATATTTGTTTCCTCATATATAATATTGCATCTCTGTTACCCATGGAGAATTTGCAGCAGATAAATGCCACATTATAGAGAAAGATGCTGAACCCTTTAGATGATAACTCATCTAAAATTACAAACTTAGAGGGCAGAAACTAAAATTAATCCTACCAGGGGTATTCAACTAGAATAATGTGTGAACTGTGAAAATGTTCAGCATCTAATTACATCCATGCTATATTTTGAGCAGCCTTCTTTACCTCCCTCTTCTTCTCCCTTCCTCACTACTTAGAAAAAATTAAGATTAACATTCTAAAATTACTAACATGCTTAGTTTGCACCCAGATCCTAATCTCTAAGTAATATATCCTTGAATCCTGATCCTGAACCAATTAAGATGTAAGGAACAATCCCCATTGTTTCATTTATCTATCTTTTCTAAAGTAGAAACACTAGGAAAGGATTAAAAAAAAAAAACACAGTAAGAGAGAGAGAGAATAAAACAATTATTTAAATATTCTGTATACATTACTAATACATATATACATACCCTAATAAGAATAAAACTTTCTGAGCTTTGTTATCATTGAACTATCTGTTTCAGTGTTTTGATCTGAGCACCTTTGCAGTTTAGGGTAGAATGATTATTGCTTTAATACAGAAGAGAGAATTCATTGAATCATGAAAGCACATATTTGATTAAAATGGGAAGTTGCCTAAGGAAAGGAGATATATAGTGATTTTCGTGTTACAAAGGAATTTTATTTCAATATTGGTTGGAATGAGATTGGCAACAGCTCTAATATCCAGACTGAACTATTTTCTAGTTTAACTGTAACAAGTATAGTGTCTCTTGATTAAAATGTCATTGCATTTACCACAGCTCTACTGCTGGCATTATCATAGATAAGGCTGACATTTCTCTAGAGCTCCACCAGAAGAATAAAGGTAGAAACCAGGACAGAGAAATTTTCTTAATATCAGAGCAATCACAATGCTATAGCAAGGTACACCCCCCCACACCCGCATATATATACATGATAGTGCTCGGCAGTCATTATCCTTTAGCATACAGTCCATTCATAACAGCTACATTAATTTCTTCACTCATTTGTAAACATCCCTTGAAAAATGTTATTAGCCTTATCAAATTTCTCTGGCTTCTCTTCAGAATTGCTCAAAGAAAATAGCTGGGAGGAAACTCAGATTCACATCTTATTACTAAATGGGTTGGGAATCAGACAGAAAGATAGATAGACCTTTCAGCCAGTTTTATTAATAACGATATTATAAAACATATCATTATATTTTATAGTTATAAAGCGTTAGCTGCTTTGAATGCCATAAGGCTCAGAAGGCAGGAGACCAAGGACAATAATGAGTGACATGAATTAGATAGAGGGTGGTACTTCTCAGTCATTTAACAGCTGTGTCCTGCAACGGACAGGTTATTTGTGTGAAGCAAGATATAATGTGAGCTTTCAGGCACCCAGAAAGAGGCATCCATGGGGTAAGGGGGGGACAAAAAGATAGTGACCATGGCCATGACCACACAATTGAAGCCACACTCCTTTTCACATGTGCTATGCATGCAATGCACATAAAAAGGAGCCGGGCTTTGGTTGTGTGATAGCAGCTGTCATCTGGACATGTTGGAGCATATTGTGGATGCTCCTGCACCAAAAACCTCTTCTTTCAAATATGTTTAGAATTTGTAAATTACTGATAATCCCACAGTGCATGTGAATAATTTTCCATACGCAAGTGTTAATGCAATCAGTGGCTTTAAATCGTTGTTGGTAATAAGACGTTTCTTGATTTCTTAAAGGATGGTTTAGATGGGACTTCCGGGTGAGGTTCTATGGTGAACTAGAAGTCTCCAAAGTAGCGGAGATGGCACAGCAAAGTGAGCACTGGCCAGCGGTGGTTTCTGGCCAGCAAAAATCTTTCTGGATAAAGGGTAAAGGAGATCTTTCCAGATAAAGGAGAGACCAAGAGATCACCCACCTGCACCCTGGACAGCTGCTCCTTGGGAGAAGACTGTGGGATGGAAGTGTTGCAGTTTTCTTGTGAGTGGAGCAGCTAGAGGTCACAGGAGAAACATCTTGCTTGCATTCACAATGTGCAGCCTTTTAAAGAACACTAAGTTCAATCAAGCCTCACTTTCTTAATCATTGCAGGATATAATCAATTTACAGTTGAAAAGAGGTCTTTGAAAACAATGGGATAAAGAAAATTTCTTGGTGAGTCAGCCTTCCTTCTGAAAGTACAATAAATACAGAAATAATACTAAAATAATACTTTTAAAAGTCTTTAAAACAATAGCAAAGAGCTTAATCAACCTTTTAATTAAGAAAGTTATAAACTGAGAAAGGAGACAGTATTAATTTGGAAGATAAAAATTTTGATGAAAGTGCTTTTGGCATTACGTGAAATTAATTAAATAAACAGACCAGATCTTCCAGGGAATGTTGATTGTCTGACATCAAAGGGAAAAGATAATTGGTGGAATTTACAAAACAAGGAGATAAGTGTAATAGGAGATGAGTGTGTCATTAAAAATACAGAAAGACAGATTGGACTAAAGCCTTAAAGTTATAGAGAAAGTGAACGAGGAAAGAAATATCCACAATGGAGGAATGGTTGGTGAAGATGACAGAACTAGCAGAGATAGCAAAATTAGCTTGTTTGATTAGAGGAAGATCAACAACTCCATTTATCAGTGATTGGAAACCTCTTATGGACTTTTTGCTGAAAAAATAGAAAAATGAGCTTGTGATTTATGGGACGGAAGGGTATTAGAAAGGGTAGCTTATGGAAAGAAGGGAATTATTATGTAACTTGAGAGAGAGAGAGAGAGAGAGAGAGAGAGAGAGAGAGAGAGCGCAAAATATAAATGTATCTATAACCACTGTCAAGAAGATTGGAAGCGGCTTCTTTATAATTTTTCTTTTCCTTTTTTTTTTCCTTTTCCTTTTCCTTTTCCTTTTCCTTTTCCTTTTCCTTTTCCTTTTCTTTTTCTATTTTCTTTTTTCACTGTTTACTATTTTTTCTTATTATCTTTATTTTCTTTTATGGTTTTTACTTTTTTAAAAAAATCTTCAATAAAAATTATTGATTTTTTTTTAAGAAAAAATAATTTCAAGGGGGAAAAAAAAGGATGGTATAGATGTTCCACACAACAATAGTTAGCAGAAGAAGGAGGAACCTGATGTTTTGGCAGAGTTGATGAATACAGGAAAGTGGGTGGAACAGTATAAGGCAAAAGACAAGAACTGAGCATTTGAGTTGAAGATCTAAGAAGAAAATTAAAAGAGGCAAGAGGCAAAGTATATATATGAATATAATAAAGTTGAGAGTATTGCAAGCTTTCTATATAAAAGTAGCTTCCTGGTATGTAGGGAGTAGCAGAAAAAAGTATGTATTTGTGTAACTTGGCAAGCAGGTGGCCATAGTATGGCATACAGATCAAATGAAATTGGGGATTTCAGAATATTGGTAATTAGAGGACTTTCATGACCTTTAACCAAGGATAAAACTCAGGAAATCTTTATCAAGAGCAGTTTGTTTGTGATAGATAGATAGATAGATAGATAGATAGATAGATAGATAGATAGATAGCACATGACAACATTAGACTGAGCAGACATTTGCATTTGGGGAAAAAAGCAGCAATTCTTTCTCTAAGATTGTAATGAGATACAAAGTGCTTCGCAGAATTGATAGAATGGCTTAGAGCAGGCCGCCCAGATCTGCTGCCATTGGCTAAGCCACCTGGGAAATCTGGAGGAGTAACCTGAAGAAAGTAAACAGGCATTCATGTTCCTTTAAATGGCTCAGCCATTATCGGAGTGCTTTGTTTTTTAACAAACATAATAATACTCTTAAAAATACTTCATTAATGTTTCTTTCTTTCTCCATCACAGTTTGCTTGGGAATACCCATATTGGTTTGACATAATTCCTTTGTGTTACATAAACAACCATACAATACATAGAGCTGAAACAGATTAGGTTTTGCCATCACTTTATCCTAGTACTAGAAAACAGTTTTATCGGTTGGGTTTTTGCAAAGTTCGTTCATTATAAGTGCTGCTAGGGGAAAGAAGTAATAAAAAGAAAGCCCATGGATTTAATCAAACGATGATGCCAATTATTATTGTGACCTGAGGAGTAACTGGTTGTCAATATCCACCATTAAAAGCACACTTTTCTATTAATCTTGTAGCAGTAGACTTGGAGAAGAATATCTAGCCTAGCCAGAACTATATTCTATATTCTTACCAGCCTTTAATAAAATTGCTTCAAGACCTAACCAGCCTTTAAAAGTTGGTAGATTTCTGAACTTGCTTGTAAAAAATAAAATAACAGTTCATTTATACTTCATTAATTCAGCTCAGTTGGCCTGTGGGCATGATACACATCTTAAACTGGTTTTCAAATGAGGAAAAAATGGATGATCATTTATGGTCAAGCTAGCTAGTCCCCCAAAGCCTTAAAAATCTATAAAGCTAATAGCAAGACCAATATAAACAATAATTATAAGGTACTTGGTTTCTTTTTTCTTTCTTTTTTGTTAATGTTCTAATTATATATGGTAGTAAATCACCACTACAGTTTTATATCTTGATCCATTAAAGATGTATATGTTTAGTAAATTGCATAAATGGCAGTTAGCAACATACTATAGAGAAATGAAGTTGCTTTCCTGAAAATGTCAAAAGCATTAATTACTTTCTTCTTGTGTATTTGCAAGAGACAGGGTGGGAAGAAAGAGAGAGTTTCTGTACACATGGAAAAGAAGAATGAGTTAGGCTTTACAATAAACAGTTTCCTTGCAATACAACTTTTTTAAAGGAAAAAAAAAACTTTCATTGGATTTTTTTTAAGAGATGTAAGTGGAAAGTTTCCTCATTATTTTAGGAACTGCAAACTTGGAATTGATCACTGCTGCTTCAAGCGTACGCATCTGAATGGACAATTGTCCTCAATAGCTGTATTGCGATTAAATGTTTTTACACTGCTATGTCAATTTAAGTAGCTCACTTTATTTTCTAGACAATTTCAATAGCACAGGGACATCCAGTGAACTGCCAAAAGAGACAAGCAGCTGAGGGTTATTTTTGACATAAGACGGAATTCATGTTTTTAGCGATGCTGCTTAATTTTTTAAAAATTGAAGCAATTCAGTAGTAAGCTGTTAAAGATTACATGTTGATTTGGTTTTTGTTGTACAGTAGTAGTAATAGTAACACTAGATATAGTGAAGAGTCCATCAATGTAGCTCACGACTGTTAATTGATGGCCAAATTCCAGCCATCTAATTTGAGGGAGGTCATGTAGTTTTATATGAGAGCAGGATTTAGTTTAATGTCAAATCAGATAATTTGATTCTGCCTAACGTAATTTTCCAAACTGCTTTCCTACGCTAAGTATTGTTTTCCCCTCTTCAGTTTTGATCCAGGCAGCTCCTTTAATTAGTTTGTTAACTTTTATGAACTCTGTTCTGAACTATAACTGAGAATCTGGACATGCAGAATTCAGTTTGTGGCAACTTCAGGAGCTTTTAAAACATGAAGTTTTAAATTTAGTAAAAAAGAAAAAAGAAAGAGAAAGAGAGAGAGAGAGAGAGAGCAGAGAGTCTTTTGATGTGCAACACTGCAGTTAATCTATTTACTTTCTCTTTTCATACTATGAACAAGAAGTGATAGTCTCTGTTTCCTGATGGGTGATTCTATACCTTTTGTGTTAGAATAACAACTTATTTCAACATTATTAAGAACAAAGGTGCCCAGCCTAATGGACATCACCTCAGTGTATCACTGGGTTGTTGAGATATGACCCCTTTGCCCAAAGCTTTATTTAAAAGCTTGCAGAGAAAGCTTCTTCTCTACAACTTAGGTGTGGATGATTTGAGAATAGCTGTGGCACTTCATATTTTTGAAAACAGCAAAGGCTGCAGTAAGCAGAACATCACTGCAAAGTGGATTGCTGTTGAATAAATGGGGTTATCCACATGGTTTTTTCCCCTGGGTTTGGGAAATTATACCATTTGTTGGGAGACAGGTTTTAGGATTCAAAGTTATATTAAGATTTTATTTTAGGGTTTACACTTCTTATGCATTTCTAATCTCAAAATGGAAGTGAACCATGGTGTTGTTTTCTGGCTCCAGGGTTAAAGAAAGATGGTCCTGAGTGGCAGCATGTGATTTTTAAAATGTAGCAGGGATGAACCTGGTTAGTATTTGGAGAGAAGACCATCTGGAAGTTCTAGGGCTATAGGCTAGACTTGGAAGTCATAAAACCTTCTCAGAAAAGGGCATGGCGAACCTCTTCCATATTGTTGACAAGAAAACGACATGGATATATCCATGAAGCCACCTGGAATGAACTTTGGAGGTCTCAGAGCACACACCTCTACAACTTGTTAAGTAGATTACTATAATGGTAGACTACTGCTAAAGGGGACAAATCTTGGCCTCATATATATGTCCACTTTCCAGGACTCATAAAGAGGTGCACTTGAAAGGCCCAAAGAGCACAGGCCTGCAAAACCTACCTTTCCAAGAGTCCCAAAGCAAAGCTGGAAATGAAAGCTTACGCCAGTCTCACAGCCAACAGGGGCACTGAGGGGCGTGGTCAAAAAGGTTAAGATGGTGGCCAGGACAGTACAATCAAAGCTCTGCCTGGTTTTTATGTGTATCCCTCCTCCAAATTTTTTTCTCAACAAAAAGTTTGTGAAGTAGAATGGGCTAAGACAGGTGGCTCCCTCAGTCACCCAGTGGGCATCCATGGTTGAGAGTGGACTTGAACCTGGATCTTGAACCTAGGTCCTAGTCCAACACCTTAATCACTACTCCATACTAATCAGGTGCAATTTAATGTCCATGGTCATTGAGAATTATGGGAGTTATAATTCAAGATAGCTAAAAACACTTGCATAAGGAAGGTCATATTACTTGATTTGAGAGCTTTAACTATTTTAATTGCCAAGGTGCCAGCAAATTTACAGCTGTTGAGACAGACTATTCTAGGAAGCATCGCAAGGCCATGGAGGAGAAGGCAAAACTTATAGGCTCAGCCAGCTGACTTTTTACATTAATGTATTGTTAAATTCATATACATCAATGTGACACACCAGTTTAGCAGATTTCCCATGACAAAGTTTTTATACCCAAGGCAACTGAAATGAATAATACTTTTTAAATTCATAAATCACACCTAACAGACAAATGGTGAGGCTTGAATTCATAGTCGGCAAGCCTAGGAGATGAATCACATTCTCAGCTCTTCTTATTTCCATCCAAATATTTCAGTATGTTTCTTTAAATTTGTTGTGAATGTGAATTTACACAGGCCTTTCCCTGAAGATGTATGACTGAACTACATTGAGTTCTAACGTTTTAGATTAAACTGGTAGGAGTCTCAAAGTAAAAGGTATGGCTGTGTAAATAAATAAAAATAGAATTTTGCTAGTCTCATTGAGATACCATCTATAGATCGTCAGCATTTCTCTCAGGCACCCGAGAGAATTTGGAGGTCACTATCACGAAAAATATGTATCAGGAAAGGGAAAATGCCTGTTGTCAGTCTGTTTAATTGCTCCACTTTGCCAAGGTTTATTCTCCCAACTCCTTCAGTGTGACTGTGCCATCTGGCTGGGAAATGTTTTATTCTTTCTTAGGGACTCTACTAACAATGCTCTATTTTCTGAGGCTTCTGTGACTGTAAACTTGTTAAAATTGTAGTTAATGAGAGTCACTGCAGGTCTGCTATTATCTCCTTAGAAAATAAACTCAGATGCGCAGTAGGAAACATAGGAAAATGAAATGTTCATTACCTGCATGCCTTGTTCAGAGGTACACGAATCATTAGAAGCATTTTCCTTCCACATTGTGTCAAAGAAACAAAGAAAACTACCATGACTGTTTTGTTTTGTTTTGTTATTTTTTCTGGTCAAACAGACCTACAGATTTTTGAGCCCTAGAAAATATTTGCTAACCTTTTTCATACAATAGACTATTTCAGATCAGGAGGCTATCTTCTATGAAATGTATTTTGCATAGCCTCTATGGTAGATGTCCCTGTAGCTATTCTTAATCTGTTTAACTAAGTTTTGGATTCCTTGTTTATCCTTTCTTTATTTGAAAGAAATTGTCTTTTACCCTCTCCAAGCCTTCAAAGCTCAAATGTTTAACTTTTCATGGGAATTATAGCATAATAATAGCTACTATAGAAAGCAGCAATGCAGCAGAAAGGGATACTTTAAATATAGAATGCATGCTACAGTAAATTTCTTTTTCCAATGCATTACACTGGAAAGGTTTATTCATCCTAAACAAAAATCAAGCACATCACATTAGGGTCCATTACCGGCCTTGGCCTGAATTGTAAGAGTTTAGAAATGGGCAGATAATGGGCTTGCCTCCTACTTTCCTACCTGAGAAACAGCCTCACATTCCCATGAACATGAATAGAGTTCCGCACAAAACTTGGAAGCTCAATAAACTGGACTACGGGGAGGGCTGTTCCCACGTTTAGATCTCCTAGTAAGATCATGACATTTAGAGAGTATAGGTAGAAGGGCGTTGTGTATGTGTGAATCCTACCACTGTGATTTAGAAGTCATGTTTTATGCTCGCGGGGAGGTCTGCCCTGAGTCAGCCGTCCCAATCAAAACAATTTCTTGTGGGAAAAAAACATTGTGCTTCTCCTAGGCAGATTATGTGATAGAAGATTATTCCTAGCTATCAATTATTTACCAGTATTTGATTTCATTCCGGGGTTTTCACCACTGTCAATTGCTAATGAGACTTTGAAATCATAATGAGATTGAATTGGTTTTCCACAGCTTTCTCTTGCATTTCACTGGCAGCAGTATGCAAATTGCACCATCTAAATGTTTTCCTTGAGTCTGTGTGATGCAATTACAATTTCCTTGTTGTTGTTTTTTTTGGGGGGGGAGGGAATGACATACTGTATACTTCCACTAAAAGTATAATAACACTGAAAAAGTAAATGTGAATTTGGGAAACTTTTCTGCCATCCACAGGAAACGTAGTGCAATCATGCAGCTATTGAAATTTGACAATTTATGTCTATAATTATTATATGTCACTCTTAATGTTGTATTCAGTTTATTCACTAGATCCATAAGGATGAGAATATATTGTTTAACCATAGGCATTGTTCTATGCCCATATTAATTTCTTCAGCACCAGCACAACTATATTCACTTCAAAAGAATGTGTGTGCCAGTCTCTTTCTTTGTATTGAAATTAAAACCAGCTCTTGCAAACAGGGCAAAGATCTTTGTTCACAACAGAGCTCCTCCACTTATAGGAAACAAGAATATGGGGGAAAAGTATTTTTCTAGTGATCTTTAAAGCTGAAAAAGATTTTCTCCTAATTTTTTTCTGGTTGCTTTTTGCTTGTTTTTAAATTCCTTTGTGGATTTATTCTACTGAAAGGGCTAGGTACTGGTAAATTTAACAAATATGATTTTCAGATCTTTTTCATTCTTTTCTTTTCTGACAGAACAAATATGTGTTACTATTAGAGTTCATTAAATATTCATATTATATATTATATTATCTTTCATATGTTACTTAGACTAAAACATTTCTCTTGCATGCCCAGAATTCTGTAGAGAAGTAACCTAAACTGGTACAGTAGTCCTTGACTTAAAACCATTCATTTAATGACCATTCAAAGTTATGATGGCACTGAAAAAAGTGATTTACATCCAGTCCTCACACTTACAACCATCACAGCATCCCCACAGTCACATGATCAAAATTCAGGCACTTGGCAACCAGCATGTATTTATTATGGTTACAGCATCCTAGGGTCATACAATCACCATTTGCGACCTTCCCAGGGAGTTTCTGACAAGCAAAGTCAATGGGGGAAGCTGGATTTGCTTAACAACTGGATGATTCACTTAACAATTGTGGTGATTTGTTTAACGACTGCGGAGATTCGCTTAACAACTACGGCAAAAAAGGTTGTAAAATTGGGCGCAACTCACTTAATGACTGCATCGCTTAGGCAATGGAAGTTCTGGTCCCAATTGTGCTTGTAAGTCGAGAACTACCTGTAGTACCACAAATCTATTGATTAACTTTATTTCTATACTATCTTTCCTGCCACAAGGTGAGTTGGGCAAGTTGGGCAACCAGGAGGGACCTCCTAGTTTCTTGGGCTGTAAAGGGGACAGGGGGAGAAATGTACTTTCAGACTTGCAAGATTCTATTAAGGTAACCTTACAATAAAGTAGAATTAACTCATCTGGCTGTATTTCCTGTCTGGTCTACCTTGCAAGGCTGACATCAATCAATTCCTGCTGTGGGCTAAGTTGCCTTTTATATGACCATTCCCTTGGCTGCGTCTCTTCGTCCTGTCTCCCAAGGTCATTCCCACATACCATTACAAAAATCTACACATTCATATATCCCAGGCTAACTTTGTGGATGATATACCCCTCTGCTAAATGGGTATGTAGGAATTAGGGCTGTGCAGACTCATTCTCCAAAAGGTGCTTGGAACACACACAAGTGAATATAATGTTTGTCTGTAACACGTTAAAGCAACCGTACTTTTCTGGGCCCTTGTCAGCTCTTTGAGGTAGGCAAGGTCAAGAAACAGGTACAACAGGGATTACTGAAATGCTCTTTATTATAGCAGGTAGAATAATAGAATCTGGAAAGCATGTCATGCTTCTGTCTGCTCCATCTTGTACTAAACAAAATCAAGACACATTTATTTTGAGTTTCTTTCTCACACTTTCCTCTTTCTCAAAACTGAATAAAGTTTTCTCACGTTCCCTCATAATAGCTCACTCATTCCTTCCCTGTTCCCAAGGTCAGGTCTACATTCCTTCAGGACACTTCAAGACCTATGGATGCCACTCCCCTCAAAATTTGTGAAATGTGGCTCTGTCTTCAAAACAGCTGGAAAACCATAAAGCTGACCATACTGTGAAATCCCAGGAAGTCTCCTGAAACTGAACTGATTTATTTATTTATATAGCAAATTTATATCACTGCCCAACTCCCCCACAAGGAGGGACTCTGGGCGGTTCACAACCAAACAATTTAAAATCCATAAAAACATAAATAATACAGTATAAAATACAATTATTAAATATAATAAAATCCAAGCGATGGTGATTTTATTTCAGCCTGTGACCAGATAATATCGGTCAGACTAGGAAACCAGCCACCCCCAAAACTGACTATCCCCATCCCCACCCCAAGCATGATGACAAAACCAGGTCTTCAGTTTTATTTTATTTTATCCAAATTCAAGACTGCCTAACTCCTTGATGACCCTGGGCAGCCAACACATAAAAAAGAAAAACAATATATATAAATATGAGTAAAAAAACATCCTGGCCAAATTAATGCCATGTACTTATGTTGGACTATATTTGTAACCCTTTCAGCCAATTAGGAACTGAGATCTAAAAAGAAAATGCACCACAGATCTTGCTGGGAACAGATTTGGAGTTATGGGTTCCCAGGGAACCCATAGTAGCATAAGTCCTAGAGAAAAAAGTCCAGCTACCATCTGTCTTTCTTTTCATAAGGAAAAAAAATCTATCTCCTTTTTTAAAACATACAAAGATGGCTTAAGCTCTCTCCCCCGACCTACTCCCTTTCCCAACCAATCCATCTGTAGATAGCCAGATTGGAAGAATCCTTACTGTGGTGCAATTAATATAAAAAATTATCCTGAAACAATCTTACTACCACACGTTTTTCAGGGAATAGAGTTTTATATTAATGGTAGAGAAAGTGTTTTGTGTACAAACAGATCAATTCGATTAGATGGACCCGTAGCCTAACTTGGTATACAGCAATTTGTGCTTGGCAATTTAGTGTTGGAGCTCTCTGTTTTAATGGACAATAAGGTGGAAGTTTATAAATAAACCCTCAAGTTATTATTTATAAAGATGAGGATCTTTAAAGATCATTGTTATTAAAATTGTTAGCCCTCAGCATGCCAAGAGCATTATTTCTGAATTGCCATTGCTATTATTATCCCATTATTAGCAAAACGTACTCGCAGGCACACACCCCCCTTTACATGTAGCTGTTAATTGCTTTTCTCAATATATACTGGTTCAAACTGACTCCAACCCTGCATATTATAATAACTTTTATATTCCATATGCTTGTTACCAGGGAAAAATGATTCTGAAGTTATTTTCAGAAGCAGTATTTTTGGACAATCTTAATTGCCTACCTTTGCTAAGCAATGGGTACTCACTTGTGATTTGTTTGTTGGGAATAGTTCTGCTTTCACCATCTGTACTTTGCAGCAAATCATTAGGACCATAAGAATGTATTATGAAACAAAACAGTCTAGGGAAAAGCTGTCAGAATCACCTAATCTTCTATATGCAACTGTATCAAGCCTCTTTTGCAGTGAAAGCTGCATCACAGCTCAAAAACCAAACAAAAAAATAAACCTTAATGTCTAAGCAGGAGAATTTAGAAAGCTGTGCATCTGCAGCCATGTTGCAGGATGTAAAGCATACAAAATTCATTCAAAATAGCAAACATCCCAACTTAACATTTATATAAGGAATTTCTAAATTGAAAATAATGAAATGAATAGTATACCGGGTATTGCAAAGCCACCTATCCCCAATGGTTTCTGCCCATCCCACTAGATCTGGCCAGGTGGGCCTGCTCCAAGTCCCCTTGTTAAAATTGTCGCCTTCTCTGTCATGGAACCTTCAGTCTCTCCCCAGAAATTCAGATGGCCCCAACTCTGTGGGCCTTCAGGAAAAATGGTGAAGACCTGATTTTCCCCAGGCACTGGGGACAGAATATTTATGGAGCCAGCACGGTGTGGTTGAGTGATGGATACAAGTTTTATTGGGGTCTCAATATTGTTTTTGTTTGGTTGGGGTTTTTTTGTATGTTTTTATATTTGTTCGAATTATATTGTGTTTGTTATTCCTGTTTGCTGTCCACTTCTGGTAGATGAGTGGCCATATAAGTTAGCTAGCTAAATAAATAAATAAATAAATAAATAAATAAATAATAGCTAGTACAGAGAAAATATAAGAAAAATCATTATACAGGATAGGATCTTGTTGCTGAGCTTAAATTTTAGCTACTTTTGTTTATTTAGTGGCTATATTTGTTTTCTTTCCTTTTTTGCATTATCTTGAATATAACAAGAGAGTAAAGAAACTGTGGTTCACCTTTGGGGTTTTATACATACTTCTAAGCCACGTCTTTCTGTTCCTCTCCCTCTTTTCTCCAAAGTGGATTACAAGTTGTGAAGCAAAATATTAGGACAAAATGCAAAATTAAATAAGCGTTTTACTAATAAGCACCCATGTTTAAAACGGGGGGGGGGGGGGAAGCAAAACTGAGAACCAGTTTGGTCTAGTGGTCAAGCTCCAGGCTAAAAACCAGGAGACTGTGAGTTCTAGACCTACCTTAGGTATGAAAGCTGGCTGGGTGACTTTGGGCCACTCGCTCTCAGCCCCAATGTCAGGCCCAGGTGACAAGCTGGTCAGTCAATTCCTATAACAACAAAAGGATCAACATTTGGTTGATCTGAAAAAAGCAGACCCTGCACATACAGGAAAAATACTAGGAAGAAAAAAAAACCCACATTCAAAACAGAGAAAAAAAAATCAGATTCAGAAATCATCCAGATAAAAGGTATAACCCAAACTGGATTGAAATAAACAAATAGGAGCTTAGAGTCACATGAAAGAAAACTAATAGAGTGCTGAACACATATCCCAGGAATGGAATTGGAGAAGTTGCTCCAGTTAAGCTCCACTCCCACTAACATCACTCAGGTCACATCAGCTTCCATACAGCATTCACACATTCCAGCATAAATATCTGCAGAAGTCTATGCAAATAAACTAGAACTCTGTATTTTTCAGAAACTTTGCCCAAAACAATTTTTCTTCTCCAGATATTCCCACTAAAATAAGAATGCCTTCAGAAAAGCAGCATCATTAGAGGGATATTCGTGGGAACATCCCATTAGAAGGACCTGAGATTCTGGATTCACAGAGCCTAAATGAAACTATTGAAACAGTTCTATTCCTTCTGCCCAAAGTCTTAACCACCTAGAATGTGGAAGTTGGGTAGCATCAGTGCAATCTATTTCCATTAAGTTTGTATAAAGTCACAGCCCTAATCTGTCTGGAGTTCAGTGAAAGAATTGGTAGACTGCTAGATAGGAGATAGTAACTTAAACAGAGAAAGATAGGAGGACTTCCGGGGAAGAAATGGCAAACTGAAGAAGACTCTGCTAAAAGTGGATCCAAAGACTGCATCAGAATGAAGAGCCGGTGAGTAGACCGACTCTTCGATAATTCCTCTCCAGACAAGAGAGGATCTGAGATCACCACAAGTGCTCCAAACATTGCTCCTCACAAGGAGACTGCAAGACAGTGGTCTCCGACTCATTTAGAGCTCTGGGAGATGAGGGAATAGCCATCTTGCTCAAACTGTGGTTGACACCTTTGAAAGAACACTGAGTTCACATATACTAGGTTGGACACTAGAGGGAACTAGAAGGAACCAAAGATTACAATTAAAGGAGAAGAACATTTAAATTTGACTTACTATACAGAATGGAGCAAAATATTTTAACATTCAACATATTGAGCGATATTTTTCAACAATGGACCCAGAAGTTAATTTTAAGAGTGTCTGCCTCTATAGATAAACTGCATTTAAAAAATATTATGGAAGAGGAACAAGTTTTACCAGACAAGACTGAGACTGATCTGAAAGTGGATTTAAAAATGACAAGCTACAAGAATGATACGGAAAAAAGATACTACACTGGACATGCAAAAGAAACCAGCTGATGTCTTAATAATAAAAAGTGATATACAAATAACAAACCAAGAGAATGACCTAGATAATCATCCTGTACTGGATTTATAAAAGAGGTTTGTTAAAGCTTTGAAGAATTTTGTGAGAAGGGACAAAGAAAAAAGGAAAAGAAATCAAGTTTTAGGACGTTATTTGAAGGGATGAAAGGTCAAGATTGTTAAAAGTGTAAGGAAGGAATGTAAACTTTACATTCAAGTTGGTTTATCTGATCAAGGCTATCTCTGGTAACCCTTAATGGACTTTTGCTGATCAGGACTGAAATGATGAGATTTTTAAGGATTTGTTTATAGATAAGAGATGGGATATGGAAAGAAGAGATCATTTGTTGTATTTTAAGAGAAGGTGATAAGTTACTAAAATTGTTGATATTTGCTGTGATGAAGGGGGAAGTTGTTTCTTTATATATTTCTTTTTCTTTATTATACAGTGATACCTCGGGATACGAACTCCTCTACTAACGAACTTTTCGGGTTACGACCAGCTCCGGCCGCAAAAATTTACCTTGATGTGCAAACTCCGCCTCGGGGTATGGCCATTTTTCCACCCTGACACGTGGTCCGTGGCCATTTTTCCACCCCTGACACATGGTCCACGGCCATTTTCCCGCCGCGCCGCGCCGCGCCCGGCCGTTCTCCCACCCTGCCGTGCCGCGCCGCGCCCGGCCGTTCTCCCGCCCCTGATGCGTGGTCCGCGGACACCAGAACAGATTAACGGTAATTATTTTGAACCTTATGGGAAAATTTGCTTCGGGGTGCGACAAAATTTGGAGGGCGGAACGGATTAACCGGATTTATATTGAACCCTATGGGGAAATTTGTGTCGGGTTACAACCAACTCGGGATACGCCCAGAGTCACGGAATGGATTAAGTTCGTATCCCGAGGTACCACTGTATTCTTATTTTTTCTTTCTTTTCTATTTCTTTTCTATTTTTTTCTTTTCTGCACCTTCTTTTGTATTTTTATTTTTTTTTAATTTGCATTAGTTTTTTATCACTGTAGTTGTAATTTTTAATAAAATTACTATTTAAAAAAAAACAGAAAAATGGGAAAGGAATTCTATAGAGATCAGATAACCAGAACTTAGGCTCAAGAGTCAACTTTCAACTTCCAAGCTGCAGAGGGAGGTAAAGTGATAAGTTAAATTCCAACAAGTACACTAGATCTTGATTGATTCAATTCCTGCTTCTTTCTTCTTGGGCTAGAGTAGATTTTTGTTTCCTTTTACTTTCTCCTCTTTAGTCATTAAGGTACCTCTTACCTCTTCAGTGGGACTATTTTTTTCTTCATCTGCTATGAGCCCAGGAGCTCTTAGCTCTTTTCATCTTCCTAAAACTGTCCCTAGAGGACTGGAAAACTCTTCAGAACAAATTTAGGATATGTGCATGAGCCAGAGGGGAGAAGAGAGAGAGAGATGAGAAATCCTGTTATGTGAGCAAAAATTGACTTGCATAACAGCTGAAGAATATCAGTTAGGTTGCATAGGTGTATGTCTGTGAGTGAGTGAGTGTCTGCATCTCTGTGTGAGATAGTTTTGAATATTTATGAGTTTAACTATATCAGCAACTATATTGGTCATTATCATATATTGTTGGCTAATATTGTTTATTATTAAAGAAGGTTGACAAAAACCATAAACGTTACTTTTCACCAGCTGAGAATTTGGCTCATGAGCTCATTGCTCTGCTGACATATCTCCACAAGGTCAGCCAGTGGCTTGCTTATTTCCCTAAGCATTTTATCTTACTTCAGAAAAGGCACAAACCATAAATCATCCTGAAATCCTCGCCTTCTCATTTTCTGTTTAGGGTGGTGATTGGCCAACTGGCCTGACATTTATACCACATCTAAGCATATTACTATTATTTTGGAGTGACCCCAAGAGTATTATTTTTCCTTCAGCTGAGGGCCATGGGCAAGAGCATGAGATCCCATTTATTTTATTTATTTATTTTATTGTTCAAACAGTAAACAAAGAATACTACTGGGACTATAAATATTCTGCCAACTAAAAGTAAAGTCAATAAGAGATGAATCAGCTTAAACTTCAGGTACTGTGCTCCAATTTGATCTGAATGAGACCATTGTTTTTGCCAGCTATATTTTTATAAATCTAAAGAGCTATGCAACTAAATAATCTAGAGCTATGGGAAAAAAATCCATCCCCTTTAAATCCAAAACAACATGCTTTTGTTTAGTATTGAAAATTGTACTTTCACATGTCACATTTCTTAATATACACATTTTAGTATGCAGTGAGCTGATAGCAACACTCTTCAAATGAAATTTATTTTTCCCCCAGTTTTTCATTAACAGAAGCCTTCAGCCAGAAAAGAAAGTTGCTTTACCCTCATCTCTTGTTTATGTTCATAACTCCTGGGGACGACATTGATATTGGTGGATTTTGCAATGTTTTTTTCCTCCAGGCAATGTGGTTTCCTTTGCCCTTTCCTTTGCCCTAAGTGGCGGGGGGGGGGGGGGCACGAAGGGGAGGGGATGACAGAGAAGATATGCAGTATTGCAATATTAAATACATTCTGTCTCCTCGTTGTAAAGTTGCAGTTGGAGGATATCTATCATTCAGTCTTTTTCACTCACATGCACATTGTAAGAACAAAATTATTTGTTTCTTTATTGTTCGTAAAGTTTATAGTCAGTGTGTAACTTCTGTGTATAATTATAATATAATCAAATGGTCCTCAAACAGCTTGAGCCTGCAGTGCTTATAGTTTCTGGGGGAGAAGGTCTTCAAGTTGATACTATAAAAGATTGAATAGTGAAAGGTCTCTTGGTAAGATTTGGTTGTTGGTTGAAAACGAGCTCAGAATTACAGAAGGAACAATCTTTCCTAATGACCATACTAGAAGTCTTGAGAAGTCATCAATGAAGACCTGTTGTTGAGCTAGTGGTGAAGGTTCAAGGAAGTAATGTCCATAGGGCCAGAAGACTTCAAGCAGAGATCTGACTGAAGGGAACTTCAGCAAGCAGTTGAAGTTCATACAATTGATTTATCCAACAAACTAGAAGCATCAGAACGAATTTGAGCCATTGCTATTTAGCACTTGATCCTGCTTGTAAGGGATTTGCTGGGATAAAATTTAAGGAAATGTGGTCTGAGGGAAAAGTGTTGAAAATGTATGTAAGGGAAACTCTTATATATTAGGAACATTTACAAGGCATATGTTACCTAGGAACTGTACATTTAAGCAACCTCATCCTTCCTGGTTGAAAAATAATACTTATATTCCCTTATTTGTATTCATAAGCCAACGTCTGATGGGGGTATCAGTCCAATGCCCAAATAGTTCACCACATTCAGAGCATTTTTGTAAATTTCCTCACCACACTTTTCATCAAATTCTTACCTATATGGCTTTGAAGAACTGATCTTCTAACTATCACTCTTCTCTTCAATCCTTCTTCCTTTGTGCTTCTTTTTTTTTTTTAATCTGCGCTCAGTCGTTACCGACTCTGCAGTGACTGCTTGGACAAGTCCTTTGCAGTTTTCAAGGCAATTGTTTCGGAAGTGGTTTGCCAGAGCCTCCTTCCTAGAGCAGAGCCCAGCTGGCGAGCACAGGAGGCGGGCTTTCCGCTGCTTCGCGCCCTTTTCAGGCGCACACGGTTTTTCGCGCTTACTGGCAACTGCTCCCGACTCCTTTTTGCAAGGCGCCGCCAGCATTTTTCCTCCCACCGGAGTGAGAGTATCCATTTATCTACTCACGTGAGTTTTCGAACTGTTGGGTTTACAGGAACTGGGGAGGAAACAGGAGCTCACCCTGCTAACGCGAAGGGTGGACTCGAACTGCTGAAGTGTTGACCATTTCTGGCCAGCAACTTTCAGCATCATTAGGCCGCTGCGCCACCACGTCCCCGCTTTGTGCTTCTTACTTTTTTATTATTATTATTTGTAAGCTTCAAGTCAGGACTTATCCCTTGCTGATGTGATTTATTTTGGGAGACAATAGAACACTAGGAACCCAATTGCTACATTTCTGAAATGTAAAGATATTTATTTAGTGGCAGACATTAAGAATTTAAAAGTGAAGCCTGAATTCCTGATTGGTGACATATAGGTAATAATTTGAGGAAAAGTATGGTTCTTTTTCAAATGGTCTGAAAAAGAAACAGATGTGGAATGCCTATATACAGTAATTTTGATCTATGTGTGGGGAGAGAATTTCTGTTCTTGGGTGAGATGAGCAGATTGTACATATATAATTGTGATTGTTTAGAATAGCAGAAGACCATATAGGGTGTCAGTCATTTCTGACCCATCAATACATTGCCCAGGACATAATGGGATAATCACAAATCACATTTAAATATAAATACTGATGTCTTCCATAGCAAACATATTTATTAAAAAAATAGTGCCAAAAGGAATTCCAGGACTACAAAATACAACTGTTGGAGCATCTCATATGTCAGAAAAAGTATGGTAAGGGTATTTAAAATATATAATTATTTTAACCAGAATGGTGTATTAGTTTATTATAATTAACACAGCAGCCTTTTAGATAGCTTTTATTTTAAAAAGAACTAATAGATGAAAAGGTTTGGGGCAGTCTAATGCTAGACAACATTACAAGGTCACCATTCTACCTCACCGCTATGATATTGACAAATTTAATGAAAAAATGTCCCCAATTTTTATTGCTTTTATCTCTCCAATACAGAGAAAAAATCTGTGGTCTACTACCCAAGTGCTTTGAGTCACAAATTAAAACTGAACAATGAGATTGTACATTAAAACTCAATTACTTTTTTTCTGAAATATAACCAAATAATTCAGAATTAATGTAGCAGTGATAGTACTTAAGTTAGTGCAACCCAAGAGAGTAATTAGAATATTTGTGAAAGATTGCCCACATACTTAACTTATACCTTTTGTCTTTTTAATGATTTCTTTGTGTTTTCATGGATGGATAGTCTGTGCTTTTAGAAAAATGATTTTGGGGGAAGGGGATATCTTTGGCATGACTGTAAAACTATTAAATTAAATATTTTTCCTATTTATAGGACTATGAATGCTTCCAGAATGCAGGTTAGCCAGATTCATATTATCAACTGAGATGGAGAGGATCGAGAAGAAACAAACTTCATTATCCATAACAGTCATGTCACACAAATAAGCTATATGAATTTTTGAATGCTGTATATTATAAATACAGCCTTAGTTTCATACTACTGCCAAAGAAAATTTCAAACATCTTGTTATATGCCATTCAATAATTCAAAAATGCAAAATACTTCTTCTACTTCATCAGAATATTAATGATCTAACTGTATTTAATTACAGTTAGTACTTTATTTCATTATAAAGTATCTGGAAACTTGCCCAATTTTTGAGATTTCAATTACTGGCATTTTTTTTTCCTGTAAATAGAAAAAATACACTAAAATTAATATGGTAATAACAGGAAGTCCTTTTCCAGGGTTCTCTCCTCCTCTCTCTTATCTGTAACTTCATCATATCTACATACCAATAATACTACTAAGATAAAACATCTGCCAGCAGAAGCAAAAGTAAAAGGACTCCATTACCCTTAAGTTTATTCCCTGGTTGACCCTGAGTTGTAGCCCAAAGCATCTTTCTTTACCTGGAAGGAGTTTTCCATTCATAGAAGGACTATTTTACTTAGCATCCTGTGAGGAAAATGAAACTAAATCAAATAGCAATATTCTCTTTCTTGAAGAAACAAAAAGTAGATCCTGTCTAATAGAGATTTTGTAGATCCTATCTATTATACTAGTGCTTCTATTTACTCTCTTTCTACAAGTGTTTTAGGATGGCAGTAGCAATGCCTTGCAATCTGTTCCCACTTCTTCAGATCCATACCCATAACTTGGATGCAAAGCTATGCTTTTCTCAGTTGGCATTAGGACTATGGGAATTTCTACTTCATCTCTTCCATTGCTTGAGGCGCAATCCTCTGCTGTTTGTTGAAATGAGATGAAAGGTCTAAACGGCTACTAAATTAATCTTTCTTCCAGGGAAAAGCTAGCCAGCCCCTATGGTTAATGTGCATGAAATGGCACATCCTACAGAAAGGAGAAATAAAGTACCAAAATAAAGCAATGAAACCATGGCTGTCAGAGAAGCAGGGTAACTATCTGTGTGTTTTCAGTTTTAACCGTATGTTAGCTCAGTTAGAATGGGAAAATAGTTATTCTGGAAAGAATGTACATTTTTACACAGAAAATATCAAAAGCAAAATGTAACAAGATTGAAAAACATGGTGTCAGCCCCTGAATCTTTATCTTCAGAGATGTCATCACATTATCCAATCAAACATGAATATCTCTAGAGCAGTTCTCTTTTTCAGGAATTTCCTCTCTGAGACAGACCATCCAATCAGCTCTTTTATTATTTAAAAAGGAAGCACATTTGCAATTAACATTTGTATTTATGCCTGCTTGTAAAGTTATGTTTATATACTTCAAATGTTTTGTTGTTATATTGGTCAACTGAAGCTGAGAACTAAATATGTTTCAGTATAGATAACTAAAAAAAGGAACACCTTTTCATTCGCAGAATGACTGGTAGAAAAATAGCAGCTGAAGAATCTTAGCAAGAGAAAAAAGAAATTTAACAGGAAAGCCAACAACTCATTAGGTGATCTTGCATTATTCAGTCATTGTTTAAATGATTTTTTCATTCTTTTATTTATTTCACTGAATTTATTATAGCTGCCCACTCCAACAGACTCTGGGCGGCTTACAAAATCCAATACAAGATAACACAATTAAAAACATAAACAAAACAGGACAGACTAGAGTAAAAACAGCCAATAAAATACACTCCAAACATATTAACCCCAGGCCTGGGATTAAAGCCAAGTTTTAAGGACTTTTAGAAACTTCAGGAAATTGGGTGCCACCCATATCTCTGGGAGATGCTGCTCCAGAGGGTAGGAGCCACAACAGAGAAGACATGCTTCCTCAGCCCCACAAAATGGCAGCATTTATTAGAAGTGTACCCACTTTGCTGAACATACCAGCTGGGCAGAAACAATGGGAGAGAGGTAGTCTCTCCAGTAGTCAGGCCCTACACCATGAAGGATTTTAAAGGTAACAACCAGCACATTGAATTGCACCCAGAAGCCAACTGGCAGCCAATGCAGCTTGCGTAGCAGGATTACACACGGGCACAATGAAAAGTATCCATTACTGCTCACACTGCTGCATTTTCAACCAGCTGTAGCTTCCAGATGGTCTTCAAGAATGTAGAGCGCATTGCAGTAATCCAGTCGTGAGGTAACCAGACCAGATCAGAGTGACCATCTGCAGGGCCTCCCAGTCAAGGAGAGAGCACAACTGATACACAAGATGTACCTGGAAAAAGACCCTCCTGGCCACAGCTTCCATCTGCTCTTTGAGCAGGAGCTGTGAGTCTAGGAGGATCCCCAAGTTCTGTACAAGTCTTGACCATAAACGTTAGATAGACAGAAAGATAGATATAAATAATATAAATCATAATATAATGTAAATAATGTACATTATTTTTTAGTATTATCTGATACCCAACATCTAAAAAGATAGCCTACCCCTGCCCTAACTCAATTCCATTACCTCTGAAACGCTACACCCTTCTTTTCCCACAAACAATAGCATTAAGTCCTAACCAGAAACCATCTCTGGTGCCAGACATCCCAGTCAGAACTAAAGTGCTGATGAACTGGGACAGAAGGGTCTAAGAATTTTTTGTTTCTAGATTATTGCTTACTTTCTGGATGATTTGAGACCACATGAAAGATTCAAACTGGGTTACTGCCACTGCAGCTGAACCCACATGAAAGAGACAGGAAGAAAACACAATCCATCAGATTATGTTCTGAAACTGGAAAACAATTGAAAAACACTGTTTCTTTATTGTGGTTCTTTCACCTATGTAAGTGAACACTTCAGATTATTTTTAACATATTATGAATAGGGAGATGTGAAAGAGTGGCAATCATCAAGACTTTTTCATATAACCCCTTCACTCTATTGTTCTGCAGGATGGTGAGGGATTACCATCTAGGGTTGCTGCTAGTGTAGTGTCACCAATCTTTGCGACTTTGTTAAAGTGCCAATTCACATATCATAATTACTGTTATTGAATTTGAGTCAGCTATGTTGCCACTGCTAAAAATAAAGATGCTCCAAAATATATTTTCTTTTCTTAATCTCATTTTCTGCCCAGCTATTTCCTATAATTAGAATATTGTTTACCTCAGAACCTGAAGCTGAGTGGTTGTCACTTACCTTCAGCTGGGTCTTTGCAGTACATCTCTGTTCTTTTCATGTGGCCATAAAAGGCCATTTGTAAAATTTCTTTCCTTTATAGCCTCTCAATGAATTAGCTTCTAATGGTTCTCATCTAGAAATGCTTTATGGGTTACAAAGTGCACATCTTTTCCTTTTTCAGTTTCTTTGGAAATTACTGTTCCTTATGATTAATATGCTCACAACATTAGAACAACCATAAATGTTATAATTTCCTGGGAGGATGAGGAATAACATTTTTTTTAAAATGAGAGGTATAATATATGGTGAGACTCATACTGAGTGACCTAAACCATTAATATGACTTACAATGGGAGAGAGAAAGAGAGAGAGAGAGAGAGAGAGAGAGAGAAATGTATTATAAAGATAGTGGGAAAGAATTCAAGAATCCATAAGTGCACAATAATCTCCTTAAAAATGATTGCCAAGTATCAACAAATTCCCAAACCAAAAGTCCACATGAATCTCCACACTACCACTTTTTGGAAACCTTTTCTCTCTTGGACCAAATTCAGCGCTCAGTTACATACAGCCATTGGCCTTGGATACTTTTCTTTCAAGATGCGTCTCAAGCTTTCAGTAGAACATGAATAAAAAGAGAGAGAGAGAAACACAGAACTCCTTTCCTTCCCGCCTCCTCCAGTCAACCATAGCATAGCTCCAGCAAGCTATATTGGTAGTTGATGTGAAATATACCTAACAAGATTCAATATCTATATGATGTGAAATATACCTAACAAGATTCAACATCTATAAACTTGGCTTTAGTTTATAGTCACATTAAATCCAATGAGTAGGGATCATCTGAAATCATGATGTTGGGACTGAACCAAGAATAAGGGAGCTGTAGCTCCTCCAGATGTTGCTGGATCACAACTTCCAGGAACTTTTATCATAGACTATGGCTCCTGGAAGTTTTAGTTCAGCTACATCTGTTGGCCAGTTTCTGCATCCCTGAACTGAACTATGTTGTTTTGCTTTGATCACTGAATGGATATACAGGATACACCAAAAGTCAAGCCCCCAGGCCAATAGACAAGATTGGGTAAAGCTGTTCTACAAGCTTCTGAGGTTCAGAATCAGTAAACAAGGGACTTTACCCTTCCTATTTTATTCTCACTTTTTCCCAGGGTGCAGTGATGTTGCTTTCAAGAAGATAGTTCTTTCTCTCTTTTTCTTTCTATTGCTATAATATTTTTCAAATTCTATATAACTCAATTGTCTGGTTATGTTTTCAGTCCCAGGGTTGTCCTTACTGTAAAATACCAATATAGGATAAGTCAGGAGGATTATTGCTTTGAGGTTTTATGACAGAATTGGTGTTTTTCAAGAGCGTGAGTGGATTTCCAACATTTGTTTTATTTTAACATCCGTGAGATCACATATCATCATTACTGGACTATTTTGGATTTTTAGGAGTACAGTCCATATTCAGTCTGAAACCTAAAGTCAAGTGTTGCCTTGTTCATATGTATCTTCACAATTTTCTTGCTAAACTTGAAAAGGAAGATACACTGGAATAACTAACTTACTTCTTACAATTGAAACTTTTTTGTTCAAGGATTGAGAAGAAGTCAGGGATATCTCTTCCCAAGTAATTATAGTCTATCCACGTATCAACAGCTATGACATAGAGATAGGGTCAGAAATGGCTTTCAGTTTCTAGATATACCTGAATAGCTGTTTCAAAGTTTAGAGTGACAACAGCAGCCAATAATAATGCATATTCCTGCATTCTAGGAATATAAAGTCTTGCTTCCCCTTTTTCTACCTTTCTTGGTTACTTGGTTACATCAGAGCCAGGTAAGCTATCAGCTTCAGTCAACATGGCCAGTGGAAGGGATTTGGGGACATGAGATCTAAAATGTCTATAGGCCATCAGGTTGCCTATCTTTCCTCTAAATATATTTCTTTTTTCCCAAGCAATCTATTGCATGTTTTACATAGTTTTTCTTTTTGCATCTCACTTCCATCCCTGCAACTTTTCTATCTTTTTTAAGTATCCAGAAAGCCTCACTCAACTATAGCTGTTCCTAGAAGAATTCTAGTCATGCACTAGCACATAGAAAGGAAATGTGCTAGCTTGTGGATCTTATTTACAATCCAAAACTAAACATCTAGGAATGGTTTGAAAGATATACCTTCAATGCAGCAGGCCCAAATGAAAATGTCATCTTTATTAAAAAGAACTCAGTGAAGCCTTCTTTTCAACTTTGCTTTTTTAAATTTATCATTCAAATTTTTTATAGCCGCCCAGCTCCAATGGACTCTGGGTGGTGTACAAAACCAAAAAATCATAAAAACAGATAAAACATGAAGCCACACAGAGAGCCCAGACTAAAACAATCTTAAAAACAACACAAATAATAATAATAATAATAATAATAATAATAATAATAATAATAATAAAAAAAAAAAAAACAGGGCCCTCCAAAATGCAATAATACATTAATACATTAACCCCAGGCCTGGGACCAAAGCCAGGTTTTAAGAGCTTTCCAGAACCCTAGGAGAGAGGATGCAGTCCTTATCTCTGGGGGAGTGCTGTTCCAGAGGGTGCGGGCTGCAACTGTCAGCCCTTCATGGTAGTTCAGACAAGAAGCATAAATCATGAATATTAACACTACTTTTACTGTAAGATTACAGTAACAGAATCTTGCAAGTCTGAAAGCATTTCTCCCCTCCTTTATTTTTACTTACAAGAAAACTAGGGAGGATCCCTTCTGAGACACTTCCCACACCCCTTTTCCATCTATGGGCTGAGATACATTTTGCATGACAATTGTCTAGGCTGTGACTCTTCTTCCTATTTCCCAAGGTCATTCCCACATTCCATTACAGTGATGGAGAAGTCGTGCCTCCTGGGGCCCACAAGATGGCAACATTTAATGGAGGGGACCTGGACTGTACCCACTCTCAGAATGTACACGGTGGGCAGAAACGATTGGATTGCCCTCAGGTGCATTCAGCCGCATTATGTTTTGTAAAGCAAGCCATTTAATCTTATTTCATGTACTGGCATACCTCTGAAATTTTATATTATTATAAAGTCAGCTGTTTTATAACAGTCTTGCATATTTTAAAGAGAGTCTGATTTTAAAAATGCTGGCCCCAGCAAAGCAGTCATCAGATGCTGTTAATCACTGGCGAACAATGCAGCAATTGCTGAAACTTCTCTAAGAAAAGTTCAGCAATTGTTGATTCAAATAACATATTCCACAGGAATTGTAGATGGTAAGAGAAATATGACAGCTTCTGTTTCTGATTTACTTTCTTCTTGTTTGTTAGGATATATTGAGTGTAACTGATGTTTCAGCAGAAATGCAAAGCCATTGTGCTGGCTGTTAAAAGCATTAATTGCTTGATTTTGCATTTTCTTGGCTTACTGGCATCTGCAGTCTAATCCTAACAATGCTTACTTTGAAATTAATATTTTTGAATTCAAGGAACTATCCTAAACACAACTGCGTATTTTGATTCCCTGGCCCGTGTTTGAAATTAGGTCCTATTGAAATGTTATATTAGAATTGTGCTTGTACAATAATCATAAATGTCTTTCTTTTTCAATCTTTCCCTGGAAATGCGCCACTTTGCCCACCACATCTGCAGAGTTGTATCTGTTCTATGTTGCTCCATTGTGACAGTGGAAAAAGTTATGCTGTAAGTCCTTGGCTAAATGTTCTAAATGATGAAATGGCAGAGCAGGATATCACATTGAAAAGTAGAGGTACAGTTCATCTCTTGTTAGAGTATTAAATATATATTAGATGTAGTCACTCAGAGTGCAGACCTAATTATAAGCAATGTTGGTATATCGCTTAGCAGCCAGATAGAGTTAAGAAAGTTTGTATTGAATTTAAAAAAGGCTGTGTGCTTAAAGAAAAGATCTTGCCTATTGTATTTTAGGATATATAATGAATGTATTTATAATGCATTGGTTTCAAGGACAATATAATCCGTTCTCAGGACTCTCTTTAAAAAAGTTTCTATTGCTTTGGATCTGTTGCTTTATTACTGAACTGAATAAACTATGCCAACATTGTACTCACTGGAATCTGTCTGCCCTTTGCTGTCACCAATCTCTACGTTGATAACCATCATGGTTTTTTCTTCTTTCCTAGTGACCTGCTGCATACATGTACCTATTGTCCTCATTGTTAAGTCAGGCTGATAAGTAGACATTATATGAGGCATACTGTCACCAGATTTAGTGAACTGTCTATTCTGCTTGGCCATGGCAATTTTTGCCTTGGTAGGAGCCATCATACTGAGAACATGAAAAGGAGATGCTATCAGGCATATGTTCACTAGAGAATTCTGTTATCTTTGATCATGCGTATTCTATAAACCAATGATGGCACAGACATGGGATAATGATCTACGTCAATGGCATCCTTCCTTTGTGAGCTTGGCAACCCAATGGACCTTGTGCAGCCTTCTGGTACTGTTAGATTTCTCAGCAGCCTTCAGGACCATCACCTGTGATATCCTTCTGGACTACTTGTATGAAATGGGGATTGTTACTGCTCCTTCCTAAGTGGGCATTTCCAGTTGATGGTGATGAAGGAAGAGGAACCAAGACCCTGGACACTCTGATATGCAATATATTGTTACATTTTAAACATCTGCATTGATATAGCAAAAATAAGCCTCATCCTGCTTAACTTAGTATTGGGTGTTCATTGCCTTTACCTGACATACTAGCTTAGACTATGTTTTCCAAGGTGGTAAACATAAATATAAGCCAGTTTGGTGTAGTGGTTAAGGCATCAGGCTAGAAACTGGGAGACCGTGAGTTCTAGTCCCACCTAGGCACAAAGCCAGCTGGGTGACCTTATGCCAGTTACTCTCTCTCAGCCCGAGGAAGGAGGCAATGGCAAACCACTTTTGAAATCTTGCCAAGAAAACTGCAGGGACTACTCCAGGCAGTTACCAGGAGTCAACACTGACTCAATGGCACCAGAAAGAAAGAAATATAAATATCTGCTTGAAGCAAAATCTGATTCCTCACAAAACTTATGAAATGATATAAATCTTTGCTCAGAAACAGGAAACCTCAAATAAGAGGGTCACCTGGTACTGTGATTTTCAAAAGGGGAGATAATTATTTTCAAAATGATTCTAACAATAACATGTTTGGAAACAACTGTTGAAGTAGGATATTCTATTTTGATGCAAAACTAGCAAGAACAAGAACATGGGAAAATGCATATAAAACAGAGAGAAGACATTTTGAAGATGTCTGTAAGCTTTATACTTTAATATTTTTTTATTTTATATCAACAAAGTTAAAAGTAAATTTTCCTGTTATTATTTATATGACAAAGTGGTATAATTCTAAGCCTGTAGGATGTACAGTATTCAGGTTACAGTTTGTTCATCTCCCTCATTTTCTGTATGGTCCAATCACCACTTTTGTCTTTGTTTGCTCTGTCTGACATACTCTTGCCCACTATGGTTTCCAACCTCATATTAACTTTGCCCATAGGTAAAATGCCTCTCCATCTAAGAGAGGTTCTGGAGAAGTTCTCCACTGCTGTCTCATAGCATCTCCATATCTAAAAACTTCATGTATCCTGTGTTTTGTGCATTATTACTCTTTGTAGCTTCCCAAAGGACACCCAAGTATGTACACACTCATTTTGTATTGCTGCTGCAACAATAATAATTTAATTTCAGTAGATACAATTCGGCCCCAGGGAAGAATTTTAAAGTTCTATTGGTTATAGTGGGAGAATTTAGAAAGTGTTGGACTGTGTCCATAGTTAGTTGTGTGTTTATACAATATGCTACCTACACATCTGCATTCTTCATTACAAACAAAACACATGGCACACTACTTCAGTGGACAAGATATCCAGGTGTTCTTATTTATGTTTTCACTCCAGCTGAACAGGAAAAAAAAAAAAACAAGTTTAAACATTAAGACACATGCCCAGCAAAGAGATATATTTTGAAAGCAGACTTCTAAATGGAGAAAATGGGTTGCATATCATAAAACATGTAGATATTTAGAAAACAGGCTAGATGCATAATATTAGTTGCTAGAACAGAACCTCATACACCAAAGAGATGCCTACAATGTTGTTAAGAGTAGGCAGAGCCCATCTAACAACATGATAGCTCTGAGTGTGCAAAAGGGCTGTGTGTACAAGTTCAAGTCTTGGATGTGACCTTTAACTTAACTGGCTATGGAGTCTTACTTGGCCAAGAACATTCACCTCCATACAAAGGTCTTTGCATCAATTTCAGAAGATGGAAAGCACATTGTTTCTTTTAGCACAGGGTGTGACTACCATGGGAAACCCTTTGCAGAAAAAGCTGTAAAATATTGAATATCACTTTATAAACCATTTGGATGAAACTGCACAACATTGGGAATCATCTTGGCTGCCATCACCGAACAGTAGCTATCAATAATTTTTGTATTCAAAAGTATTTGCTATCCGTTAAAGAAGAATATTTGTTTTATTTTTTAAAATGTTTGTATAAATCACGACACAGAATTAGGTGAGATTGTCTGATTATTCTACTAAGGTAGAGGTAGAATGTTCTACCTTTTCCTGTCAGCTTTTACAACTGTTCTTTCTGACAGAAAACAAGCTCTGATGTTGGAAAGGCCTAAAAATGAGTACAGAGGATATGGGTAGATTACAGGCTGGGAAATGATTTCAAGGATCCAAGGTATTCCCTGGCTTTTACCATGTCCTCACATGCATGAAAAATATAGACCAATTTTCAGGTTTCTCTAAACTTTTTTTTTTTTTTTTTTGGTCCCTTCAAGTCAGTGTTAACTCCTGGTGACTGCCTGGACAAGTCCCTGCAGTTTTCTTGGCAAGATTTCAGAAATGGCTTGCCATTGCCTGCTTCCTAGGGCTAAGAGAGAGTGACTGGCCCAAGGTCACCCAGCTGGTTCTGTGCCTAAGTCTGAATTAGAACTCAGAGTCTCCTGGTTTCTAGCCTGGTGCCTTAACCACTACACCAAACTGGCTCTCATCTCTAAACACATCCCATCATATTTCTTGTCATGGGAGCTGCTTTTCTAGGGAAAACAACCTCCAGAAGTATAGCCAGTGTTTCTCTATCTCATAGTTTTGTTCTGTCAGTCTCTCAGCAAAGCACTGGAAACATTGGAGCAGCCAAATCAGGGTCCTCCAATCGGATTGCTCTGCCTGGTGTTTAGAAAGTGCATAAAATAAAGCTTTCTTATAAAACAGCAGTTTGTATAATTTCTTTACTCTGTGAGATGTGTTATGAAATATTAAAGATAAATGAAGGAGCATTGATTCCAAAGGAAAAATAAAGACCAAACTTATTTTGAAAAGAGATTTTTTAAATATGTTATAGTCAAGCTTCAATACTGAAAGCAATTTTCTCTATTGCTCCATTGCTTTTTATGATGAGGTTAGCCTGGTAACCTGGTTACTCAAATCTCCCTTGAGATGATTCCTGTTTCCTTCACAAACATATCCATGTAGGTTTCTTGGCTACAATACAATGATGACCTTCTGCCACTTTACCCCAACAGAAGTTACAATAAGGAATGGGAAAGACTACAGTTAGATGAGATGGCCCAAATTTTGCCACATTTGTGGATATGACAGAATAGGCAAGTTTCATCATTGGATCAAGTCAGACAAAAGTTAAACCAGAGTGATTACTTATGCCATTATAGGAGATTCGCTAAGTACATACTTCTTGATCAGAATCTAGGCCTGATAGGATCTCAGATTCTTAGAGGTTACACCATTGTGTAAATACACAATATTATGCAGTCTATGGGACTTTTGCCCCTTTATAAATTTATTTAGAAATTAATTTATACCTTAAAAGTAAACCAGTCTAATAGTTATTCTATTCAACCCTTACTGGAATGAAAAAAAATAACATATGTATGGGAAAGGATTGCTTGCTCACAATGTTTTCCACAGAACTGTAGACTTTTCTTGATTGGTTTAAATTGTTTGGCTTAAAAAGCAGAAACTGATTCACTGGCTCAATATCTCAAACATTTTGTTTCTCTGAAGCTGGCAGTGATGCTGCCCCTTGGCTTTGATCATGAAATTGTACACCTGTTCAAAAATAAGCACCAGATTGTTAATGATTCTTGGCCCTCTTGCTGTCAGTAATTTTCTACAATATTTCTCTCCAAATTGGTGGTGCATTTTTTGTCTATCAAGAACTGTGAGTCACTTTCAAGACTTAACATATAGTAATCTGGCTAATTCAAATTCACCTGAATCTTTTTCTCCCCTTTTTAGTATTTAAGGCTGCAGTTCTACATACACTAGCCTGGAAATAAACAACACCGAAATAGATCACTGGTGTTTAGGTGTGTATGGTAATGGGAAACTAATTATATTGAGCAGGATAGCTGATAGAAAGATAAGCAAGACTGTGCACCTTCCAGAAATGCTGCTCAAGATCACTGGTTTTCCACAGCAGAATATTAGCCATCCGCAAACATAGCTCTTTTTTAAATAATGACTTGGTGGAGGGGTCTGGATGAATTCATTGGCAATACTCTTTACTAGGAACTTGCAGTTCAGGATTATTTATCTGAAAACTTGTCCTAGTATAAAACCTATCTAGAAGATCAGACTACCAGATCTTTTTCCTCAAGCTTGGTTCTTCCACTAAGCTAATATAACTTTGGGAAGAAATATTACTTACGGATTTTAATGTGATGTTCAATTATATTCCTAAAATAAAGAATTTGTCATTTCATAAAGAGTTTGGCTCAGTCGAGTCTGGGATAAGACAAGAGGGCTAATTCTACATAAATGGAAAGAAAATGGTTTTCCTGATATTAAGCAATGAGTTTGGAATATGATCATCAATTTTGATCAGTTTTGACTATGTGGAAAATAGTAACAAAACTGTAGCCTTACAGACAGCTACTGATGAGGCTGCTGGAGGATGAATGCAATTATTAGCAATAGTAATGAAATTGGAAGCCCCTTAAAATGGCTAGTAAGTGGTATAATCATGAAGAGAAATTATACTTCCTAACAGTGTTCTTAAATATTTCACAGCAATTTCCAGGAGGCCTCAGAAGAGGAGATATCTCCATTAAATGTCTTTAGCGAAGCAGCACCAGTATTTCTGTTTGTTACGGAGAAATAAATGGCCCTTATGTGGTCAGCTGTCCATTTGCCAGCACCAGAAGTATCAGGATGACTTTGTAATGTTCTAGCAACAGTGATAATTTGGTTGTCATACAGTCCTTTTGGCTGTCAACCTGGCATTTTCCTCTCTATGTCATTGCAGCTCTTTTTTTTGTTCCTAGATATCTAATTAAATCTATTGGAAATGTTCACTAAGCATTGGCATGGATTGAATTCATATTTCTTTCCAGAGTCCAACTCCTCTAAAATTCTTCTTCAAATGATTGCAAAAGAATAATAACTGTCAATACAAATCCTTGGGTTTCTTCAGGGATCTGCATCTTTGTCCACCCCAAAGTGAACAACCTTTTTTTCTATAAAGGACCATTATCTATGGCAGAAATTAGTGATAAAAGCTAAATCTGGTAAGAAGAAAAAAAGATGCATGAATCTGTAAAAGATAATTTACTAATACGTGATTGAGTGATAGAAGTTACTTAGCTTGATTTAAATGTTTATCTTGAATTAACATACATTAGGATAGATTTTAAACACATAGATACTGTAACAATCTGCCACTCACAATTCCCAATTTCATGAACTCTCCTTGCAACTGGTAATGGTTCAAAAGAAAGTTCATTTGTTGAGAAGAAGAGTACAGTTCCAAAGCATTGCTAAGGCTGAGCCCACACATGCCAAAAGTTGCTTTTACCTTTTTTCTCTTTCCCCCTTGCTTCCCCCCAACCACCCAGTCTTCTCACACTCGCTCGTTGGTATGACCTTGAGCATTCCTCAGTCTTTGATAACAACCCATCTGCCTCTAATGGTCATTTCTTCCATCCATCTTTCCAGATCCTTCCAGCACCCTCTCCCCATGTCTCTTAATGGCAGAACTGAATCAAGCAAGCAAGCTGGCAAGTAAGGTGGTTAGTTGATTGCGAGGATTCTGACAGACACATACATACATGCATACATACATACATGTATATCCATACCAATCATGTTATTCCCTTTCATGGGGAGGCAGCATTGTGCAAAATATCGAAAAGAAATAAATAGTAAGCAAAAGAAATAAAAATGAATTTTGAAGAAAAAGAAATTTTTGAAGAAAAGGAAATAATAGCTAAATGTAGCTCAAATCAACACTATGCACTTTACTTCTTTATACTTTTCTATCCTTGCTTGCATCAAGTCTCTACAATACTCAATATATTGCTTTTTATTCTTTAAACTTCTCACCTCTCTTTTTGAACATCTCATCAATGACATCCAATCACAACTTTTTGGCTCCTCCTTTTTGCAGTTTGATTCTTATTCATTCTCTGTACATGATCAAAGCACCATAATATACTTATTTTATATTGGTCAGTTAATTTTGTATTTATTCTGTATTCACCTCTCACCTATTCATTCTTGTCTTATCACACATGCTCCTAAAATAATTCATTTTCTCTGCACTTAAGTTTCTCCTGATATACCCACAGCCACTTCATAATCAAACTGCATCCATATTTTAAGAGAGAGAGGGGGAAGGAAGGAAGGAAGGAAGGAAGGAAGGAAGGACGGAAGGAAGGAAGGAAGGAAGGAAGGGAGGGAGGGAGGGAGGGAGGGAGGGAGGGAGGGAGGGAGGAAAGAAGGAAAGAAGGAAAGAAGGAAAGAAGGAAAGAAGGAAAGAAGGAAAGAAGGAAAGAAGGGAAGAAGGGAAGAAGGAAAGAAGGAATAGGAATGACAGGGGCTTAAATAGTTTCCTCAGCAATTTGGCTGATTTTTAATTTGAATGAAGTTAACAACTATCAATAAGGACCTTTACATTTCTCCATACTATGCATCATTTTATGCACCTCAATAATGTTATCATTTTTTCTAAACAAATAGTCCCAGAAATTTTAGTCTTTGTCAAAGAGATCAATTAGGCAATAAAAAATGATACAGCATTTATACTGTATATAGGCAGCCCTTCTTCCTGCCAAGAGTTATTCACCAACATTTCTAATAATATCAAAATATTAATGTATATTTAATGGATTTCATTCAGAAAAGCAATGTAATTCTATCAGTGCTTAATAAAGCAAAAGCCCCATTGAATTCAATACAATTTCCTCCTAAGTAAGTATTTATTAAATGTCATGAAAACTGTAGCAGAACTATCAGTCATGTCTTTTCCCAATCCTATTTCCACTATAGTAAACTATTGAAATAAACAAGTACGTATCCATTCTATAACTGAACCTGGATCCACACTGAAAGGGATACAGTTATCGAATCCTCAACTTTAAGCCTATTGAACTACCAAAATTATCCTCTAATTCTGTTGATATAAAGATTATTACATTTGTTAACTTTTGCTTTCTCCCTAGGCAAGGCAGAAAGCAAAAAAATATATCACTTATGGCAGGAGATAGACAGGATTAGTGCTCTTAGTGTTTTCAGAACTGGGAAGAACAATCATTTCACCTGTCTCAAAACATTGTCTATAACATGTTAACATCAATATCTCTGATTCTGCATTTAGTTCACAAAATTCATTTTGAGACTGACTTTGAAATGCAGATCTTAAATATCTTTAATAACTTCAATTCCATTGCTTGTTCCTATAACATTTTATATGATAAAGAGTTCTAGGGAACTCAGAAGCTTGCACCTGAACTGATTTGAACTGATCGTAACAAATATACTTAAGTATGGATTCTGGATTTTGTTTTTCCATGGGATAATAAGACTACAATTGTTTTTCTGTATCAGAGATAGGAAAGTGTGCTTTTCTGATTTGCAGTGAATGCACATAACAAATTAAAACAGGAAAAAAACCTGCAAATCAGAAAAGCACACTTTCCTATCTGTGATACAGAAAAACAATTGAAAGACATGGTGAGGAAACTTGAACTCATTATAAACAGGTAGGGAAAATACAAAAAAATCATATTTTTCTAGCATTTAATCCTTCTATAATTATAGATATGATATAATCACAATAATTGGGAATGTTATACATTAAATATAATCAAAGACAAAGGGCAACATTTAATGGGCTATCAAGTGAAACTTTATTTTATAATTCTAGGATATTGAGTTTGGAATTAATGTATAATTTATGAAATGTAAAGCATGGAAGCCATGAAAGTGACCTTGAGCTAACCACTCTCCCTCAGCCCAACACACCTCACATGGTTATTGCTGTGGAGAAAATATGAGGAAAGAGCACCATGTACTCTACCTTCAGTTGTTTAAAAAGGCAGGGTATAAATCTAACAAATAAATAAAATTTATGTTCTTTATCAAATCCTACTATGCTGCTTCATTGTGGCAAGTGTGTGTGCTCCTAAGTGGGATGAGCAAAGAATGCTCTTGACTACTGTCATGCACTTTACATGGGGCTGCCCTTGAAAAGTATCCAGAAGCTTCCGTTGGTTCAAAATGTGGCAGCCCACATGGTTTTGTGTGAATCTAGATTTGCACGTGTCACCTCTCTTGTGGGAGTTGCACTGGTTGCTGATTTGCTTCTGGGTCCAATTCAAGTTGCTGGTTATCACCTTTAAAGTCCTACATAGCTTGGGGCCAGGTTATTTAAGGGACTGCCTTTTCTCAATTTCATCTGCCCATCCCACCAGCTTGGGGAGGCAGGGTATGTTACTGGTCCCCCCCCCCCATTAAGGAGGTCCATCTAGTGGGACCAAGAAGAAGTGTGTTCCCCACGGTGGCTCCCTCCCTGTGGAACATCACCCCTGAGAAGATAAGACTGGCCCCTACCTTGATACTCTTCCAAAAGGCCCTGAAGACATGGTTTTACCAGCAGGCCTGGGGAAGCCAGGTTGATATGGAGCCCATCAAGTGGTTTGTCTGAATGTATTGTTGTCGTCAGGGGGTGGAGGTATAGTGGGTTTGTATTTGGGGTTTTATTTCTGTAAGCCACCCAGAGTCACCATGAGTAAGTTGGGTAGCCATATAAATTGCTTAAATAAATAAATAAATAAATAAATTGCTAGCAATTAATGCCAAGAGCACATGCTTACAGCAGTGTTACCCTAGGTATGAAACTTAGGACCTATATTGGGCAGCAGTGATATATGAATATGCTGGAACGAGAGGATCACTTTAGTGACAATGGCAAAAGCATGTTAAGCCTCTTCTGTATTTTACCAAGAATACCACATAGATCGACTCTATAAAGCAAATGTTAATATAGTGCTTGACGATGAGCCCTTCAAGTCAGATAGTATAGAAAATCAGGGAGATGACCTTGAGGAAAACAGGTAAAAACTGTTATCTAAGCAAAAAAGGCTGAAATATTCCTTAAGTTATTATAGCCTATCTCAGTAAACTATAGTCTAGTCTTCCTGTGAAGTCTGTTTCCTGATCTGATCTACCCCAAAGGGATGACAGATGGCACTCAATATGCTAGTGAGGAAGAGCTGAGGATCTTTTGGAGTACTACTGGTATGTATTATGTGGCTAACTTAAAGTCTTTGGTATGTCTAGTTGCCGATGTTGCCATGCAGGAAAAAAAATTCAAAGCTGCAGAGACAGAATTACGGGGGAATGAACATAGAATGTAAGGAGCATAAACATGGGGAAGCTCAACATAGTGGAAGACAAACTTCATATGTCAACTACATATCAGCAAATTGAAATGGGCTAGAATTGGACACTTTCAATCAGAAGATTATACTGTTTACTACTCTGGATATGAAAAGCGAAGGAGGACTGGTGATGCTTTCATAGTCAAGAAGGATATGGTAAAGACAGTATTTGGATACTATACAATCAATGACTGAATAATATCAATTAGACTTTGTGGACAACCCTTTAATATGATGGTTATCCAAGTTTATGATCCATCCACTGGTGCACAGGAAGAAGATGAATCTTACGATCAAGTTCGATCTGAAATTGACAGAACATGCAAGCAACATCTGCTGCTACTGGTTATTGATTGGAATGCCATACTGTAGTTGGAAATAGTAAGGAGGAAAAGGTAGTTGGACAGCATGGCCTAGGAAACAGAAATGAAACAGAAGAATGACTTATCAGTTTCTGTCAATCAAATGATTTCTTCATTGCCAAAACAGTCCTCAAACAACCAAAACAATGTGAACGCCACCAGATCACCAGCACATACTGAAGCACACAGAAATCAAACTGGCTATATTTTTGGTACAAGGAGATAGAAGAACTTATAACTTTACAACAGTAAACATGTGGCCACTGATGGCTCTGGAACAGCTCCCAAACTAAAATCAAGCTAAAGTAAAAAAAGAAAGGCAATCAGTTTCCATAATATGATCTTGAGCTTATACTCACCATTTTAATGTAGAACAGTGTTGTCCAAACTTGGCCACTTTAAGATGAGTGGACTTCAACTCCCAGAATTCCCCAGCCAGCATGGGGAATCTTAAAGTGGCTAAGTTTGGACAACACTGATGTAGAACATCAGGAATCAGTCTGAAGTCCTGAACCTCACTGACAAGCAGCCCTGAAGTCTGGGGACAGATCCTCCTGGAGAAGATCTATCTATGTGATTTCTAAGAGTCAATACTGATGTGATGGCACATAATCCATAAAAATGTGTTTTATATGTGTTAGCAATATCCTATACTCTTAATGAGGCTGTGAAAATAAGATTTAATATGCAGGTTTTCTGTCAACTGATTGAATAGCCTACTCATTTGATACACTGTGCTGATTTTCTCCCAGTCAAAAATTACAGCTATGCTTGTTAAAAAAACATAAATCAATGTACTTTGACAGTATGGGGGGGAAAGCCCTACATTCTAAAAAAAAAAAAAAAAAGTGAAAAGATTCCTTTTGTGAAAGCGATCTTCCTTTCTTCTTGGAAGCTGCCTAATTTTTCTGCCTCCCCAAACACAAATGTCCATGGGGAAAGCCAGAAAAGATTTTGCAGATGATTTGAAGTTGCAAGGGGACTATTTATTTTTGTTTGCTTGTTATTCGCAGTATTTTTGTCACACTTTTCAGATAAATATGATCTTCCAAAGCAACTCATCAATAAAAAAAGATAAGAACACAACCTGACTTATAAACGAAAAAGAGAAGACATGCAAAGAAAAACAACATAGAGGAAAAGGAAAGATAATTTTTTTCAAGATCATAATTAAGTGGTCAGTTCTTCTGCTGCTGAGTAGCAATACTGGTCAGTGTTTCCTGGATTGATGGATGAAGGCAGAGCATAGCAGTCTTCATTTTTCAAGGCCCAGGACAATTATCAGCAGGAAGTAAGTGGTCTACCTAGCAGAGCAGGTCAAAGCAAGCTTCTTAGACTCATGTAAATAACCAAGAAGCTCTCCACTGACATAATGTTCTTCTTGTGAAAGGCAAGGCTTGAAGCTTTCCACTAACCTTGGTTTCCTACCAATGAATGAGGCCAGAGAATAGCACAGGAAATGGTAGTCTATCTAAAACCTACACTAGGAGTGTGCAAAATGTTCCATGCATAAACCATTCCACGCATGGCATACCATCTGAGAGGCATGAAATATCTCACAAAAAGACAGTGCAGGTCTACAATAACATCCTTGTTTCATTGCTTTCCCACTTTCCACATTAAAAACAACAACAATGGCCATTTAGAAGCTTTGATAGTGATTTTTCTCCTGACAATAGATATCACAAATATTATCTGGCCTTGCTAAAATGCCAGAGCAGAAATTGTGTCTATGTTTATGTTCTAAATTCTACGACTATTGCACATGTTTATCACATGGACTGGGCCTTGTTTTTTAAAGTCAATAACCAATTTCATTAAACTGTATTTTGGGTGTTATTTTTTGGGGAAAAACTCATTTGGAAAAGCATTCCACCATAACTGGAAATATGAAGAACGTTTTGATTGTATAGTATCATTCTCTACTCCAGCCCCAACCCCAGCCTCAGCCCCATTTTTTCTTTCAGTTATAATATTTGAAAAATCTTTTTTAAAAACTTATATATTAATGATCAACAATCTTTTTTAGTACTCAGTTCTTCTCTGGTAATTTGTCAAATTCCCAAGATCCAATGTAACTTGCATATAAATGTTCATTACAGTTTAATCAGGGAAATGCACACATATTTTCTATTTATTAAGCTCTATAAAGAACAAATAGATCTGTAGTAAACACACAGAAAGGCAAATTATGTCTGAAAAGCTTCAGGAGGCAGATACACTGGAGACAAACCAGCCCTCTTAAAGTTTCATTTCTGTGAGGTACGACAGACATAAAAGATTTTGGAACTGGCAGAAGAGTTTGAAAGTTAACATCTGAAGAATGATTTCTAAAATAGCTTTTGTCACAAACAGGAAAAATTCATCTGTTATACTCCCACATATTCACCGTGTAGAAGAAACCATTTGTTTTCTATTCATTGTTCAGGTTGTGGCTGAATTGCAAGCAACAATTCTTCCTTCACAGGGCAATCCAAAGTGGGCTTGAAGGAGAGCAAAATGGCAGCTCAGGGTCTCCCATCTTATCCAAAGCTTGCATCCCTAATAGTTTAAACCAGTGTATTTCAAACTTGGCAAGTTTAAGATGTGTGGATTTCAACTGCCAGAATTCCCGGCTGGGGAAGTCTGGAAGTTGAAGTCCACACATCTTAAACTTGCCAAGTTTGAAAAACACTGGTTTAAACTCTCGTCTACAACTGAGAGAGATTTTGGTGAGGCTTGAAAAGGAATAAAACCTGGAAGAAGCATTTCAAATCATTCAAAGAAACTTCACCTTAAATAACTCACTGTAAACAAAGCTAGAAAATTGCTGCTACAGTTTCCAACGTTCTGTATTTACCCCAAGTGAGCATTAAAGAACCCTTACTTGAAATCTGTGTAAGTCACTTACTGACCACTTGTTCAGCAACCATTCAAAGTTATGACAGCACTGAAAAAGGAGATTTATGACCGGTCCTTGAAGTTGCAGCCATCACAGCATCCCTGTGGTCACGTGATCGCGATTCAGGTGCTTGGCAACTGGTGCACATTTATGATGGTCACAGCATCCCACAGTAATGTGATCAATAGTTGCAACCTTCACAGCTGACTTTCAACAAGCAGGTGATTCACTTCATGACCACAACTGGAACTGATGTTGAAAGTCTGCACAGTCATATGGCATTTCACTTTACGACCACGTTGCTTAGCAAAGGAGTTGCCAATCTCAGTTGTGGTCAGTAAGTGAGGATTACTTGTAGTTCTAGTTTCCTTGGTTTTTTCCCAGCTGTGTGGGACTTGACACCAATATGCCCACAGGTGATGTCTGCAGCAGCATCAGAAAAATCAAGATGGTAACTGTAAACATTGATCAAAGCTCCTTTTTATATTTGATGCAATGTTTATAAAAAGGGGTGGGACTCTGAGTGGTTGCAGCCAACATCATGATTCTGTGGATACCTCCCACAAAGGCACCTGGTGCTTACAACTACTCCCTTGGCAGTTGTCAGGTCCCTTTACTGTTTTACATTTAAATAAGTTTATTTTCACATAAAGTCTACTGAATTAGCTTTGTACATGGTTACAGCTGCAAGAATTCATTATGGTTCTCACTAGAAATTAGAAACAGTTCCTTCCATAGAAGACTGGTATGGGAGTATGCTTCAATGTCAACATTCACATATCTGAAAAACAAATCTGATACAGAATGTAATACAAGGTGGAAACCATTTGGTGATTTTAATCTTATAAATGGATTTGTACCACATCAAAAATATTGGTTTTCTTTAATGTAAGATTGTAATTTTAGTATGATTTAGTAAATTTGTTCAATTTCATAGATCAGGCTATGTATTCCAATTTCTTTTTCTCAGTTTATAATTTGAGGAAACTGGTTATGCTCAGTAATTACTGCATAACCCAGTTTAAATACTGGTTTATTTTAGTACTGGTACAAAATTTTAAATTGATATAAGATATTCCAATATGCAGATTTATATTAATCTCTGAAAAAAATAGCTAAGTTTACAGTGTTTTTAACTCTTTTAATCTTTTTTGTTTGTTTGTTTTGGTTTGATTTTTTTATTCCTTTCTTGCTGGAGGTTAGTTGAAGGTCAATGTAAGGATACTGCTGTTTGTAACAACAGACCAGATGTTTGGATTAGCAAAATATTCATAAAGAATAAAAAAACAAATCTGGATAAAACAAAGCCTTTTATAAAAGAAATCTACACAGATATACTCTTTCAATACAGCTGTTTTGCTGGCCAAAAATATTGCCTTGAAGTATTAGAAATCCCATGTTTGGAGTTTTGCAATGGAGATACACCAACCTTTATTCTCAGAAGGAGAAAATTGCTTAGAATCAGCAGCACTTGCACATGTGAAAGTAACTTGGTGTTTTGGATCATAAATATTGGGTGGGTTCTTTCTTGACGCCTCTCTAGCTATTTCTCTTTGTCCTTTTCATTAAATATTATCATTTTTACCCTGTATTTGATTATTGTTTTTTAAAATCAGACTGATAAATATATTTATAAGGACATTTTACAATGCCTTATAAATGTTAACATAAAATAATTGCCATTGAAAATAAAAAATAGGGTGCTTTGTTTTCACTATGGCATAGCTAGATTCTGTAGCCACTGATGGAACAATATACAATGAATTTGTGATCATGACAAATAGCTTAAATTGCCAGGAAGTTTAAGGCACCATATGCTTTAACTTAGAAAAAGGAACCAATCATCCAACACACACACACACACACATCACAAATATGCACACAACTATTTGTTTACTTTTCTATGTAGTTGCAGAGAAATGGCTAAAAAACCAGATATTGATGGAATTTCCAGAAGGCACTTCTGAACATATGCCCATCATTTTAAATCCTCTGAGCATTTTCAGAATGATCCCAGAATAAATGCGATAGTCGCTTAGCTGAAGTGTTTTACTAGTTTCGCTGCTTACCTCCACTTTCACTGCTTACCTTCACTTTCACTAAACACTTTCACTGCTTAGCTCTAAGCGTATAACTAGTCAGAGGGCCAGATAAAAGCCCAGAGGCAATATTAAGGTGGCTTCATATTAATTTGACCATTAGTTTGACCATTTTATCAAGGGGACGGATGCTGGAAGGGCCTGTTTTCAGAAGATAGAATCTGATACTCTTTCATTTCTGGTTAAAAAAAATACAGCTGATGTTGATGAAATTATTTGAGCATCATTAATTAACTCCTGCTTCATATAAAATATCCTGTATCTGAAGTCCCTGTTAAATGTCCCTTAGCAAATTCAAGTTCCCTGCTTTCAACAGTTTTACTTAGAATCACGGGTGTCATTCAGTCCATGCTTGTGCTCAGTCCAGGAATCCAAATTAAAACATTTGAGAGGTGGCTACATAGCTGCCACTTGAACAAATCCAATGAAGGGCAGCCCACGACCTCTTTGCGTCCCACTGTTAAACTGCTCTTAGCATTGTGGAGGTTTTTCTTACATACAGTCCAGATCTGCCTTCCTGTGACATAAATCCACCATTCTGTGTTCTATACTCCGGAATGAGGGGAAGCCAGTCTTGTTCTGCAATCATGTCCTTCCTCAGCTGTATTTTCTTAAGGCTACACATACTCAGCTCCTTCATCTTCATCTACCTTCACAAGGCTTAGCCTCTAGTCCCCTGATCATCTTCAATGTCTCTGAACCTGTTCCATTTTTTCTGAAATCTTCTTAAAATGTGCCCAGCATTGAACACAGTAGCCCAATTCAGAATAGAGTGAAACAATTGCTTCCCATGAATTTCAATTACTTTTGTGGGATCTTCATGTACAGTAATACTCTTACTGTCTCTGTATATCCCCCCCTTCTCTTTTCTTTTCTTTTTTTCTTTTCTTTTCTCCTAGAAATGTATATGTCCTCAATAATACTACCTAAGTTTTGAGGATTGTACCATTCAGTGTTAACAGTAATAATAAAATATAGATAATTTCACAAGGAACTGAAGAAGAAATGGAAAGAAAAGAAAATCATAGTAAATCAATAAAAGTCCACCTATGTAACACATTTCATCCTCAGCCTTGAATTTGATCACCTAAGATGATTCAGTTTGCCTTTCTCATGCTGTTGGATCAAACTGCAATGTTTTTCTTGGTATGGATTATAAATCACCTCCAACTTAATTTGATTACTTTTATATTCTACCTATTGTGACCGAAGTATAGAAAGACACAAAATACTGAGATCTTTTCTGAAAATAGCTTATATTATTTTCTGCATGGGGTACAGGAGGTACATAACCACCAGAAAGAAAGAGTTAAACTTTGCATGTTTACCTCCAGCAGAAAATGCTGCATGTTGTAACCTGCTGATCATATACCTGAATCTTCTCAATTAGACTATTCAGAGTGACAGTGTTCCTGATCCTAAAGATTAAGAATAGAAATGAGAAAATTAAAACATCCAGCAAGAAACAACTGCCATGTATTCTGCACCAGAAATGGATAAAGATCTATCTTCTAGCCATCTGAAATATTTCCCCTACTTGCAGGACAGTAAAACACACTTTTCCTTTGCTTTCCTTTTTTTTTAAACAACAATAGATTTTCATATATATATATATATATATATATATATATATATATATATATAAAATTTCTATACAGCATTTAATATTTGATAAACATGTGATATGCCTAGATGGTTTATAATTTGTTCCCCTTTTTCTTTTTTCTTTTGTTATATTTTTATCAGTTTATTTTTACCTGTATCTTATTTTTTTTCCTTGCATTTTTGTGTACTCTTTTTAAAAATGTAATAACATAAAATAAAAAGCACACCTTTTGTTTCTGATCTAACAATACAAGCGAGCATATATGTACATTACAGTGGGCTATCGCAAACCTTTTTGGGAGGTTATTTTGGGGAAAGGCCATGGGCTTTTGTTAATACTGTCTTCCCAATTAATTTTTATCTAATATGTCTTCAGATGGAAGGAAAGAGAAGAAGAAGACAACCAACAGCAAGAGGGATGGACTTGATTACAGCTGTGGTGGATGCATCATTGGAAGACCTGAATGACTAGGTTGGGGACAGATCATTGTGGAGAAAGTTTATCTATGTAGTTGCTAAGGAATGACACAGACTTGATGGCACATAATCAATCAATCAATCAGTCAATTAATCAGTCAGTCAGTCAGTCAGTCAATCTTTTCAAAAACAGCACTTCCTGAATCTGGAAGCATTTCTTAGTTCTGCTCCCAGGGTTGAGTTTATTCTATTTAATGCTTAACTGCTGAGACGCCATGTATTCTCTAGTTTTTGTTTTTCCTTTAAGGGGTGAAGGTGAGGAAGTTGATATCCCTTTCAAGCTATGGCCACATTTATTGTTCTTTTCAGTTTTTAAATTAAGAGAGACAGTTCACAACTGCTTTGGCTTGAACACAGCATCTCTCCATTACTTCTTATACCATTTTCAGGGCAGACGGTAAGATTCCATTAAAGCTTTCACTTAAATGGGGCATTAAAGTGATAATATATAACGCCAACAGAGAATCTATAAAAGGCAGAGTTATCTCACTGAATATATAGGGCACACCAAGGAAAAACAAATACCAAAGCCAATATGTGGCTATATATTGCAGTCAACAAATTCTTAGGAATAGACTCAGACTTTCTTAGGGCAACTGTCATGAGAAGTACTTCAAGTTAACAATATTTCAAGCCTTTATATCAGTATCCACATGCTTAATATTCAGTCTACCACTGACTCCAGTCCAGGTCTAGGCATCATCTCTTGAAAAGGTCAGCACTTACTTAGACAACTGCCTGGGTTAATGCTTGCTCTAGGCTTCTTTTTATTATTGGTTCTTTTTCACAACCGAGCACCTTGAAATTTGTTCATTTCTGGTGGCAATTTTTCACATGGCAGCTTCAGGTAAGTATCATTTCTGGAGTATAACTAATCCACAAGTTTTACTGATATGTGCACAGACATTGCTGAATTATTAGAAAACAAGAAGAAGCAAAAAGGCATGATTTCCACAATTCTTATCCACATGAAAATACGGTCTTCAGTTATGCTGCTTTTTAGCTCTCAGTCAGTTAGTTCAAGCCCAAATTTCTTCAGTATCAAGACCCTTTTTTTGTTTTAAGCATAACTCCCATCCCAAATAGTTATCCAAACTTAGCTTGACAGCCCCAATTGTTAATTTCTCACACTCTTCAAACCCAGATCTATGTATTTTCCTGGGCAGAAAAGTATATAAAAGACTTCCTAACTCATTCAAACTTTGCTTGAGCACTGGTCTTTTTTAATTATGGTACGTTTCTGTATCATGATACTGTACATGTGTTAGACGTTAAGGTGTCAGAAGACTTGGGCTTTTTTTTTTTTTTTTGTATCTTTAGTTGTCCATCCTGCCTCCTTGTCTGTTCTTCAGTCCTGCGTCTAAGTTGTTGTCTATGCTCAGCCTAAACTTTATTTCATTTAACAAATCAAGAACTTTTTTCTCAATGGTAGTATGAATAGAACAACAGGATCCTGAAAAACATGTATTTATTTTACTATGTGTATGCCCATTCTTCCCATTAAATATATTCAATTTAACAATAAGCTCTTCTAGGAAGGCTTCTGATCATAAGAAAATATGGACTTCCATAAGAAGCAGCCTGTTCTGAGACATCATGACGCTGACAAGATGGATTGCCAACTACTAGGGAAATATCTTCATACTCATCCCATTAGGGTGAGGATGTAAGACTCCTCCCCAGCAGAATTCCCACCTAATCCAAGAGAGAACTAGCATTAAACATTGCAGGTCATAAAACTGCAAGTATGTGGAATCAAGACCAGATCTCATTACTGAAGAGCTTCTTCATGAGTTAAAACAATGCAAAGGTTTCTCCAATGTTCTTCTGCTGAGCTTCAGTTTCAGGTTTTAAAGACTTAAGATACAGGATACTAACTGTTGAAGCAATGTTTGTTCTCTAACTTTCAGAATCAAAAACCCTGCTGTCTGATAGCCTTGTGGATTCTGATGTAGGTACTTCCCTTGAGCCTTACTCTTGGAGGCTGACTCTTCCCAAGCAGAGTTGTAAATAAATCTCTCTGGGCCTCAAGGGTCAGAAAGCTTAGTCACCAGGCCCCACCTGTCTCTGATACCCAAAGTTCCTTAATTGTTACTTTTCATTTCCTGAAATATTTATTCCACAACCATATAACTAATGTCCTGCTTTTTTTCCCATAAGACACATAAAAAGGAATGGGACTTCTATCATGTGGGCACAGCTGCCATCTTCACTTTTTGAAGCCCCTGTGGATACTCTTGTATCATTGCCCAAATACAGTTTAAGGTGTCCACATCTTCTTGAGGGACTTCTTTTTAGGCACGGGACCTCTAAAAAATATCAGGGATTTCTGCTTTTTTTTTTTTCTCGGACTAAATATGGAAGCCAGAAATGGAGAACCTCATGATAACCCCCCCCCAAAAAATGCTAAAAGCATCTGTATAAGGCTTCAGAGCACTCATGTAACAATGTGCTGGTTCCTACCTCCCTTGCTTTCTCTTTTCCTCCCTGCCACTTCTCTGCTACAGCTATGATTGACAACAGAGATGCAGTAAACCCTAACTCTTTGTGGCCATCTCATGGCCATCGGGATTTTCGTAGCCCTACCCTGAGTGTTCAGGTTTGTTGAAGGCATGAGGCAAGGAATCAGTGGCAATGGAGACTCCTGTCAGCTTCGGAAAGGCTGCTTCCCCTGCCTTCATGATAGTTACCTTGCTACAGCCACGTAAGCCTCCAGTTCCCACATCCTGAGCATTGAGCAATCGGAAGCAGCCAATTAGAATTTTGTTTCTTAAGTGCTTGTGAAACCATCGCTATCTTTGGGATTTGTTCTATGAACCAAGCCAGTAAACCATTGTTAAACCATGGCTTAGGGTGATGTGAAAGTTTTAGGAATAAGAGTAAAGCGTTTTCTTTTGTGGCCAAATAAAAACGGCAGTCATTCCAAAACAAAATTTAATTCAATGATTGTAATGTATCTCTTATTATTTCCATTTATTAAATTACAAGGTGGCACCACACAACTTGGCATCTATTGATTTATTTTACTAGTATACGGCCCAAAATTAATCCACAGCATTGCTAATATAAAGGATTCTATATTTCATTTTATTTTTCTAATCTCTGCCTATCAAGGGACCTGTTTGTTTCAACTAAGCTCAGAGAAAAATAGATTTTATATTTTGAAAAATAAGGATTTGGCTTATTATATGTTTGTCCCTACAGTCCCCAAGGCAACCTGGCACAGTTTAATCTATTTAACTCTCCTTTTCCATCAGTAGGCTTCCATTGATAGTCAGCTTTTCTTTTTCTTTATTTTTAAAGTTTTTTTTTTTCTTCATGAATTTTCCATCTTTGCAAGGAGGAATAAGGCAACAAACAGCATGTGTCAAAAGTTGAAATTTTGCTGAAAAATACAAGATCATACTGCAAAGCTAAATACTTACGTTGTTACATGGGGCAACAAATTCATTTCAATGGATTCTTTCTTGGGGAGCCATGGTGGCCTTGAGATGGATCATATATGCAGCAAGGGACCAGTGGTTAATGCTCCAGGACAAATGACCCAATCTAAAACAGGTCTCCCATGCTAACTTTTAAATGAGAAACTTATGACTGTGTATCTGCAAATATCTTTTCATCCTTATATCCTTGAACCACTAAAATGTATTTGGTAGATTGAGGCTAGCCTTATAGTGATTATTTAGGAGATCTGTTTGACTTATAGCTCATTGATTGGTTACTCAATGGATGGGATCAAATAAATGCTATGCATATTTACATTTCTGGACTCATCTTTACGACCCAGAAACAAAGCATAAGTCCATGGAATATCACAAAGTTTTACCTGCAGGAAAAAAAAAATGGAAAAAAAAAGTCATGGTTTCAGATTTTTTGGGATGCAGATGGTGTGGCTCACATAGATTTCCTTGAACCTGTCACCACTATCAGCTCACAGCCATACATTGCAACAGTGAGAACTTTTAAACAATGATTAAGCAACGTTTAGACGCTCAAAAAAGAAATTTTACTGTAACATAACAACCCTAGGCCTCACACTTCATGAGCCACCCTAGAGACAATTGTGATATTGGATCTCACCATCTTATCCTATCTGCCATATTGGCCAGACTTGGAGCCATGCGACTTCCAGCTTTTCCCACAATTGTAGGAATACCTTTGAAGGCACTGTTTGATTCAGATGAAGAGATGGAATGGACTGTCAGGTCCTGGTTGAAGAGGCAAAGTGTGGAGGTTTTTTTCATGACAACTTTAAGACATTTGTCCATCATCAACAAAGGTGTGTAGCAAATGGTAGTGATTATGTGTAAAAGTCAATATAGGTTACAAAAGAGCTCATGTCAAGGATTATTTTCCTATTTCATTTATTAAAATATTCCTATTTAAGCTAAATGTGGAAGCATTATTTTTCATTCAACGTAAAAAATGTAACACACAAGAAAATAATAGGTTAGAGATTCAGGGTGGGGGAGAAGCAAACTTGGTTCTTAAAATTCTATCACTGTATTTTAGAGGATGAACCTGAAAAGAGACAGCACAAAGAAAATCCAGAGACACTCAAAGCAAGCTATTTGGCACTTCTGCCTCAGGTCTCTTGCTTGAAAAAAATGAAATGGATTCAGAGATGACAATTCAAAGAGAAAGGAAAAGTATAATCATGCAGTTTAATGAAGTGACTAGGAAAAAATGCTTAATGTCTTATAATTATTCCCTTGCACCTATTTTAGATGGATGTTAACACCATTTTACTTTGACAGGTGTTTGACATTTTTTGTAAGGGAGAAAAATTACCCAACAATGGATAAGTATTTTTAAAGAATGCAGAAATTAATTGATGAATAAATGCATCTGAAGTCTGGCCTGGTGGTATTTCTGGTGGAGTTTGCTGCACATAAGGAACACAGAAGTACACGCATGTTGGATCTGAAACAGATGAAGTTGCATTGGTGACCAGAATAATATATGTCCGGTTATAAGAAAAATGTTGTTTCTAAGAAAAGAGGTATCAGAATAAACTAACAAAGAGAAACTGGCTGATTCAAGCAATAAGATAATTCATAAAACTTTCAGCTGACCAGTCTTTTTGTCACACAAGAGGAGAAAAAATATTTATTTTTTGTGGTATATATAACAACACATCTGCAGAGGAGATATAGATCCTCTGGGCAGAACCACATAATAATAAAAAAAAAGTAGGTTTTTGAGGTTTGTGTTTTATGTTAAAAAAGAGCAAAATAATGTATTTTCCAATGTAATGTTTATGTTAAAGAATAGAGCTGGTCTTAGATTACAGGAGAGAAAACTTCAGTAACCAGATATGGACAATCCAACAAAACCACAAAGCCCCGTGTTGGCTCATCTTGCACAATAGCATCCCTGCAGAGGATACAGAGCTCCCCTTTTTGGAACCACAAATATGCAAAAGGAGATGTGGGAAGGTTTATTTAACACAAACAAACCATTGTTCTTGTCTCCACCTCTCCCCTGCCCTGATCTCAGTCTTCAGCAACCCGTGATGCCATGTATCTTCTCTTTCACAACATAAGACATGTTTAAAAAGTAAATTTGCATTTTTCTATTTAGCAATGAAAATTAATCTAATGTTGAAGAGAAGCAGTGTCTTGAATACAAAAGAGAAAATTAATCTGTGCAGTTTGTATTGTGCTGAAGAATCAGGGTCGGGAGGAGGAAGGTAGAAAACGTGCAAGGAAGACAGCTTAAGGAGGACTCCCCAACATGCAACAGTTTCACCCACCTATTGGTGCTCCCTCCCCTTCTACTTCATCTAGGCTGTGATCTCAGCACGTGCAAAGACATTACTCATCTGAAGCTAGAAGAAAACCATGTGCTTGCAGGGTTTGGTTACTGGGCAGCTGGACAGGGCAAAAAAAGAAGTTTTGGAGCCACAGTAGTGTTTAATAGCCATTGTTCTACCTGTACAGTATAGAAAAAGAAGCAAAGCTGAAGAGACAGTGGTATGTTGATTAAACCAACTGCAAAATAGAACAACATGTCTCTTCTATAGAATCACCCCTGGTGTAGCCCACTTAAAAATCTTCCCATCAGTTTCATTAGCTTATTATTATACATTAGACTATGTTTGGTATATTTAAACTACAGTTTGTTGTATGAGCCACAAATTTCCATCTGCTTATTTCAGTAAGCCATAAGTGATTATTTACAAATCAGTGGCTGAATTCACACACTACCTACTAAGCCAAAGAAAACCACATTATGGCCTAGCAAGATATATGAACCTAGTCTAAATTTCAGTCCAACCCATTCATTTTCTTTTTGTATTGCAATTCCCTTTAATTACATTTTTTAAGCATGAGTATGTATGTACACACATGTAGCCCAAGTCCAGTGACTCTGTTGTTATCATTTCACTGTCAGTCTCTGTGACCTCATCGTCTCACGCTCCTTCTACCTTCATCATCGCAGTAAGACAGGCTGCCAGATACTTATACAGGAATGGAATTCAACTAACTACATGTTTTGTTACTAATCAATGTAATTTGTTATTGACAAAGCATTAGAAGTAAACATCAATGAATTCTAGTAACACCTTCAGAAGTAGAGTTAAAAATCATGCAAAGCTTAGTGAGAAATTGAGCCATCCTTTGACATTCAGAAGAAGGCACTTCTTTTCTTTTCCACATGATCTTAAAAATGAGTTTGATAATAGTGACATAAATAACATAAACCCTGGGATTTAGCCACTAGGCAAATGTTTAAAATGATCAAGTGCATAATATTCAGAGCACGTACGTTAGTATAACAAAAATACGAATCCCAGCAGCCAAAAGAACTACAGCAGTTCTAATGTTCTCTTATTCCCCTTTCTGAACTCCAAATAGGTAATGAGAGGAAGAAGGGGAAAGGCACATTAATATTTAATTAGTTTTGATCCTGAGAAGTACTTAATCTTGTACTAATGAACATATTGGAGCCAATTACAATCTCTCCGGAACCATGCACAACAGTACTTCTGACACAGCTCCATAAATCTTTTGCTTGTATTTGTCATGGACCACAGTGTGCTGGTGTTTTCTGAAGAGATAGAGCCGATCTTTTGGATAATCCATGGGAATGATACCCCCCAAAAGAGGAACTAGTACTCTGAATTAAAGGGTGATTTCCTTATACACTCATCTTTAACATCTCTGTGTGTTCCTCACTAACAGTCTATCTGATTTGTGTTGGTAATGATTCAATACTATACACCTGATGCCACGTATAGTGAAGTCTGTATTGTCAGTCTGGGGTCAGGCAGCATCTACGTTGAATAAGTAAATAAATAAATAAATAAACAAACAAACAAACAGTCGCTGATCCTGCAGATAGCCAAGCCCTAAACCATAAGAGGTTTTAAAGGTGACAACTAGCACCCTGAATAACATTCAGACAACGAATATCTATTTCACAGCTTAATTCAAAAAGTGCCAGAAAAACCTCTATTGCTTCTTCACAACATTCAAACCTACTGACAATTTGCAACAAACAAGGTCAGAAAAGCAGGCCCCTCATGCAGTGTTGCATGTGTTTGTGCCCTGGGAAGAAGGGGCAGGCTAAATTTTCTCCACTGTGGGTCACTCGACTGGAAGGGCGGGGGAAAGTGGGCTTAGAAGGGAGCAGTCACCAACTGTACAAGCTGTTGTTCACTGCCTCTCCTGTAGAGATGTGTTGGGGAAATATTCTGGGGAATTGTCTTCTCTGCAACCTTAGGCTTATCCAGCCTACTTTAAAACCCTTTTGCTGGGTTCTCCTTCCACATTAAATTTGATCAGGTTCTGTTCAATTTTCAGGGAGCTATTGTGCAGATGGACAGAAAAAAAATCCAATTCCCCTAGACACAATTGCTTTTCAGCATGCCATTGGTTAAGGAAACACACTCACATACATAAAGCTTTTCTTCCATGAAGTTCTGTACTGTCCGTAGTTTGAATAAGCGACCATGAAAGGCAACTGGCTGGATGGGATATTGCTCTGCTATTACTAATGACTATTTATTTATCAAGCATGTTGTTTTGTTGTATATACAATTTATTTCTGTATTAGGGCATCATCCGCTCTGATGGATTGAATGAATGAAAGAAGCGTGAAAGAGATAAAACTCAACCTAATCATTTTTTTTCAGATAAGCATTTTAATAATCAGGATTAGAGAAATAGCAGCCCCATCTCTAACACCTGAAGCAGAAAAATAGTTGAACTAAACTAGTTTAATGTTATAGGAATAAGTAACACTCAATTAGTTTATTTTGTCAAACTAAATTGGGCTGAATTGTATTTATCCTCTCGTATAATACTGTAGGTGGATAATGCTGTAGGCGATCAACTGGATTTAGTTAAACTAACACTAAGATAATATACATTTGGACAATAACTGTGCTGTGTTTCCAAATAGGAATATACAATGTACACTGTGCACATAATCAAAACAATTTCAGATTCTATTTCTTATTCTCAATTAATTTTCTCTATGAGAAAACTCAACAAACATATTAGATGAAGAAGCATTTGTATGACTGGTTTAGCTGTTAACTGAATATATCAAACCTAGTTTAGAAATGAAAATCTATCTAGGTCTCTGTATGATGAATATCTTTGATGCTGATAGAATATCATAATCTTTATATTATTACACTTTGGAGGGGAAATGGTAGAATAAAGATTTTAAAGGAACAAACAAATCCATGCCATTAATCATTCATTTCTTTTTGTCTTACTAGACCATTTGCACATTGAAGTTAATACATCAGCAAATATCAACAGCTTTGCTAAACTCATTAGGCAAGCATGCATTTGTGAGCACATATAACAGACTCTATTTTGTTTCATAAACAGGTTGTCTAGGCACATAATCAATATGAAAATACATGTGCTGAATATTATTGTTCTATCAGAATCATGACTAAATTCAGGAGTGCACTGTTAAATTGTTTAATGAAAGAAAAGATTGAACAACAACATTTGAGTGAACTGAGCGAAAAAATATTTCCAGGAAAAATACAGATTAAGTTCAAATACTCATTTTCAGTGTACAAAGTAAAGGATTAATAGTAAATGTTATTTCGGTGAGACATACTTGTCTAGAGCAAGATGTATATGTAGTACTTAAATGTACTGGAAGCTACATGTACGCATGTGCATGGCACTTGCATGACCATTCAATGTCAATGGAAATTTTCAATTTTCATTGTGCAACTAAAGCCACTTCAGATGGTACAGATCTAGCCAAGTACACAGTATGGAGGTCCTGTCCATCCTGCCTCAACTCCAGCACATCCATATGGGCAGGGAAGGGCATCTTAGACATACAGCATGTACACGTACACAAAACTGCACTCAGATATTGAATTTTCCTCCAAGTTTTAGTCTATTCACTTTTGGTCTATTCAATAAATGTTATACAGGTTGTCCTCACTTAACAATGGTAAATGGGACTAGCAATTCCATCGCTAAGCAACACAGTTGTAAAACGTGACGTCACATGGTTACACCAATTTACAGTGGCAGATGCAGCAGTTCCAGTTGCCCTCATTAAGCAAATCCTGCTTGGTTGCAGTGTCCTGCAGTCCCATGATCACCGTTTGCAACCTCCTGTCAGTTTCGCTATTGACTTTGCTTGTTGGAAGCAGGCAGTGAAGGTTGCAAATGATGATCAAGCGATTGCGCGATGCTGCAACACTGTAATTCCAAGCTGTCTGCCAAATGTCTAAATTGCAATGACATGATCACAAGGATGCTGCAATGGCCACAACTATGAAGTATAATCATAAGTCCTCTCATTCTGCACCATCGTAACTTTGAACGATCACTGAACATATGGTCACTGAACAAGGACTACATGTAGATCACTATTTGGATCACTTATTCCTGCATGACAAAAGTGACAATTGGGCTTATCAATCCCAAATGAATTGGTCTTGTTGCATTCTTTTTCTTCCAATGAAATAGTCAGCAATGGTCTTGTGGGCAGGGCAATGTGATACATGTCCAAGTGTTGGTTTATGTTCTGGCTTAACTAGAAGAATTATGAGAGATCTGAGATCAAGGTTCCTGACTTTCCTTTGTGCAAAAAACAAACAAACAAACAAACAATCAAAACAACCTTAGGGTCAGATCTAATTAATCAATTCATTAGACCTAATTAATTTAATTAGGCCTATAGTACAAAAAAGGGAGTGCATTTGTACTATTTCCCCAATATAACTGTTTCGTCATTTCAAAAAAAAAAAAAAAATCAGAAGAATTTGAAATGGAACAAAGTATATCCTCCACATTGATCTGCAATTTGCAACTGCTGATTTAAATGAAGATTAAATTATGTTTTAAAATATAAGTAGTAGCAGAAGTCTGCGCGATAAATTAAACATTTTCATGTCACGAAAGGACAGTAATGTTAATTTAAAAAGAGAATCTATAACTTACAGAGATCTACCACAATCCACTGAAAAGCAAAGCAATTTGCTCATTGACTTCAGTACTGAAAGATGAAGTTCTGAAATTCGCAATTTGATCTTTAAATGATCCTGTATTTAGCTTGATGAGGTCAACAGTGTTTTGACCCAAGAAAGATTAAATTAATTAAACAATATTTGAACAATCAGAGTTTCTTTTCTGATTCTACACCCTGAAGTTCTTTTCTCCATTAAATGTTCTTATCATGAAAGGGTTGTGTTGTTGTTGAAAATTTGACTTCTACATGTGGACATGTAGATCCTACATGCCTAAGGCTATTATGTGACTTTCACAGTATTACCAGATTAATGAAATCATGTTCATTGAGTTCAACTTTATTTGACATATTCAGAATTATATGGCTACATTCTAGTTGCATCTTAAGCGTGATGATTCTTAACATTTTGCACTTCATAATTCACAATCAGGAGTGATAGAAAATGAAATAATAAATTTAAAATGATTATAATTCCTTTGAAGTGAAGAACCTGCTCTGAACAGAACATATAACTGGTGACATTTTTGTACATGACACAAAGAGAAAGGGGGGGGGAAATCTGTTGAGAATAGTAGTGAAAGTTAGTTATATCCCACATTATTTTTAGTCAAAGTAGTGAAGATTATTTTATCTCATTTATTTATGTGACAATATTTATAGGCCACCCCAATCCTGATAGACACTGCAGGCAAACAACAGCATAAACCAAAGAGTACACAATAAAAAATAAAAATAACAATATATTTGAAATTCTTAAGATGGCCAACTACATTCAGCAAGCGCTGAAGGCACATTGAAATAATATCATTTTTACCTGCTTGTGGAATGCAAGACCTTCAGGAAAAGGTGTTGTCTTGGAGTGGAGATTACCACTGGAGTGTGGAGGCTATCACTGAGAAGAACTCTTATCTGGTCCAAACCCCACTTAACTCTCAAGGAGGTAGAACCCTCAACAGACTGTCTCTAAACAATCAGAACAGATGGCAAATTCAATTCTGGCAAGGTGTTCCCTGATCTATTCCGGTGTCCCTCTACAGAAGATCTTAAAGGATTTTGAAACCTGGTAATCAATGCAGCAACTTTCAAATACTCTACACAGGCAAGGTTGCCCCACCAGCAATCTAACTGCCACATTTTGTAATAGCTGTAGCTTCCAGGTTGTTTTGAGAGTCAGTTAATAATTGAAGCATAATTGGAGCATCAGGAAGAGCTGGGCAAAGGCTTCCCCAGCCATGTCGTCCATCTTAGGAGGCTAGAATCCTGTATGACTCCCCCTACTCCTCCAATACAATTCTGTCCAAAGCAACTACTGAGTCTGATGTTGTCAGATTGCCCAGTTCTTTACTGACAAATATCAACTTCTTAGTAGGATTAAATCTAAGTTTGTTTTCCCCCATTCATATCTTCACAGCCTCCAGAACGTCTGTGGTATCACCAACTCAGCCTGAGGCTGCGATATATAATTGGTTGTTGTCAACATATTGATGGTCCCTGAATCAATGGGGAAAGTTCCAGGGCCTGTGTGACTCTTCATTGGCGTGCCCATCACTCCCCCTACTCCATCTAGGTCCTGATGAAGGCATCTCCCAGAGCAACCAATGCTTGTTATGTTCCAAAACTAGGCTTGAATCCCAATTGGAAAGGAACCAGATAATTTGTTTCCTCTACAATCCTCTTTAGCTGATTTGCCACCACTTTCTCAATAATCATCTCTGAAGAAGGGAGCCTGGAGCCTGGCAAAACTTAATCAAACATGGCCAGATCTAGGGAGTGCTTTTTCAGGAGAGAGTATACCACCACCTGTTTTAAGGCAGGTGGCATTATGCCCTCCACCAGACAAGTGTTGATTATCTCTTAGATCCAACTGCTCAAACCTGTCTAGTCATCCAAGGAGCCAAGAGGCACATGGGTCAAGCTCACTGGTAGCAACTACTGAGCATGTCATTTATATTCACCTTGTCATCCTTTGTCATATGTAAAGCAATATTTCCTAGAAGATCAAAATAATGAATACTGCCATAGAATAATATTTCTACAAGAGAAATTTTCTTTTTCCCACATTATATTTAACTTGGTCAGTGGAAGGTTTAGTGTTTGTGGAAATACCAAAAAAGAATCAAGTGAATCAGTCATCTAACTCCTTGGGTATATAATTAATCCCAAACAGACCCAGTCTTGCATAGAGTTAAACCATTTCCACTATTTAGCCAGATTGTCAGCTGACCATTTTACATAACTAGTTCTCCAGATAAAAGAGCATGAAAGAAAGGACAGCAAAAAAAAGCAAGTGTTTCCATCACACAGCTTAGTTCAAAGACCTGGGAAGACTGTATTTTCCAGTGTTGGTTGACTGCAACTGCCAAAAGATATTTACCTGGGCACTGGAGAAGGGGCTATGATGTCATGAAGGCTTGCCAGTACAAAGGTTCATTGAGAAAGTGGGTGGGTTCTTTGCATTTTTCAAAAAGCAATTTTTCATCCAGTTAGTATGAATGTGTGCTACAAAAACCATTAGTATATAGACTTGGGTGGGTTATGTATATTGTGGGAACATGGTCAATAATTATTCATTTTTTGTTTTTAAAAAATGCTCCTCAGTGTATCTTCTAAGAATTTTTAAAAGTGTAATAGTTGGAAATGAATTCTTTTCTTTTCACTACCATTCTCTCCTCCCCTCCCTTCTCCAACATATTACCACACAGTACCCTCATCCTCCAATGCACGATATGCTGATAGTTCTAATTTGAGATGTGCTTTCATATCGGGGAAAAAAAACTTTAAAAAAGAAAAAAGTAGCAGTTAAAGGATGATCTCATATTATTTAGATCCTCTTCTCTGAATTTCTTTTATTAAAAGTGGACTTTATAGCATCATTTTAGCATCCCTGAGGCTTCTTAAAAACTTCAGGGAGAAAAAGCCACTTTGAGCCAAGAGACGCAGGTCGTATTTCACTTCGAGAAACTGAATAATTACGGTCTTCTTTTCTACAGAACCTTCCAGAATTTTAATTAGCTTTAGTTCACAGACAATCTGAAATGTATGGTGGTTTCACAGTTGCCAACTGGCTAAGATAACGAGTTATAATTAACTGTGGTATTTGCAACTGTCACTCTACAGACAGAATTATAAGGAAAATCACAACATATTCCAATGAGTATTGTTTAACACTCCCCACTTTCCCATATCTGTCTTTTACAGGGTCAGTTGGAAGCTGTCATAAAAGCACATAGTTACAGTTTCTTTTTATGTCATTATCTGAGCATTTATCACCTGCAGCTCATTAGTGATAAAGAAATCTACATTACCCCTCCTGGTAAGGTTTATATTTAGGCTCTGAAATTATCACTATTTCCTTCAAATTTGGAAGATTAGTAATTATATTAATTCCCAGCCTACCTATCAAACCAGAGCAAATTTCCTTGTATATCTAAGGATCTCACTGGAAAAATCACACATGATCCAATCCCTCCAGGGGTGTCCATAGTCCGTGGGGGTGTGGGGGAAATGAAAATGGCAGCATATGTTCAAAGCCAATCTCCTTTTTATATGTATCATGTGCAATGCACCTAAATAAGCAGTGAAGCTTCATGCATTTATGGCTACCATCTTGACCTTTTCTATACACCCCATTCAGGATGTCCCTGAATATGTCTTTAAATGTCTTTCCTTATTTATTCTGCAGAAAACACACTTATAGTTCCATCCGTAAGGTCAATTCATACTGCAAAAAGGAAGGCCAAAGCACAACCAGACATACACATTTGGTTTTCTTGTGGCTAGTATTCTCTTCTCAAAATCCCTTCCCACCATGCATTTAGATGGTTAAATAACCAGCCCCAAAATCCCATATGGATCCCCCAGATCCCTGGGTACAGCAAAATTGCTTCCAAATTGCATTTTTAAATGTGACAGAAGGGAAAATTATGAAGTATGTGGATGTGGTCATATGAACTGAACTTTATTAAACTGGAATTATATTTAAATGTGCCTAATTAAATCAAATTCAGTATTCATCCTGGCTTACTTACTTTTTAAACTCCTGTACCTTTCTTATTCTCATGATAGTAATCATTCACTGAAACATTCATCCTGACAGAAAAAGAGTAGGCATATATTATATATCAGTTGAATAGGCCTTCATAATATGACCTCAGCATATCTGATGAATACATTTGATAACATGTTGCTTTTTAAAAAGCCATTTATTTCATATTACATATTTTCTTACAAGTAATAAATGATTATTTCACATTTATAAATTATATATTGGTTACATATATACATGCATTCAGTAGACATTACCAAATCAGTTTTCTTCAGCTGGTTACTTCAAGACAGAAGAAAGTTAGATCGGTCACTGTAAAGCTGCGCGCTGAAAAATTCCAGTCAAAGATATGTATCTCTTTAGAGGTGGCATGCCAAACTGCCTTTTTGTTTTATTTGTTTTATTTTATTGTTTAAAGTGTCATTTTATAAATGATAAAATCTAGTTCTAACTGTGCTTATTCGTTTCAGTGAGATTTTTCTTCCTGGTAAATTTGTGGATTATTGTGCTGTTATAGGAGAAAATATGGTGCCGGTTATGCCACATAAAATAAGGCAAAGCACTCTAGTTACCTTCCCAAGGACTTGAGAAACAATAAGCCTGGTCAGCTCAGCCTTAAAATCTTTAAAAGGCCAAGGAATGTTGATAAAGTTGGGAGAAATACTAGGAAATGGGATGCAAGGCCAGTATAAGATAAACCCGTAAAAGTAAGTCTCTAGAAAGAAGCTCCATTCATAAAAAGAACCTTCCACTGTTCTTGTAGTTCCACCCTATTACCTTATAATTCCACGACACATCTGACCTACCTAAATATAGGATATGCTGCTATATCCAATCAATTGCCCTGTCAATCATATGTATAGTCTAATTTGCATAACTATAGAGGGGAGTTGCATGCCCACCCAATTTTAGGTTTGCTCTTTCTCCTGTACCGTAATAAACAATTTGAGCTTCAGTGGAAGGGTGTTTCTGATCTCCATTATTAATGAACGCTTTGGAGAAATTTCTCCTACAACATTCAGCTAACTAAATTTTGTGGGAACCTTTTGTGTTTATTCAGAGATAAGTCCAATTGAATTCTATGGAATATACTCTCAGATCAGTTATTTTTATTTAATAAACTGTGTTGCATAAATTACACCATTCTTTTATTGACAGTTTAAAAAATCTCTGTTCCATAGTAATACAAGTTTTTAATATTGGAGAAACAAAATATTAATTATTGAACATTTTAGGGAATATTAACTTTCTTAGAACAGTTATTTACTTTAAGAACTTTTGCTTTACCTCTTCCTACTCAAAGTTGCTTACTATACAACAAACAGCTGCTAATGAATTCTAAACATGTAACCCAAATATGCAAATTCAGATAAGCAGCAGGAACAAGATTCAAATTACCCTATATGCCAATGAATTGAAAAATATTATAGCATACTCAAGATTACTTCCCTTTTCTGTCTTCTTCCCAACTCTCATCCAAGCCTACATTCCCACCCAATTCTACTGCTCTGCACTGTAACTCTCTCCTCTACATCCCTTCTATGTTCTTCTTCTTCTCTCTTTCTAAATGCCCTCTCACCTTTTCTTTTTTCTGCCCTCTCTCCCATTCCACTCCATTTCTATCACCCAGTCAGTTGCCAACTCTACCTCTGTCAATCTGGCTACAGCTAGCTTTCGTCTCTGGCCCCATTGCTCAACATTACTTTCCTGGCTGTGCAATTACTACCATGATCTTTTCTACCTTCTGGCTGTGGTCTTTTTAACTACTGCTAGGCTGCCTACCAAATCTAGCCAGGTGCCTGTAGCCCCTTTCTCTCCCTACCCCAGCTCTCTCCGCTAACTGGCATCTAGCTGTTTTTCATCTGGTAGCCTGCAGTCTTTCTACCTCTCCTCATTCCTCTTCCCCCTCATACCTATTCTCATTTGCCCAGCTCCAATCCATCTGCTTCACTCTTCTCTTCCCTCCTGAGTAGAGCTCCAGGACTTCAACTGTTAAAATAAGAGGAATGTTTCTGGTTGCTCCATTCTAAGCTCCCCCTCTTTCTTTTAGACTGACCCACAACACAGCCTGTTCCATGCTTCCCAGTGCACAAATATGCAGCAACACACACAGATGCAAAATGAGGGAAAGGAGAAACACTCAAATATACAACATGTTGCTTTTTTACACAGAAGAAAATATAGACACTTCCTATGGCCACTGCTGATAAACAGGCTGGAAAGAATTCCAGAAGCCATGTTCTGCATACTTCCCATACTTTTTTTTTTTTTAGATAGAAGCAAAGTCTCCTTCAAGTCAAGTTTAACTCTTGTCAACATTTCTACGAGTTTTCTTGGCAGCAATGTGGAAGCGGTTTGCCATTGCCCTCTGCTTTTTGTGGGGGTAGTGATGGTTTTGACTTGGCAGTCAAAAGCTACTGGGATAGATACTGAGAAAAAAAAAAAGGTACTGAGCTCTGGGATTTACTACTGGTCTCCTGTCCAAGTATTAACTAGGTCTGACCCTGCTTAACTTTCTGAAATCGGTCTAGTCGTAAGATGTCGTAAATGCTGACATTTGGGCTTTTAAAACTATGTTTCCTTGTTCAAAATGGCAGGAAACCGCCCTCTAATTTTCAGCAACTGCAGTCAGAAGAGATTCCAAGGGCTACACAAAAAGAAAAAGAAAGGCTCGCGGGATCCATGTGGCTGTCGGGCTTCAGGTTTCCAAAACATGTAAATCTAATAAATAAATCTAAGACATTTTGAAATGTTTAATTTCAGTGCAGAGGAATCTTATCTATAGGGCTACAGTCCAAGGCTCACATGGTCTAAGTCCTATCAAATTCAATGGGACTTGATTCTAAGTACATACAAGGCTGCAAAATTCTTCATATCACCCGGGTTTAAAGATGCTTAACTTTGCTTTGTGTTTTGTTTTCTGACTTTTTTAGATCTGTAAAACGAACTCTCTTCTTACTGCATGTTATACCCATTGGCTTTCAGTGAGAAGCTCTATAATTTTCACTTTCTTTGGCATAAAGAAAGCTGGTCTAATGGTCTGAAAAAGGAAGACAAACAGCCCAGGATTCCTTTTGTTTCCAATTAACCTTTAATCCATTAAACCTCTTTACCAGCTGTGAGGCTGCCAAGTTAAATTTATATTCCATGGACATCAATTGCCTTCTTAGATAGAAGTCAGATAATTGAAAATTGCATGAACTGGAATTATTTGGTCTATTTGCCAACGATACATTACAAATGCCTTTGAGGGGAAACGGGAAATGTTGTTATCCAAAGAGCATCCTGAACCTATTCTGCAGATGCTGACTCTTCCATTTCAGTAGTTACTACAATACTTCAAGTTCAGTTCTGCACTGATCGCTCTTAAATGAAACCAAACACTCCTACATACAGAAAGAGAATGTGTGGCACGCAGCAATGCTAATGAAAAGTAGGGCATGGCCAAAGACAGGAGCTTCTATATAAAGATTCAGAGCCAGTTCAAAAGCAGCTTTAGATGTTTGGGTTCCCAAAAATCAGCACGGTTAGAGTGGATGTATTTCTAGCTCAGTTCAGATGCTGTGAAACAGGGTGGGTTGGCTTTGATGCCGTGATTCCATTTCCCCATTGCAGAGAACTCTCTTTTCACCTTTTCTCCTGGCTGTTGAATTTTCAGTCCTATAAAGGAAACACCAACTTGATGGCTTTGCAGCTTCACCCAGGAGACAAAACAAAACAAATAGGGATGAAATGGACAGGTGTTCCCCCTTCCCCAGTTTTCACTTTCTCTTTATCAAAAGACTTCCACTGTGCAAAAAGCCAGGCTACTGGGTCCATCCACACCCCACAGTTACACACAGTTTGTCTGGAGTGGAAACAAGGAGACGTTTGCTTCCAGAGCTGTCATTTTCCATCCTTATTCTCAGCATTTCATGTTAGCAGAAGTGAAAACGATCATGGGTAGCATTCCAAGTGCTTCTACGATTTGGGAATGAAAACATTGGCAGTAAAAAAGTGTTCTTCTTAGGCACCGCCTTCCCTTCTTTAGAACAGCATTCTCCTGAGATTAAGTTAGTTCCCCTCTTTTGCTTTTCTGGAGAGCTTTGAACCCTCTTCGTAAGATTTACAATGGTTTGGACATTCCTGTTACTTTGTTGTGTTTTAGATTATGATGGGTTCTGTTTTAAAGTTGTACTTTTGTTGTTATTGTTGTAAACTGCTTTGAGCTTTGTTGGACTGAGTGACCCATAAACTGCAGTGAATAAATAATCTTTGAAAACAATCAGACTTTTAAAATGTGGTAGCTCACAAATTGAATGTTTCAGAATTACTGATTACATCACATCCATTCTGTCCTCTTTCAAATATTCATTGCTAAAACTGCTAAACATAGTATGGGCAATTGCACACCACAGCCTAAGCTGTTTGTCCCCCATACTGCTTCCAGCTGTTTCTGAAGCCAACTTCAGAAATTCCTATCTGAACTGCAGTGGATTTGTACTGGGGCCAGGCTGGTTCTCAGTCCAGACTATGGCTAACACAAGACCTGATGGGTTGTTCCTCTGTTTCTTGCCCATCCATATAGGGAAGGCAAGACATTCTGGCTGGTTTCTGGCTGGACTAGTCTCCAAGGGCCTGCCTTTTCCTTTTAAGGATTATTAAGGAAACACCAACTTGATGGCTACAGTTCTTCCCAGTCCCCATGCTTTTCCTTTGTTTTCCCAGAAGTGTGCACATATGGATATGTTGAACCTGGGCAGAAACCAAAAGGATGCCACTGGGAGATGTAAGGGTTGAATGGAGCATGAACTTCTAGGGATGAGGACAGTTCATTCACTTAATGGTCCAACTGCAAAATTTACAGCATGGGGGACAAGCAGCTTAGGCTGTGGTGTGTAATTGCCCAGACTATGTTTAGCAGTTTTAACAATGAACCCACAGACAGACACAAATAAAAAAATAAAAACTGGAGAACATAGCAGCCCAGCAGCCCAGGACAAAATGGCTGCACAAGGCAGTGACAGTGACCAAACCTTGGATGGGAGGGGGTATAACAGATGCTATAGCCAATCAGAACTGAGCCTGCCCCTAGATTGGAATGAAATGCTGGAAACCATCCAGAGCTCCAACTAGAAAACTGGAAAACAACAGTTCTGAATGGAAGTTGGAAAATAAGAATGCTGGGTGCATTTGCAATGGGCTAGGAGAAAGACAATGTCATCTGTTCCTGCACTTAAGAAGGAACGGTGACCTGTACTAGCAATGGGCCAAGCAGACCGTGTGGAGCTGCCCTCTAATTAGCATCATCTTCTATGACTACCCCTAAAAATATCAACCACAACTAAACATTTAATGTTTTGTCAACACTCATAAATGTCTGTATCAAGTAATTTTATAACTCTCAGTCTGTTCTAATGTCTATAGAACTCTTCATTTAAAAAACTGGTTTATACATTACCCAAAGGAGTGAACTGAGGTATTTAAAAATACAAGAAGGAGGCTTACCTGCACACATTAGCAACAAGCTTCTGGCTCAGCAGTAAATTTTGTCACCATATAAAAATTTCTATGTCCATTATAATAGCACCATGTGCATCTCTTGGCATCAAAAAAGCAATATATTTATTTTTACTCACTGGCTAGAATCAAGAGCAGCCATACATCTCACAAGTGCAATTTCTTCCATCATCTTGCTTTCTAAGAAGCATTGTGCAGACAAGCCAAAGCAATCCATTATTACCCTTCATTATAGCAAATTCAGGGTGTGGTGAATATTGAAGAAGAATGGAATCAAAACAGGATTGCTGAAGAAATAGAATCAGTTTATTCAGAGGGAGCCCTGCATATTGTACAACCTTTTTATAACCTTTCTAAACCAGCTGATTTTAATGAATTTAAGTAGCCATGAGTATCATTTGGGAAAAAAATGGAGGGGATAGAACAATTGGGTAGAAAGAATGGAAATGAAACTGAGAGGTTACAAAAGGAATGCCTTCCAAAGATCTATATAACCAAAACAATATCTACATTTATTGGTGACTGGAAACCTGTTATGGACTTTTCGCATGAAAAAGAAAAAAATGAACTTGTTATTTATGGTTTTGATGATTTGACAGGATAGATTATAGAAAGAAGAGAGTCACGATGTAACTTTAAAGAGAGAGGTTAAAATATTTTGTATTTTTTATTGCTTTTAAAATAATAACAGAAAAAGAAACAAAGAAACAAAACACAAAGATAATTGTAATGCAAATACGTACATTCTCAAAGAAAACAATGCATAAAAAGTGCTTTAAAAATGAGGAAAAAAACTTATCTCTGAGAGAGATTAAAATATAATTGTACCTATAACTGCTGTGAAGAAAATTGGAAGCCACTTCTTTATATCTTTTTTCTTTTTCTCCACTTTTCTTCTACTTTTTTCCTTTTTCTTTTTTCTTTTCAAAGTAAACAGAAGTCTGCCAAAGTGTGTTGATTTGTTTTCTACAATCATCTCTGTCTAATTGATTGAATGTTGCAGAGTAACAGGTAGGTTTGTTATAGAGGCAGTGGCAAGTTGGTAATTAACCATGTAACTGCTAGACCAAAATATTCTTTAGCTGTAGCAATCAGCTCTAGTTTCCTCTGCCAGCTTTGCTTCAAAGCACACATGAGTAAATTATAGTTTTGTCACTTTTCCTTTTTTAAAAAAAGGGGAAAAGCAACAATGAGCAAATTTCCCTTGTCTCACTTTGGAATTAGTCTGAGATTTATAGATTTTCTCAGAGAATCCTCAGAAAAAGCTTCTCTCCTTGTCTTTTTGCTTCCTGCCACTTTTTTTACTCTCCTCACTGCAACAGGTTTTGTATTATAGGGGTGTGTTTCTTCTCTTCCTCATAATGAATTAATGGCAGATGGATTTGTATCCCAGCTGAATCTGGTCCCATGTCATAAGTTGCAACTGAAAGGGCCAAAATGCCTGCATCTGCCCAGCAAACAACAGCAGAAACTTTTAAGAAAGAAGTTTTGTGGTTTCTGACTTACTAATTAAGATATACATCTTGTTTTACAACAAGATATGCAGCGCCCTTAAATGGAGGGGTGCTGGCTTTCTATACTGTTTTTTTCTTTCTTTCTTATGCTTTCTTTTATATATTTGCAGTATATTCTTAAAGAGAGCTGAAATAATGGAAGGTTGCTGTTTACAAAAAAAATATGGTAAACTTCTCCCCCATTGAAAGATTGCTATCTTTCATCAATTTATCAGATTTTTTTTTCTAGAAACACTTTTCTAAATTTTAGAACAACAAAGAAATACAGCTCCATGTGGCCTAGTATCTTCTTATCTAGTGCTTGAGTGTTGATTTGATGATTAAGGAATGCTTCAATCTTAGTTATTCCTCTATGAAATGCTCAGGAGAAGGCAGCCATTGGTCCTTAAAGGCTTTCCCACATTGCATCCTTCAGTTGCTTGTTTCCTGTGCATAAACTGGCTAGAAATATGGTTGGCCTAAGAATCCCTTTCTGAGTTCAACATCTTCCTTTGCTTTGGACACAGTGACAGCTTGACATTTGCCCAGACTATGTTTACCATAGCCCCTCATTGGTGGAACTTCCTATTTCTTCACCCCTCCTGGACTAGTAAATAAAAAGAAAACACCACAGTTTTATTGTTTTTGTCCTATCTAGACTAGAAGTTGGACTAGAAGTTGGGGTAAGCTGAAAGTCCAGATCTGCTGTAAGTCACTCTTTCATAACTCTTGGAGCCCTCTTCTGACTGTGATATTTCATTTCCATCATTCTGAATTGTGAAACAGATGAAAACTGCAATGTAACTCCTAAAATAGGCATGCTGCAGTTAAAAAAGGAGAATATTTTATGCCACCCCCAAAACTTCAGTTCTGCCTACATGCATTTGATCTCCCCCATGTTAAATGTATTATTAGTTCTCCTTTAGTCAGGCCAGTTGTATATACATGCTTACCTATAATTAACCAAACCATAGGTTACTTTTCAGATCTTCATGATATACTGAACCATAACCTAAGTTTGCACAACATGGTACCCAAAGATATGGTTGGCTAATTTGTGATTCAGTATGTCATGCAAGTACAGCCAATGTAATGACTGAAAACCATGCACAGCATGCAGCACGTGGACAGAAATATTTCATATATCACACTGTCAAAATGTATTTTTGGTTTTGGTTTAGCATGTTCTGTAAATCTAGCTGTGTTGTTTTTTTATAATTTAGTATGTTGTGTGAACCCAGCCAATTGTGGGATATTCAATAATGATGATGAAACAAGCCATGGCTTAAAATGACATGTGAAGCCAGTCTTAGTCTAACAACACCTATTACATCTTAACAGGATTTTGTTTTTATTCTGCTTTCACCATAAAGAAAGACACTATGATGAAATGAATTGATCGGTATAAAAAAAGGAATTTAATCAAAGATGAGTTGTAAACATGCATCCAGATTGCAATTAGGATTTTGCCAGTATAATAGATATAGGGGCCTCCAGACTAACTGATGAGTTGCCTGCTGGCTAGCAGATGATTCTTAAGTACTTTATGAGTATAACCACTGTCTTCTAAGGAAAGTAGGATTCAGGAAGAGAAGAAACTAGAAGTTGCTTTGCCTCAGAAAAGTAAGGCAGGCAAGAAACAGATTTAGTTTAACATCACCTACAGCTCAGGCTGTAGGCCCATAAACTCAGCCCATAAACTCTAGACAAAATGGAACCAATCAAGTAAAGTTGGTAGGGAAAATATAGACAGACATATGAAGGGAAGGGGGTGCATTTCTTTTCACTGCAGCTAGTGTCCAGCTGTACAGCCTTAATTTGTACTTCCATTCTTTGTGTTTGTTCAGGTTAATGTCTGTCTCCTACCTGCCACAGGTGTTATGGTACCCAATCAAAGTGAACATCAACCCATTCACAAAAGTTTCATTATTTTCCAGACCTACATATTATAAATTTCTTTTCAAATACAAAAACGTGAAGAACAAGATGGTCTTATTTGATAAAGGGAAGAATCTGTAACAAATGCTTTCCCCCCGCTCATACTCTGCTACCTATAGATTGCAGTGACAGCCCAAAGGTTATTTGATGAATGAAAAGGCTTATTGCAGTGTATGTGATATCAAAAGGGCTACAAGTTATTACATTCTGCACAAAACAAGCAGGAGAGAAATTACATCACTGTGTCTTGTGCAAGATGAGTAGGCAGTAAACTTCTTCAGAAGCCCAACGTTTCAGTTCAATCCAGTTTAATAAATTATTGCTGAAGTATGATTTTCCATGCTGGCTCCCACACTACATCAGAAAAATAGAAAAAGTACGACCAAGTGGATATTGTGGTAACCTGTAGAACCTAATGTACAACTAAGTGTGTGATCTGGCTTGGTTTTCCCCGAAGGCAGGCATGCCTTTGGGAAAATGTAAGCAAATCTAGTGCGCCCAGTAATAGAAACTGGGAATAAAACAACTGGAAAGGGAATCTGCTGCCATGTTTTTATGACTGCCTTAGTACAGTTTGGTAAAGAAAGAACAAATGACCCAGAAGGACAACTTTTCCTCTTAATTCATGCTGAGAGAGCTACCTTTTTCTGAGAAGCCTAATTTTCTTTTCTTTCATACGAAAGTGGTGTTTGGATTTTTGCTTTTCTCTGTTTCCTCCTGCGACTAACGGAAGAAAACAAAAATGTAGAGAGTCTGCATCATAAACAACAGCAGCACAATAATGAGATATTTCACTTTAGGGCATTATGGCATGGTAACTATAGAAACAAAATGAATTCATCAGCACAGGTCTACAATAGTTCTATACTGTATAAGTTCCATATAGCACTTTAAATTACTTGTTCCAGCTGAGTGCATAATTATATGTATATTTATCCTGGATGGCATACACAACAACAAAACCCACTGCCTTATCAAAAACTATTTAAACTCTCATTAAGGTTGTATTTGCGGATTTTATGGCATGCATCTCAGTTGCTTGCTTGCTTTACCATCATGCTTAATAAACATTTCCAAAAAACTCAAAAGTTTGCACTCGTGAGAACTTAAATCAGCCTAATAAAGATGTTTAGTATATGGAATAGATACATAATTCCTATTTCACTCTTTAGCTAAGAACTCTCCCAGAACAGTTACAAGGTTCAGTAATAAAGTGGGATGTGGCCTCAAATTTATAATCCATATGCCATGACATACAATCAAAAAGGGACAAGGAGGTCCAGCTCAGCTTAAAGTTTTTAAAATCACAATTAGGTTAATTAGATGAATGAATTAAACATTCAGATAGCCTAAAAGAATGGTCGTATTAGGTGATAGTTGGCCAAAGGCCACCGAGCTTCTGGAGTATGTTCTGTTCTTTTTATATATATTATTACAAAGGATAATTTGTGAGATTTATGTGCTAAATCTTATCAATGTTAAGGTGTAATTAAATTAGTATACCACCTTTCAAAACCACTTTTCCCCAAAGTGGTTTACAGCATAAACAGTAGTGTGCAGATGATTGTTGCTGTTAATGAGATTAATATGTAGGCGATATGTTAATCTGGGGACTTTTTAAGAAAGAGAAATATATAAAACAATCTACTTTTAGTAAGGAAACACTTTTTCATTGCTTTGAATGTGATTCTTTTGCCTTAAGATAGAAAAAAGAGTCCAGCTGAGGAATGTAATCGCTCTTCAGTGGAGCACGGCATTTGTTATGAATTATAATAATGCAGCATAAAATAGCCATATGCTTCATGATCCAGTCCATGTTTTCTCACATCAGTCCCAGCATACAGTGCAAAGCTTTCTCACTTGTAACTGTCCATTAATTAATTATAGTCTTTAATTATTGGTACAGAAAATGGAAGGAATGCCAAAGTACCTCTTTTGAATCATTTTTGTAGCATGCAAAGCTCTATTATAAAATATTAGGGATTACTTCCCACATACTTTCACCCTATAAAAAATTAGCACTACAGCTATGTTTGGTGAACTATGTTTGTACACTATATAAGTCAGAAATGTTTGTATATTTTCTGGGTCCCATTATCCTTTATATAAATATAAATATTTATATTTAATTTTTGTACTGTTTTAAATGTTAACTATTTTTATTGTTGCTAGCCACCCAGAGTCACTGGTCTGAGATGGGTGGCTATATAAATGGAATGAATGAATGAATAAATGAATGAATAAATGAATGAATGAATAAAATCCTTCAGTCACTGGGTTAACAGCCACTTAGTAGTAGTAGTCCCAATTCCTTAGAAACAGCAAATAAAGAATTACACATTATGAAGCATTTCTCTGGTGAAGCATGCATTAGGAATGGGAGAACATCCCTTGACTCACTTTAGAATCAGCTTGCTATTCATTAGAGCTATGCCAAACATTTATATTTCATTTTTTCACATTCTCCTTTTCTTTCTTCAAAAGTGTAGTAGACTCGTGCACTAAGGAATGCCAGCTAAGGTACATAGTTCTATTACTGACCATGAAATCAGCTTTCCTTGCTGCTTGGAACATGATATATCCTGGATACATGAAACAAACCATTTTGAGAAAAAATTCATTTATCCACAGGCCAAGCTAGACATACAGGGATTGAATGAATGCCAAGAATTTGCCAAGAAAAATCCATGTAACATAAATGGAAAGAAATACTAGGCAGTAATTTGTTTCTAGGAAGAATGAATTGATGGAGGACCGTAATGTTTTCCATGAGGATAAAACACAAAACGTCAGTGAGAAGCTATCCGTATTTCTTACTATAGGTTATTAAACTGTCACACTGGAAATTCTAAAATTGTTTTAGAGTACAATTCTAACAAATTAAAATAATTTAATAAATGTCTTTTATTGACTGGGTTTATTGCAGAGTCCATGCAAAAAGCATTTGCAAACCACTTTGATGTTTTGATTTTGACTGGATTATGTACGGCCTTTGGTATCAAAGAGAGACATCAATTGAAATACCATCAATTAAATGCCATTCTGTGGTTGTATTTTCATTGATGATGTAATTCATGTCTGGCAATTTGCTTGAAAATGACTGCTGAAATAACCACTCCTGTTGGGCCTTTACACCAAATAATCAAAGTGTTGAGATAGAAAACTGCTGACTGAATTCCTGCAGCCTGAGTTAGCCGTTTCAAAGTTCATGCATTAACAACAGAAAGAATGCAAAAAGTTTTCAAGTGTTCAGTTTTAGATTCACTTTGAAGTTTATTTCAGCTCCTCTCTATATAAGAGATTTTTTAAAAATTCCCATGTTGTTTTCTTTGCAATAAAGAATGCATAACTTTTCAAAAACTGCAATGGGAGGCAGTCTTCCACCTCCCCATCGAGCAATATGGAGTTGATCTAAGGGCATTCATGTACAGATGGCACTCAGCTTTTCTGTTCATATCTGACAATTCAGTAACATTCCCTGACATGTCCAAATAATATGTGAGCATTTTGCAAAGTCTCCTCTTCTGTCATACATGTACTGAGTGCGTATGAAAAAGAATTCAATATGTACATTTATTTGCACATATACTTACTTGGTGCAAAAGGGATGGTAATTGATCCAGTATCCTCCACTGCATAGGAAAACTCTACAAAGATACATTTATGGCACACATATAGAGTCACTTTTCATATTTATACCTATGGCTGGTACATATATAAGTTGCATACATATTTAGCCACTGGGCATGATCCTTCTTCCCCATCAGCATGTTGTGGTGTTCATGTTACTTAGATATACACATAGATCAGTCTGTTCCTTTGGAGTGAATAAGAGATATTGATGCAGAAGCTTGCTACACTGTTATGTTCACATTAGGCCCTGGAATACCATGATATAAATACTAACAAACAAGATACAGCTTTTTAATTCACGGTTACTTAATGTAAACATTTTTTTCATTTTTTTAATTAAGGAAAAGTTCCTATCCTTTTTATTCTTTCCAACCCAATCAAATATTGGAAAGAAATTATGTAAAAGGGATTGGGTCTCTGTCCCTGTATCTGTACTATAGCAGGATGATTCTGAAAACTGAACAGGAGCAAATTTGGTATGGAGGGAGAAGGTTTAACCTTCTTTTACTTTAAAAATTATAATTTGGTAACAACTTTTGGAAGGGTTCTGGGAAACCGGATCCATATTTTCTATTTGGTATATCTTGGGAAAACATTATATATGTGAAAGGGAATTCTTAAACTTTCAGTTTCACAACAAGGTTCAAGTTCAGCATGTTTAATCAAGTTCCAATACTTAATGTACAATCCTTTAAGAGACATGCAATGCCTCTTAATCACATCAATTACATTAAAAGATATTTGAATGTGCTTACCTTCTTTTAGTAGAAGCGACTGTTTATTCACAATTATCATGAACATGTAAAGAAACCTTGATAAATGAAGTAATTGGGAGAGTAGAACCATGGTTGAGTGGAAGCCACTGAAATCTGGTTCTTAAGGCCAGCTTGTGCAAGGGGCTCTGGGCCTCTCTTTTGAACAGCCAAAGCATCTACATACTTTGTTCCAGCAAGCTTTTAGATGAACAAATGAGCAATTTGACCCACTGGAATTTTGCATTGTAATTCTTTGGATACCTTCCAACTTCCATTTAGCTGGAGATTGTTTTGAGCACAATTGCTTTATACTGCTTCATTTCACTCCACCAAATTGCCTCCTGATAGTTGGTGAATTTAGATTTAAGCAGCAAAAGTCAACACCAAAATGTAATTTTTATTCCAGGTTTTCAAGCTTTCCTAGCCCAAGAACTTAGTTGCTATCATTTGGTACAAATAAAGTATAAAAGAACAAGTGGCAAGAGCAGGCTTGTGGTGGTGATATTTAGTTCTTTTTCTGATTTATTATTAATTTTTTTAAAGTTGCATTACATTCTGTTGCTGTTAATAGTTTAGCTAATATAGCATATGCCTTCAGTGTACTTGAATACACAATTATGAATAATGTTTCCTTTTTCAATTCAATCAAGTACCAGTAGAATAGAATAGAATAGAATAGAATAGAATAGAATAGAATAGAATAGAACAATTCAGTCAAGAATATTTAGATAAGATAAGCAATCATATATGCAAGGAATTATCTATTCCCATATAACAACCCCTGAAAATATGCATTACATTAATTTTGTCTGCTAATGTATAAGCACAGCATTTTAAAATTAGCTTTATATTCTTATAAATTTCAGATAGCCTGTTTCTCTTGCCCACAATAGTCTAAAAATTATTGCAGTTAGGTTTGTTGTTGTTGTTTAGTCGTTAAGTCGTGTCCGACTCTTCGTGACCCCATGAACCATATTGCGCCAGGCCTTCCTGTCCTTCACTGCCTCCCTGAGTTTGCTCAGTTTCATGCTCATTGCTTCAGTGATGCTATCTAACCATCTCATCCTCTGCCGTCCTCTTCTCCTTTTGCCTTCAATCTTTCCCAGCATCAGGGTCTTCTCCAAAGAGATCTCTCTTCGCATTAGGTGACCAAAATATCTGAGCTTGAGCTTCATTATCGATCCTTCCAATGAGCAATCAGGGTTGATTTCCTTCAATCAGGGTTGATTTCCTTGCAGTTAGGTTACTGACTGGTAAATATGAATTATAAGTTAAAGTCACTCTTGAAATAAACAACATGAACGTATGCATATTTTGATACTTTCACCTCACAGAATCTTCCCCTGTATTAATTATTTGTCATTCTTGTTTTCCGCTAACAAATGAGTAAAGTAAGTTTCCTGGCCATGCATTTGACATTAGTTTGATCATTTTAGACTTTGAACTGAAACTAACGAACTACCCCAAACAAAATTATGACAGCAGAAAAATCAGATGTAATATATGGATCAAGGCTGCTGTCAAAGATGGAGGACAACTTCCTCTTCCTGCTACAATTATACATAACTTTGATTCTGTTGAACCACAAAATGAGGCAATCCATGGAGTTCCATGGAAAGAGGGATAAATGCAAATATGAACTGATATCCTAACAGGGCAACAATTTCAGTTAGTTTAATTAGCATCCATTTGCCAAGACTATAAGGCAGAGTGGAACAGTCATCTCAAGCAATAAATGCTGAGAAATTGGGACTATTGGGATGGTGTTGAAGGGCATAATTATGTGTCCTATGTGGCTTGTTCTATGTCTTCTAAACTAGCTTGCTACCTTCAGTATAGTGGAGAACACTGCTAGCCTTCAGATAAGATTCTATTGCCAGTCCTTATGGCTTCTGTACATGGAATAATGGAAAATCTTGCCTTTCATTTTCACATAGCAAAGTATTTGGGGCCAGGACAATTTATGCATATGCTTCTACTTTTTATGAACAAAAAAGGATCAGGAGGGATAAAAGACCCGATTTAGTAAGTAATTTAGAAAATGAAATGCAGTAGGGGGGAAAGGAGTAAATGAGAAAATATCAAGCCTATGGCTTTGTATGAGTCCTTGTCAAAGAAGCCATTAAATATAGTAAAATTGGATAACTTTTTTTTTTTTAATTTTCCTAAGACAACAACAGATTTATGAGCTGGTTCCTTGTTTTCTGCCAATTTGCTACAAAACTTCATTCATATAATTTCAAGAAAGGGGACATGAAATATAATTAATTTTGTTGGTAAAAATTGTTGCTATTGTCTTGTAGGGCCACCAGACCTGGCCTGTAAAAACCTGAGTGTCACTGGATGGGAGCAAAGATTCCTTCCTTCCTTCCTTCCTTCCTTCCTTCCTTCCTTCCTTCCTTCCTTCCTTCCTTCCTTCCTTCCTTCCTTCCTTCCTTCCCATGTATATGGCCATCCCACTGAGATAAGGTATCTTTGGATAGCATACTAAAACCAGTAAATGAACATGCCAAACTGAAAATGCAAACAAATACAAATACAGTTGGGAACTCAAATGTGTTATATCCCAGCTAATGGAGACTTTACTAATAACTATTTATCTATCTATCTATCTTTTTTTTATTGGAATTCACTGCCTATTAAGAATAAATTGCAAGCTACCACTTATCAAAGACCTTGCTCCAGATTTAACATATCATAGCTGTCTATTAGATGAATGTGACCATCAGAAAATGAAATATTGAACTAAAGGTTTCAGCAGGAAGAAAAATGCCTGGATTCAAATTCCATATAACTCTATACTTAATATGAAGGTCATTAATACTGTAATAAGTAACAGTGTTCTAACCTAGGAAGGTTAAAAACCATATTTATTTATTATTTGTTACTGCAGCTTATATGCTACTCCTTTTCTTGACATTCTGAGCAGCTTAAAGTACTAATATAGTAAAAATTTTGAACAATTAATTAATATAATTAATCTAATGTGAGGATACCATGATTTACTCATCCCCAGATGCCTGTCTAAAGAGCCAAATTTTTATGACTCTTTAAAAATGTAGTAAGGAGGGTATGATCCTGGTATCTGAGAGTAAGATGTTCCATGTGAGAGATGCCATCTAGATGGCATTCTCTTGGTTGTAGAACCTTCAGCTAGGACTTTTCCCAGATCTTATTGGATGGCAGATTCAACTTGGACAACACAGTCATGGAGATATCTAAGCCCAAAACTATGTAGGGCTTTAATGGTGAAGTCAGCACCTTCAGTTGCAGCCAGAAGATAAGTGGGGCAAAAAAGTATTTAGTCAGCCACCAATTGTGCAAGTTCTCCCACTTAAAAAGATGAGAGAGGCCTGTAATTTTCATCATAGGTATACCTCAGCTATGAGAGACAAAATGGGGGAAAAAATCCAGAAAATCACATTGTCTGATTTTTAAAGAATTTATTTGCAAATCATGGTGGAAAATAAGTATTTGGTCAATATCAAAAGTTCATCTCAATACTTTGTTATATATCCTTTGTTGGCAATGACAGAGGTCAAACGTTTTCTGTAAGTCTTCACAAGGTTATCACACACTGTTGCTGGTATTTTGGCCCATTCCTCCATGCAGATCTCCTCTAGAGCAGTGATGTTTTGGGGCTGTCGCTGGGCAACACAGACTTTCAACTCCCTCCAAAGGTTTTCCATGGGGTTGAGATCTGGAGACTGGCTAGGCCACTCCAGGACCTTGAAATGCTTCTTGCAAAGCCACTCCTTCGTTGCCCAGGCAGTGTGTTTGGGATCATTGTCATGCTGAAAGACTCAGCCACGTTTCATCTTCAATGCCCTTGCTGATGGAAGAAGGTGTTCACTCAAAATCTCATGATACATGGCCCCATTCATTCTTTCCTTTACACGGATCAGTCGTCCTGGTCCCTTTGCAGAAAAACAGCCCCAAAGCATGATGTTTCCACCCCCATGCTTCACAGTAGGTATGGTGTTCTTTGGATGCAACTCAGCATTCTCTCTCCTCCAAACACGACGAGTTGAGTTTAGACCAAAACATTCTACTTTGGTTTCATCTGACCATATGACATTCTCCCAATCCTCTTCTGGATCATCCAAATGCTCTCTAGCAGGCGGGCCCGGACATGTACTGGCTTAAGCAGGGGGACACGTTTGGCACTGCAGGATTTGTCTCCCTGGCTGCATAGTGTGTTACTGATGGTAGCCTTTGTTACTTTGGTCCCAGCTTTCTGCAGGTCATTCACTAGGTCCCCCCATGTGGTTCTGGGATTTTTGCTCACCGTTCTTGTGATCATTTTGACTCCACGGGGTGAGATCTTGCATGGAGCCCCAGATTGAGGGAGATTATCAGTGGTCTTGTATGTCTTCCATTTTCTAATTATTGCTCCCACAGTTGATTTCTTCACACCAAGCTGCTTGCCTATTGCAGATTCAGTCTTCCCAGCCTGGTGCAGGTCTACAATTTTGTTTCTGGTGTCCTTCAACAGCTCTTTGGTCTTGGCCATAGTGGAGTTTGGAGTGTGACTGTCTGAGGTTGTGGACAGGTGTATTTTATACTGATAACAAGGTCAAACAGGTGCCATTACTACAGGTAATGAGTGGAAGACAGAGGAGCCTCTTAAAGAAGTAGTTACAGATCTGTGAGAGCCAGACATCTTGCTTGTTTGTAGGTAACCAAATACTTATTTTCCACCATGATTTGCAAATAAATTCTTTAAAAATCAGACAATGTGATTTTCTGGATTTTTTTTCCCATTTTGTCTCTCATAGTTGAGGTATATCTATGATGAAAATTACAGGCCTCTCTCATCTTTTTAAGTGGGAGAACTTGCACAATTGGTGGCTGACTAAATACTTTTTTGCCCCACTGTAACTGGCAGCTAAGGCACTCTTGTTGTGCTGGTATTACATGTATGAACCTCAGAGGTCCCATAATTACCCAGATTTCTCCACATTATGCCAGCTAAAGCTCCCTAATGGTCTTCAAGGGAAGCCACGTGTAGAATGCATTGTAGTAGTCAGCTATGAGGTGACATGGGTGTATGTGATTGTGATCAGGAATGGCTACATCTGGTACATAAGATGTAGAGGCCCTCCTGGCCAGGGCCTCCATCTGTTGTTCAAGCTGGAACTGTGAGTTCAATAGGGCTCCCAAGTTGTTGGTCAGCCTCATTTGGGGGAGTTCTGATTTAATCCAACATAACATTTGGATAAAGTTTATCACTAGAAGTTCTACAAATCAAATTTGGAAAGCTCATCCCCACTTAAATTTAAAACATAGCAAATATTAAACAGGAAGCCACATAGCCTCTTATTAAATTTGAAGTTTAATAACTTTAAGCCCTGAGTCCCTGTTAAAAATATTATTTCCACACTGTACAGATGCTTTCTAAATAACAAAATGACATAGGATGAGGTATCATCAGTATGCTGATCATACTCAATTATATATCTCCATCCCTGGTGAGGTAAGTGATGCCGTAACTGCCCTCTCGCGGTGCCTGGAGGCTGTGAGGGTCTGGATGGGGAACAACAGGCTCCAGCTGAACCCTGGTAAGATGGAGTGGCTGTGGGTTAATGTCTCCTCTGTATCTGGGACATTGTCATCGTTGGTGCTGGATGGGGTAGCACTGCCCCAGACAGACCCAGTGTGTAATTTGGGGGTCCTCCTGGACTCACGGCTCCTGCTCAAAGAGCAGGTGGCAGCCCCGGCCAGGAGGGCTTTTGCACAGCTTCAGGTTGTGCACCAGTTATGCCCTTTCCTGGATCAGGATGTCCTTCAAACGGTCACTCATGCCCTTGTTATCTCCCAGATAGACTACTGCAATGTGCCCTACATGGGGCTACCCTTGAAGAGTATCTGGAGGCTTCAGCTGGTCCAGAATGCAGCCACGCAAGCTATTTTTGGGGTCCGAAGAAGGACCCATATAACACCTTTGCTCGTGAGCTGCATTGGGTACCAGTTTGCTTCCGGGTCCAATTCAAGGTGTTAGTTATCACCTTTAAAGCCCTACATGGCATGGGGCCAGGCTACCTGAGGGACCGCCTCGCCCCCACAACTTCAACCCGTCCCACCCAATCTTACAGAGAGGGCATGCTCTGGACCCCCTTGGCAAAAGAACTCTAACTAGCAGGGTCCAGAAGGCGGGCCTTCTCTGCTCTAGCCCCTGCCCTTTGGAACATCTTGCCCCTGGAGGTGAGACAGGCCCCCTCACTCCCAGCCTTTTGGAGGGATTTGAAGACCTGGCTCTGCCATCTGGCCTGGGGTGGGGAGGGAGGTTGTCAGATATGGGGTTGGCTAGCCCCCTAGAGGCCTAGTGTGGCTTCCATCAGCCTCTTGGATTTTTTTTCTCTTCTTTCCATCTGTGTAGATGTGTTTGTCTTTTTATAAATTTTAATCATGTATTTATTGTTTTAACTTGATGTAAACTGCCCAGAGTCCCCCATTGCAGGGAGATGGGCGGGGATAAGTCTATGTATAAATAAATAAATAAACTAATATAGAGGGAAACCAATTTAGGCCTTTCACCAAGTCTCAGTGGAATAGCATGTAAAACAAACAAAGAAGTTGTGTCCATGCAAGTTTGTGAATTCACACTAAAAATTGCTATCAGGTTGAACTGTCTTCTTCTCTTGATCGCGTCACATCATTGTCAGAGATGTGATGACAGAAATCTTTTATACATGACCATTTTGTCCTAAGATATCATCAGTTTGGTCTAATGTATTGCTTAGTTTATGAATTAAATTCTAAACGGTTGTGGGGTTTTATTGTTACTATCCAGCCCTCCTAGTACACCGGAAAATCAAATTAACCAAACTTGTTAATTAGTTTGCTTTTAGAAAATTCCTAAAGGAAAATTACTGGAAGTAATCTACTACTTTTTCATGCCAAAAGTGGATGGTGAGGATATAGACTTCATCTGTCTCCGAATAATTAAGTCATTGTATTAGGAATTTGTGGAGTCCAACCTTACTTGGAGCAAGAGGACCTCGCTACAGTGATTCGTACCCTCATCACCACCCTGCCTGGACTACTACAATGTGCTTTACGTGGGGCTGTCCTTGAATATCACTTAGGAATTCTAGCTAGTCCAGAATGCAGTGATCCACATGTTGGCAGCAGCTCAGCATTATTAATTTGTTGCTGTTCAGTCGTTAAGTCGTGTCCGACTCTTCATGACCCCATGAGCCATATCACGCCAGGCCTTCCTGTCCTTCACTGCCTCCCTGAGTTTGCTCAGTTTCATGCTCATTGCTTCAGTGATGCTATCTAACCATCTCATCCTCTGCCATCCTTTTCTCCTTTTGCCTTCAATCTTTCCCAGCATCAGGGTCTTTTCCAAAGAGTCTTCTCTTCTCATTAGGTGACCAAAGTATCTGAGCTTGAGCTTCATTATCAATCCTTCTAATGACCAATCAGGGTTGATTTCCTTTAAGAGTGACTGGTTTGACCTCCTAGCAGTCCAGGGGACTCTTAAGAGTCTTCTCCAGCACCACAGTTCAAAGGCATCAATTCTTCGGTGCTCAGCATTATGAATATAATACACCAATTTTGGGGACCTGCATTGCACCTGCCAACAGGTTTCCAGGTACATTTCAAATTGTGGTTTTAACCCACAAGGTCCTTCATGACTTAGCATCTAAATATCTTCATGACCATATCCTCTAACCATATTTGACTTGTCTGAGGTTCCTATCTCAGGAAAAACTGCCAGTAATGCCCCATATTTGGAAAGAAAAAGGTAAGCAAGGCCCAGAGGCATTTCTCCATTATGACTGCAGGCCCCTGGATTTGTCTTTCCCTAAAACTGAATTATTCCAGAGGGCTTTTGGGGGTTATTGTCACTAGGGAGGTGTTATTGATTGTAATTGCTTGATTAATTTATTTATTATTGTCAACTTTGTAATTGTTTTAGCTTATAAACATCAACTGCCAAAAGTTGCAAGATGTGGTGGTATGTACATTTAATAAATAAGTAAATAAATAAATGTTCAGTTATATATCAGATATATATAATTTATATATATAAAATTTTTCTCCGCCCATCTCATTGAAACAACTCTGGGTGGCTTACAGCAAAGATAAAATTCATTAAAATACAGTATAAAACAATACTGAGTAACTTGATGGAGTCAAAAAGATGGAGAGCCAACGAATAACTTGGGGAATGTTCTCAGGGCAGTAACCACCCCCAAGGATGGTTAGAGCTCATGATATCTATCTATCTATCTATCTATCTATCTATCTATCTATCTATCTATCTATCTATCTCAATCTATCTATCTATCTATCTATCTATCTATCTCTATCTATCTATCTATCTCAATCTATCTATCTATCTATCTATCTCTATCTATCTATCTATCTATCTATCTATCTATCTATCTATTCATTTATAGCTTAGTGTTATGTTCAGGTCATGAAAAAACTCAAGCAATAAGTCATATGTAACCTACTCGCATATGAATAGGAACTGCTGGTTAGATCTCTTCTTCCTCACAGCACTTTGCTTTTTTTTTTTTTTACTGAATAGTAACAATTACATGGAAAGGAGGTATCAAATAATCTGAACCCCTTAAGTCTGACACGGCCCTATTACTTGCATTGATGGTATGCTTGGATACGTAGATGAAAACAGCATATATCCCCTGAGTATCCTATTAAAAATGCCAAAGGGCTGAAGTAAGTAGATTGTGTATTTCAGGCATAATTTTTGCCTGTGAATTTTCTGCTGCAGAGACTATCTTCATTCTATGTGGGTCATTGCATAAGGATATCTACATTTAATTGTTGTTTAAATGCTAATTGGTCAAGGGGAAGATTTATAATTGCATTTAATTTGTCAAGTGCCTCAATGTAATTTATAGATTAACACAGTCCTTGCCATAAGGAGAGGTTATTAATTATAGCACAGTAGGTGGGCTGTGGAAATTGCTGTGCCCTTTTATACATTAATGGTGTTATAAAAATGCTTTATCTGCCAGACTAATTTCTACAATCTGATATTGGCTAGTAAAATACCAGCATGCTTGCAGGCATGATTTTGTGGCTGAATTTATCCGAACAAAATGAAGATGTCAATAATTATTACTATTTTAACTTTTAAAGGGATAAATAAAACATTCTCAATCTGAAGGGTGGAAAGCAAGCTTTAAGACAACAGCATCAATAGACAGAGAATCCTGTGGCAACGTTACTGTAGCACAAAGCTGTCATTAGTGTAAGTCTTGTTGTGGACATTGTCTTTTCCTGACCAAAATAATGCACAACGTGAGAGTATCAGTCTGCAGTAAAGAGACTTGCTTGATCAATCAAGCAAGAGTCAAAATCAATCTCTTATAAAATGGAGGATTGAAAGACAAAGACCTTGGCAAATGTATTGATATTACTTTTTATTCTGCCTCTTCGCTACCTCATTAGGTATGCATTTCATCCCAGCCACCTCACTGAGCATGCTTACCCATCCAGGTCAGATAAGCAGCTATGCGTGCTTCTCTGTTAAACAAGTTCTGATTGTTTGGGGCTTGCTGCCAGTGGTAACTTGGAAAGTTCCTAGTGAGTTGAGAAGTTCACTTGCATCTCTGCTATTCATTCAGTGCAATGAGAGGTTCTTTAATCATCAAGGGAAATGTTTTATACAAACAACTTCTAAAATGTATCAACAAATACTATATCATAAATACATAGATAGAAATATTATACCTCTACCGCTCTATAGCTCTAGGATACATGAAAAGTGCAAACAGACTGTATATAGGGGTGTGCTATAATATGGCTTGTCATAACAGTCCAAAGCCTGACTGTTCACACACACAAAGACATTATTTTGATCTTCTCTCATTTTTTTTCCATTTCTGCCACAACATTTGAAAGGTAAAGATGCCTTGAGTCAATTTGACTTCCATTGACTATGTACACCAATGTTTCTCAACCTTGGCAACTTTAAGATGTGTGGATGTCAACTCCCAGAATGCTGGCCGGGGAATTCTGGGAGTTGATGTCCACACATCTTAAAGTTGCCAAGGTTGAGAAACAATGATGTAAACTGTCCATATAGGATTCTATCAACAATATAGAAATGGCTTGCCATTGCCTTCTGCCAGGATGTTTCTTATTTTTTCATTCTTATTTTTTCCCTGTCTAGTCTGTAGCCCTGGAATTTACTAGTGGTCTTCCATCCAAATATTAACCAGGTCAAACCCTGCTTAACTTTTTTCAAGATCAGCCCAGATCAGTCCTTCATGCACACAGGTTGGTGTGATGCTTGCATCCATGGCGGGTGAATCTAGCATGGCACGCTGTCTTCTCCAAAGACAAAAGCTGTCTTCCTCATTTGCTGTTTTTTTTTTTTCTTTCAACAACATGGAATTCAAAGAGGTATTTGTGGCAAACTGGATGAACATAATCAAGTATATTTTCCTTTTCCTTTTTTCAGCTTTATTCCTCATGTTGGATAGTGCAAAAAATATAAAACCCTTTCCTCTCCTGAGTCAAAACTGGCAAGGCAGCTAGGAGATAAGGTTGATTTAATGCCATCAAACTGAACAAAGCCATCCGTCTGAAGTGATCTTTATGAGAAAGAAAAAAGGAAAGTAAGTAAATCATGCATTGTCAGAAAGTCCATGAATGCTACATCACTTAGCCTACAATGATTAGTAAACTACATAAAGTGAAATTCTTCTAATAGTCTACACTAAATATTATCTTCCTTTCTCTAGGATTTGTATGTTGCCAGCTTGTTCATTAAGAACATTACCAATTCTCTTTCTGTTTCCTGTGTTTGCATATGTGTGCCACAGATAACCTATGCCTAATCAACACTGCGTGTTCCTTCTGACAATGGGTCTTCGTTGTTTCTGGTATTATTCTTTTTTAAAATTGTATTCTGCAGGTTAGTGCCCTCATAATACCTAGTAACTCCAAACTATATAGTATCTTTACATCTAGCTTATATCTCACACTAAATTCTATAATTAATATTACCACGTTTATCTGAAAGGAAGATAAAGAAAGTAGATGCTGCTGAAGATCCTGCATTGTTATATGGACAGGTATTAATTTATTTATTTATTTAGTCCTTGCAGGTGTTTGAAGGTTACAATCAAAAGAATACCTTCATCTTTTTTTTCTCAAAGCAAAACACACCCAGTTCCTTCCATTTTTCTTTATAGGGCTTAGCTCTTGGTCCTCTGATCATCTTTGTTGACTTTTTCTGAAGAAGTATGATGTCCACAAGTGGACACCCAATACTCAAGATGTCCCCTGTCTCCCATTTTATCTCCCCCTACCCATCACTACAGCAATGCACTGACCCACCCCCAAATCTCTAGAAACGCCCCTCCCCAACCCATACTGGCTCACACCTGAGCCAAAGGACTCGCCCAGCATCATCATACACTGTGCAATCCACTCCTCCTGGCAACCACTTAAACTCCTAAGGCATGTCAGCACCCCAGCTGCTCAAGGGGTCCCCCCAACCACACTAACCTCCTCTCCCAGCCCCCTCCACCAGTCCCCTCTCACCAGACTGGTATGGGCATCCACTCTTCTATTCAGTCATAGGGTAATTCAGGTTGCCCCCCAGCTCTCACTTGTGGAAAAGTTAGAGAACCTCCCCCCACCCCCAGAATCCAGGAAGAATCACTCCCACAACCAACAAACCCTTTGAAGATGAAAAATCCATCACTTCTACCACAGTCCACCAGTGTCTAGATGTACTTCAGGGATGCTGCATGAGCAAGCCACCATAAAATGGCCACTGCAAAGTCCTCCCCCTTGACAGAATGGGCAGAAGGCAAAATGGCCACACGATCAGGTAGGGGCTCAAAACAGCAACTACAGGACCCCAGCTGACAACAACTCCTTGTTTAATTTCATAGTCTACCTTTTTTCCCTCTCAGGTTCTCAAAACAGCAATTTCTCCTTTTTGTTTTGTTTCATCATATTACCAGTTGTGAAATGCCATGGTTTCTTGTCCTGATTAAGGATCTCATAAGTGGGCCAATTTTTTTATGTGGTCTTTGGGACAACTGGAAATGGTGGCACTGGCTGCTAACATTTGGTCCTCATAAATAGGTATGGTGAATCTCCAGTTTATGGAGGATTCCCCCTAGTCTTCTTATTCCTTCCTTCTTTCCCCAAGCCCAGCTAGGGAAATAACTTCTTAAGACTTTTTTTCTGAGTGCTAACTTGAAAAATGTTTCTCTTTTACTTTGATCAAATTAAAAAAAAAAAAAAAGTAGAAAGCCTGGAACATATCCCTTCTGAGGATCTGATTAGAGACAAGCATTCTGCACTTTATTTAATTTTATGTTTTTAGATTCTTTTAATCAACAAAATTATAGAAAACTAGTATTTATTTATTCATCTATTAAAACCATTTGTATGGTCATCCAATTCAAACGACACAACTTTGAGTAGTGTATAACAAAAATAAACAATCAACAAGAGAAAAGAAAAAGAAATCAAAACCATACATTATTACAAATAACCCAAATGTGCAAAATGGTGCACTGACAATAGATTAAACTAAATTAGCATGTTGTAAATCAAAGCACCACCTTCAAGCCTTACCTATTTCCCCCCCCCCCAAAAAAAGCTTTTGGACCCCATAGATTCCAAGAGTATTCTTTTAAATCAAATAGTGGGTGGCTACAACCTTTGTTTGCCTTCTGGTTTATGGCAATGATCCACCATAAGTGTTTTCTGAGTTCCAATTGTATTTTGTTTAAATTTCAAATGTGCTCACTGGCCCCCAAAACTTGGAGCCCATTGATCTATTTCAAGGTAACTATGTAAAAGAATTTGGCCTACAGAAGTAAATACTGAGAAGCCAAATCAGGTTTTCCACTTCTCTGAATGGATTGTCTCAAGTTAAATCATGATTTATGTCTCAGGTGGGAATAATATTTAATAAAAGTGAACCAAGGAAGGAGAAATCCCCCATTAGAAAACAAATTAATTTACTAGTCCTTCTAGTCAAGAAATTCAGGGTTTTCATATTTGTTTAAACAGTCCTTGGGATTTGACCAGATTTTAAACAGGATAACTTATCTAAGCTGAGAACACATTCTGTAGACCACAGTGCAAAACTCTGACACTTTGTAGGTTGTTTTAGTTTTATGAACTGTTAAAAGCCAAGTGACAATTATCCTGAGGCCAACCTTGCATGTTTTCTGGTGCACTGAATATAATTTTAGGTGCCAGTGACTAACTTGATTTTTCTTCTTGCACTGTCCTGTCACACCCAAGACCTCCTGGGAAGTGCCAGAGTGCCACTGAAGATCACAATCAACAAAATGTTTAAAGACCATATTAGCACAACACTATAACATGCTCTCCTAATTTCATTGCACTGCCTAATTTTTACATGAAAACCAAGGTCTTCATGTTGTCTAGAAGCTAAGAGGAATCAAGCAGGTGAAAGCCAAGAGTAAATGGAATTATAAAACTCTAGTCATGCCTACACATCATCGCATCTCATCTCAACTGCTGAATAATCCACATAATGCCATTGTGCTACATTTCTACCCTTTTGGTTAAAGAGTAAGCATGATGTACTGTTCTTGGCAGATTATAATATTTTCCCATTCTTGATCCATAGACCCAGCTTTGCTGTTTCTTTGGTGGGCATATAGATATCTAAAAAGATCTGTAATTTATTACACTTGAACTGGAGTGCAATATGCCTTCAGCAAATCATATGTGAATTATGTGGTTTTAAACAAAGCAGTTCTCAAAGTGGTTCTACAAATATTTTGCATAATGTAAACAGCATTGTAAAGTCAAACAGTTCCACCTCTGACAAAAAGAATTTTCTTTCTGTTTGATAAGGTCTTTTCCCTTCCCCCCAGCTCTCTTTTTATTATGATAAATCTTTTATTCCACATTAGAAGACTTTCCATTTGTACTACAAAATTGATCGTAACAGTAAAAAGGAAAACATAAGGCTAATGTCTGATCTCAGTGGTCAGATACCTGATTATGCATTCTGTGCAGCTTGTATAAAGAAGGATGGAATTTTCAGCACTTAATTGCTTTTACCAGATGCCATCTGTTCATTGATTTCTGACCTTCCTTTCTTACTTGAGTCTACATGGAGTGATCTCAGGTGAGCCAATTAGATCATAGATGTTTCATGCTGACAAAACAACCTAGTTCATGTCTACCTGTAAAAATCAGTTGGGAGAAGTTAATAATGATGATGTTCTGGCGCATGATAAATTGAATTCTTATTTCTGATGTATCATCTATGCCATAATAATGAAAACAGTTGAGATTCCAAGTAGTAGTGAAGAATAGTGTGGGCATTTCCCCCAAATACTTGCAAGTACCTGATTATTTATGCTCATTTTTAGTTTCATTATACTAAACTCTTAGGGTTTTTTTTCAAAAATAGTATTTGTTACTTGTATTTCATCATAAGTATAATAATTTCATAATTGTTTCCCTACTTTTTTTTTCACGCCATTGTTACACTGACGTAATTTTTCTGGACTTATCCCTGAACACAGCTGAAGTTTTTAGCAGTGTTCTCTTGTATGTTAGCTTTATTTCCAAATTGTTTTCATCATGAAATTTGAAATAAGTTTTTACATCCAGACAATTAGAAAAGAAACACGAACTTTGAACAGGTTTATCAAAGATTTGTACGGAATGTAAAGGCACAGGGTCACATGGCCAAAGTCCAACATCTTCATCACTTGCCTGTTGTGCCGTTGACATCCTGTTCTAAGTGGGAGGGTTCCCAATGGGGCTTCGTGTCAGCCCTATAAGGCAGACCTAACTAAGAAACAGACACCGTGCACACCTAAAGCTACTTTCATTAGAATAGCTGTAGTAACAGAATCTTGCAAGTCTGAATGTTCTACCTTTCCTCTCTTAATGAGAATCTTAATGAGAATTGGTGGGGCAGCAGGCTGTCTGAGGCATTTTCCCAAACCACATTCTTGGCCTGGGCTCAAGTTTCATTTATATGATTATTCCCTTGGTGGAGGATCTTCCCTCTGTCCTTCAAAGCCATCCTCTTTATTCATTACACTTCCCTACACATTCTATTGAATACAAGCCTTCTCTGTAATTCAGATCTTATTTGGATAGATTCTGCTTGGGGTCACCACAATAGCTGCAGAATCCCTGATCAATATGACTTGACAATTTGAGAAGATCAGGAGTGGGAAAGTCAGAGCCAGCATGCATAGGGGCATGTATGTTGGGATTTCAATTCACATAGAAAGCCTAATCAGTGCTAAGGAAGCTTACCTATGATAATATGTTAAGTATATGCTTGGTGGTCAAATGGCACAACAAAATTAAGGTATAACTTATATAATATTTACAATGTACATGTATGCATATGTGTATGTTTACAGATAGGGATCTGTATTTGCTTAGAGTTTGATTGAAGGTTTGAGACCTTCTAACCAGAAAATTAAAATTAAAAAAAAACACACACAATGCTCTTAATAACTTTTAATCAACCATAGTTTGCCTCTATTGGTATCATAGTTTATCAATTTACTATTAAGAGGGTTATTTTGAAGATTTCTAATCCTGTGCTATATTGCATATCATTTCATACTGCAGGATATTGCTTACAATTTTTTTTTTTTTTTTTACTGGATCATTTGGTGCAAAATGATGAATAACTATCAAAACCCATTTAGACAAATGTGACCAGATGACCTAAAAGACTGCCTTTTCCCAGTTACATCTACCTGTCCCTTTAGGTCTGGTAGGAAGGGCATATTATTAGTCCTGTTTATTGGGAAGTGCCAACCCTGGTCCATTAGGAAGGCCAGGGAGTGCTTTCCTGGTGGGCATGGGAAGAAAGCCTTTTCTATCATGGCACCCAGGCTTTGGGACATAATTCCTCCACAGATAGACTGGCCTTGACCCTATTGGTCTTTTTTATGGCCTTAAGACATGTTTCTGTCACCAGGCCTGTGGATCCATGTGCATGTCTCAGCCCGTGCAATGGCTGTGATGATTTGGGTTATGGGGTTTTTCTTTTTTACCTTGGCTGCAGATTATGTATCTGCTGTTGTCTCTTTATTGTTTTATGTTTTTATGCGGTTTTTAATTATTGATAGCTTCCCAGAGTCATGAATTTGAGATGGGCAGCCATATAAATTGAAATAACTGATAATTAATTAATAAATAAAACAGAAGTTGCAATTGTGTTTACAGTACGTATATAATTTATACTTTTTAAATTTGGATAACAGTTACTCCCACCACTCCAAGAAACTGTGTAACCAACTCTAAAGTGGCTCCAGCTAAGTTGAAATAGCAAGTAAAGAACAACAATGCAAACTTTTTGAACCTTTCTGGAATTGGAGATAAGGATTTGAAATGTTAAATGGAATCTCATTTAGTCTTTTTATGTATATTGCAAAAAGCCTAATCTTCACTGAGCTCAGTGAGATTTTTAAAGAGGAAAAAAATACATTCATTAAAAAAAAATGAAATTACATTCTAGGGATTCGATGCCTGTTAATGTGGGGGTTTTTTCTCCAAGAATATATATTACATCTATGACAGCATCGTTCTTGTTAAAATCTTGGTATTTCCCTTCTCTCCATATTTTGAAGTCAAAATGAATTAGTGTGTCCTTTTTCCCATTAAAAATCTTTTACTGCCCCTAAAAATGAAAACATTCCATTTTGCCAAGAGACTTTTGAAGGAACACATGTAGTCATCATCTATTTTTTTATTATTATTTCTATGCTTTGTTCACAAATGTATGAGTATTTTTTGGAATTCAACAGTAGTTTAAAATATAAGGAAAGCCAAAGTTTTTGATTGCATTTTTTCTAGTGGGGTAATAGTACAATAAAAAATAATATTTCTTCAAGATTTTGATGATCAGGCATAAAAAAAAGGAGGCAGCTGCATTGTAAATGTTGAATGGCTTTAAGTATGTTTCTTCAAAGGTTTTTGATCAAAATAAGAAATCTGTACATATCTATATGACAACAGTATTTATTGTTTACATTTCTCTTAAATATGTTGTAACCCTGAAGGAATATACTATACAATACACAGTATGAAGCAGGTATGGGTGAGTGACTTAATCTGTCTTCTGGATAGTGAAGTGGACAACATATAGCCAGTGAAGAAATTTTAAGGCATAGACAACTTAAATGTTTTTGAAGACCAGTACTTAATTTTGAATGAAAATCAGGCCAAACACAATCATTTTCTGTTTGAAATGTATTTAATCTGGAACAAAATTATTATGTTCCTTGCTGCAGTGATATTTTTAAAAGCTTATATTACATTCCATTTAAACATTTCAGAAAAGTCGATTTAGAACATATGACCTATCAACATGTCCATCTTTCCAATGAGCAAAAAAGTCTGACTGAACTATATTTGCATTAAGTGACATCCATATTAATTCCACATTATATCTTGTTACTGGCAAATGCATTCGTTTGAAATTTATGCTAATGATTAAGCAACCATAATTCACATTCATTATCACCTCACACAACCATTTTCCCAGGAGAGACTTCAATAAAACAAATTTTGTAGTAAATTAACTAGTGGGTGCAGTCATAATATTTACACTTTGCATATTTTTTAACCATACCTCTGAATATATAAATTATCATTGCTGAAAAATGTGTCAAGTAGATTGTATCACTGGACATATAGACAGTAGTTTGCAAAAAGTAATTTTAAAGTAATGCTTATACAAGAATGTCAAACGATGAAGCCTCTATGTCTGAGTCTGCAATGGGTGCAGTGATCACACTAGCAAGCTTTCCTATAGACAGTAACAAAACCTGACCATTCCCATCCTCTAATGCATACTTCCTAGCAATCAAGAAAGATTTTCGCTCTTTACTTGTTACTAAGCAAATTAAAGGTACGAAAAATGAAAATAAACTAAAACTAAAACTATTTTAAGCCAGCACCATTCACTATAATTCTCAATATCTTGCTTCTACGATGTCCATGCACTCTTCACGCATTGCCTTTTGTTCTTCAGATTAATATCTTAGTCTTCTCAAGAATCTCATCAACTCCATCCAACCATTTTCTTGGTCTTCTTCCTCTCAATCTGTTCACTCTTTCTTCAGACATTTGTTCTAAGATTCAGTCTTCTCATGTATTCTCTTTATATGATCAGTCTCAGTGTAGTTTTTCATACTAATCACTCTATTTTATTCAGCTCATATACATTCAACAGCCATTCATTCTTGACTCTTCTTGTGGCCAAAACCTGGCTCACTTAAAGCAACTAAATCACTCTGAAGATACAACATAATTTTATTTGCATGCAGGCAAGCAATAATGCAGTATATATTGGAGTCCCATCAGAGCACTGACACTTTGCTGAGTGGCCATGAGTATAAGCAGAACCAGGGCTTACATACCTTTGGCCCATTACACTGCAAGGGCAAAGAAAGACAAAGACAAAACAAAGAAAAAAGCAGAGTGGAAGTCACAGCATGACATTGAAATGTTTTAGATAAACCCATCTGTGTGACCTTATTATTATTTATCCCTTCCTACTAGGTCAGCATGCTAGCCATACTGTCTTTGAGAAATGGCCAGTGAATAGAGACAGTTTGGTTTACTGGGCCACGGGCTCCTGACTGAGTCTTCTCCCTTTTGCCACTCAGGGTCAATCAGCTTGCTGTGAATGTTTTCTTACAAGGGCACTTTCAGCAGTTCATGTGTGTGTGTGGTGGTGGTGGGGGCATCTCAGAGGTCTGGTAGTTTACATGCGTATGGGGGGGTACCTTTTACCACACACCCATTTCCACTGCATTCAACTTTTACGTTTGTCCCAACATAACCATTTCTTACTTCCATATAACACACCAGGCAGAAGCATGCTCTAACATACAGACATTTTAGCTTCTTTAGAAAAACATTCATATCTCACCAGAGACCACATATTTCTACTAGCATTTGCACATCTTAGAATTTCCCCGTTTTCCCATCTTTGGTAAACTTTATACCAAAGTACACAAATTCATCTACTTGCTCTAGCTTTTCACCATGTATGTTTAACTTGCAGATTCTCTCCATTTCCCAGTCAAACAAACTTCTTGGTCTTTGTTACATTTAATTCTGAGATTTACACAATTTCTACAATCTAACATTGCTGCAAGTCATTTGGATTCTCAGCCAACAACATGGCCATCATCTGCATAAACAAGTACACACACATTCACATCCCCAACCAACACACCTCTAATGTCACCACAAGCATTTCTTATACATTTATCCATAAATACATTAAACAACCAAAAAGTCATCACACATATTTGTCTTATACTCTGCCTCATTCACTAACCATTCAATTTATTCTCATGTATGCTTTACATCCATCATATACTGCTCCTACTGTTTTCAATAACTTTCTTTCAACTCTGTATATAAACGAAATGATCCATAATTAAAGCCTAATCACTTTAACATATGCTTTCTCTAAATGAAGAAACATACAATAAACTTCCTTTCTCTTGTGCCTCCAAATAGCCCAGTGTCTCTTTCTATATTGATTATCACCATTCACTTGCGCATAACATGCAATTATCACCAACCTATGAATTCCTATTTTCTTATGCACCCACAGTAGTCTAGATGACACATTTTAGCATTTTATCTATAATTAAAAAGTCACTTTCACTTCCCTGTGTGTATTCTACTATAGAAGATCAGACCACCGTCATTCAGACCTATTACATCCTTCCTCTTTGTATATAGTTTCAAAAACACAACATGGTTATTTATCTTTCATTCCACTTATTAATCCATGCTGTTCACCATTTACAACTCTTAAATTCTAAAATATAATATTTTATATGAAATGGTTGTCATCAGATGGGTGCATAAATACTGATATCTACCACCCATTACCACCACCCAGCCCATTCAAGGCTTTCATATAAAATGTTTGATTATGTGCAATCAAGTCATTTTTGACTCCTAGCAACCACATAGATAGATCTCCATGATGATCTATCCCTAACCTGGTCTTTCAGTTTCTCTAATGGTGCACTTGTCACCACTGTAACTGAGTCCAGCCACTTTGCTGCCAGTCATCCTCTTCTTCTCTTTCCTTCTACCTTTCCCAGCATTAGAGCCTTTTCCAGGGAACTAGGTCATTGCATAATGTGTCCAAAGTAAGATAATTTGAGCCTGGTCATTTGTGCCATGAGTGAGAACTCTGTGTTGATTTGTTTGATGATCCATTGGTTTGTTTTCTTGGCTGTCCACAGTGTTCTCAGGAGTCTTCTCCAACACCAAAGTTCAAAGGCGTCAATACTCTTCCTATCTTGCTTCTTCTAAATCCAACTTTTGCTTCCATAGAGTGTCACAGGGAATACCATGGCTTGTACGATTCTGATCTCTGTAGATATAGACACATCATGGTATTTGAATATCTTTTGCAAGGCCTTCATGGCTGCTGTAGCAAATGCTAGCCTGTGGTGTACTTCTTGACAGCTTGTTCCTTTACTGTTGATGGTTGATCCAAAAGGCAGAAGTTATCTACCACTTCAATATCTTCATTGCCAATCCTAAGACCGGCTTTATACTTCTTGTTGTTAGTTTGATATTCTTTATACTTTGTGCCCGTGCTAGTGGTAAGGACAGCAGTGGTCAGTTATGAGATTTTTTTGGCTAGTATGTGACAAGTGTAACCAAGGCACAGTTTTCTCCAAGCATGTTCATTCTACTCTATGCAAGCTAGGATCATTAAAGGAGAAACTGCATTGCAAGCCAATCCACTTTAGCACATCAGCGAACTGACACACTATGAAGATGCCAGAAAGCGTTTTTTTTAATTTCTTAGATTTATATTCCATCTTTCTTCCAAAAGCTCAAAGGAGCATATATTCTGCATTCTCCTCCAATTTCCCCCTCCAAACAGCCCTTTGACGTAGGTTAGACTCAGAGATGATGACTGGCCCAAAGACATTCAGTGACCTTCCATGGCACAGACTGAAAATAAAAATCAGTATTTCCTGTCTTAGTCCAACACCTGGCTCCCTTAGTTACAGTTCTTATGAGAGGGAGAATTCAAGTTGTCTGGTATAATAATAATAATAATAATAATAATAATAATAATAATAATAATAATAATTCAGTGCTGACAATTGTTAACAATTCAGAAAGAATGAAGTGATGGCTGGAAATAGCAGAGCTTTGACTTTAGGAAATAACTAACTTCCCATCCTATTAGAATAGTGCCATATTATTTAGATGAGCTTTAGAATTTCTTATAAATTTATTTGTACTAATAGAAGCGAATATGTGTAGCTCAGGGTTGAACTGTGGCGTCCTTGGGGTTCTCTGAGCTTGGTTGTTTTCTTTCAAACATTTCATTACCTGGCTAGGTAACATCTTCAGTGCTAAAATGGGATGGGGTTTGCTCTCTGTTGATATACAGTGGGATGCCCTGCCAGTGTTGGGGTGTGTGTGTGTGTGTGTGTGTGTGTGTGTGTTTCCCCTCTGATAGTTCCTTGATTAGGGTATTGTTTACTGCTTGATTGTAAACAATACCCTAATCAAGGAACTACCCGAGGGGAAACATACACAGACACACACACACACCAACACTGGCAGGGCATGCCACCGTATATCAACAGAGAGCAAACTCCACTCCATTCTAGCACTGAAGATGTTACCTAGCTGGATAACAAAATGTTTGAAACAACCAAGAAAACAACCAAGCTCAGAGAACACCAAGGACTCCACAGATTTATTTGTATTTGTGTGTTTTGAATTTACTTTGACCCCATGGGATATGCTGTTAAAGTTTTCTTTTTCATTTTGTTCTCCCCTATTACATATTTCTCCATAATTCTGTCTACTCCTTGGCTGCCCACCCTCATGATCTGAAAAAGTGCCATGGAATCCGTTGGCAGTGTACTGAAGAATGAAAATTAAGGAAGCTGCAGATGCCCTCTGAAAAAGAGGATTCATCTACACACATATACCACTTGGCCACCTGTCAAAAAAATTTGAAAAAAATTCTCAATCAGCAAATAATTTACCACATGTAAACTTTTGATTTAAAACTCTGAGCTTTATAAAATGTGGAATTAAGTTAAGAGCCTTTGCTTCCTTTAGAAAGGGCCTTTCTTTGTCATTGTCATCTCTTCCTCTATGCTGGCCTCTAAATTTACTGGTATCACTAATAGTTGAGTTATGCCACTGTGTTGTTAATATGCAACTATAAACAACAGCAAAGCCTGTCAGAAGTCAATTGTGCTGGAACAGAATAGATTGTCACGATGTGCCACTGCTGATGAAATATACAGTAACATACAACAATATCTATGATGGGGGGAAAAAGTTTCCCCTCACATTTCCATTATACTATTTAAGCCCTTCTTTTCTGTTTCTTGCTCTGAGGATTTCTTCCACACCTGTGTATGTGTATGAGAACTTATATTGTTTATGCCATGCTTCACATCTCAGAATCTGAGGAATGTTAATCTGGGGTGCTAGCTGTCAATCCACTTGAATTAAAAATGGGTTTTCTAGGATCCAGTATAATATTAGCTGGTAAGTGAGGTTTAAAACAGATGATTGTTAGGGAAGCTAGCTCACTGTTGCTAAATTTCTCATTAAGAAACACTTTTTTAAGATTTTGAAATCTGCTATTGCTGAATTACAAATCCCAGCATCACTTGCCAGCAGTGAGGAATGGTAGGAGTCTTGATTCAGAAATATCTGGAGGACCACAAATTTTCTGTCTCTGTTTTAATGGAATCTTTGAGTTGTTTGGCTATCACATGAGCTTTCGTGATAGCATCAGGCCACCTTCAGCATGCTGAGGACTGTCTATCAGAGGTGATGCTGAAAGGAGTAGTGCCAGACTGGACCCTGCGGTCCAGTGCAGTAGCAACCATCCTTCTCCCATCCTTCTCCTCCTCAACACTTTTTGCCTTTACATTTAATGCTGAAATATCCCAAATCCTCAGCTCAGCTCTTCTCCTTAAACCCATATTCCAAACTTGGAATGTCGTTGGTTTACAGGAACAGCTACAGCAATTTGACCCTGCTTCTTGTTCCAGCTTGCCCCTCCACCCATTAAAAAAAAAGTTTATAGAAATGTAGTTATTAAACTGAAGCAAAAAATCTACATTCGCTATCAACAAAATCTTTTAGCTCTTGCTGAGACAAACCTGTTTGCAAATATGAAGAGAAAATGTTGGTCACTTTTAAATTGTTTTGATGCTAAGCATGAAAATGAGGAAATGCTGATTTATTGGGTAATTTAGGACTACTTCATAAATAAATGAAACCCATCTTAGAAGACTTCAAGAAAACAAATGACTAATACATGAATGCACTTGCATGTGTATCAGTGGCATTTTGGAGACTAATGGGGGAGATTCAAATGCAAGGATAGATATATAAATTGGAAACAAAACAATCTCCTTGTGATGTGTCTTGGAGAGAAGACTGCCTCCAGTTATATACACAATAATAAGAAATGCTATGCTGAATTAAACCAAGGATCCGTTTAGTCTAACATCTCATTTTCCACAATGGCCAAACACCTGCTTCTCATAAACACAAGCAAGACATGAGGACAATATTTTTCTATTTTGATTTTTCAGCAGTTGATATTTCAGCAGTATATTACCTATGAATTTAGGGGTTGGACTGTGATAGGGAACCTTTGAGTCATATGTTGGGTATTACTGAGTGATTAAGCATGCCTACAATTTTATATTGTTACTTGATTCCCTTTGACTGCCTGTATACAGGGAGTCCTCGAATTACAACCTTTGTTTAGCGACCATTTGAAGTTATGACAGCACTGAAAAAAGTGACTTACGACGAGTCCTTACACTTGCAACTGCACTGCACTGTCCCTACAGTCACATGACCAAAATTCAGGTGCTTGGCAACTCGCATGTATTTATGATGGTTGCAGCATCCTGGGGTCATGTGATTTCCATTTGCAACCTTCCCAGACAGCAAAATCAATGAGGGAAGCTAGATTCACTTAATGTCCATGTGATTTGCTTAACGACCATGGTGATTCACTTAATGACCACAGCCAAAAAGGTCGTAAAATCAGGTACAGTCACGTGATGCCTCGCTTAATGAAACCACCACTTAACAATGAATTTTCCAGTCCCTATTGTGGTCATAAGTCAAGTATTACCTATATATTGTAATTCCAGACTTCCAGAAGATTCAGTCAAGCAGCTGAAAAAATTGCATTCCTGACTTTAGTGTCTGTAGACATAGACTTTGTATGGACAAGTATAATGAAATATGGAACTCATTTATACAAAGTACAGGAGGTTAAAAAGAAACAAAGAAACCATGATAATCATATAAATCTATTAGAAATATATATGTACTTGAGAATATTTGTATTAGATTAGCATATATAGAATTGAAATTGTTTATTGTTATAATGATATATTATCACTTTTTTCTCTTTGTTGCATTTTTTCATCTTTTTTTGTTGTTGTTGTTAAACCACAACAAAATTTTATGTATTTTTTCTTCTTTTTGTAATCATTTTTTAAAAAAAATAAAAATAAATAAATTGCTGACTATAATGTCTTTTTTGATCAGTAGAAAAGACACAATAATATTGACAAAGGAAGAATCCTAAAAGAAATCCTATCAAGCCATCCCTTTTCTCCAGCAAGGGAGAAAACTGGCAGTTCAAACAAATAAATAAATGAAGATTAATTGTGAACTGGTTGCAGTGAGTAAAGAAAAAGGCAGAAGAGCACAGGTGTCATAGATGTGGACATTTTGTTAGAGAGACCTGAACAATTTTTGATGAAAATAAGATAATTGTTTTTTAAAAACTGCCTTTTTATTGAGTGTAATGGAAGGCAAAGCATATAGCTTGTTGAGATGGTTAACTGCTGCACAAAAAGCTTTGCAACACAGCTTTTCCAAAGTAGTGAATTTAATGCAAAAACCTTTAATACCCAAACCGTTAGCAATTGCAAAGTGATTCTAGTTTAAATTCTAGTTTAAAGAGACTGAGAGAATCAACTGGAGCAACTGCTGTTGATAAAAAGCTGTCTGAACATTTGAAAATTAAAGAAAATTGACGAAATTCACTAAACGATGTAGTGAAAGATCAGCTAATCTATGGAATTCTGAAATAAAAATAAAAATAAAAGAAATTCTTTAAGAGGCAGATTCAGCCTGTCATTCTCCTCAGCACTGCCAGAGCTTTCTTCCCGGGGCTGGATTCCCATGAGGCTGGAGGAAGAGCTGGAGGACTCCGAGGAACTTCCTTCGCAGGGGGTTGTAGAGACTGGTTGATCCACATCCACGTGCAGTTCTGCTGAATGGTTCCCATGAATGTTCTGTAAGACAGCATTTGAAATTGTTATCTCCATGGAAACTGCTGTTAGAAATATGATAGAGCTGCAGTCAGGAGTAAAAACAAATGCAAATAAGCTTGCAATCAAATATAGACAGAGAAGATCAAGTCAAAATGAACTGCATTGTAATTGTGGCAAAGATTCACATACACCGACTCAATGTGGATTTAAAGGAGAAACCTGCAGAAAATGCAGTACGATTGGGTATAATACAGAAAAGCAAACTATCTGATAAACAAGCAATTATTTAAAATAACAAAGTCTGTGCCACTGATGAAGAATGTGATAATAAAAGTGAAAGGAATGTATAAGCTGTAAATCTATAGCATAAAGGATGAAATGAGATCAGTAATATGGTTTACACCAAAAGTGAATAGCAAAGCCATATCAGTGCAATTGGTCACTGGTTCTGCTGTCTATCACAGCATGAATTTGAGCAACATTTCTGAGATGCTAAACTAGAGCTGTCATAAATCCAGTTAAAAACTTATACAAGAGAAAGTATCATTCACTTTGAAAAGATACCTGTAACTGTAAAACACAATCATCAGCAAGGTATATTAGACTTATATGTTGTGAAAACAGATGGGCCATACACTATGGGAACATGACTGGCTGAGGAAGTCGCTGCTGGATTACAGTTAAGTCAACAGCTTGTGTACTACAGTATACTTCCTATCATAGAGACTACAGAGAATAAATTGAAAAAGATTTTGGATGGCTTTCTTCAAGAATGGCATTGGCACACTCAAACACAGCAAAGGTAAGATAGTGTTATAGGAAAATCCTGTACCCAAATTTCACAAAGCATGCTCCATTTGACAGATGCAGAAACGGAGCTGGATTGGATGGAAGCTGAGGGAATGCTTCCAAAAGCTTATTGGAGTCCATGGGCTACACTTGTGGTTGAAGCAACTAAAAAGAGCAGATCTATCAGGACCTACATATGGTGATTTTAAAGCTAATATGCTTTTAAAGTTACTATTCTTCTATTATGGTCTCTACCTAGAATTGAGGACACTTCTGCTAACTTTGCTGAGAGACATTTCAGCAAAATAGGCTGATTTCTTTACAAATGGAATGGAGGAAGATTTCAAGGTGTTCCTTTCCATAACTATATACAAAGAGGTATATTAATATAGCATGCTTGTTTGTGGAGCAGTGCCTTCACCAACACGTTATCAGAGGGCCGTGGAACGAGTGCTACAAGATTGTCCAGACATTCAGTGTTATTTAAACGAGATCATTGTCACCAGATAAAACTTTGAGGTGCATCTGAGAAATCTTAAGATAGCATTGCAGAGATCAGCTAACTTTGGCCTTCAAACACCATGGAATGTATGTGAGTTCTGTAAGCTTCGCATTACCAATTTTGGCCATGATATTGATGAACAAGGCTTATGCTAGCATATAGAGAAACTTCAGGTAGTTATGAATGCCCCAGGGCTCCAAGTCATGATACACCTATAATTCTTTCAGGATCTGTTATTATAGCAAATTCTTGCCAAATTTAGCCACTGTGGTCCACTGCTCAAACACTGTGCTGCATGTGGGTTGGTTATGGCAATGGACAAACAGTGCAAACGCATCAAATGTGGTGCTTGCACATTATTACCTGCACTTACCAGTGAAAGTGACTTGTGATGCTTCACAATATGGCAATCCCATGGTTATGACACACCTCATGAAAGATGGCAGTGCATATGGAAAGGACTGTACCTTCATCAATGATCATCAGCCACTGCTGTCAATCTTCAAGCTACAAAAAGCGATTCTGCGTATAACAGCTGTTCAAGTGCAGCATTGGGCTTCATTCCTTGGCACAAACAGATATAAAACAGAATTCAAAAGGATGTGTAACCATGCTAATGTGGATGGATTGTCTTGTCTACCTCTAGAGAATAAGCAGTCTGAAAATCCATGTGAGGTAGGGATTCCTTTGACATATTGTCTCTCACAGAGATGGATAGTCTTTCTATCATAGCTGAGATGATTCAAAGAGAAATTAGGAGAGACCCAACAGTGTCTCAAGTCTACACAGCAACCCAGAATATATGGAATACAGTACCTGGCAAAGATCTCTGTTCTTTGAGTCTTACTGGACAATAGTGTGTCTGACATAATACAACAAACAGCCCAAGCTATGTAAGCCTTAGATTTGAGGCAAACAGACAGCAAAGCAGTTGCGAGTTTGTGAGCTTTAACTGACCTACTGTAAATCTTTCAACAGAAACTGAAGCAGAAATAAGAGCAAGCCATTAGACAGGCTTGAAAATATAAAAGTCAGAGTTTGTGCCATGTAAATTATGTTAGCAGAACAACATTGTTTGCTTGAAGAACCTGCAGGCAGGAAAGCTTAGATCATCCAAGAACGGGCCATGTGTCTAAAGCAAGAGAAATCTCCAAAATCCAGCTGAGAAATCAAGCCAAACATTTGTTCACAAAGCAAGGAATAATACATCACAAGAAACAGGAAGGTTGTTTCCAACATGAGACATGAATCTTGAGAACCTCTTATATAGCCAGAATCCCTGGCCTTAATTAGAAAAGTGGATACCCCCTTCTCTTGAGCCCTTTTTAGCTGGTGATGTGATTTAGGACTTGGACTCTCCCAAGGACAGGCTTTGACTCCTTGCTATCTGAATCAGCAGCCATCTGCAGTGAATCTGACTCATCACTCAAATGTAGCTTGGAATGTTGTTAGTGGCCAGGAGTAGATGAATAAGTCGCTCAGGTGATCAACATGTTTAAAAGATATCTCAAACTGCACCGCTTCACCTGTGATCAGTTTGGCCACAGTTCATATAGATTTTGCAGGACTATTTGTGAACACAACTGTTTTCTTTTTGTAAATACATGTTCAAGTGAGCTGAGGTGTTTTCAGCGATTTCAACATCAGTCATGCATATAAATAGATGTATTGAGAGAATTCTTTGCAAAATAGTATTCCAAAGCAATTAGTGAGTGGCAATGGTCCAATCTGAGGCTAAACAGCTTCATGCATTCCAGGAGTGGGGGCAAAGTGGTGGGGGGAGGGAATCAACCAGACATCAGCACCATATTTCTCAGGTACAAATGGATTGTGGAGTTCTTGGTGCTCTCTAAGCTTAGTTATTTGCTTGCAGATGTTTCATTACCCAACTAAGAATAACTTCAGTGGAAGTGTTTGCTGCCTGTTTATATACAGTAGTTTGCTGTGCCAGTTTTGATGGGGGTGTGGTTTCCTCCTTGGAGGTTCCTTGATTATTGTTTTCTGCCTGATTGTTTTTCTGGTGTTGATCCCTGCTTTTCTGAATGTTGGCTGCTGGAGGGGATTGTGTTCAAGTCTTTTTGTTTCCTTCTTAGGTTTTTATTGTCTCTTTTGAATGATATGTAAATGTGGTTTATCTCTATCTGTCTAAGGGATGGCTGATTTGTCTGAATATTAAGCTTTCCATGCAAGGTGGTATGGAGAACTGTAAGGCTAACAGGGAACAGAGGATGACAACCCCATCTCCAAATTATATTGTCACCACCCTGAAACAAAAACCAGATCTAGTATGTGACCCTCAGAATGACTTGGGTAATAAATAACTTGGATCAGGTCTGTGGTGGCCATGAACTGAACCACTTCTTATCCTGGGCCCAGAAAAGGTAGATTGAAATCCCCAAGTACCATATGTCTGGGGAATTCCACTGCCAACCCACCCAAGCATCTCAGGCAGGGAGGCTGCTATGCATCAAGGAGTCTAGTAGAATAATGGCAAATCCATCTGAACTCTACAACCCAACTTCACAACTAGGGTCTGTTACAGGGGCTCCCAGGTTCTGCTTATGGTCACTCACTCACTCACACACACCCTGTTGAGGCACGTGGATCTTGTAAGTCTCCCTTGCTTTCTACCTGGGTTTTCCAGATGGGTACAGCTGGAACAGACAAGACACACAGCCCTGGGCAACAGGTGAGAAGTAATTAGGGACATGCACACATTGCTTTCAACTGAACACTAAGGCACCACAGGTTCTTTGGAATAGACAAAGACCCAGTAAATTTAAAGTAACAGCAAAACTTTATCAGTTACAATGTACATTTGTTCTTTCTCTCTGTCTCTCACACACACACACTCATCCACACGTACCCATGTCCTCCTCAACTGGGCTGCCAGGCACTAGCTAGAGGGACAGAAGCCACCAAGTCTGGATCCAAAGACTCAAAGATGACTCAAGGAGTGGGCGGGCTTCAGGAACCCTTTTATCCCTAGAAGTCTTTGCTTTGTTGATTCACAAGACTGGCAGCTACTCTTGCCTTGTTAATTTACAAGTCTGGTAACTGTTGATGGGTTGGGGGGACGTTTCCAGTGCTCAGGCCCAACTTCCTTTGTCTGGTTCAGGTGACATTTTTTTCCTTTGTTTCCTTAATGACTTGTTTCCTTCTTATCTACCTCCTCAAAAGGGTCTTTTAGACAATATCCCTGGCCTTTTGACCTCTCTGCTTACATGCCTGCTTCATCTTTTAGTTATGGCAGCTTCAGCCTAGTCTCACAGGTCCCACATCCAGTTATCTGAGGACCAGTGCCCTGACAGTCACCAGAGTCTGTTGGATAATAACAGCCACTCCACCACAGAGTTATAGTTGATGCCACAATCAAAACACTGGTGGGCACAGTTCTGAAGGAAACCCCTCCCCCACTCCATGCTGAACCAAGTTTTTTTTTAATGCATACAAAAAGTCAGTCCCCTCATCTACAATGAAATCATGGATGAGGCAAGCTTTATTACAGACCAACTCTGCATACAGTTGTAAGCCAGGAGCACTGAAGCTGCAAAGTACAGGTTTTAGAGCTGAGCACGGGGGCTGGAACATAGTCTTGGCAACAAGCTCTAAGGCCGCCTTCCCTGAGAGCAGCCCACATATAACCCTATGGCTGTTGCTATCCTGAAGCTATTGCCTGCCCTCTCTCCCACCCACCCTGAATATCACATACCCCCAGTCCATGCTCTCCTATCCTAAGGTTAAAGGATTTCCTTCATACAATCCAGTAACTCACTCCTGCAAGTAATCATCAGTTCTGAATCCCTGGGTGCTTCTGCACAACATGAAGCACAATAACTCTGGCCCAACTTGATTGAAACTCCTGAGATACCACCAGTAGCACTTACCGCTGAAGTAGGCACAAAGCTGTCTGTTGCTCCATGGTCATCAGTATTATTGTACACTCCAAGCATTCCTATGTGTGGTGAGATATGTTATCCCATTTGCATATGAAATCCACCACAATGCCTAGATTTATATAAACAATAGAATCTGCATCTTGGCAGGGACAATATATTGGATTATTATTCTTATTGTTTAAATATACATGTGATCTTGTATTGTTATTCAGTTTCCTTGGGCAGCTTTATATGTTATATTTTTTGCAGATCTGCTAGAGTTAGTTATTCCAGAAGTTTCAATAAAGCAAGCAGCAGAAAAACCTACTTCTGACTTTAGTGCCATTTGTTGATCAGTAGGAAAGACACAACATTGTAGTTCTCCAATGCGGTTGAACTATAACCAGTAGGAGACACAATAAGGATGGCCACTGAGATATAGTTGAGGAACATCTTTCATGGTACAATGATACAAATAGCCACCATAACATTCTCCTCCACTGATTTGTCTAATCCCTTTAAAAATAATCAAACTACATATTTTGCATTTTTATCACTATAAAATAGGCATGTGGGTTCTGGATTAGGATTCGCCAACTGTTTGCTTCCCTGAATTATGCACAACATATATCACTCATCATTTAAAGAAGAATAAGAAAACCTCTACTGTTACCAATAAGCTTTTTTCTGTAGTCCTTTAGGACTACGTACTGGGCACAGTTCTTTTATCCTCACCAATGTCAGTTGTCTTAATTTATTCTGTTTTTTTCTCTCCCTTCCCCTTATTTAAAACTTTACTTAGAAGGGTGGAAATGTGTGGGATCTGCTTGTTTAAAAATGTATATGTTGACCTTCCAAAACAAGGTAGATGTAGTGGGGGAGGGAGAGACATGCAGAAAATTAATGTGAACCAAGCTATACGGTGCATTCAGAGAACAGACAGCTGAGTTATCAGTAAGACACTTATGTAAGTAAGTTAGATATCTTATTTAAGCCTCAGGTTCATATCCATGTTGCCACAGAGCTAGCTCTACCATTAGACAGAGTGAGACAACTGAGGACATGTCCACATTTACCTTTTCAGCATCTCTTGTCCTGTGCTCATGGCAGTGTTAGCTTAAACTGGCATAAGAAAAGCATGTCCAGGCTGAGACACCTTGGAAACAGCTTGCAAAGAATTCAGTCTAGAGTATATGCTACCTCCCATTGGGCTGGGCCCCATTGCCTTGCCTCTACCTCGCTGTTCCAGGACAACAGTTGCCAACTCCTTTCCTTCCTGTGGGTGGGTCTTCCCGGATATATATAATTTTATATGTAGTAATATGTATTCATGCATAGAAGCATATCTATACAAACTAAAGTTAAATTTATATTTACAAAGTTAAAGCATCAAAGGTCTCTTTCACTCTAATAACTTCTAACTTCTCTCTCATCAGTGTTGTTAATTATAGTTTCCTTTCCTTCATCTAGCTAGCTTTCCTAACTAGCCTAGAGCTATTTTAAAAAAAGGAAGTGCAGAGTTCCACCATTTGATCATTTCTCCAGTCACTTGAGGTAAAAGGGTTCAAACAATGAAATAGTGGAACTTTGCACTTAAAAAAACAAACCCTCAGTTAGCTAAGGAAAACTAGAAGAAAACAGTACTTGAAAAAAATAATATTTCTGTTGGGTTTTAAATCAGCACCCTCTTACATAGCAGGCAAAGCTCTTAGCCACTCTGTGTTATTAATACTAAAGATAAGGACCACATCTTATAAGGTCTTAGATATGACAGTAAATATTGCCTCAGTTGGGGGGCATTCCTTGAGAAGTAGCCTATGAAGTACTGGGTTTAGCTGTAAGAAAGTACAGCACTGCTGTCAACATGGACAAGAGCACTTGAAGCAAAAAGAAGAAAAGATTGTTTTCAAACCACTGCAGGAAAATGAGCTTGGAGGTCACATTTACAAAGGGAGGGAGATGAGTAAAGGCTGGCATCTCTTTCCACCCTCAGAAGTGGTTGCTGTCCTATTCTGGTGACAGGGAACTAGATAGTGCAAATAAACCCTGACTTAGTCTAGTGCAGAAGGCTCTGTTATTGAACTGCATGTCCAGTCAGCTTCTGTATATGAAATGGGATGGATGGATGGATGGATGGATGGATGGATGGATGGATGGATGGATGGATATATATATATATATATATATACACACACACACACACACACACACACACACTCACACACACACATACATACATATATACATATATTTTGTTTAGTCGTTAAGTCGTGTCCGACTCTTCATGACCCCATGAACCATATTGCACCAGGCCTTCCTGTCCTTCACTGCCTCCCTGAGTTTGCTCAGTTTCATGCTCATTGCTTCAGTGATGCTATCTAACCATCTCATCCTCTGCCGTCCTCTTCTCCTTTTGCCTTCAATCTTTCCCAGCATCAGGGTCTTTTCCAAAGAGTCCTCTCTTTGCATTAGGTGACCAAAGTATCTGAGCTTGAGCTTCATTATCAATCCTTCCAATGAGCAATCAGGGTTGAATATACATATATATACATGTATGTATGTGTGTGTGTGTGTATGTATATATATATATGTATATATATACATATATATACATATATATACATATATATATACATACACACACACACACATACATACATACACACACACACACACATATATATATTTCCCTCTGGTGGCAAAACATTTTGACCCACTTGGCCACCTGAAGCCTAAAACAGTATGTATGGAAGGCTCCATGTCAGATTTTGACTGAGAAACATTTACTTTTTTTTCCCTTCTGGAACATGGTTTGAGGACATTTCTTCCATAATTTGAAAGCTCCACGTACTGTATGGTGAACATTGGAGGCCCTAATTAAATGTGCTGTTTTGCTATTGCTCAGGATTTTATTATAATAGAAGAGGAGTGGGGACCTTTTTCAGCTTAGAGGCAGAATTCCAATTTAGAAACAATCCAGGGTGCTTTATCCACTGAAGAAGGAGGCCAAGGTCAAAGCAGATGTCCCTAATGAGACCGTTGATGTCTCTTTTCCTTCACAAGCAACTGAAAGGCCAAGTGGGAAGCAATTTAAAATCCAATCCGTATGCAAGTTTACAAAAGGTAAGTATCATGTAACAACTAAAGATAGTGAGAGAGATAAGTAAAAGACCAGTCAGAGGCAGGACCGTTACATAGACAGTGGTACCTAATAACAAGAAGCAAATGCTGTCCATTGGAAGATGCAAACTCAACTCCAGCAATCATCAAAGGGCTCTCAAATAGCTGAAAATGCCAGCCAAACCTTGGCAAAACAAATTCTGAAGATTCCAACACAGCCTGAAACTTTGAAGCTCCCTCCAGAGATAAATAAATCTCTAAAGTGCTCTTTGCACTTACAAAGCAACAGGCAAAGATTAGAAGGTCAAAGGAAGGCCGGACAGCTAGATTCTCAAGGCAATTTAACACAGCAAAAATACACAAATAAAAAACCAAAAATTTAAAAAAGAAAAGAAATCCCTCCACTGTCCCTGCCTCTCCAAATATCTCAGAGATAAGGATTAAAAGCAGGGAATATGTTCTTAAATAAATAAATAAAGGGGAGAGCAAATTGGAGTGCTCAGGAGGCTGGATGAGAGACCACAGGGACCAACAGAGGAACCATATTACTGATCTTAATTGTACTGACCTACAATCATTATTTTACAGCCAATATATGTATCTTAATTGACGTCAGGAGGGCAGGCCTATTAAAATATAAGATCTATCAATATAAAATAATACTTACTTCTTTTTTTTCAGGGTCAGATGAATACATTTAGCTTGAGTTAAAGCATTTCCTTATTTATCTTATGGTACTTATAACCCATCCTGGACTGTGGATGCCATACAACATCAAAACAAAACAAAAAATTAAAAACATAACAATAAACAGCTAAATCCAGAACAGAATCAAAACCAGAAATAACTAGCACAGAAACCAAAGGAATAAAACTCAGACAGCTATATATCTTTATTAGGAGGATCTCTGCCTTGTTTGGAGAAGACTTGAGAAGAAAGTACAGAGTTTATCTGCCCAAAATGGCGATTGGCTTATTGATCTAACAAGACATGCTTTCCTTTTATTCTGCTGTCTTCCAAATGGCAACTTACTCTGTCTTAAACCTTAAAATTTGAAAGGCATTCTTTCAAATAATACCAATTATTGCAATGTAGTCTCTGCAAGAGAGAATTTCCTAACTATTTTATATGAAGTGCAACAGAAGCTTATTACTGTAAACTGTGTGATGTGAAATGCTACTCCATTGCAAGTTTTCACCAACTATCTTTTAATGTTTAGCTTGTCAATAAGGCTAAACTTTCAAATACTTCTAGTGAAATATATGAGGCAGTACAAACTAGTAGGACAGTTATCTAGATTTATGGAACAGCTTATTACAACTTTTATAGCCACTGAAATCTGGCTGTTGAATATTTTTTCCTGTAGTATATTTCATTCTAAACATAAAGCTAAAGCATCTCATTTAATTTTATAATGATGCAGGCTCTTCTGGAAAATATAATATAAAACAAAATCTTGTGCTGTGAAAAATGATGTGAAATGCAATCATCTGCTTCTGTTTGAAATATGAAATATTTCAAAAATGACAATACGGTTTTTGCTTATACACACACACACATATACGCATACAGAGGGGGTGGGGAGGGAGAGAGAGACTTAATCAGGTTATTTAATGAAAACAAAACCAACCATAAAGGTAACGGGACTTCAACACAAGAGTAAACATTTGCTGTGCTCTTAAGATATGTTTCTCATTTTCAGGCTTACTATATTACTTATTTCCTTCTGGAAATTGCTCCATTTCCTGCTTCTTCTTTCTCTTTATCCTATATGAGACCTAATCTTGTCATTCAAAGAGTTTAGAAGACTGTGGTAACAATTTGAAGGGAAGCCAACTGAAAAGTTCTAGCTGTGTCAGTTGGCCTTCCACACACCGACCTACCCCCCCATAGTAAACCTCCCTCAGCAGGTTTTTGTCACACATCAGGAGCTAACAAGCAGGAAGCAACATCTGTCTTATCAGTACCAGGTAGTTGGGAACCACCATTTTAATCTTCTAGAATGTCCTCACTACTTTGGAGAACTTTGGGAATAATTAATGGGAGAATGCCTGCGAGACATCAGTAGTCAGTTGTCCTGAAAGGTTCCTTATGATGCTGTGTGCCAAGGCTGGGCCTGTGTAGTGCAGTGTTTCTCAATCCCAGAACCTTTAAAATGTGTGGACTTCACCTCCCAGAATTCCCCAGCCAGCCATGCTGGCTGGGGAATTCTGAGAGGTGAAGTCCACACATCTTAAAGGTTCTGGGATTGAGAAACACTAGTACAGTGCATAAGTGACAGTATGCTGTGCGTGAGTTGCAGGTAGTCCCCCAACCCTTATATATCTATTTTAAGGTCCCAGATTCTTCTGACTGCACTGCCAACATTTCCGCATTGTGATTTTCCAACAAAAATTGGTAATCGGGTTTCTTTCTCTCTCCCTCTCTCTCTCTTTATGTATGCTAAGACCTAGAATACGGTTAATAAAACATTATAGGAAAAAAAATCCTGAAATACTCCCCCATCCCCAAACCTGGAAAATGGAGAAAAACATGTGTAATGTAGCCTTACGAACATCATTACTCTGCTCATGACACCTTCACACCCAAAATATGAAGCATGGGCCCAATGTAGCAAATAGTACCGATACAACAGTACAAGCTTATGAATCATAATAAACTGACAACAGTGAGTTACAACAAACTCAGTAGACACTCTATTATCTCACCTAGATAGAAATGATGATGCTACTCCATCTTGGCTCATGATAACACTGATAAGTCAGAAATAAAACAAATAAGTTTCAGGTTATACTTTCCATCACATAGCTCAGCACATCTGCAGTTTTTCTGTAGCTTGTTTATGACTGAATCCACTCAAACGATGAAAGCTAGAGATAACTTGGGCTGTTGAAGATGCTTATTAGCATTCATCTATGATTATATCTGTCTCTTCCACCCCAGCAGATCCATTTACATATATTAATCTAGTGGAGTTACAGATGGCTCAGTGGTTAGAAATTGCTCTGACATTTAAACTTATCTGTTTTTAATTGCGTGCTTGGAAATCCTGAGCATAGCACCTAACACAATCTTCTGTGCTTTGATGGCCTTACCAGAGGCTGGAGGGTCCCAGGTTGGAGAAGTTATTTTTTTTTTTTTAAATGCTTTTAAGAATGGCAATTAAGCACACACACACAAATCAGAAAATGCTGGCAAGTAGGGTTTCAAGCAACTCTGATATAATTTAATATTCTTAGTGAGACTGTAATCATATACCAGACTATTAGAAAGTTTTTGAGGTCATGTGGTTCAACCATCCTCCTCTATTTAATGCAGGGTGTACTTATAAAATGGTTATCCTGCCCCTATCTAATATCTAGCTGCAATATCTTCTTACCCAGAGTACAGGAACAGTCACAAGTTTGATCATATATATACTTGTTCTTATAAACCATTTTGGAAGTTGTTCTTATTTTCAAATGGAAAATTGAGGCTAAGAAGTATTAATTTTCTAGATGAAATCATGTCTGGATATGAATGAAGAACTGAAACCCAGCCAGTTTTTAGGATATTCTGTTGGAAACACCAATAGAGCCAATTTGGTGTAGTGGTTAAGGCATCAGGCTAGAAACCGGTGGACTGTGAGTTCTGGTCTTGCCTTAGGCACAAAGCCAGCTGGGTGACCTTGGGCCAGTCACCCTCTCTCAGCCCTAGGAAGCAGGAATTGGTAAACCACTTCTGAAATCTTGCCAATAAAACTGCAGGGACTTGTCCAGGCAGTCACTAGGAGTCAAAAACTGACTCAAAGGCACCCCCCCAAAAAAGGAAACACCAGTTTATAACAACAATAACAGCACAGTAAACATGACAACAGGTTGGATTCTAAGCTGGATGTTACTTTTTAGAATATTTATTTACAGCATACAAATTAAGCATCTTAATTTATTTCTGGAGAAGCCAAGTTATTTATATTGTAAGCACAAACTTTAAAAGTTTGGTTATGACTTTCAAAGAGTGGAACCAGGCTATTTCAAGAATGGCCCTTCCCATATGACTATTCCTATGTATTAGTTCCATGTTTTTGACCGGGGAGCTCTGTTTGAATTCTAGCTCCTTCTGAATTTATGTTGGATAGACCAGAGCAAGGGCAAGTTGAGGAAGCAGCATGATCAAAGCACCATCCCTTTGTACATGCATGCAATATTGATACAAGTCCACAACCACCATCTTGATGTTTTTTTACCCTCCCTCTTCCACCCTCCCCCCATGGATACTATTGATACAAGCTTCCTTTTTACTGAAAGAAACATACGATTATTTTCAATTATTCTCCTTTCTTGTAAAGCTCCTGAAAATATCTAATCTGGAAGGGTGGGAGACCCCCTGACACAGTATGGGAGATGGCTTTATTATATGCCAAGGACAAAGGAAATTGATGAAAATTCCTCTTTCTTCCTTGTTCAAATAGCAGCCTATCTGGTTCCCAACCAATTCCCTACCAAGGAATTCCCTACCAAGGCCTTCTACTTAATGTATGCAAATTCTTTACCACAATTAAATAAAAGAAACTGTCTCTCTGGTATAAGATCTCTTTAGGGTTTAATCTTAACCCTTACAAAATTATATCATAAAAAGCTTATAGGATTTCCATTGTCATCTCCCAAGAATGCATTTCTTTTTATATACAAGCTAGAGTATTTGTACAAAATGTCATTCTTAGCCTTCTGTAATGAAGTAAATAATGAAGTTACATTAAGATGAACATAAATTGAGAACAATTAAATACACATTACATTGATCAGCCAGACAGTAGTACAAGGGGGTAATGAATGCAAAGACACTTTTAAAAACTGAACACAAAGAATAAAACCAGTTTATCATGCCTCATAAACTGAGTTTCAGTTTTAAGTTGTAACAATAATTTAAAGTATAAACTTCTAATAAACAGCCAGGGGAAGACTTTATTTTGCTGTTATACCCAAAAACAGCAGAGAGAAGGCAGAGTTTATGTATGTCTGTGTGAGAAAGGGAAAGAGAATAAGAGAACCATCTTTTCCAAAATAAGTCTTAATATTGGATGCGTGTAACTGGGTGAATTATGTAGATGTATTGATAAGTACTGTACTGTATGTGAAAAGATATTGCTGCCAGTCTAAGTGCATGGTAAATTTGCTCAGTATTCAGATATTTGCACTATGATGAACATTACAGCATTAGCAACAAGCTGCCTAGTCTGAAAAAAGCCCAATGAAAGTTCTAGATGAATCAGTCATACTACCTGTGTAGTATATTAAAAATCAGACTATGTCAGTGACAGATTAGATGCATGATATGGTCTCATGCTATGTACAATTTGAACAGAAGCCTCCTTTATTTTTATTTATATATTTAAATAACCTATTGAGGGTGGTGAGAACAGGCATGGTAGCTCTGCCTTTTCAATGTTCCTCGAATGTGATGATCGTAACAAACCAGACAATAAACACAGGTCAACCTGCTGGAGCAGCCACTGCTGTTTGCAAAGGAGGTTTATTTTACAAACTGAAGCTTATTACATGAGTTAGTTACCCTGAGTCTATATTACACACGTCTTTCTATTTTCTAAGTTGCTCTTCTGTTACTTAGGGATTCTACTTTTCTTTAATGCAGTGTTTCTTTCCATTCCAACAAACCCCCTGGCTCTATTCTTATCCATATGCTCTTATTTTCATTTTGCTATTCATCTATTGTTACATAACTCTTAACAAGGTGTTGATTTTATTTGTAGTATTCCTTCCTGCTTTGCACGAGAAAGTACTCTTAACTTTCAGTTAGTTAGGCAGACTTTGGGGCTATTTACTCCTCCTGTTAGCTCCCAGCTCAGGGCAGGCAAAGACAAGCTTGCCAGTTAATCTTTCTTCTGTTGTCCATGACCCTTCATCATTCTGGCATACTCAGAACACAGCCACTTATTTGTTGAATAGCCATGTCTTAGAACTTCCATTCAAGCTCTGCATTTTTCCTTGTCCCACAAATGTACAGTAACTTCCCCTCAGAAACAGCAAATCTTCCAACAACTACCCCTCACCATGCTCTCTTATACTCCATCACATTTCCTCCAAGCAGCAGCTCAAAAACTCCCAATAACACATTGTCTCTATTTCAGCCCTTTGACTCAACCTTTCGTCTTGTAAGGAAGGGAAGGTGACCATATGGAGTTCATGTGTTTTGAGCTTACATGACAGGGACAAGCTCCCATGATGAATGGTGGATAATTGTGATGCTAATGAAGTCTTATCTTTCAACTTAAGCTGGTGAATCTGGAGGAAGTCACTTTCTCTGGCACACAAACTTTTTATTTTTTTTAAGCTTGGAGAAAGCTTTTTTTAACCTTAAAGAAGGCATTTTTCCAATCCACTGGCCAAGCATTTTGGCCAGGAGGTTAGCAAGCTCTGTTGTTGATGCAATTTTATGACTGATGTTATGGGCTAGTGTTTATAACTGTTGAGTCTTTGTATGCCACCCAGAATCACTGCAGCAAGATGGGCAGCCATATAAATTACTCAAATAAATCAATCAATCCCAAGCTTTCAGTGTGGCTGGAGAGTACATGTCCCTCATTCCATTTACAATTCTTCTTTGGCTGCAGCTGATGAGGCAAATCCCCCTTGAGGCCATTCTATCCCTCCCTCCCCCTGTCTGATAATTACAAGAGAGAGGGAATTTTCAGTTCTTCTTCAGGTGATTGGTGAATTCCCTCCTTCTAGCTAATCTACCTCTCCCTCACAGTGGATTTTCTGAACCTTATAGTATTTCTCAAAATTAAGTTGCACTGGCTATCCAGTCCCCTTCAAGAGGCCATATGTATAGAGATGCATCAGTGGGTACGAAAACAGATTTAAAAACCCATTGCATTATACCTTGTGTGCTGTTTTATATACCTTTATTTTTTATTGGAGTGATAAACCTGAAGCCATGATAGATTGCAGCTCCCTCTTTGGTGGGCATGTAATGATAAACATGGGTTTACCTTTGAAAAGAGTCCTTCTTCCTCTACAGCCCTTCCATTGCTGGCCTTGTCAACTTCAAAATAGCAGGAGATGAAGTTCTGCACAGTGGACCCTTCTATGTTTCCACTGGGGGAGCAGAGAGTATGGTCCCACTCACTCTTCTCACTGGTGAAATATGGCTAATGACGTGGGGCATGAAAATATGAAACAAAGCTAGGCAAGCTGCAGTTTGGGTATCAGATAGGGCAGGGATAACCTTAGTTATTGGGGCAGAATGTCTGTGTTGCATATATTGTTTCATACTATGCAGTTGTTTCCAGGGTAACAGTTGTAATAAGTGGGATATAACAAAAGCAGTAATAACGAATGTGTCTCTGAAGCCCATAAAGATTTCTGAATGAAATGCCCGAAGGGCACCTATCGTGATTAGTGCATTAATGCTATATGTTAACTAGCAACAGCCACAAATACAAGTTTAATACTTTTTAAATGAAAATTGCATGTGTACATGGCAATGTTGCTTGAATAGCCATCTTTAAAAGAAGGAGAAAAACAGATACTTATTTATCTATGTCCCTCTAAATTCAGGGAGAGAGAGACAAATAGATGAATTTTCCTACACTTTTGCTGCTGTATAGCATAGTGGTTAGAGCACTGCCCTTTGATGCAGGAGAATGCGGTGGCTGCTACCTGTTTATCAGTAGGGGTCCTTGGGCAAAGACCCCCTAACGCTTCACCTGCCTACCAAAAATATGAGAGTGACACAAACTAAGAGAGTCATGCTGGCTCGGATGTCGCCCGGATTAACAAGGTCCATGTCAGATGTTGGAGAACCAGGACAATCTGATGATAAGTAGGCTACTGAAACAAACTATATGTAGACGAGACAAGAGAATCTGGAATTGATGGAATGCTACTGCAACAGTAGACCTAATGAGAGGGGATATATGAAATGTATGAGGGAACTATGGATGGACAGGAGACCTACATCCACACTTGGAGAAACAGCTAGTTACCCAATGCTTCAGCCAGAGGCTCAAAACACCAGTTGCTCATAGATAGAGCAGTCACCCGAAACTCAAGGTCTAGACAGACCAATCTGAGCACAGCCTGGATTGACTACAAGAAAGTCTATGACTCAGTGCTACACACATGGATCTGCGAATGCCTGGCACTATACAAAATCAACAGGACACTAAGGACTTTCCTCAAGAATTCAATGGGACTGTGGAAGACAACACTGGAAGTCAACTCAAGACAGTTCACACAAGTCACCATCAAGTGCAGCATAAACCAAGGGGATGCACTGTCCCCGCTGCTATTCTGCATAGGCTTGAACCCTCTCAGCCAGATAATCACAAGGACTGGATATGGGTACAAGTTCAAGAGCGGAACTACCATCAGCCACCTCCTCTATATGGACAACATTAAGCTGAAGGCTAAGAGTGAACAAGACATCAACTCATTGATCCACCTGACACGGATCTACAGTGAGGACATTGGGATGTCATTCGGACTGGAGAAGTGTGGCCGGATGGTAGTAAAGAGAGGGAAGGTAGTTAAGACTGATGGGGTGGAACTACCAGTGGGCCACACAGCAGACATAAAAACCAGCTACAAGTATCTTGGTATCCCACAGCCACATGGGAACCATGATGAGGAGGCAAGGAAGAATACAGAAACATCCAAATATCACCAAAGGATAAGGCAAGTCCTGAAGAGCCAGCTCAATGGGAAGAGCAAGATCCATGCCATCAACATGTACACCTTGCCAGTCATCAAATACCTTTTTGGTATAGTGAGCTGGCCAAAGAAGGACATGGAGGCAGTTGATGTGAAGACCCAGAAGCTCCTCACAATGTACAGAGATTTCCACCCCGAGTCCAACACCCAGAGACTGTACACCAGCCAGAAAGAGGGTGGACGGGGTCTGATGAGTGTCAAAGCCACTGTCCTAGATGAAACCCAGAGCATCTAGGAGTACATCAGTAAGATGGCACCCAAAGGTGAGCTGTTGAGAGAATGCCTGAGGCAGCAGCAGACATGGGAGGAAATTCAAGCAGAGGAAGTGCCATGGCAAGACAAGACCCTGCATGGGATGTACCATCAACAGATAGCTGAGGTGGCTGACATTAGGAAATCCTACCAGTGGCTGGAAAGGGCTGGACTAAGACAGCACTGAAGCACTGATCATAGCAGCACAAGAACAGGCACTAAGCACCAGATCCACAGAAGCAGGGGTCTACCACACTAGACAGGACCCAAGGTACAGATTGTTCAGAGAGGCCTCAGAGACAGTCCAACACATAGTGGCAGGGTGCAAGATGCAGGTAGAAACAGCATACACTGAACAGCACAACCAAGTAGTAAGAGCACTTGGGGCTGTTACTCCTCAGCTGGGAAAGTGGCTCCAATAGATCCCAGGAACAACATCAGAGCTCTCTGTCCAGAAAAGTGCAGTGCTAGGAACAGCCAAGATCCTGCACAGAACCCTCAAACTCCCAGGCCTCTGGTAGAGGGCCCGAGAGTGAGGAAGACCCATACTATCCATGAGGTGAGAGGGGATGTATACCTATACATATATATACACACATATACACATATATACACACATACATATACACATACACAAGTACATACATACAATGTCCATTTTAATGTCTTCAGCTATAATGTTTGTGTTATTCTTTTAATGTAAAAATAGCTTGGCTTTTGCATTAATATAACAAGAGAAAGATCACACCCCATCTCCATAAAGCAGCTTATCATGTATGCGAAGACCTTTATGTACTATAATAAATTTTGAATTGAATTCTATATTACAAGTATGATTTAAAAGTTCAGTGAAGGTTGCCACTGAAGATGAAATGTGTTAACAGCCTAGCCTTCATAGTTTGACTCATATGCATTATTTCTTAATGTACTGTACTTAGATTAGAGCTGTAAATGAATAAATATTTTACAGCAGCTGCCATTATATTCCCAGAATATTTTAAATGGGGTTCCCACTGCAGATTTATAATGGATCTGTATAATAAATATTCTCCCTAAAGAAATAAGAAATGGGAAGCCATCATATTAAAGCAATATAAATATGGAATTATACCAGCTTTCAAAAGATGTATGTGCATTTCTCATATTTAAACAGTGATCCCCGACTCAAGCAAACATCAAAATGGGGAAGCTCAAGCAGTGTTAGTCTTCTGGTTTAAATCAATGGGATAAACATCTAGAAGCCCTTTTAGCTGCTGCTCACGGGGTCATTTGCACTTGCAGTAGAAATCCTTTCTTTGACAAATGGATTTGAACCTTGCAGCTTACCCCCATTTGCTATTTAAAGATTCAATTGTACAGGCCACCTCTATCATTAGGCAAAATGAAATTATCACTCCAGATCGCAGATTTTGGGTGATATGAAAGGAAGCAGATTGATCGTTAGGTAATTAGTTAGTTACTGCGTTTTTACTGCCAGGGATAAGAAAATATATTTGTTCTATCTCATATGACAATATAACTTGCCTGGCTATGGACACCATGAAATGAGAGGCGAATTGAGACAGTGCAGTATTTAGGCAGCAAAGTATCTTGGGCCAGTCCTGAAATAGGAGCAAAAAGAAAGACTGGTCATTTTTTTTTTTGTTCTTTGTTTTTTTGAAGGACATGTACTTTTGCAAACTATCAACAGTAAATCGAAGCAGCACCTGGTGCGGCATTCTGACATTGCATTTCCCTTCTGGTAGAACAGAGCTTATTACACTTCTGTAGGACATAATCAAAGGAAAAACACAAGAATTCTGGTGACCTAAGTTATCCTCCTCATTGAGGCAGCAAAATGAAGAATGCCCATGTGTTTATGGTAGCCCTTCGGGTTTGAAGAAGACACGCTGTTATGCAGTTCATCTGTGGACATGGAGGTGGCTCTGCAGTCCCAGTCCGGAAATGCAGAGCCTAGCACAATAGGGGCACTGGGAGTTCATTGTTGTAGTAACTGTGGGTGTCATTCTGTGACACCACTCATGGTTTTCTATCAGTTTTGGGTGGCACCTGTCTTCAAAGCTGGTGGAAGCTTCATAGCACAGGGCTTGCCAGCAGGTTCTGTCAGCAACTGCAGCTTCTGGATGTCACAGTGGCATAGGGTTTTTGTAACACTTCCATGATTGACCTCAAGGTCTCTTCCCAGATTCCAGTACACTATAGAGCAACTGGCAAGGCATACAGTGGTCATCCATGCTGATTGATTATTTATTTATTTATTTATTTATTAAATTTCTCCCCCGTCCATCTCCCCCACAATGGGGGACTCTGGGCGGTTCACCCAAAGCATTAAAACCATAAATACATATAAATACATAAAACATAAAAATTTAAAAACATTACTAAAAAAGAGGAAGAGATTCCAACAAGATGAAAGATCTCGGGCTGAAGTCAGCAGGCCTCTATGGGGCTAGCCATCCCCACGCTTGAAGTATTCCCTCCCCACCCCAGGCCAAGTGGCAGAAACAGGTCTTCAAAGCCCTCCGGAAGGCCAGGAGTGAGGAGGCCAATCTCACCTCCAGAGGCAGAATATTCCAGAGAGCAGAGGCTACCACAAAGAAGGCCCACCTTCTGGACCCCACTAATCAAAGTTCTTTTACTGCGGGGGTCCGAAGTATGCCCTCTCTGTGTGTTTGAGTGGGATGGGTTGAAGTCATGGGGAAGAGACAGTCCCTTAGGTAACCTGGTCCGATGCCATGTATGGCTTTAAAGGTGCAACACCTTGAATTGGACCTGGAAGCAGACTGGTACCCAATGCAGCTCGCGGAGCAATGGCGTTACATGGGCCCTTCTTGGGGCTCCAAAAATAGCCCGCATGGCTGTATTCTGGACCAGCTGTAGCTTCCGGATACTCTTCAAGGGTAGCCCCATGAACAGCACATTGCAGTAGTCTATCTGGGAGAAAACAAGGGCATGAGTTTGAAGGGCATCCCGATCCAGGAAACGGCATAACTGATGCACAACCCAAAGTTGTGCAAAGGCCCTCCTTGCCACAGCTGCCACCTGCTCTTCAAGCAGGAGCCGTAAGTCTAGGAGGACCCCCGGATTATGCACTGGGTCTGTCTGGGGCAGTGTTACCCCATCCAGCACCAAAGATGACAAAGTCCTGGATACTGAGGAACCATTAATGCACAGCCACTCCATCTTACCAGGGTTCAGCTGAAGCCTGTTGTTCCCTATCCAGACCCTTATAGCCTCCAGGCACCACGAAAGGGCATCATGCCATCACTTACCTCACCTGGGATGGAGATGTATAATTGCGTATCATCAGAATATTGATGATACCTCATCCCATGATGGCAGATGATCTCATCCAGCGGTTTCACATAGATGTTGAAAAGGAGCGGAGAGAAAACCGAACCCTGTGGCACCCCACAGAGGAGGGGCCGAGGATGGGACCTCTTGCTCTCTAATAGCACCAGTTGGGATTGGCCCTGAAGAAAGGAGGTCAACCAGCACAAGACCGTGCCACCCACCCCCAATTCCCTGAGTCGTCCCAATAGGATACCGTGGTCGATGGTATTGAAAGCTGCTGAGAGATCAAGGAGAGCAAGGATGATCATACTTCCACCATCCTGCTCCTGCCAGAGATCATCCATAAGTGCAATCAATGCCATTTCCATTCCATAACCGGGCCTGAAACCTAACTAGAAGGGGTCCAGATAATCCGTTTCCTCCAGAACCCTTTGGAGCTGTGATACCACCACTTTCTCAACCTCCTTCTCCAAAAAGGGGAGGTGAGAGACTGGACAGAAATTATCCAGTACAGTAGGATCCAGGGAGGGTTTCTGGAGGAGGGGGTGCACCAACGCCTCCTTAAAGGCAGCCGGAAACACTCTCTCCTGCAAGGATGTATTAACCATCGCCTGGATCCAACCACATGTCACCTCCCGAGCTGCTTTCACCAGCCAGGAGGGGCATGGGTCCAGATGGCAAGTGGTGGCCTTCACCGTCCCCAGGATCCTGTCCACTTCCTCAGGATCAACAAGATCAAACTGTTCCCAGATAACTGGGTAAGAACGGTCCCCCGGTATCTCCCCAGACCCTGCTCCACGCTCGGAGTCTAACTTGGAACGAATCCAAGTGACTTTGTCCTGCAGATGCTCCAAAAATTCCTCCACGCAGCCCTGCAAATGAACTCCCACATCCCCCTTACCAAGGAGGGACCTAGTGATCCTGAACAGGGCCACCGGGCAGCATTCTGAGGACGCGATAAGAGCAGAGAAGTATTGGTGCTTCACTGCTCTTATCACCACAATGTAGGCCTTGATAGTGGTTCTAACCTGTGTTTGGTCGGATTTGGTCTTTGTCTTCCTCCAGTGGTGCTCTAGACATCTCTTGACCCTCTTCAGCACCCTCAACTCCTCCATAAACCACGGGGAGTGTCAGGGCCAATGTGGCAAGAGAGGTTGCATAGGTGCAATCCTGTTCAAGGCCCCGGCCACCTCCCTATTCCAGGTAGCAGCCAAGGCCTCCACAGGAATACCCCCCAGCTCCCTCTGAAACTCTGATGGGTCCATCAGGCGCTAGGGGTGGACCAATTGCATGGGTCCTGCCTCCCTGCACAGGGGGTTGGCATAGGAGAAATTCAGAATCACCAGGATGTAATCTGACCATGACAATGGGAAAAGCTCCCCTCAGATCACTTTGCTATTGCTCCGACAAGAAGACCAGATCCAGCATGTGACCACTCTCTCGGGTTGGGTCCCCCATAATTTGAGACAGGCCCATGGCTGCCATGGTAGCCATGAACTCCTGAGCCACCTCCCAGAACCGTCCCAGGGATGGCAGGTTGAAGTCCCCCAGAACCATAAGTCTGGGGAACTCCACCACCAGCCTCGAGATGCCCTCCAGCAGCTCAGGCAGGGAGGCTGCCACACAGCAGGGAGGCTGGTACAGTAGCAGAACTCCCAACTGTTCATGGGAACCCACCTAAAGAACAGTGTCTCACAGCCAGAAACTTGGGGAGCAATGCCCCTGAAGGCCACCAGAAAGTCCCAGATGACAACAGCTACCCCTCCTCCCCTGCCCTGGCATCTCAGCTAGTGCCACACTGTGGACCCAGCCTGGCACATTTCCAAGAGGGGAACCCCCCCTTGGGCCCCAGCCAGGTCTCGGTAATGCATGCCAGGTCTGCCCCCTCATCAGTGATCAAGTCACATATGAGGGGGGCCTTGTGGTTAACCAACCTGTCATTAAGCAGCAGCAGCCAAAGGCCAGGGCCCCTACAAACCTGCTGACCAGGGCCTGGGGATGAGCCAGGAGGGCCAGAACACACCAGCAGCAACACACACTGGGGGCGTCTTCCCCAAAGATGGCCCGCCCTCCAGCTCCCACAATATTGTTCCCTACCCATCACCACCTTGATAGTGTAGCCCACCGCATAGTCCCCAGGGGTTCCAGGCCCAAATACCTCCACTCCTGGACCTCCGGGGTCCCAAATCCGAAATAAAGTTCCCTTCTCCCAATCAGACATCCTCATTCAGAACCAGACACTCCCAAGTGAGGGAAGATCCTGCCCTCACACCAGCTCACACTCTCGGTGCTGGCTGGGACCCACCCCCCACCAAACCTTCCACTACTATCACACTCTGCCCCCTTGCATGACGTCTCTCACTAGTCAGCATGGCGGGCATCCCATTCACTCACTCACACCTCCTGTCTCTCACCCAGGAGATGGATCCTCACATCCTCATACACTCCCAGACTCCCTCCCAGACTTTCACTCCCAGGAGGGAGTCCCAGATTCACACTAGAGGGACCCTACGGTTCTCCACTGACACTGGGGGGGGGGGTTAAATGGGGGTGGCTAGGTTCTAATCCCCAGTTTGTTTAAAACCAAGGGCTGTTGGCTTTGTATGCTGTCCAGCTGCTCCCCTGTCCGGCTATTCCTCCAGAGCCAAACGATCTTCCTCCACAGCCGGACTACAAGTCCACTACGGCCTTGGCCTCCCCAACCCCAGCATCCTTGCGCCAAACCACCAAGCTCCCAGGACTCCAGCTGCCTGTAAGTTCCCATATCCCTGGAGTTTGCTGCATTGCTCCAGGGCTCACTAAAGCATAACATGTAGCCCCAGGGTTGTTGGAACTCATGGCACTGCTCCAGGGCCCCCTAGGGCTCGCTGTGCCACGTAAGGGCCTGCTGCACCTGCTGGCCCTGGGTTTGGATATACTGTGTCTAGGGCTTGCTGGGCCTGCTGGGCCTGGGGCTTGGTGTGCCATGCCAGGGCTTGGTGTGCCATGCCAGGGTTCGCTGTGCCATACTGGAACTCGCCGGGTCTTCCCGTGCCACGCTGAGGCTCACCAGGACTCGCTGTGGCTTGTTGTACCCCCCTGGGGCCGCGTCGTTTCAGGGCTTGCCATAGGTCGCCACCCATGCCAAGGTTTGTGAAGGCTCTGTCTGCCGCTCCGAGATTAGGTGGGCTCAGTAGGCTCACCACGCTGCACCTGCACCAGTGCCCCTTGGGGTTCGCCATGCCATCCCAGGCTTGGTGACATTTCTAAGGTTACACTGATGCGCTATGACACTGTCAAGTAGGTGCCAGTGTTTGGATGTGGGATGCATCCAGGTAATTTTGTACTTGTTTGCAAGTCTGAACATCGTGTTAGTGATGCACAGGTCGCGCTTGGCACATTTGCTCAGAAGTAGCAGGACATTGCTATTTAGTTTTTCTACCCCATGTCACTTGAGGATTCTGTCCCAGTTGTCACTGTCTGTCCCCACCCTAGCATTGAAGTCACCCAGAATGACAATTTTGTCACTGGCAGGGGTTGTTCAAATAATCTTGTCCAGATTCTCACATAAACTTTCCTTGTCTTCATCTGGACTCGTGAGAGTTGGTGTGTAGGTGCTGAGAATGATGATATGCTGAGAAGAAAGTGGAACGTCATAATGAGTTCATTTATTCCAGTGGGTAGAGTAGAGATGTTTTTCAGCAGAGCAGTTTTGATTGCAAACCCTATTCCATGAGCCCTGTTGTCAGTCTGTGGTTTCCCTTTCCAAAAGAATGTATATCCACTCAGTGCTTCCTATAATGAACCCTCATCTACCAGCCTGGTCTCACTGAATGCAGCAATGTCAATGTTATAATGGTGAAGTTTGGCTGCTATGAGTGCTGTTCATCTTTCAGACCTTGACATCTCATCTCTATCCAGCAAGGTGCAGACATTCCAGGCTCCAAAAATTCATTTTCTTTTATTCATTTTTCTTGATGTTTGACCACTAAGGAGATGATCTGCCAGCCGTAGATAGCTAGACAGATGTTGTGGGGCAGGCAATGTTTAAGGTACCTTTTCTAAACCCCTCTCTCATATGAGGGTGGGCAATGCTATCCTAGAAGGGCTGCCCAGTCACCCTGGATGCTACCGGACATCTCTGCTGCCCCAGGCACTGAGATGAATGACCACTGGTCCAAGGGCTGTCTACATGCAGGCTTGTGACTACAACTGCCAGTGGTCATCTCCACCTGGTGCTTCACCACTCCCCCATCTCTGCAGGGCTCAACAAATTAGGTTTAGACTGAGATGATTTGCAGATGAGTAGTAGATGAAGATGAATTGCACAACAAAAACCTGTGCATGATGGAGTTTTAAGTGGAACAGCCATTGCACAGGGGCGGTCCCAAACTCTTGGCTTTAATCTATGGAATACCATTATGGCTGGAGACCTCGCCTGCTGCAAGACCAGGACGTCTTAAGTGTCTTGTTGCACTCTTAGTGCTCTACAACACCTGCTGGGCCTGTCTTCTTGACTGTTGGACTGTTGATCAGTCTCCTTCACTCAGTCTGCCAGGACCAGACTTCACATGCTGGGATAGACAAATCCCTTATCTCACCAAGAGTTGAAGACCTGCAGGCTACCCTCACCTGGTTTGGCCCATCTGCTGAGACAGTTTACCAGGGTGTGGCCGCTGCATGTGTAACAGCTACTTGGAGCCACAGGTGAGAGGTAAGCATCAGGTGGGGACCAAAGGTGAATGAGCAGCCCTAGAAAGGGCAAGGCAGATCCCTCCACCAGAGGTGCTACCCAACCCTGGGCACCCCATACACCTACTATACATATACTGTACATATATACTATACATATACATATATGTATATGCTATTAGTTAATGTAGCATGGGGATGGAAAGGTGTGAGGATGGAAAAGTGTGGGGAGAGAAACTGTATTTTTTTCCTCTTTTCCATCAGTTCAAGGAATACCCTCTTTTCATGTGCCTAGAACCGAAATGCACTGAAACCAGCTTCAAAACCTGGTGCTTGAACTCAGAAATGTGGATGGAAAGATAGAAGACAGAAATATGGATGGATAGACAGATGGGTGGAGACAATGAATGCGTATGAATATTATGCATGTATAGCTTTTCTTGAAGCCACTGTGGCGTTAGCCCCAAGTGTCTCTCACATGAAGCTCAGTGGTTACTTATTTCAATCATTAAAAAAAGGATTTCTGCCTCCTATCGATCCTATTTTGCCTGTATAAATAGTTGTTTCAGATGGCAACAGAACAATGCAAGCTATTTGTCTTGCTGTAACCTGACCCCTCCTATGTCACAAGATGCTATATCTAATCACCTGTGGCTTGAAGGGCCATCTTATATTCCCTGGTTTAGAACAAAAGAAGCTGTTGAATAAAGGAATGTCAGGAGGTGTTAAAGACTGCAGACATTCCTGCCAAATAGCCTGCATGCCTTACAGGTAAGCAGTTGTTGGGGAGGGGCTGATGGCTAATACGTTTTAACTTTTCTGTAATATCTAACCAGGCAGTCTTTCTTCTTTAGTTCCCTGTCCAATTACCTCTTTCCTTACCTCATTCATTTCTTGGTCATATTCCCTCTTTCCCCCAGGAATTCAAATTGGTCTAAATAGCACCTTCTTCCTCCAAACCTCATTTCCATCCAGTTTTGTCCATGTGAGAATGGAATGTACGTCTAGATGGAGATCAATTAATTTTATAAAATGTATTAAGTATATTACTTAAAATGTATTGCCTTTATTTTACAGGCAATACATTTTAAGTAATATATGTTAATTCATTTTATGTGTATGTGCCTTCTGGCAGGTATGAATGAACACAGACACACAAAAAGAGGGGGGAGGATGCATTTTACAAGAGAAAGAGGGAAATTCCCAGAACTGGTTTTAGCTGGAGTTAGCAAACTTCAGTTGAAAAGGTGTTATGCAGGATTTCCCCCCATTATTCCTGTCTACACTTGTAATCTTTTTTGGAAGATTATCTTACATTTGAGGTCAGGTAAATAATAAATGCATATATTAACATTAAAATGTTTTCCAGCAATTACATGATGCCTTTTCAAGCAATGTCTGAAAATGATAGATTGCAGAGAAATGTTCATGTTAGCAGAACATTTTTAAAAGCACTGTGGTTTTGTTGGCAAAGTAGATTTGGAACTTCTTCCAAGAAATATCAATATCTTATTGATATCTTAAGATATTAATCTTATCTGTTGATTTATGGATTTTTTTTTATCTGTGTAAGTGAGCATTTAGTGACCATTTGCTCTGGGTGCAGTCCTACCAAAGTAAACAGTGTGCCTGATTTAGTGGTCTATGTTCCATTCCTTCAACTAGTTTAATTTAACCAGCTCTTCTGATGTTTTGTTGACTTTAGCCTCTGGGAAGTTGGATAGACAGCATATGCATTTGCACTTAGAAATCCCACTACATTTTATAAGACAGTACTTTTTGTCTTGGGCGCAGTTTGAAAAGTACTTTTTTTTTCTAGTCAATTAAAACATGAATAGTTAGCCAATCCTAGGAAAATATGTAAATTAGGTTTTTAAACCCCATGGTACTGTAATATGGTAATAAGAGACAGATAGTCTCTCAAATGGATTTCTAATAATTCTAGGCCATCTTCCATTATCCAGTATCTTCCAGCCATATTGAATCTGGGGATTGGATACCTCCAGAAGGATCAGGGTGTGGTGCATGGATGTTGGGGAGGGAGGAGGGATGGGGAAGTACCATCAGCATTTGATGATGATATACATGGAATGTCACTGTGTCTTCTACTGGACACGTATGGGGCAGAGAATAAAGTATTTACTCTCATTGAATATTCCCAGTGTGAATACAGAATGTGTAATGTTCCTGGAAAATCAGCATCTTCAAAACAACACAGGTATCCAAGGACCCAAATGTCTGATAATTAGTTTTATTATATATAAAAAAGCCTAAGATAGTTGTTACAAAAGAATTTGTGTGACTGCTATGTATCAAATGCAAGCTCCATTTATACTGAAATAAAGATTAAAATTATTGAGTGTTTTTCTGCCATTCATGGAGTGCAGTGCACTTGAAGTCACTCTTTTTGAGGCAGGAGGGACAGTTTCCACATCTCCCTTAGTTTGGTAATAAACTAGTCTGGTTTCAGGCTGTTTATTTCTAACCTTGTTCAAACAGCCTCTCACAGTGGGCGAGGTTCCTTGGAGAAAAGATTCCTTCATCTCTCCTTTCTTATTGTTCAGCATGTCTGGTTAAGTAGTTAACTTTTTACTTAATGAGAAATACAGATATACTGGTAATCTGTGCACTTTCTGATACAGCATTGGACAAATCCTATAATCAGAATGACGTGTTGAAGAGTAATAAAAATAAAAAAAGATTAAATATGCATTTTCACTTTTGTTCATATCAACTTCAAACAGCTGATATGAACTTTAATTTCATGGTTGGGAGAGACAACATTTTCTTGAAGATGAGTTACCTCTGTGATCTCAGGAAAATGTATTTGAACAAAATCTTGCTTTATCCAGTTAGATATAAAAAGAGATTGTATTTCTTAATAAACAGCAGGTTCCTAATAAAACAAGAAATGCAGCAGCTTTAACTTTTTAAAGGAAATTTTAAAAGTAATAGCATGTTCTAAAAATTATGCATTAGGTATTTACATTTACATTTCAATAAAACATAGATACTTTATTTTTTCATGTTTAAAATAAGTAGCGTCCTAAATCAGACACCCTAGCTTGCTCCCTCAAGTGTGATGGTAGATGTCAGTATAACTACTTCTGTACATTGTAGTACCTTATCCTTTTCTTCAGAGAGCAAAGTATGTTGGGGAAATCCTGCTTGTTGTAACAATTCAAAGATGAATGAAATCATATTCCTACCATTATATTCATAATTGTGATTCTAAATTTTGTAGATATTTAGGGTTTTAGATTTCACAAATGGGCCTTCTGATAGCTTATGATTAAGTGTTTCCTAATACGCAAGGGCACTGAATATTATTTGGTTATGTTTAGATGTCCTAAAATCTCAAATGCAAATTTAGGTTTAAAAACAGATTGATCACTCAGTATTACCAGAAGGCCATGGCTTTACAGTTGTACATGTGAAAAGTACCTTGGGGATTGTTTGTTTGTTTATTTAGAATTCTAAAGGCTGCCCAACTCCTTTATGGCTCTGGCTGGCATGCAGAGTTAAAAACAAAGATATAAAACATCAAACAGAACAGAAAGGGAAGGTGGACATCCTAGTGGCACACACATTCACTAAAAGCCTGTAAAACCACTCACAGAGGGAGCCTACATCCCACCCTAGCCTAAAGTCCAGGGAAACTGCCAGAGCTTCAAGGTTCTTTTGAAGAACAAGGTTGGGCCATTCAAATCTACTGGGGGATGCTATTCTGGAGGTAGGTGCCATGCCAGAGAAGGCATGTTTCCTGAGTTCCAGCAGATGACACTGTTTTGTGAATGGGACCTAGAACATGTCAACTCTGACTGATCTCATAGGATAGGTAGAAACAATGGGAGAGAGACAGCCCCTCAAATAACTAGGCCCTATGGCATGTATAGCACTGTAGATGACAGAAACCTACTCATAACCAGTGCAGCTGGCATAGAAGAGATGTTACATGAGCATAATGTGACAAGCCTCCAACTGCTTATGCTGCTGCTTTCTGGACCAGCTGAAGCTTCTGAGTGGCCCTTAAGGACAGCCCTATGTAGAGCATATTGTAGTAGTCCACATATGAGGTGACTAATGCACCAGTGACCACGAAAAAGGCCTTATGGTCCAGAAGAGAACAAAAGTGACTCATGAGATTAATGTGTGCAAAGGTGTCCTTGGCCACATCTGTCACTTGTCTTTGATGAGGGCTGAGAGTCCTCAAAGACCCCCAAATTGTACACCAGTTCCAGTTGGAGAAGTGTAATCCTTTTCTGAACTAAAGATGGAGAGTATTTGGGTCTGGATGGTCCATTCACACACTACTACATGTTTTTCCTAGGGTTGAGCTTAAATCTATTCCTCCCCATTCACTCCCCAACAGCTTACTGTCATTGGGACATGAAGTGGACAGCATTACTTAATTCCTAATACCTGATTCCATGTTGACAGATAACCTCACCCAGTGGTTTCATGTAAGTAGGTCAAGTAAGAAGGTCAAAAGTGTTGAGCCTGGGGCAATCTGCAAATCATGGGTTTTGGGTTTGATCTCTTCCCTCTTGTTAACACTGATTGGAATCTATCATGGAGAAAGGAGGAGAACCACTGCAACAATCTCATACTCAGTCCAGAAAGATGCCATGATCAATATCAAAGGCCACTGAAAGATCAAGGAGAGTCAGAATGTTTGCATCATCCACATCCAGGCTCTGACAGAGGTTAACAAAAAGTGCAATTAATGTTACTTCAGTGCTATGCCCTCAGGCCTATGTTATGCCCTGCCCTGAAAAGGATCCAGACAGTCCATTTTCTGCAGGGCCCTCTGAAGCTCCACCCCAACCATCTTCTCAACAACCTTATTCAAAAGGTAAGGTTGGAGACTGGATGAAAATTATCCAGGACTGTTGAGTCCAACCATGGCTTTTTGAGCAGCACCACCATCACCTCCTTCAAATTAGGGGGGACCACTCCTCACTCAATGATGAATTCACCACTGTCTGGACTCTACTACATGCCACTTCCAGAATGCTTTTACCAACCAGGAGGGACATGGTTCTAACAAACAGATGGCTGGCTTAATAGTTCCAGGGACCTTGTCCATTTCTTCAGGAGTTACAAAACCAAACTCTTCCCAATAGTTAAACAAAACTATGCCTCAGTCACCTTGACCAGACCTCACCAGTCAGGGTCCACCTCCAAGTACATCTGAGCAACTTTATCTATCAGATGTCTAAAATATTCTTCACAGTAGCCCTGTAGATGTTCTTTGGCCCACCCCTTCCCAGCAGGGAATGGATCACTTTATAAAGGCCTATTGGTTGGCTGTCTGCAGACACAATAAGAACAAAAAACCAGTTATGCTTTGTTGCTCTTTTTGCCAAAATATAATCCTTAATATGGACTCTTACTAAATATGAATCAGCAGTGTAATGTGGTTGCAAAAAAACGTAATATAATTTTAGCCTGCATTATCTGAAATATTGTTTCCATGTCATAAGAAATAATAATTCTACCTTATTCTATGGTAGTCAAACCTTATAAAGAAAGAGTTCATGGAAATTAAAAAGCTGTCACAACTGTTTGGTAAAGTTTCATTTGGCTTAACGTAGATTTTGGATTTTAAAAAATAAATCACAGGTTAATTGGGTTTACCATTAACAAATCTTCTATCCAAAACATATCGCTCTCCCACTCCTGACAAACCTCTTAAGGTCATTATATCACTTTGATTTAAGGTGCAAATTCTGCTTACTTCAGTGATATACCTAAGAGAAAAGGCCTTGTTTATACCTGAGGTTGAAAGCCCAATGTGGCTGATAGTGTTGGAAAATAAATTGTCATTTGAAGGGAGCAGACAGTCCACCAAGATAGATGGGACAGACTATTTCATTAAAGTTTTCAGAAGATTTGCAAACAACATTTCCTTCTCCTCAGTTGCAAACAAGTTTGTTTCACGTTAGAAATACAAATGTAGGAAAATAGGGAAGAAATAATGCAGGAAAGTCTAAATGAAATGTAATGTTTTGGACTCCAGGGCTTGATTTATTTAGCGATTAATGCGCTTCCTGGGACTACAGTCCTGAACTTAACAGTGCACTGGAGGCATATGTTAATGATCTAGTAAAACACCTCCTGTTGTGTCTCAGTGCTGGGTTTTGAAAGATTATGGTGTGTTCACATTCTTTTTTAAAATCTTTAAGATTATTAAGAATGTGTTGACCTTCAAAGGAGTCCCTAATCAAAAGCAGTTGTTTATACTTACTTTTAAAATAAACAGTAACTCTATCCCTCTAATCTTGTAATTATTCCTGATGAAACGCAAGGCTTTTCTATAGCCCTGTACGACAAGGTTTTCATTTTTCAGTGAACAGCTGAAATACATATTAAAAGTAATGCAATTTTATATTGCTATTTCATATTATTAATAGCATTTTAATGCTGTCACAAAGATAAAACATTATTTTGTAATTTATTAACTTTTCAACTGTAATACAATTTTGTTGCAATGTTAAACATATTTCTTTTATCCCACAATATTATTATTGGATACAAGTTAGATGGTGTAGTTACACTTGGGTTCCTTTACAAGCAGGAGCTACCATTTGCTAATAAATAGAAATCAGCATATTTTTAAAAGCAGTTGGCTCTTGTAACTCACACGACTTCAGCATATTAAGATTTTCTTGAGAAATACATTGCAAACTAACATGGCTGGTTGGCTGGCCCTATCATTCAACAGAGCAAGGCACTTATATGGGATAACAGGACAAAAGCAAATAATGACAGCCAGGTTTTAGAAAGCAGGGCTGTGTGTTCCGTATAGCCTCCTCAGCATCCTTAAAATAGTCTTTTCCTACCTTGCTATTTATACAGTCTCTAAAATAATGAGTTTGAGTGTCCTTGATAAACCAGTGGACCATCGTCTTAAATACTGTGAAATTAGATGTCCATGATCTTATAGTTAACAGCAAGAAGAACAAGAGATGCTTAAACACTGGACACCACAGAAAGTGTTTAATAAACATTAATACATTATGGTTGTAGTCACCTTGTTCTTAGAGATATAATTTGGGAATTGGAACATTAACTCATATGGTTTGGTCTTATTCTAATATGGTCACAGTTTATGGCAACATCAGTAGGATTGTTGATACAGTTTGGGACCAACTGCTGTGTTAAAAATGTATATGCTATTCTTGGCTATTTTCCTAGGATTTGGAATCTATCAATATACTGTATCAAGAACAGTCAATGCTTATGTCATAGGAGTTGGCTAAAAAGGCTACTATACAACACTGCAAGGAATGTGCAGCAATGGATACACATTGTTCCATTCCATCATCATGATTCTTTCTGATAAGGGATGGCATGGCAAGAGAATGAAGATAACAGGTTGCTGCTATGACTAGTACTTCAATAAGTTGACTGCCAAGCTAAAAGAGAATTAAACTAGTTTATTGCACTATTTTTTTTGAGGGACAGCTTTTCTTGTTAGGAGGAGAACATTTTAAAATGATCTGGTAAATTGCTTAACTACATCCATGGCGCTGTATATATATATTTTTTTGGTGTCACAGAACTGGGTTCTTTGTAGTTCCAATGCCAGTGAGGCAGCAGCCTGCACAGAGTTATAAGTGTATTCTCTTAAGTTAGAAAGCCAATATCTCAAGAGTCAATGCAGGTGTTAAACTGATGGAGTATTGTTATCAGACTGAAAACTTGCCATATCTTGCAAAGAAATAATAATACTGCTGTAGTAGCCTTCTTTTGATTGCTTTGAAATATTTCCAGATATCACTAACTGAAATTGAGATTCTGGAGCATTTTTAAGAGAATATGCTTATAAAGCAGCTGGTGGGCATAAGTTCAAACCTATTTCCATCCATAAAATTGGAAAATTGAACCTTTGTGCACCATACTTGAAACATGTATTTCAGAATTGTAGCAACTGACTCTCATGCTTTTGACTGAACATTCTTAGTTATGTATTTTATACATTTTTATGGGGATGAAATGGTCTAATAATCTTCTAAGATATTTATCAAATGTGCCCCAAATAGAATTCAGGTCCATGCCTTGTTGAGAGCAGAACAGGCCTCCACTGCATGACAAAATGGATGAATCCCTAATGGTGCACTGCAGGCCTTTTTAACCTTTATGGACCTGAGACACATTTTCACCTGCTGTTGTGTGTTTGAGTGCTAATGAGCTGTGATTATAAGGGGATGGGATGATGCATATGTCACATTTAATAATTTTCTATACATGTATAACAACTGCAACAAAGGGGTAGGATGGAACAGGAAGAAAGCTAGGACATGGGGTGGGGTGGTAGTAGGGAATTATGTACAACTTTTGAAAGTGCAAGAAGAAGCAAATACATTTTAGCCTTCCGTTTGCAAGTCCTTCTTAAATGAATCTGACCTACGTGGCAATTACAACAGTTTAGAATCTGAGCTGAAATATTTACTAACCTAAATTCTGGTATATTTTGTGAAGTATGTGTTTGTCTACTAGCATTTTAATTTAAATTAGCACAAATATATGTAGCTATAAAATTTTCTATTACATATAAAATGAGTTCCACCATTCCCCTCTGCTTCCCAACTCTATCACATACAGTATGTGCTCAGGTTTTATGAGATTTCAAAAATTCCTCCACCTTCTTGGATTCAGCTGGCTATATTCTACCTAAATAGAATTCCACTCAGATTCTTCCCACTAGCAAAAAGAAAAGAAAAGAAAAGAAAAGAAAAGAAAAGAAAAGAAAAGAAAAGAAAAGAAAAGAGTAGGGAATGGAAAATCAGTTTTCACCAAATTTTACCTCCCTGACATCCCCAATATGACATTGCTTACTGTTCTGAAGAGTCCTCCAATATCTAAAACCAAGTTTCCCAGTGTTATAACATTTCAGATGTGTAAACTTCAGCTCCCAGAATTATCAACAATGGCTATGCTGGCAGGGAGTTCTGAGAGTTGAAGTTCTCACAACTGGATGTACCCAGCTTGGGAAAATCTGCTCTGGACATATTTTGGGATGGCATGGAGATTGCAAGAGAAGTACCAACAAGAACTGTCAGCTCTCCCATTTTACAGGCAGCATTTCTTGACTGGATCAGAAATTATCTGTAGACCAAATACATCTTTTGACTGCCTAAAGCATATTATGTACTCTTCTTTCATACTTCTTCTATAATTTTTGAGTAATGAAAAGTAATAAAACTGCTGTTGGTAGTAAAGTGCTAGGGAAGTTTGCCCCCTCTGGGACATTCCCCCCTTCATGGCTATTCTGATTTTTGATACCTGAGTTGGAGCAGCAAATGGTGCTGTCTTCTCATCATGATGAAAATGCTGGAGGCGGGTTAAATTATTCTGGCATCTGAAATTTTAAAAAATCCCAGAATCACCACTTCCCTGACCTGAAAAGTTGAATTCAACAAAAAGGCAAAATAGTTTTTTTGCTTTATTTATTTTTTTTGGCTGCCTTTCCGTGACATCCAAAACATACGTTTGCTTCTTCCAAAACATTATTTTTTGCTCTAAAAATATTTGAGTGTGGATATTTAGCATAACCCTACATTTGAAATATCTATTGCAGCATTGGAAACTCTTTATTAGATAAAGAAATAACATGCTTGTGTACTTGCTCATTTCTAATAAAATAGCTTACTTGACCATAGCAAGCTAGCTAGTTAGGGCATGGTGATTAATTTTAAGTGCTGCATGATTGAGTCCAGTCTCTCTGAAGAACTTTAAAGGATTCATACAGCATTTATTATATATTAAGGAACTCTTCCAAGTTAACCATTGGCATGTGCACATACACATAACACACACATATATTTCAGCATGATTGCTTCATTTATATCCTATAAGTAAAATTACATTTCTTAATGCCATGAGTTGCATTTACACATTATTATCTTTCCAATGATTTCCTATTTTCTTTTGATGGGCCAGTTTGGCAATAAAATTAGTGTCCAAAAGTATGAATCATGAGCAGTTTTCCATCCATTCTTTACTAAGGAGCAAAAGCTCTGCTACAGATGTCAACTTGTATATTACAGGCTGAAAAATTGCAATGCTGTGAAAAACAATACTGTTTTTATTCTGATTCAACTGCCAGAATATCAGCATTCTCTCTCTTCTCTCAGCAAATTGACTGCTGACCTTATTAAAATATGAAAGGAAATAGAGTTGGAAGGCCATTAATTTAAAACAATCAAGTGTAAAATGAACAAATATTAAAATGGGAGATGATAGGTAAAGGGTAATATATCCTGTAGTCATAAATGGTCAATTCAGAATCTGTAGCAACTATTATATAATCCTGGTAATGCATCCAGGCTACAGAGCAATACTTTCTGGAAACATAATTGCTTTTGGAATATAATGAAAAACTTGCAGGAATGCATCCATCTCAAATAAACAAAACCCAATTTTAGCTGATGTTTTGGCAGGGGCATGATACTGAAATTGATTTGATCACCATGGTGGGTGACCTATGGTGGAAAGTAGATGAGCGAGTATGGTCCTGTTAGTTCTAGATTTCTCATCAGGTTTCAGTACCCTCAACCATGGTATCCTTCTGGACTGGCTAGTGGGATTGGGACTTACGGTTCCAGTCCTTCCAATCAGGCTGTATCCAAAAGTTGGTGGTGGGGCACCATTTATATAGAACACTAACTTATGATGTCCCATAGGATTTGATTTATTCCCCATGTTGTTCAACTTCTAGAAGAAAAACCTAGAAAAAATTATCAGAATTTTGGAGTGGAGCGCCATCAGCATGTTATTTCTCCTTACCATACAACCCCAAGGAAATATTTGTACCCTTGAACACTGCCTAAGTTCTATTGCATAGTATTTGCACAGTTTAACTCTGACTAAGTGTACATGGGCTTTCTCCAGAGCCCGTTTTAACCCTTTTCCTTCTGCACTATTAGTGAGTAGATTTCAAGAGATTCCTTATCCTCAGAGACTTTTCCCTTGCGAGGTAGAAGCTCTTTCCCATTCCAAGACATTTTCCTTTCTATGATATCCCAAGACATACTTTGCTTTCCCCAATCAAGGACTATACAGAAAAATTAATGTACATTATCTTCTAAAGGAAGTTATCCCCTCATTTACATTTCAAGTTGCAAAATACTTCTGCAAAATACAAAAATACAAAATACACAACTGTACAAAGCTCTGGTTAGATGTGTTGTTTTACTGTTTTATTGTTCTGTGATTATTCCCTTGGTAATGGATTCCTTGTAGCAATTTTTTTCCCCTTTTGCTTGTAAAGTTGGTCAAAGATCAGAATAAATATGTATGTATGTATGCATGCATGCATGCATGTATGTATGCTTAAATTCAATAATGGGCTGAATAACAGAAAACGGGCTGAAATTAAATCCAGGCAAGTCCAACACGCTGTTGGTAAACAGGAAACTGAACCCAAGTATTGGTTCATACTGCTTTGGATAGAGTTGCAGTAACCTTGAAAAAACAGGGTTTACAGTCTAGGACTTCTTCATGATCCTGAACTGTCACTGAATTCACAAATAGCAAAAGTGGTGAGGAGGGCTTTGCATAATTATGTCTAAGTGCAGCAACTGCAATCCTTCCTGAGCTGGTCAGATTTAGCACAGATTATCCACATCTTGATAACAGATTCTCTTCACCACTACCAAATGCTTTGTGTAGGACCCCCTTTCAAAGTGTCTGGAAGTTGCTATTGATGTAAAATTAGTTGAGGCTGCTATCCAATGCAAAGTATAGGGATCATATGGTTTTTGCACTGAAGATAGCATGCTTGCAAATTGTTTACCGAACAGAGTTTTAGGTAGTGCATTATTATTCACTTTTAAGGCCTCAAACAAGTTTAGGGACTCACTCTCTTAAGGAACTGCCTTTGGCATTACAGACCTATAATGTCCAGCTATTAAGTTCTGCATGACCAGTAGTTTTGAAGATAATTGCTGTCAGAAATAAGCAGCCTTGGGAAAGGCTCTTTTTCTGGGCTTTTAATTGTTCAACGATTTAGTACCTATTTTGAATGTAATCTGTTTTTAATTTGATAAAAGTAACTTTATAAACTGTTAAAACTTGTTAAACCACCTTGAGTATTTGCAGGAGTTGAAAGGTGAGTTTTAAATCCCATAAGAATAAATGCACTTGTTCATGGGAACTATGTTTGTCTGGATACCTAGGTCTGTGAAAACAGTAAGCAACTTTCTAAGAACAATAGAGAGACTAATTTCTGCCTCTCGCTCCAAGAATTCAGCTTTATTTTGGAAACTTACAACTTTCCAACCAGCTTCCAGTCTTTGAATCCCATCTCGTATTCCTGCTTCACCTTGGAAGACCACTTCAGATTGCTGTACACACAGGAGGAGACATCCCACCCAGAGGGGATTAGATTACGAAAAACACTTGTTCCTCTCCTGGCTCCCTGTGTCAGGCTCTGAGATTACTAAACTGATCAAGCAACTGAAACTGACCAAAGCTCCAGGCTATGTCCATCTCTGCTACAATAATCTAGATTGGTGGGTACCTGTCCTGGATTCTCTATTCACCTTTATAGATAACAATGCTAAGATCTCTGATGATTGGGGCCTAGCCTTGGTGATTCCAATCTATAAGAAAGAAGGTAGAGATTTACCTGCCTAATACTGTCCCATTAGCCTTCTCAGTGTAGTCAGTAAATTATATGCTAGACATCTGTATAATAAGTTTTTGGACTGGATCATAACCAAGAACATCTTGGCTGATGAACAGGCAGGCTTCAGAGAAGGCCGCTCACTCCTTGATCATGCTTTAATTCTTCAACATTTAGTTGAGAAACACTCCTCCGGAACCCGATTGGGACTCTATGCAGCCTTCATTGATCTCAGATGTGCCTTCAATGGGAGAAATTGAACTCTTCCTCAATGGATAGAAGATTACTTGTTCTTATCTACAGACTCCATGAAAATTCCCTGACGAAGGTGCAATGTAATATGTACAGACATAGCACCAAGGAAATCTCAGTCAAAAGAGGTATAAGACAAGGGTGCATTGTAGCTCTCCTCCTTTTCAATCTATTCATCAACTTCCTCATAGACAAATTGAACAGCCCATCTCTCCATCCACCAGAACTAGGAAACAGACACATCTCTGTTCTTCTATACACAGATGATACTGCGCTGCTCTCTCAGATGCAGATTGGCCTGAAACAGGCACTTTATATACTTGCTGAGCACTGTTGAGAAGAACTACTAGAAATTAACTACTCAAAAACCAGGGTTGTGGTATTTGCCAAGCACCCTAAGGCACATGTCTGGCAGCTAAACAACCATCTAATAGAACAGATACCTAGGGATTGTTTTCCACACCATGGGCAACTGTAAATCCCATGCTGGCTATGTCAAGTTTAAATGCACAGAAAACAGTTTCAGCTCTACAATCTTTCTACTTTTTCAGAGGAGCCCAGCACATATCCGCAGTGCTCAAAGTCTTTTCAGCCAAGATCCAAGCTCAGCTCCTCTTTGGAGTCCAGTTGGGCCCTTACAGATAATTTCTTCCCCTTGAAAGAGTTCAATCTAAGTTCTTGAGATCTATCTTCCAAGTGCCCTGCTGTGTTCCAAACACAGTGCTTCACCATGAAGCCAGCCTACTCAAAATAGAAATTTCCACCTGGATTCAGATCCTCTCCCACTGGCTTAAGCTGCTGCTGCTGCTGCTGCTGCTGCTGCTGCTGCTGCTGCTGCTGCTTCTTTTTTCCCAGCTGGCTTGGCCCCTTTAATTATGACTGACAGCTTCCAGTCTCTCTGGTGTCAGGCAATACATGAAAAATTTAAATCTTATGGCTTCTCATGGGCAGTCATAACCCTGATGGTCTATGAACATGCACTAGCTAATCCTAAACAACATGCTATTGACTTAGAGCTGCAATCAGATTTGTCAATCTTACCCAGAAACATCTTTCTGAGCCACTCTGCACATTTACTTCAGCCAGCTAGACACCTCAGTTGCATAACAACCCCCAAATTCAGAAGGGCTTTGTCCTGGGCTAGATTCAATGCCCTTCTAACAGCAGTTATTGAGAAGAGATACTGAAACATCTCTTTTGAACAGAGATTGTGCCCATGCGGTGGAGGAACAATTGAAATGCTGGAACATGTTATATTGTATTGCTCGCTCTATGCTGACACTCACCAGGAATTACTATTTCCACTCATCACCAAACACCTTGGTCACTCTGATTCTTTCTATCTCAAGTTGCTACTATCAGACCAATCTGATTCTACTTCAGTGATTACAGTACAGCCAAATACTGTTCCATAGTTTGTACATGCACCATAATTTCTCTTCAAACATCTCCTAGATATTTTCTGTTTGGAAACATTTCAAATGCAGCCATCCATTTAGTTTCTACTTTTTATCAATATTTTATGTCCTTATTGTCAATTGAATCTTATTTCTGTCTTAATTTCATTAGCTGCCAGAGTTATTTTAACAATATAGATAAATAATAGTATAATTGGACTCTATTTTTTAGTTTTGAAACCATAATCACTCCTTACGTATTATCCTTCCTTATACATTGCATCACTACATTTTTCTAGATATAAGAATAATATTAATTACACCGTTTCCATTATAATGGTTCTATATATTTCAAATCAGTAATTTTATTAATCTGTTATTCTAAACAATGATTTAGCTGTCTTATATAAATTGTATAATACTTTACTATATTAATTTTTATGCCCCAAATTCTTAAACTTGAGAATATATGCAGCTCAGGGTTGAACTGTGGAGTCGTTGGGGTTCTCTGAGCTTGGCTGTTTTCTTGCAAACATTTCATTACCTGGCTAGGTAAGATGTAAGTATAGCTTGTTTTACTCTAATCAGTTGTGATCCTTTTGTTTTGTTCTGCTGGTCAATGACAGAAATAAAATGACTGACTGACTTTCATGGTCTTTCAAAGCCTGCTTTTAAAAGTTACAAAATGTTCAAGGCTTGTAAGTGGTATCAGTAGGAATGAGTGGGAGACAGTTCACCTTCTATATGACTGCAGAGAATCTGTCATAGATATCCCTTTTCATTAAAAAAAATGTATTAAAGGATTGTTAATTCAGTATGATAGTCTTCATAGATCATTTAAAGATGAATACTGATGGGCCTATTCATTCCTTTCTAAGGAGAGGCTTCTGTAAGTATGGGGACACCACCACCAAAACCCTCTCTCTCATAGCAATCAGCTTGTTGAACCTCCACAGTATCTTTCATAGACCTAATATATTTCTTTGCTCTCCTCTGCCATAAGGCCTTTTACTGCAAGCTTGGTTGCATTTTCAGAGCAGTTATATAATCTTTCCAATTTCACATCAGACCCCACAATCCAGATAATATTTTCTGGAAACAAAACATATGCATGCAAATCTGAAATAGGTATGAAAAAGTTAACATAAAGGAATTGAGAATAATTCCACTTTTTTGTTACGAACTTGTCCGATTTTTAAGGTCAGCAAGAGAAGCCCTTCTGAAGATGTTGCTGCTTTTGGAGGCTTGCTTGTCTGACATATGGGAGGGGACCTTTTTCTGAGTAGCATTTAGATTACGGAGTGCATTCCCTCAGGAGTGGTGTTTGGCCCTTATTCTTTCTGACTTTAGAAGAGCAATCAAGACACATCTCTTTTACCAGCCTTTTGTTATGTAATGTTTGTATTTGTTTAAATTTACATCTTTGATTTTTTTTAATTGTACTATGCGTTTTATTAGTTGAGTGCTTTAAGCACTCAGAATCATTAGAAAGTAAGGATATAAATCAAAGCAAATATATAAACAATTACTGAAAGGACTTTGGCGTAGAAATATTGAAACAGTTCTTTTATGTTTAAAACTATTTAGAATTCTTCCTTGTGGATGACTCAAAGTCTTTTCAATAGAAGATAGGAAAGAATATTCATAGGAGAATGAACATAACAATGAACATACAGTACAGTTGTGCTCTCCACTAACTTGATACACAAAATATTTAAAGTAGAGATACCTAGAAACCCTCTTCAAGATTTCAGAAATCTACCCATGAAATAGAAATGGGGATCCCAGCATTTTGCTGTTGAATTTCAGAAATGTGATTTTAGGGACTCTGGAAAGGTTGTGGTACCAAAAGAAGCTGAGGATGCTTGAATTTCACCTTTCTTTAAGTAGAACAGGTTGTTAAAAGACCTTTACTTCCTGCCTGTTTTTGATAATCATATGAAAATAACCAAGAAAGCCTTTCATGTGCAGAACTAGATTACTTAAATGATTGCATTCTGCCTGGATTTTAAATATGTCTACTAGGTCTGAGCTTCAAAAATCTAGATAACCAGTGGATGGCAGCAAAGGGATACCGAAAACACTGTTATATCCTGTGATCCTTTGGATTTCTTCAGCCCAAATAAGTTAGCCCCATTTTAAAGGCTCCTAGAGAAATCTCGGTGCTGGAGACACATTTGGTGGCAACAAATAAGCAAAAGCATTCTGGGTGGCTGCTTTTGACCTCTGAAACTCTGCACCAAAGGAGGATATGGTGACTCTGTTTCCCTAATGGCAAGTGATGACAAGTTTGTGGCATCTAAGTTGACTTCTGCTGAAACACATCACAATGTTTATTGCTGGTCTTTGACCCAAATAAAGATGAATGAGTGACATTTTAATGTAGTGGATGGGTTTTTTATGGCTATAGTCTAACTGGCTTGTTTTATTGTTTCAGTTGTAATTGTACGTATTATTGTTGTTGGCCACCTTGAAATTCATCTGTGATGAAAAGGTGAGGTAGAAATTTTATAATTTTTTTTAAGTAAAACAATGCAGCTAAAACATACATATATTGTAGGGGGAGGGGATTCGATACAAAGGTGATTTGACTGAATGATGCTATCAGAATACAAATGCAAAATGAAATGACAGTCTTTTTTCTTACTGGTTTGGAGCAGCCAAGCTGTTTCAATTTGGCTGCTTCTTTGGCCCTTCAGTGTTCTTTTGCACATAGGCGCTGCACATAGAGAAGCCATTTGCTTCAAAGCAAAGCAGCTCATCAAACCAAATTGGTTCCACCTTAATGCTTAAGACAGAGTGCAGCGCATCTGATGCTCCACTTTGGGGACTGAGGCACATTGCATCACTGCAGATGCTCAAAATGAAATACTGAGGTGGATCATGCCCACTTTGTAGACCCAATAAATGGATAATGCAGAGAAAACATGTTATTTCATCTGTATACCTTCTCCAGCTTTTTCAAATGTATTCACCTAGGATTGCTAGAAAAATCATTATTTCTAAATCTGCCTTAAGCAGCAATGTAATTAAAGACAGTTTTGTTTAACTGATGGAGGGCTTGAAGGTGTTTGGTGAAGGGAACTAATATGCATTCATGCATGCATCAAACTGAATAAATAAAATTAGGACTCAATTGTCAAAGGAAGAAACGTTTCAGCTTTTTTACAGATCTGTAGATTCTGTATGCATTTTTGACTAAGCTTCCAGTGAGGCTTTAATTTCATTTTGTTGCCATAGTGAATAGTGCTGAAATTCTTGCTGAACAAACCCAGTCAATTCAATGAAGTTCAAAATTCAATGAGATATGGATCCAGTCAATGAAAGTGATGCTGGGCTTCTACACTAGCCAATTCTCTGGATTTTACACCATTTGCTCAGTCATATGTTTTAGATGGTGCTATAGTCAAATCATTGCAATCCTCTTTTCCATTGGGGGTATTCATCTACATGAATGTACTTCTTTCCTTGTTCCCAACATTGTGTGTTCTATTGGATTTCCCTTTAATAATCAGACAGTGTGATATTTAAAAGGAAAACCTACATCGTATTACCTAGAGTAGTCCAATGCATCTGGAAGACACAAGATAAGAAAAAGCTAGTAAGAGCTTATTTCTGATAGACTGCACTGTTATTAATCAATGCTTTGTGATGGAAGAAAATCCCTTGTCCTTGGAGAACTTTTACTTAATTGTACATTTCTTCAAAATGCAAAGTTTTCCTGACCTTGACAGAATTCCCATCCTGTGATATCCATATAAAGAAGACTTCGATAATTTGGATGAAATATCCTTGGGTTTAATTTAAATTTCAAGATCTCTCCTTAACACTAGTGCACAAAAAGAAGACAAAAAACAAGATATATAAAACCAGCATCATTCAGAATTTCTTATTAATTGGTAATATTCAGTCACCCCAGGAACTTGTTATGAGCTACGTATAAGTTCTTGAAATGAGTAAATAAAACCCATCAGAAATCAATTTAGGCTTAATTTTGATTTGTGATCTGTGCTTTTGTTTGATTTTCTATACATTCTGTATACTACTTGATATTTTATGGTGTGACGTGCCTTGCAAGTTCTAGTGATCAGAAACATGGATTAGTTTTTTCATCCAGATTCAGCTTTTCTTCCACAAAATACAAAGTGATCTACAAAGGATTCCCAAAGCACTCAACTTTTAATTAATAGAGAGGTTGCTACTTTTTTGTACATCCTTGAGTAAACATTATTTCCAATCTATTTTTCTGAGAGCAAAGTGACCCAGGTTTTCTTCCCTGCAGTTTCAAGAATGAAGATTGCAATCTTATGCATGCTTATTTGGGTGTAATTAAGCCCACTAAATGAATGGGATTTATTTCTGAATAACCAACCAAAGGATTATTCTGTGTATCACATTTATTACTAGCACAACTGTAGATGTAAAACTCCTCTATACTATGAAGCATGCTCTCAAGAGTCTAAAGGTAAAATACTGATACTAATTTAAATAAAGTATTCTGAACTCAGAAGGACTTCTGAATGTAAAGTGAGTGGCTTCCTCAACTTGAGGCTCTGTAAGTATGCTGGACTTCAGCTCCAACATACCTACAGGGTGTTGAATCTCAGCTTGTCTGAAGAGCACCACCCTGGGGAATGATGATGCACAAAGACTACCTTACTTCCTAGGGCATTTCATCTGTTGTAATGGAAAGAGAATTTATACGCAAATGAGCATTAATTACATTTGCACCAAGATCACAGCAATTAATGAAGACAGAGGAGCCACGCTATGGACTTGTCTCCTTTATACAGAAAGCTTTCTCATTTCAGTGTAAGAAAAAAGGGATTCAGTGTCTGTGTGCGTATCAATAACACTCAGCTTTCCAAGGCTGGTCAACTGACCAGAGACATGGCCAGAGCCAGAGTGCAGACTTAAGAAGAGAAGTGACTTGCTAGGCCGACGAGCTTGGACTGCTGGGGGATAGAGAGGGAGGGGGAGAGAGAGAGAGAGAAGAAATAAAAGGGAAAGGTGAGTTTGGGCATGAGAAGCAGGGCTGACATTTTCCCAGCCACCCTCGTCGGGTGGCGAGATGCGCCGTGATGGAGCAGACGACGAAAAAAGGAGGAAGCGAGCGGGAAGCCCTCCCCCTCCGCTCCTTTCTCCTTCGCGCTGGAGGGAGGATGGTGCGGCGGGAGCAGTTCCAGAGCGTCTAGGTGCCAGAGGAGCAACGCTGGCTGCGGAGGGGGGAGCTGCGGGAAGAGCCGGGGAAGCAGCTCCTTCCGTGCTCCAGGCAACGATGGCGCGGCAAGAGTCTCCTCCCGCTTCCTAGCGCTTGCAGCCGCCGCTGAGGTCCAAACAGCCGCTCGCTTCGCTCAGTGCGGCAGCGGCAGCGGCCGGGAAGGTTCCTGGGCTGAGCGCGGCGCCCCGCAGGCGGAGTGGGCGGGCTGCGTTGGGCCAGTGTGTGCCCGGCGCGCGCCAGAGGTCCTGCACAGCCGCCGCCGCCTGGATGCCAGAGGCTCCCCGGGAGCCGGCGGCCAAGGGCACTCAGCGGCAGCTGGAGGAGGAAGACGACGGAGAGGAGGAGGAAGTGGGCGACGATCCCGTGCGCGCAGCGGGGCCTTTCCAGCCCGCTCGCCCTGGCCATGGCCTCCAACTTTAACGATATAGTCAAGCAAGGCTACGTGAAAATCCGCAGCAGGAAGCTCGGGGTGAGTGAGAGGGGAGCCGCGCGCTTTGTTCCCCCTCGCAGAGGTCTGTCATCTCCTGGCTGGGTGGTGGAGGTGGAAGGAGGGCAGTCGTTGGGCTAGGACACGTTGTGTCTGGCTTGGCAGGCGTCGGAGGGGTCAGGCTGGTCAGGTGCGGGCGCAGGGCTTGCTCTTGGCTCGGTTCCCCCGACCACTTGCCGCTAGCTGCTGCTCTTGACTTTGGCGTGCCTGCCTGCCAGCTTACCGCCAGGAAGGCAGCGTATTGGCATCTTGGGAGGCGTGCGTGCAGGGCAGCCCGCTTCCATTCCCTGTTTACTCGGGAGTAAGCCACATGGATGCCAGTTGGAATTAGTCTCAACTAAGTGTGGGTAGGATTGCGGCTTGTTTCCGCGGGCATAGACGCCGCTGGCTGTGCTTTGGCCAGAAAGCCGAATGAATTCGCCCGGGAGAATTGTCCTTTCCCACAACCTGGTTTGGGGCTCCCGGTTTTGCGTGTCAGTAATAACCCTCGCTACACGCATGATTTTGCGTGGCAAGCTTGAGTGGAATCGGCCACATATTTAAAGTTCTTTTCCTCAAAAAAAAAAAAAGTCCCCCTTTAAGGCTGCAATCCTAGACTGGTTGACCAGCGAATAAATCCCAGTGAAGACAGTGGGCTTTCAGGATAAAGATGTGTAGGATCAAGCAGTTAAACGTTACGGTTCTCTCCTTTCTGTCGCAAATTGTAGGCAGAGAGCCTCCCCTTCTTCAAATGGATGAGGAAGGAATGTTTTCCTTAAAGTGTATTTTCCTCTCCGGGTTCAGATAGCAGTGATTAACAGGTTGGAGTGTGACTGGGTCAAAGGTCAGGGCGTTGTAAACTTTGTGCCGAAACATTTCCTCCTCCCCATTCAGCCGCCAGGAGAAAGCTTGACACCGCTGCGCTGCGGTTTCAACCTGAAGGGCTCTTGTGGGAAGGCAGATGGGAGCCGTGGGGGACAGGGAGAGAAAAATGCACAAAAGGGTCTCCTGGGTGGAGCAGTGTGATATTGATAGCACAACCGGGGAAGCCCAGTTAGCTAAGATTCTCAGCAGGTGGCAGCACCTGGCTGACCTTGAAGGAGCTTAGAAGATAAGTAGGGTTGAACCTAGCTGTGCTTTGGATGGGAATCTACCAGGTAGTTCTGGGACTGGAATCTACATTGGAAAATTAAAAAAAAAAAATACTGGAAGGAAGCAGTGCAAATCACTTTTTTGTTGTTAAAAAATTACTGTATCTGGATATAGTTAGTGGGGATAAAATGCAACTTAAAGGCTTTTACTTTTACTCAGATAGTTAAGGCGCATGGCTCAACATCATTGGTGGAAAATATGCAGACTCAGTGCACAGGGCAGATGGACTAGAGAATTAATTGGCAGGTGGCAGTTGCTTTCTCTTCACTCCAGCTGAAAGATTGTACAGTTTGCAAAGGGAAGATTTATGGCTTTCAACAAAACATTACTGTCACCTAGAATGATGATAAATAATGAAAAGGGACTCACCTAATTTTTGGCACTATCATATGCTTCAGAATTTGGCTGGCTATCAGGAGTCAAAAGAGACTGTAGCTCTTACTGAATCCTATCATTATATTTGCCTAGAATAGAAAGTTCTTTAGGAATTTGTTAGGAAAGATGGCTGTTCTGAGAGTATTTGACAGGTTGAAGGCAAATACTATACAAACTCACATGTATAACTAGATAGAGACATCTGCTCTTGTTCCACATTGTGAGGATGTTATCTGGCTGCAAGTCAAATAAATGCACGTTTATTATTGTAAGTTGACCAGTAACTAAGGTATTCTTTTTAATGATAAGAGGTACAGTATTTTCAATTAAGGAAGTTTTATGATTCCTGGGAAACTGTTGCTTGTTTTGCAAAGTAATTTGCTGCTGGCTGTAAATTGACTAGTCAACACCTTACTGGTCGAATAATACCAAAATAAGGTTGACTCCAGTTAGTTGCTGTATACATAATTGGAAAAGTGTGTACAAAAAGCTGCTGATTATCACAATTTATTTGTATTTATTTTTATGATAATTTTGGGTTATTCTTTGCTTGAAAAGGGTATTCTTTTGCAAATGGCAACATGTTAGATTATTGTACATCCTTAAACCCCCTCATGTCTTTAATGTGAAGAGGGTAACAAGCATTATTAAAGAATCTTCTAAAATGCTGCCTCCTGCTTATTAGGCTAACAAGTTTGGAAGATAGGCCATAACTATTAAAACTAGCTGGTTTTTTTTTTTTTTTTTTGAAATGTGAAGAATAATTATAGATTGCCATAAAAACAAAATAAATAGTTACATATATCTATACATTCATATCCATGGTACTATTCTCATTTGGAACAAGCAATGTTATGCAAAGAGCAGAAATGGAGTAAGAAATAGTTAGCCAAAGAATTAAGGCATCATGAAAGAAAGAGAAAAGGAAATATAGTCAATTCTAGTTTACTTAACAGTTTTTATTATACCATTCCATAGCATTTGTTTTTGCAAACCATCCTTGCTGTCACCAGATCCATATACTGCTTCACACATTTTGTTCTTTAAACTTCTCATCTCTCTCTTTCATGATCTCATTAACTTTATCCAACCATAACTGTCTTGGTTATCCCTTCCTCTTGACCTATTCACTCTTCCTTAGTTTATTTGTTTTCTGGTTCAGTTTTCATTCATTCTCTTTATATGAACAGAGTGCCTCAATCTACATTCGTTCAGTACCTAGTCCTTCTTGACCATACCTCTTCTTTCTATGAAAGTTTTTTAATTTGAGGATGTAACTATATCATTTTTAAAAAATCTCATGTAAAAATTGATGTAGGTATTGGTTAAACATCTAATTTATAGATGCAAAATAAATGTGTAAATATTTATTTAGAGATATCCCTATACTATTATATTTGAATTGTTTTAAGCAGGTAACATATTAAGATATTTTGTATGGAAAACGCAACCCCCTAGATCTTTTCTATCTAACCTGGTTTATTATCTAACGTGGTCTATCTAACCTGATTTTTTGAGCATGGAAGTTAGCAAATATTATTCTTCAACATTGGAAAGATCATACAACCTGAGATTGGCAATGTAGGATTGCCACTAAGCTCAATAATGACTTAGGAATTATTTAGAAAGTGTCATTGCCATGCTCCATTCATACAATATATTCTTTCCTTGCTTCTGTGACTTAGCATGGAAAATGACTCATGTTAAATATTTCTCCACCCCTACTCTATTGATACAGAGCAGTGGTTTGTAAACTGATGCCTTCCAGATTTTTGCTCAACTCATGTAGTCCTTTTCCATGCAAGCTGGTGTTGATAGTAGTTGGTCTAAAACAAAACAACTGACCAGCACCAGATCGCTTATCAATGATTCAGTTTCAAGAAGTTAAATATAAAATTTCCATTAAGGTCTAAACCTCCATTCTTTGATAGAAATGATAAATGTTTTCATTTTAAGAGGATTTAAGTGAATTTTAAGTATTCAATAATAATGACTATAATGTTACAAAAAGTTACTTCCTTTTGGAAAACAACTGCTAAATGGATTTATGCCACAAGATTTGGTGTATAGTATCAAAAAGCTAATCAGATTTTGCTAAGAATTGCCATATACTGTATATCAGAGAACTGGAGTCAGAAACATGTTTAATAAAACCAACAATCAGCATTTATTGGCCTGTGATACCTTATATTTATGATGATCTGTGGAACACTGTTGGCTGGATTGACTTGCCCTGATAAAATTACTGAGCTAAGTGATCCTCTCTCTAGTATCCCCAAAATCTGTTATAATCTTTATTATTACACCATGATGAAGCATCCTCTGGTTTCAGGCCTCAAGGTGTTTCTGGAAATGCATATACTTTGATGGTTTAATTAAACATTCTATATTTGGGGAATTGAAATATAACATCAGGCATTTTCATTCCTGCTCTAGTAGGTATGTTCAGTGAAGCAGACATTTGTGTTAGATAAAACTTTTACTATTTTCATGCTCTCTTACTATTTGCATGCTCTGCATGAGAAGGAGAGTTAGCTGTATAGTTAAAATTGTTATCTCAAGGGATATATTTCATATATTAATGTGAATGTGCTCCCTTTTCAAGGGAGGTAAGGGAGAGGCCATGGGAAATGTCCAATTTGTTCTGTAAGTGGCTGAAAGCTTATCATAGTGATGCTATATATTATCTCTGTCCTGGGTGTGCTTTTCTTTGCAAAACACGAGTTCAAGACTAAGGCAAGTATAATCACAAACTGACCTTTGAAACATGTTATCTTGACATGTCCTTCTGAGAGAAAGCATGGGGGCTGCTGGAATCCCAGTTACAGACTCTTCAGTGTATTTGTTATGGGATTTCTGTTCTTGTTTAAGATAGCAGCTTAAATCTTTTGGAAGCTGTGTTCCAAAAGGGGGGGAAGATGTGCTAAACCCATAGTCATGGCATATGATACAAGGCCAGGCGGCTGCATTGCAGAAATTATTTCCTTTTTTTCTTTTAGTTGCCAGAAAGGCAGCATTGGATGTAAGAACTTTTTCTCACATGCAGGGTTAGGGGAAGATGCCAACTGAGATGATTTCCTGCATCTCCCTGAAGGTGGCAGCATGAACTATAAGGTGCTACCCCAAAAGGCAGGAGGCAGGGCCAAGCATGAAAAACCAGAGTGTTTGGGGGAGAAAAGATTTATTATTAGCTACATGCTAATAATAAAATACTACTACTACTACTAATAGCTACTTGCATAAAAGCTTTGAATACTGGAAGCATTTGTATTAAAATTCAAGATTTATATATGCAAGTACTATTTATATTATATTATAAGTACTACAAGTATTGTAAATATATTTTATTGAATCTTTAGTCAAGTTTTTATATTTAATAGGTGTACACTACTAGTTTTAAGCCAATTTTAAAACTGGTTAAATGTGCTGTTTAGAAGTGGGCTATATTCACAGTTAAGGTAAGCTAATTGAATCACCAACATGGGTGCTTATGCTGGTGTTATTGCAAGTCCTCTTAATGCCATGATGGACTATAAAATATTTGCCCACCTTAAATACCCATTTTCAAATTTATTTATTTATTTCATTTATTTCATTTTCGAATGAAAAATGACTGTGATTTGGGGCATTACTTTTATTTCTAATGTATAATGTCTGTACAAACAAGAAAGCAAGTACCATTGATTTGACTTCTGAATCAATCCATTTATATTTGAAGCTGACTAATTAGTTCTAATGTCATTTTAAGTAGAAAAGAAGTAAATGTCACTCATATTTCTTTTTTTCCCCTTCCTGAATATGCTGTAATTTGTAAAGTGGGATCTATGACTTTCATCTTTGAATATGATTTGCAGGTGAGATGGCATATCTTTTAACACAAGCAAGTTAAGTAGTATTTGCTTTCTCTCCCCTTTCAATAGAATAAGTTGGTTGATTATGTGCCATCAAGTTGGTGTTGACTCTTAGTGACCACATGAATAGATTTTCTCAAGCAGGATAAGAATTGACTCTAGAATAGCTTGAATTTAAGAATTATCTGGTTGCACTGCTGGTTTACAGTAAATCCCCAGCTGTAGCAATAGCGATGACTGCAGGATCTGTCTTGTGTATCAGGCTAAATTATTTGCAATTCAGCATAGTATTTTCTATTGCGATTGGGAGAAGTTATCTGCGATCTTGACACATTAGCAACTAATATGTAGATGTTAGTGATCAACAATTTTTTTGTGTTGCGACTTGGCCATAGGAGTCATCACATCTCATCATTCTTTCCCATCATATGCTCATGAATTTGGAGTCAATTTAACTCAATGTTTTGGGGTTATGCACTTACATCCAGTAATGAAAGTGAACAAGTAGAAGTTGGTGTAATTAATACCTGTGTGTATTGATTGCAATAAACAAACATCTACTGCCAAATTCTATCTTGCTAGGATGTACTTTTTCACAGAGAAACTCAGTTCATACATGGTAGTAAGTTATAGGTGTTAATTGTAGTTTCTTAAATAAATCACAATTGTCTAAATGTACATTTCATAAAATTGGAGGAAGAAAAATCAATAACTGCACTATGCTCATGACACTACTCTGATAGCTGTAAATGCAAATGTTCTGGAAGCTCTAGCAAGGAAAGTCAAGAGCATAGTGCAAAAATGGGGCTAAGATGAAATATAAAAACTAAAATAATAATAGGTACAGCAACCAGCTTTGGAATTGGCAATAAGATAGTGAAGTGGTAATAGCTTTTACCTTTTAGGATTATCAACAGTAAATAAAGCAACAGTCAAGAAATATGCCACAAAATAGCACTTGATCGGATGGATAGCAATTATGGCCTGAGAAAAGATCGTTCAGATGCCATTTGTTTATACCTGCAAAGATCAGAATCATTCAGGCAGTGATTTTTCCTGTGACACTCTATGAAAATGAAAGTTGGACTTTAAAGAAGCTGGATAGAAAGAGTATTGATGCTTTTCAACTTTGGTGTGAGAGAAGGCTCTTGAGAATACCATGGATAGGCAAAGAAACAAGCAAATGGATCACTGAACAAATCAATGAAAAGTTCAGTCAAGGTCCGAATGACCAAAATTACCAAATTTTGGAAACATTAAGTGAAGACCTAGCTCTCTGGAGAAGTCTATAATGCTGGGAAAGGTGGAAGGAAAGAGAACAGGATGACCAGCAGCCTGGTGAATGGAAGCAGTTACAGTGAGGATGGGTACACCATTGGAAGAGCTGAAGTGTAAAGTTAGGGGCAGATCATCTTGGGGAAGATCTGTCTAAGAATCAGTACTGCTTTGATGGCATGTAATCATCAATCACATTTCATACTAATGTGTAACTGGGAAAGACAGTGTGCAATCCTCATATGACCTGTAGCACCCTCTTTGTGGCTACCCTACATCCTGAAATAATATTGCTGAAATTCAGTAGTAAAAAGGCAATGTCTAGGGGTATGATCCTCCCTCCAAAATAATAGCAATCACAATAATAAAAATAGGATTCAAAGAGAATGGGAGGCTTCTGAAAGACAAATCACTTCCATTTCAATTTTTAGCCCCCACAAATATCGCCTGAAATTGTGCCATGACAGCATTTTGCAGCACAGTCATAGCGTGTGAACTCAGTCATGAGCTGAATTGAACACAGCCACTGTATAGATGGAACACAAGTTAGCTGACTGCATGGCTAGCTTGTTCTTATATGCATAAATGACTGCATCTATGGAAGGCGGAAAAAGTTGCATGGACATAGTAATATGCCTTCCCCCTTGTAAATTAGTCAAACATCTAACCAGACAGTTAAATGAAAATATATTTCAGTGAAGGGGTAGCATTAATGTAGTTCTGAGTTAAATTGTCTTGGTAATTTGCAATATGGCTTTGCTTAAAGACAGAGCTTGTAATGTCTTTGTACCAATGCCTTGAGCATGAATTAAATTACCGTCAGGCAAGAAATTTATTTTTATTATCCAAGTGTTGTAAGCCTAAACAATATATAACACTATATTGAAAGATAAATCAGTGCTTTTGATTGTATGTTATGTACCATTTATGGACACAAATATTATGGGCAGTTAATAATACAACTACCTCTAATGCACAAAGAGTAATATTTTACTGCCATCTGGTAATTTTTAAAATATTTTGCTTTCCTTCAGTTTCTGAGATACTGGCATGTTTACATGTCAGTCATGTGATTTTATCACAGTTTCAGAATTGTGAGCATATATGTATGTGTGTGTGTTTTTAAATGATTGGATATATAACTTAACTGGTATTCCCAAGTTTGGACTTTAATATAATGCATTTGTAAGCACGTGCTGTAGTGTTTTAAGAAACAACTATATTTGCTGACTAATAACTAATAGCTTCAGCTACAAATGAAATTATTAGCATTTTTTGTAAACTTTTTATTACTGCTATGGGAACGTAATTTCAATAATTGGTTAATTTTCACTGCAATTGTTCCATTTTTATTTTTTAAAAAACAAAAGAGCTGAGGAATGTTTTTCTCCGTGGTGAAACAGCTAAAGATTATATGGTGCCAAGCAGTCACAGCATGTTTGAACCCTGCCCTAGATGGACCCAATCTTGGAGCAAATGCTCTTTTTATCTTGGCAGGAAATATATCGAACTATGATTGCTTTATTATTATTATTTTTTAAAGTCTGCTGATGCAGTTGGTAGCTACTGTATTATGAGTATTATGAGCTTGTAGTGTCATGTCTTTGGAGCTGCCCATCAGCTACATAAAACTTCTCACATATCAATAGTATTTCAGCAATATCACATTATGACAGTATTAGTGTTCCAACATCTGTTCTTTTCTCAGGAAAATAATTTAACCAGTGTTAAACAGACGTCCCTCTCCAGTGTGTCAACATTAATTATGCTTGCCTGCTTTAATCAAAAACTGTGGCTTTTGTTAGTATAGTTTGATAGCCTTTTCAGGGTGAATATTATGCTATTATAGCTAGAAATGGAAATACAAGTACTACAGATCTGTAAAATATTTCACATAAGAGGTATGTAAGTTCAGATTTCATGATCCTACTAAGATATTTACTTTTGTAAAAAAAAAAACGAAAAACAAAAATTACTTTTGTAAAAAGAGAAATACTCTTGAAGTTTAGTGCTTTTTAAATTCACAGGATGTATATTTGCAGAATAGCAAAAACCATTTTGTCAGTCTGACTCTGTATATTATTTGCACTTTTTTTAGTTGACATTGAAAAATATACATTGTTCATGGCAAACACAAAAGATGGGCCTATCTTGATCTGAATTTTTATTCTTATATGGGACTTACATAATTTTATTCTGGTTCCCTTTAACTTGAAAGGCTTATAGAGTGTCAGTAAAGGCAGAAGCCAAGTAAATATCTTCAATGTGCAGCCAATGCAGAAATTTTTTAAGTATTGGATTTTAGACTAGAACTTATCAACATACATGAACCTTTATTTTGTGTGTGAAAAGAAGTAACTTGTGAAATAAATTAGATCTCTAAAATGTGCCAAGTGCTTGGATTTATTTTTGAAAAACAAAAGCAAAACAAAAACATTATCTTCAATGATATGGTGTTGGTTCACATATAGTGGCAAATTGTAGGGGTCCCATTTACTCCTTCCCAGAAGTGTTTGTGGATGGGTCAAGGGGAGGCAAATGATGAAATCAGCATTGCACTGTCATGACTCAGGTTCTTCCCCCTTTGTATATCACATACAAAAGGGGTGGAGCTTACGGTGTGATGCTGTTTTGGAATTTTGACAAAGGAACCACATCCTGCAGATGCCTCCACCTCTTCCTTTCACATACTTCATTTACTTAGTTAAATCCAGGTTTGCAGCATATAGTTACATCTGAATGTTCATGATTTGAAACTAGTTTGTTGTTACAGTTTGGGGGGCAAGTGATAATTGTATTTTGTCAATTTGGATGACATGGTAAATTAAGGTTTGCCAGAAGCCAAGAAATGCAATGTGCTATGAGAATTCAAAACATGAGGCCAAGGAATAGAAGGAATTTGTACATTGCTTTAAGCCATGATTCATTTAACTGTGGTTTACTGACTACACTATAATTGTCTGTATTCTCACTTTGCTAAACCCCAAACCATAGTTTACTGATCACAGTGGCTGGGTTTATACAATTCTGAAGCCAAAATGAAACAAATTGTGTTACATCTTAATGTAATGCATGAACCTATGGAGGCACTTACTTCTTTTAGCTTTCTACCAAAACTATGAAACTGTTATTAGATGGTTTACTGTCAGATTTTGATGTATGATCTTGAGGACACCAGGGACTGAAAACAAGAAAACTTGAGATTTTGTTTAGGTATCCCAGTTTTTAGTTGTTATAATTCATGATTAATAATATTGATCATAGTACACAATGTAGAGTGGAAAGTTTCATTTGAAACTCTTCTCAAATTTTTGTGCTGTAAAGCTAGCCATTTTGCATGCACTAATTTACTAAAATTATATTTTATGAGAAATATAAATTGGAATTAATAGCATCTGATAACAGTACAGTGTATTCATACCTTCATTCATTATTGTTTCTTCTGGCTAAAGTAAATTGTTCAACTAGTTCACAGTATCACAGCACAGTTTCTTTGGGACTTCATTGCCTAATAAAAAAAATCAATTAAGCTTTAAATTAAATAGATTAAATAGAAAATTAATTAGAAGTCTTGGTTGCTGCAAAATGTTTTAGTTTAAATTACTTTAAATAGTATAAGTTTCTACTCATTTACAGTAGCAAAAACCATCCCTTGGAACTTGAATTTTTCTGCTGCTGCTACTGTATTGGAAAGATCTGTTAAAAGCTTTTCACAGACTGGAGATGCTCAGATTATTTATACTCTGTTTACATCAAAGACATATTATTTGCATAATATTTATTATCAAATCAACATTATTAATATCTCAGAATTGTACAATGCAAAATATAACGTAATTGTGCTTAGAAAATATTTTTGCCTGAATAATGCTTTAGCCAAACCCATAAAAGAAAGACAGCTACCTGTTTGTGTTTTTTGTATTATGCATTAGATTTTCTGATGTCTTTCGTTACTGTTTGTAATAGATCTAGAGGCCTTCAAGCTAACTGATCACTCTTAAGTTTGCAGCCTACCTACCAGCTAGTTGGCTGTAACTCCTTTATAGCTAAGTCACAGTCTTCTTGTTATTACAGACAAAGTGGGATTTTAGTGGGTGGGAGGTAGAAGATAGGAGTTAGAAATATCCTTGTTCCCCATAGTCTTGTTTGGGGTCCTGAAAGCAGCAGAGGACTTTAGAAACACATGCTTTCTGACTGGCCCTGGGTTGAGAACTGACTCCAATAAATTAAAGTAGTCAGGAAAATACAGTATAGTCAAATGTACCAGTGAACTTTTATTTCTGTTCAGCCCTGCTTGGCTCATTGTGGGTGCTGCTACACCCATTTCTGTTCTCCGTACCTCTCTTTCTTTGACTGTTTTCCAAGTTTCTTTACAGGTTAATGATTGTGACATTTCTTATTTATTTATTTGATGCTGCCTGATTCCAAACAACAGAATTCAGCTTCTAATCTATCAGCTAATCTATTTTTTCCCAAATACTTACTTTGCTGCTTTTATTTAAATAAAAATCCTTTATTTTTTTATTGCTCCAGTGTTTGGTTTGTATAAGCACACACATTCCAAAACTGTTTGGACCTGGCAATCTTGATTAAAAGGGAAAAATGTAGCCATTTATTAAAAAGCTTATTCCTAGCAAAAAGAAGTTGTTTTCTCCCATCCAGATTCCAGGTAAGGAGGGCCATCTCACTGTTCAAGAACAACAACACTGTTCAAGAGTTCTATCCAGACACATATCCCAGAACTCAGGTAGAAAGGATGGTAAGGTGGGGAGACCCTGGCTGACTTGCGCTGATGATCGTGAAATACACGCTGTTCTCCTGCTATGTTGTTGAAATATATCCTTTGTTAAGCAGCAGTTAAAAAATCATATAGGTGATGGAATAATAGTTTATATGAAACCAGGAACTACAATAATTGAAAAAAGAGGACTTTTTTCTCTTGTGTGGATTTGGTAACTTTGATCAATCTTTGTTTTCTGTGGTTTCCATTTCAGTGAAAGAGATTTATTTCGCTTTCTGAAATAACAGGCAAGTTTAGGCCCATTTCTAGGCTGGATTACTGTATGTCAGGTAAATTAGTTGATTACAGGTAAAAGGATATGTAGGAGGAAAGGGTTAACAAAGAAAAAACGTTAAACCTTTATATTGCTAGGGGGGTTTCTAAGATTGCAGAGATTTTGAGTCAATCATGTCCCCTATTCTACTTCTACAAGTTTTATTTATTTATATATCAAATTTGTCACCGCCCATCTCATTGAAACGACTCCAGGTGGTTTACAAGACAGTTAAAATCAATTAAAATTAAAATTACAATATACAATAATCTTAATAAATAGAAAATAAATAGATCTAAGGATAGATATTAAATTGGCAGTTACTCAGGGAGTGTCATCAAGGTGCCAGCCACCCTCTGGATTGGATAAGATTATTGTTACCCCACGCAAGCTGGCAGAGCCAGGTCTTTCATCCTTTCTGGAAAGCCAGGAGGGTAGGGGCCTGCCACACCTCTGGAGGGAGAATATTCCAAAGGGCGGGGGCAACAGCAGAGAAGTTCTCAGTAGCAAGAGAATTTTAATGCTGTGACAACTTTCCTGGCCTTGTTTTCTGTAAAACGTAAAAAGGCAAGAACAGCAAACCAACATTAAATCATTTTTTAATCATGGGAGAACTCAAAATTAAAAAGCCACAAAAGAAGCACCTTCATAAGGACACCAATTTTTAACAAAGTACTTGTTCTTGAATTTCTTAAACACTTTATTGGGCAAAATAGTTAAATATCACTAATGAAGGTGAAGAAAAACGGTTGCTGATACTAAACCCTTTGCTATATCAGCTGCATTCCTAAGAGGTGTGTAAGACAACAGAAATGCAATTTGGATTATATCTTGTAGAAAATATGGTAAAGTGGTATTGACTTACAGCAAGGGACCCATGCAAGTAAGCCAGGAGGCAAATACACAAACATTTGTTTTATAAAGGCCAGATTGTTCTAAATACCAATCCCAGCAATGAAAATTGACTCTTTCCATTTTATGTGATGTACGCAGGTATTTTGCTGATGAAAAGCAGAATGATTATCAATATCTTAAATTACCAGTCAGTCAAAACCATACCTAACATCCCTAATAGTTATAAAGTCCAAGTAAAGATGATGTTTCTTGGCATAATCTTGTTGTAAATAACTAAAATGCAGTGTTCTCCAGATTATATAGCCATGCTGGACATCAGAAAACTAAAAAACAAAAATCCACACAGGATTTTATTACCTTTACTACGCTAAACAACATTAGCTGCAAGCTTACAAAGGATGTAAGGAATGCAGCTGATAAAGCCATAGTGTGAAACATTATCCACAATTTTTTCCTTATCTCCTTTTTCTGATTTTTCACCAAGGCAATATAAATCCTGAAGGTTTACCTTCAGGGCCATGCCAGCTGACTATTGCCAATCCCTAATAAATTATGGACATTGGCGGACTATTTGCCCTAGATAGACTTGATGCGCTGCCTTTAGCTGTCACTGATGGCAGACAGTGAGACTCCCTACCATGAACACCTCTGCCTGTTTGATTTTGAAGCTATAGAGGATATGTGACAAGTTCTACTGTACTGTGCTTTATAGGGACTTGCATGCTGTATTAATTAGACACTTCATAAAAGATCTGCCAAGAAGATATGATTCTTGGCCATAGGGCCACTGTCACCCACAGTGTGGCCAAATGTTATCTAACACAGGGTTCTTCAACCTCAGCAACTTTAAGATGGGTGGACTTCAACTCCCAGAATTCCCCAGCCATCCATTCTGGCTGAGGAATTCTGGGACTTGAAGTCCACCCATCTTAAAGTTGATGAGGTTGAGGAACCCTGATCTAACAGGTATGAGAATGTTATTTATTTAATAAATTTATATGACTGCTCATCTCATATACATGACTCTGGGCAGCTAACAATTAAAGCAAAATAAAAACAGAATAAACGCCACAATAATTAAAAACATAACACAACATAAAATAACAGCTGAGAACAATCACAATACTTCACAATCAGTATAACCAAGAAGCGGACTCGCCCACACTATCAGGGCCTCAGGCTTGACGGCAAAGCCAAGTTTTTAATGCCTTGCAAAAGTCAAAAGCAGGATTGGGGGGAAGATCATGTTCCAACCACAATGTTATCCTACAAAGTTGGAGTTTTATTAAAGATTCCTTCTTTCGATTATTCGGTATGGCTTTTTGTATCCTCTCTTACCATTGTATTTATGAATTACAACGGATCTTACATCTATATGCTGTCCTGAGATGATAATAAAGTTGTTTTACTTTGCTTTCCTTTGCTTGCTTTTTTGATTTTTAACTATTTAGCCTAATAAAGAATTTTAAGAGACTCAGAAACACTGAGTTGAAATGCAAAATCCTGTGTCTGTTATAATATCCTTTAATTATTTGGATAATAACCTGATGGTTGATAAAACCCTTACACAGATACTCCAGCTGCAAGTACAAGGCTATTTTGAATGTGTAATTAATGAAGTTTTATTCACAGTTGCAACTGCTGCTGAGTGTGGCACTTCCTGCTTGCATGTGTGTATTAATATTCATATCTCCAGTTAGCATTTAAAAAATAAAATAAAATCTCAGGGTTGCCAATCTAGGCTGGTTCTTCCTCCCACCATCATGTATTTTACTCAAAAGCAGTAATAAGTAGTTTAAAGGAATCTGAGTTACTTCACTTCTCCCAAAATAAAAATAGTTGAATATAGTTCAACATTTAATTACTGTCAGAAAATCTGAACAGCAAATAACTGTAGAGACCAAGTTTTTACAGATTTGAAATATAACATACTTTGATGGGGAGAAGTGTATATTTTTCTGTTGCCAGGATACAGACATCCAAATTTAAGCAGATGTGCTCTTCTGGTGATATCATAGGAAATTGCCTCTAAGCTGTTGTTGCTACAGTAAAAACCATAAAATTGTTCATCATGTATAATTCTTTTTTTTTAATTAAACATGAACTATGTCTGTGATATATTTATACTGATAATCTATAGGAAACGAGACTTTAATATATGAATCACATGGCTAATACCGAATTGTTGCAATAACTTTGTTTTTTTCCCTACTATTCTGAAGACAAGTTTTGTTATTTGTTGCAGGATTAGCATTCTCAAAATTATCAGAAATAAAAATTTGCTTATTTCCAATTGCTCAGGTTCAGAATGCTTTTATTTTTCCCTGAAATTTCATATTCAATTCAGAATATGATTTTGCAAGCTTCCTTTTTAATTAAGCAAACAATCTCAAAAGTAAATATGGAAGTTTTGGATCATAATGTTGATCCAACCCAAAATGCTGGATGCAGCTCCTGGAGATTGTCAAAAATGGTTATCAAATTGTGATAGAAGGGAAAATTATTACAGACTGGAGTATACTATGTTTAATTTTAAATTAAAGTGAAATAACTTTGATTGTGATCTAAGCCTATCATTTATAGGCTATTTCAGCTAGAAGAAATTATACATCCCTTATCTGAGTAACTATAACAAAGCCTAGGAAGTTGAATAAAGTCTGGGACTACATCATGAGTGTAGCACAGATGCAGAGCTTATTGTTCTTGTATATAAAAATTCCAGGTTCAGTTCCTGGTTTCTCCAAGTTGAAAGATTCTGATCTAAAGTTTGAGGGGTCTTTATAGAAGGCAATATTCTGCCTTGTTACCCTCGTCATCCATGAACGATAGCCAGTATCTAAAGCTGCCTTTGTTTGGTGATACTTGGTGTATTTGAATGTGTAGACAAGGTGACTATTAATACTCAACATGTATATTTATAAGCATTTTCTAAGTACAGTAGTTAAAAATACATCATATATGGCCTCAGTCATATTTTAAGAAAATTAGTTTTAATTCCTCAATTTAATTTATTATTTAGTATAATAGCCAAAAAAGCATATTTTGAAGTGGAAAAATGTGTTCAGATAAAAATATGTTACTCTGTTTTTTCTAGAAAAATATGAGATGGGTACATTTTGATTGAAAGAATCATAATTTTCCAGTATTTGGGGGATGGTTACTTAAAAAATATGGATTCTTAATGCTTACAGTATTTACACTAGCAGAGGGATTCCCAAACTTTTTTTTTATTTTTTTAGGTTACCTTCACCTCCCTGACCCCCCAATGTCCATTAAATCCATTCATCATTTTACACCTACCTTTACTCAGTCTTCCATAATCTTCTATCTTCCCATCAGTCCACCCAGTCCCAGTCTTCACACTGCTTCTCTCCCTCTCGCCCATTACCACCAGTCTTCCCAATCTGTTAGGTCTTCATTTAAATAATACTTTAATATATTCATGGCTATTATTTTTCTAAAAAAGGGGGGGAGTCATATTGCATTCCCCCCTTCCTTCCACCTAAGGGCTGTGTTTCTCAGTTTGGGAATATTTCCAGTAGTCCTTTTTACTGATTCTGTAATTTCTGGATCATTCCTATAGTACACAGTGGTTCTCTCAACCTAGCAATGACTGTTGTTTTTATAAGCTATCAAATTATATTGATTTCCAGTGACGGTAGAAATGGTTTCAAAATCATAGAACCAGTTTTATAGTATTTTTCCTCAACTTTTCCATTGATATTTGTTAAGAATATGGAATCCTTTTTCTATCTCAACCCATAGCACATTTTCTCCACCATCTGTTTCCTTGTCTCTTCAGCTGTTTGGACAAAGACAGAGCTGGGGCTAGGATGTAAAGACAGGAATGAAGCTGTTGTTATATTTTCTTTGAGTTTCATGCAGGAATCTGATGGTTTCTGTGAAATGAACATATTAAAAGGTAATGCTTCAGCAATGCAACCTAGATCAGCAAGAGTTGAAATCAGTACAATCTGTAACATATTTATTAATTACTACGAGTAATGTAGTCTTAAACTTGCATTTCTGCAATTGCAGAAGTAAAAATGCAGTAAAAGACAATATGTTTATTCCTCTGTTGCGTATTTTAATGTATATATGCATGCTTGCACGCACAGGCACGCGTGCACACACACACAGTGAGAGCCAGTGTGGTTTAGTGGTTCAGATACCTGACTAGAAGTGAGGAGGCCCGGGTACTAGTTTTTTCTTGTGTCAGAAGCTGGTTGGATGAGTTTGGGCCTGTCATACTCCCTCAACCCTAGATTGGAAAATTGAAAAACCTCAGTGTTCTTCAGTAATGAGGACTTTATCCTGCAGTGGATTGATTTTTGGCTTATAATAGTAACAACATACACATATATGCACATACATACATACTGTATACAGAGGCACATATACATAAACCAGCATATATATAGTTGGAGGCTTTCCCATATCAGATAGATTTGCAATATTGGATTCTTGGTTTCTGAACTATTCTTCTATTTAAAAAGTTTTGATGTGTATCAAAACTGGGATATGAAGTAAAGTAAAAAGGTGCTGTATGATAAAGAGCTTAAATACCTTCAGGAACTAATCATCCTGGACATGTCTGAAAGTGTGACTAAAACATCCTTAAAAATATCAAATGGAGCCTCATTAAAAAAAGGTAAGTCCAAGAAAATAACAAGACAGACTGGAACAGAACAGGAAGGGAGGATTATATCCTGAACTCAAGCAGGAGCTTCCAGCATGGACCAAATACACTTTTATTTTTAAAAAGTAATTTTTCTGCCACTCTTCAATTTTTTTTTAAAAAATCCAAGGTATTTTACAGTAGTCTATAATATATAAACACTCACAGTGATAATCAACAAAACAGTTGTTGAAGTGCACCCAAAGATTGCTTAAAGACTTTTAACTTCTCTTTTTAACACTTCTGTAGATTCTGAATTGCTTCATTTTACCACTGGGATTGAACCTATTCTAAAATATAATAGGAAATTAGTAGTTTATATCATTTGCTGGTTTAACAGAGTAGCACAGGGCTTATCAAGAGATCTGATGTGTGGTAGGTGACATCTTTCCCCAATTTCTGGCTATTCTCTACAAAGGAAATACACACATGTTCATTAGCTTGACTAACAAAATCAGGGCAAAATAAGTGATCTTTCCAGATAAGAATATATTAATTTATTTTTTAAAAATAGATTTCTTGTGTTCATCAGTGCATTACATGTACTTCTTTGTTGGTGGGATGTAGGCAGCAGTACATTGGCTTACAAGTCTCTAGATTAGTGATCTTAGCCTGCATAGCATAAAATTACAGTTGATGGAAATAAAAAATTGCTTTGGAAGAGGATAAAGTACAGTAAACAAAGAGCTTCCTGCGGTGTGAATGGAATTTAAAAAATGGAATAAAATGACAAAAAACTAATGCAGGTAAATGAATGTTTGTACCTTCATAGAATGCTAACTAAAGATAGGAAAATGGATGAAGAAATGTTAAGACATGTCAATGATGACAGAAAGTGAGTAGGTAGCATGTGGTTTGTTGGAAAGAATGAGTTTATCAAAAAGAGCAGAGACAGATTTTGTAAGAACATACTTCTGCCCACTTCATTATATGGAAGTGAAACTTGGGTATGTATGTAAAGTGAAAAGCACAAACTGCAATTAATATGTGTGTGTGTGTGTATTCACAAAAATAATATTGTGGCATACATTTCTTTAATAAGTATTTAGAGAGTATTTGGTTCAGAAGATTTGCTATGGAGCATTGTACAGGGTTGTTTACATGGAAGAATTCCTTTTAACCACTTTTAAAGTTAATTATTACATTAAAATACCAGATTCCACAAACTTATCCCAATTTGCTGCAATAAAAAGAAAGGAACAAAGATAAAGCTTCTTCTTTAAGGGGAAGAAGTTTTGCGAGTGAGATGATTCAGTGCAATGTGAATAGAAACCAACATTTTAGTTAGTCTGATCATCCAATGTGACTATTCTTATGTTCTGATTTGTTTTTCCTGCTTATTTTTGGTCCTGCAATATATAATTCAGGAAGTATTTTTGTAATAAGCCTTTGGAAAGCATCATTTTTCCTCTCCCCCATTCCGTAAAATGTCATTAACATAATAATTTATCTCACAAGTATACATCAGCACAATAGTTTTATTTATTGATTTGATTTGTTAAGGCCATCCAATTCCAAGAAGACTCTGGGTATCTTACAATATATCAAATACATAATTAAAATACAATTAAAAACATAATAAAACATGACTTCCCAAACAAAACAACAGCAATAACATTAAATAACACAATAGGGGCCCTGGAGTCACCCTAACCCCAGGCCTGGGGACAGAGCCAGATCTTAAGACAGACTTGGAGAGTGGGAGCTATATTGTAAGATGCTATTCCAGAGTGCAGGGTCTGTGATTGTCAGCCTTGTGAGGTAGTCCAGACAAGAAGCACACCCAGATGAACTAATTCTACTTTATTGCAAGGTTACATTAACAGAATCTTGCAAGTCTGAAAGTGCATTTCTCCCCTATTGCCTTTACAGCCTAAGAAATTAAGGTGGATCCCTTCTGAGGTTTGCCACTCTCACATTCCTGCTGCGGGCTAAGCTGCCTCTTATCCAACCATTCTTCCCTCTGTCTCCCATGGTCGTTCCCACATACCGTTACAGTGAAAGAGAAAATATGCTTCCTTGGTCCTACAAGGTGACAACATTTAATAGAGGGGACCTGAAGCACACCTACTCTGCCTGAGCACACTGGGCAGGCAGAAACAACTGGAGATAGACAGTCTTTCCAATAACCAGGCCCCATGCCATGAAGAGCTTTATAGGTTGACCTTGAATTGTACTCAGAAGCTGGACTGCAACCAATGACACATGGACATAACAAGCATTGCCTGTTACTGCTTGTGCTGCTGCATTTTAAACCAGCTGTAGCTTCCAGATGGTCTTCAAGGGTTGTCCCATGTAAAGCACATTGCAATAGTCCAATCTCAAGGACTTTAATTTAGCAGCTTAAATTAGAGATTTCATGCATATGAGCTGTTCTGGAAGGTAGGTTGCCTAAAACAATTAATTCTTTTCATATATTTTATCCTTTAATGTTATGTTTAATGGTTGCAAAAAGCTACAAATAATATTTTGGAAGCCCAAAATGCTGTATTTTAATATTGTTGCTGACCCTTCCAAGAATGTTCATCATTTAAGTGGGACTTGAACTTTCAATATTTTTTAAACAATTCTGTCTGCCAAGTATAAACAATTGTTTGGCATTAGCAAGCAAATAAGCATTTATATGCCAGAAAAAAAATTATATATTCCTATTCTTACTTATTTAGGATTAAATCAGTTATTGCAATGAGGTTCATTTTCAAGTAGGTATCTTAAAGTTGCAACTTTATTTAAATGTCTTTACTACTCCAAATTAAGATTCTACTAGAATTATTTGAATACTATACTTAAATAGTGATATATATTGATATATGATTATAAATAATCAAACTAAATTATTTTTAAAAAGAGAATAGTAATAGTACTTTCTGACTTATGCTACAATGGAAATTTATCCTGCTTTATCATATGGATAACATATTTAATATTTATACTAGTTGCTTATATCTGCCTATTTACCCAGCCCTTTAATTCCTTTTGCTGTCACCTGCTATTTAGTGAAGTGTTTAATTATTTATTTTGGAGGCTATTTTAAGTCTGAACATTGCTCTATGGACTTTTGTAGTATGTAAAGTGTGGTCTCTAATTTTTTGGGGGGGGGGCTTCAGGTCAGTATTGACTCCTGTTGAATGCTCGGACAAGTCCCTGTAGTTTTCTTGGCAAAATTTTCAGATGTGGCTTGCCAGTGCTTTCTTCCTAGGACTGAGAGAATGTGACCAGCCCAAAGGTACCCGGTTGGCTTTCATGCATAAGGTTGGACTAGAACTCCTGGTCTCCCAGTTTTTAGCCTGGTACCATAACTATTACCAAACTGGATCTTGGTCTCTAAATTTATAACAATAATTGTCATAGAATTTCTGCTACAGGAGAGGGGTATAAGACAAATACATGTCACTAGTATAGAGGAGATTGTAACAATGCAAGGTATCAAAGGGGGTGTGTGAATTTTTAATAAGGGCAGTGGGCAAATGATATCCAATAGTCCCCTATCTCCCATGACAACAACATTCTGTGTCCTCAAGTGGCGAAGCAGATAAACCTTAAGAGAAAATGGCACCGCCTGACATCATTGTGGTTTATGCACTATGCCTATGCTCTTCAGTCTACAGTTTCAGTATAAATTGTGTCAGTTGACCTGAAAAGTGAAAATGTTCCTATTGATCTATCAATAATTTGTCTCAAGAATTAATGTAAACAGAGAAAAATTATGTACAACATTAGAGTAAAATATTTCAAAAACAGATGTCTCAGGAAAATATAACATTATTAATAATTTAACTACACCCTTGGGCATCTGTTACTAAAACCCATGGTTTTTAGTTTTTTTCCAGATTGATAAGGAACTTCATGAAGAAAAAAGGAAGCAAGAAATAGAAATGCAGAGATTATAATGGACTGGTGGCAGATTTCCAATTTGATTTTTTTTTCACTCAAACTTTCAGTACATCCACTGAAAACATTTGAATTTTAAATAAACTTTAAATTTTAATGACTCTTAAAATCATTGAAAGTACATTATTTGTTTGACAAGAGGAAGGCAAGACTGTTCATGAAAAGTATTGTGTTAAAGTTCTGACCATCTGACCTGAATAGAATTGAAGACAGAACTTCATACATTGGTTGCTTATCATCTTTACATCATAAGCATCAAGCAATTTTGACAAAAAGATCCCTCTTGTTTTTATTTCTGTTTTTTAAAGAGTACCATGTAGGCGGTTATCCATGCTGTTTCGTTAAGCGGCGGGCATATGTGGCTGGCAAAGGAGGTTGCTTTACTGAGTGGCATGCCCATCTCAATATAATTATATTTTAAAAGACTCTCTTTAATGTTGCGTGGTAAAGGGAGAGTGAAGGATAATTTCTGGAGCTGCTAGTCCTCCCCTCCCTCTCACTTACAAAAGGAGAATAGATTCCCATTTGGATGCCTGCTCAGTCAAGTACTGCTGCAAATTAGGGTGGAGTTCTGTTAAAACAGATCTGGCGTTTCAAAGATACAGACAAAACTCCAGTGCCGTCCACTAAGCAGAAATGATACAGTTGGTGCCCTTTCCTGTTTCCCCTTTATTTTCTCTGTATCAAGTACCACCCAGAATGGAAAAGCATTCACAGACAGTTAGCGAAGGCCTCTGAATTGGCTGCAAGGATTTTACTGCCATACCTTCGTTTTCCAGGGTATCTTTGGGAAGATGGTAGTAATAGAGGCTACAGCCAGTTCAGCATGCACTTCACCGCTGCTGAGCAGTGCTGAGCAGATACTGTCATTTTTAGCTGGTATTATGGGGCTAAAGATGTGGATTCTATAATTCCAAAGTCATTAAAATGATCTAAATCAAAATGCAACACCCAAATCTTTTAAAATCTAAATACTAATTGAGGGGAAGGAGAATAAACTTCCTTGGGTTGTTGGAACAATAACATCAGCTAAGTCATTATTCCATTGGACCTTGCAGACTTTAGTCTAGAAGAGGACAGCAGAGGGTTGGCTCTGTGCTTAAGCACGTGTATTATAAAACTAGACTTGCTGAGTTTTCTTTCCACTTCTCTGCACTTCCTGAAGATGTAAATTAAAAAAAAAAAAGACACTTCCATGTGACCTCTGAAATGAGACTAAATGAAGTAAAGATATTTTCTTTTAAACACTAAAATGTTTCTGAATGTAAGTACTTATTATTGGTTACTGTACCACAAAGTTAACGTGAAAATTACTGGAAGCCATTCTTCCAGCTACAGGATTTTGAGCTTTGTAATATTAAGCTTAAATTATATGTGGCCTCTATATTGTGAAACTTTTGGGGCAAGAGTTTTACTCCTTGTGTCATTATTGGCAGCTCTTTAACAGTGGCCTTTGTGTGAATCTTACAGTTTTTAAAATTAATGTTATTTTCTCAGATATAAATTGCTGGAATGTGAAAATGATGTCAAAGCTGAAGCAACCACTCTTTGGGAAGTATGTAAAAATGTTTTTGTTTGAAATAGGCAATAAATTTTGGTACAGGTAGTCCTCAGTTAATGACCACAATTGGGACCAGAATTTAGGTTGCTAAGTGATGCAGTCATTAAGTGAGTCATGTGGTCATTAAGCAAATCACATGGTTGTTAAGTGAATCACACGGTTCCCCATTGATTTTGCTTGCCAGAAGCTGGCTGGGAAGGTTGAAAATGGTGATCACATGACCCTGAGACACTGCAAGTGCGAGCTGGTTGCCAAGCGCCCAGAACCCGATCACATGACCATGGGGGTGTGTGATGGTTGTGACTTCGGGCACTGGTTGTAAGTCACTTTTTAGCACCGTTGTAACTTTGGTTGCTAAATGAACGGTTGTTAAGTGAAGACTACCTGTAATTGGGTTTGAAACTAAAATGTTGCTGGTCATCACAAATGCTAGTTATCAGAGAGGCCAAATAGGAATAAATAGGATTTCACATTAAGCTATAGTTCACGTCTATAAGCTATAATTTATTAGAATCAGTTTTTATGAACCACAGCATAGTTTGGATTTCCACATATACAACAAACAAACCATAATTTGTATCTCATTGTCTGCTCTCATTTAGTAAAACAAATGAAAGCAGAGAAGTTTTACATGGCCTTACATAAATATAATTGATAAATATGAAATAATGGTAAATCACAGTACAAACTATGGTTTGCAAATAAACCTCAGATGGACAGTTTTAGAATTGTAGGTTCATACATTAAATGAATGGTGTAATGTCTGTGTGAAATAAGCCCCTTATTCATCTTCTAGATGAATTTTCAAAAGCTGTTTATTGATTTGTTTTACTATGCTTGCTTTTCTATGCCACTCCAGTCGCTACTGACTCAGCAGTTTACAAACCCATAATCCATATATAAGATCAAAATAATAATAGCTATAGAAAAAACATAATAGCAATAATCTCTCAACCAGACATTTATACTGGGAGAAATCTACCTCATAAGTTAACAGCTACCAGGGCCTACTGGCCTGCTGAAACAGCTAGGTTTTAATGGCTTTTCTAAGTCCCAGCGGGTTTGGGGGCCAGTCAAATCTCAGGGCAAATGCTGCTCCAAAGAAAAGGAGGTAGAATTAGGAAGACCTCCATGGTCCTCTCTGATGACATTTCCTGAGATAAGGGACCAGGGAGAGCCTACCTTCTTGGTCTTACTGGACAGATGGATACTTTGGATGATCTGAAGAGTTACTGGAAGAATCAAGAATATACAGTGGAACCTCGGTTTACGAACTTAATTCGTTCTGTGACTCTGGTCGCACCCCAAATTGGTCGTACCCCGAAGCAAATTTCCCCATAAGGTTCAATGTAATTACCGTTAATCCATTCTGGCGTGGAGGACAGGAAGGCGACTCTTGCTTGGAGGGAGAGTCCCCCTCCCTACGACCATGTGTCAGGGGCAGAAAATGGCTGCGGACCATATGTCAGGGGCGGAAAAATGGCCGCGGACCACGTTTCATGGGCAGAAAATGGCCGCGGACCACGTGTCAGGGGCGGAAAATGGCCGCGGACCACGTGTTGGGTGGAAAAATGTCCGGGGACCATGTGTCAGGGGCGGAAAAATGGCCGCAGACCGTGTCACGGGAGGGAAAATGGCCGCGTATCCTGTTCGTACCCCGAGGCGGAGTTCGCAAACCGAGGTAAATTTTTGCGGCTGGAGCTGGTCGTACCCCGAAAAGTTTGTTAACAGAGGCGTTCGTAACCCGAGGTACCACTGTATTTGAAAAACTGGGAGACTAAAATGGAAGAATATGACATATATTCACAGCAGAAGTCTAACAACATTCAAGCAGGAATGGTTCCAATAAAAGAGAATATGTGTAGCTCAGAGCTAAACTGTGGAATTCTTGGTGCTTTCTGAGCATGATGGTTTGCCTGCAGATGTTTCATTACCCAACTAGGTAACATCAGTGGGCTAGGTAACATATAGGTAACATCATGCAGCTTGGGTAAGGAAAGATAGGGAAGGGAGGAGCTACTAGAATGCCCTTTTTTTTAAAAAAAGTTTTAAAATCTTTTTTGTTTTGCCTTTTTTTAAAAAAACTTTTTTCTAATCTTTTTATGACCGATATTTATGTATGTATATGTATTTCTTCCTTTCTCTTTGTCTTGCTTCTTTTTTGCATGTTTTACTTAAAAGAAGATGTTAAAAAATAAGAATTTGAAAATAAAGAATATGTAGTATATTTTAATCCTTCCATAATATTTGTTTAGTTACGTAGATATGGCAGCATTTAAATATATTCTGTGATTTGGGAGAAAGGGTATCTTTTCAGCAGAACAACAATAACAACAAAACAGAAGCTGCTTTACAGTCATAATTACCTGAAATAATATAATTGGTTTAATTTGTTATTTTTTTCCTGATAAAATCATAGTTTTGTTAAGTAGGACAACAAATGGTGTGATGGTCTGTATCAAATGCAGGCTGCATATTATTTTGATGTTTTAGATGCTACATTATTTAATAGAACTATTATTAACTAGAAAAATACCTGTAGGCTATTTTTGGTTTTGTAATTCTACCTTTTGCATTTATCTATGGGTGATGAACAATTACAGACTAAGCTCATTGAATTGAAAAACAGCAGCATTTCAAGAACATTTTACTTAAATTATTACTAGACACAATTGTTCTAGCTTTAGCCCTAGCAGCTCCCAGTGTCAGAGGTAGATTATATTTATTCCATAAATCAATTTGCATGGTAAAAAGCTCATACTTTTTAAACCTCTGACTAGGTGCAGCCTCTACATTTGTTGCCATGCTGTATTTTTTGTACTACTATTCCTCCTCCTCCCCCTCCTCCTTCAGCATTTTATACTAATAGAATTTTACTACTTATGTCTGATTCTTTTAATTATTTTAAATTCTTAAATTCTTTAAGAGCAAGCTACAGTAAGTTGCATATGTTGTAGGGTACAGCGTGCCTTGAAAAACTATGCTGTTTCAGTAGGAGACCCTGTACAGCGTGTGTCGGTTTCACTGGATTGAAAAACACCTTTCCAATCATATTACCACAGTAAATGTCTATTAATAACCAAAATGCGGAGACAGGTGGTGGCAAGGGCATACGTCTCTACTTCTCTTCCATGAAAGACTAGCCTAAGAACCAGCATAAAATCATCAAAGTTTAATTCAGAGGTGGACAAACTTGTTGACCAGGTCCTCAGTTAACTTTTGGGGGAGTGATGCAGTTTAAGTAAGTGGGGTGAAGATGGTGAAATGATTGAGGCTGTTATCATGCATGTGGGTAGGGCTCAGATTTTGGGGTTGATTTTATTTTAGAAATTTGGATTTTTAAAAAAAAATCTATTCTAAGGCTTATACAGAAACTGTATGTGTTCTCTATCTCAGAATATCACAAAACTATACAACCCATTAACAGTTATAGTCAAAAGGCACTTTAGGTCCTGCATGGTTCAAGAATGCCTGCTCTTAGTTTAGGCTAAACATCACATTTTGTTCTCTGTGGCCCCACCAGATCGGTGTGGTCTGTACCTGTATGATGTTTCTGACTGAACGAAGTTCTCTAAAGTTAAATCCTTACTCTAACTTTTCCCCATCTTCATGATGGAGTTTGGGGAACAAAGCACAGCATAATCAAATGTGAACTTTTTTATTGATTAATTATGTCTCAACAAGTTGGTGTTAACTCTAAGCAACAACATAAATAGACTTTCTTCTGGATTATCTGTCCCCACTCTGGTCCTTTAGATCTTCCTATTTATTTACCTACCTATCAAATTTATACGCCACCCATCTCACTATACAAGTGACTCTAGGCAGCTTACAAGTAAAAAGAACTATAAAACTTTTACAAAAATATACAAAGCTAAAAGCTAAAAAAATTAAAACTAAAAAGATTAAAACTAGAAAAGTGGAGACAGCATCCTGCAGCTACCAACCATCCCCAGAACTGCAAACTCCCATTAAGTGAGGTCTACCCATAGATACCATGCTAGATCATCTACCAGAATACATGATACTTCATTCTTTACTTCAGAAGCAGCTAGATCAGATATTCAGGCTTTCTATCTAAATTTAATTTCCCAATTAAGATATTATTTTTTAAAGATAAGCATGAGTCTTCAGAAATCCTTCTGTAAATTACTGTGTTATTTACATTTGTCTCTGCATGCATATTATGCTTCATAAAGGATTCCCATATCAGATTATTGGACCAGCTCAAAAGGAGATATGGGGTTTTTTTTTAATTAAGAAGGAGGAGGAGTTTTTGGGTTTTTTTGTGCAATTACATTTGTTAGAGAGGAAGATTAGTTTAAGACAAGATGGCTTCCTGTGATCCAGGCAAGAAACTTGATTAAATTAAACTGCTGAAGTCATTCCTTTCCAGGGAAAATGCTTTTGAATATCTTGGAGTGGCCCATATACCAAAAGAACCTATGTGCTCTACATGGGGCTACCCTTGAAGAGTATCCAGAAGTTACAGCTGGTGCAGAACGCAGCTGCTCAGACAGTTCTGAATGCCCCTAGGGAGGCACATATAACACCACTGTTACGCAAGCTGCATTGGTTGCCGGTTTGCTTCCAGGTCCAATTCAAGGTGTTGATTATCACCTTAAAAGTCCTGCATGGCACAGGACCAGGTTATCTGAGGAGCCGTCTCGCCCCTGTTATATCAGCCCGCCCCACTTGGTCCAGCAGAAGGGGCATGTTGCAGACCCCTTCAGTCAAGAAATTTCAACTGGTAGGATCTAGGAAGAGGCCCCTTTCAGCTGTGGCCCCTGCTCTGTGGAACAACCTACCTCTGGAGGTGTGGTGTGCCCCCACTCTCATGGCCTTCAGGAAAAGTGTGAAATCCTGGCTATGCCAGAAGGCCTGGAGGCTGGATGGGGGCTCACACCAGTGGAGGTGGCTTGTGGGGTAATTGATTTTGCCCCCCATCATCTTGAATGTTTTTAGTATTTATGTATAGGGTTTGTTTTTACAACTGATTTTTAATGGATTAATGTTAATTATTTATGAGGTATTTTAATTGTTTATGGGTTTTTGATTTTTAATTGTGAGCCACCCAGAGTTACCTGTTGGGGAAGATGGGCAGCATACAAATTTAATAAATAATAATAATAAAAATAAATAAATAAATATCAAATGAATCTGGAAAGAAACAGAAAAAAGTGGAATGGTGGAAAGAAGAAAGCCATTAAAGGATTGTTGCTTTGTTTACAAAAACAAAGAACTTCATGAAGGGAATTTTAAAGGAGGATCTTTATAAAGCAGAATGCATGACAGCAAAGGCAAATGCTGCTAAGACTGTATGGGGATTTGACACCCCAGATTGGGTGACATAAGTAGTGAATATATTCCAAAGTTGATGGAGAAAAAAATTAACAAAGGGTTTTAATGCGCTTCTGTGAATTCAGATGTACTGATTACATTAAAGGAAGTGCACACTGAGCGAGGTACTTGCCTACACATAAAAACAGTCAAAGGAAATTTGTAGACTTATCCACAATAAATTTTATAGGCACTATAGTAAGAAGACTGCTGGAAGATTTTTTTTTCCCCCTTAACCTTTAGAGATATTTTTTTCAAAATATGTTTTCACTTACTTTCTCAAAAATAAAGATGAAATGTTACAAAAGCTCAGATTATGTGGCCAGAGTAAGCTATATGCTTGGAAGAAAGACTAAGACAAGGTGAAGCATATAATGCAACAGTCACCAAATTACATTCAAAGGAAGAAGACAGTAAAATTGAGAAAACAATTCCATTTACTGCAAAATAAAGTAGTGTGACATAGAAAAGGCCTTCTCCATTGAGGCAACTATCCTCTGCAAAAAACTCTTGTCTTCAATTTATCGGTCCCAATGCTGCCATCTCTTAAATGTATTTTAAAAATTCCATCTTTATATGTTGATCTTCCTCTGCCATTAACTCCATGTAACATTTAATGGATTGAGCAGCTGTCAGGATTTAGGGATGATTGTAAACTACTTTGGGAATTTTTTCTTTATACTACTCTGGTATAGTAATATATATTTTTAAAAAAATAATGCATATTTTAGTTTCCTACTTGAGTCTGAAGATTCACTAATCACAGGAGAATAGTGTTTGAGCATGGCAAGCATTCATTTAAAACTAAGGAACAGGTTTTTTTTTTTAATCATTTTTTTGGGAGGGGGTGTCTCTCCCTAACTTTTTGTTTCTTCAAACTAATGTGTTGTTGGGGGAGGGCACACATTTTTGTTACTTTTTGAATAAAGAATAGACATTGGAAACTGGGTTTTTAGATTGTTATCTATATTTTGGTGGAGTATCTCACAATGTCCTTTATACTTTTCAGGACAGCATTTCTCTTTCTTAATCTGTAAATATAACAAAGTGATTATATAAAAATGCTTTGCAGACAAGTAATGTGTTTCCATACTCTGATTATTAGTAATTTAGCCCTGTGTTATGACAGTTTGTTTATATTTCAAGCTATACAGTCACAAAAGATGCAGTCCTTTCCTGTCACATTAAAATTGCATGTGTTGAGTTTTATAAATACTACAGATTCAAAAATGTGTTGTAACAAATACTGTTTGACTTTTTCCACAGATGTTTCTTTCCCTCTGTTGAAGCTACATGATAGTATCAAGAAAGATTTATTATACGTTAAAAATTGCACATCTACTATATCGCACTTCTTTTCTGACTTGTGAATGATCTCTAACAGATGTAGGGGTGAGAGATAAGATGAGTCTAGGTTCTTAGGACAGTTGTCAGCTAGGTAAACAACTAATAGTAGTTCAGCTTCAAGGCCATGAAATGTAAGGCAAGGAGTCAGTTGAAAGGTCGGAGAGGTGGAAGAAAAAGTGGGCTTAAATTGGCATGGGTGTAAGTGGCAAACTGTACCTTTTCACTGAAAGAGGCTATCACCTGTTCAGTAGGACTTCATTCTAGTTTGCAGGTAAGATCCTTATTAGAAGTGTGCAGTATTTGGATGTGAAGCAGGCACGGGTGCTTCAAATATGGAATGGACACACTCTCTTCACATGTCACACACTGTTGCCACATCATTAATGCCACCTCAAACATAAAGTTTTGATTTGTATATATTATCCACAGTGCATGTTTATTCCACTTTTGTGTTTAAAGCCGATATGTACTTAAAACTGTTTTTGACATTCAGAAATTATATAATCATGAGTTGTGTAAAAACTGCTTTCAGCTGAAAATATTTGAGCTCTGAGACTGCTCTCAATTTAAAATCCTCCAACAATGTATTTTTCTACTGTCTTCTTTTTTCCCATATTATTTCATATGCTATTGCTATGATATATTTGACATCCCATAGTTCCCCAATAGACTGCCAGTGTTCTGTTTCCTTTTTCTTTGTCCTCAAAGAGAATATTTACTATTTCAGCAGTTAGGCTTAAATATATTCTGTTGTTCTATAGCATTGTGTTATGAGAATTGGAAAAAAAAAAGTTCTCATTAAAAGGGCAAAACCTACCAAATTTATGTAGGCTCTGTGTTTCTAATGCTACTATCTCCTTTTTGACTTTGCCAGCTCCATAGTTCTCCTTGCAGATTTTGCAAAACAATTTAGAACATCCATTATCTTATCAATGTCCTGACATGTAATAACTGCAGTCCTCTAATATCTTCTTTGTTTTCACTCCAAAAGATTTTGTAGATGATTGCTTAAATAAAGTTGATTGAACTAATGTTATCTGGAAAAAGTATATAAGTAATTGAATACCTCAGGGAAGTCATTAACTAGATGCAGCTTGGAGTGATTACAAGGTACAATAGGTGATTTAAAACAATAAGGATAGAGGATACTTTCACCCATTTTCTTGGAAGTGTCAGCATCAGAGGAGAAGCTCAGTGATTATGTAGAAGAGGCACTTCAAATACTCATTTACAGGCAACAAATGTTGTTTTAACTGTTTCTAGAAATGACCAAATATGCATATTATTCTTAATAACAATAATGCTTCATTAAAATATAAGTTTTTGTGATGTCCTAAAATTGTTATTTTGTGAAAAGGAGTCATTACAGGTATTAAATGGACATTGAAACAGTGTTTAATATTTTTGGACTTCCATATTGTTTTGAACTACATACACATCTATGTTCTCACTGAAGAACTGCCATCATGGTTTTCTGTTTCCAATGACACTAACATTCTAATTAGTTAAAATGATTATCTATATTGCAGTAAAATGTGGATAAAGAAAAACTTCCTTACAGTAAGATCAATATAACAATTAATCTATGGAGATTGTGGATTCTCTACCACTAAAGGTTTTTAAGAAACGTCTGGGTAGTCACCTCTCATGGATGGTTTAATTTCCTTTCCTGCACATTGTAAAACATTGGACTAGAAGTTCCTTTTCCAACTGTACAATTCTGTGATTCTATGATAAAATAGGACAAATCTGTGTTAGTACCATCTTCCATGGAGGAAGCAAGGAGAAAATCATTCCTAAACAGAGGTGGACTTGTGCTCTCTCATTTGATTGTAATATTTTCCTATTCTTTTCTCAGGCCAAGAGAGAAAAAATTACTTCACCTGTACGTGCCACATTGTTTATATCTAAATCCACTGTGTGATGGAATGTATCTACGAAGGGGGAGGTGGTGTGATGGAATGCATTAGAGATCTAGGTTCCCAGAAAGGCGGCTAGGACAAAAGACAACACAGTCCAGAGCAGGAGCAGGAGAAGAAGAAATGTAAGATAGCCACTCCTTAGAATCTCCCAGGATATATCTATTAGGTTAGCATAGTACAGATTTAGTCTGGCAAGATTTTGTCTATATGGTGGGAGCAATAAAGGAACTGAACTTGATTGGACTGTTTCCCTGTTGTTCTTGGGATGGGCCTGACACACTGCATGTAAACAGTCAGTTTGTCTTCAGAGAAGGAAATCTTTTCCAATGTTAATTTAATGGCTGAAAATTAAGTACAGCTTATCTAAAAATCTGAAAGTAGACAGAATAATGTTTGTGACTAGTTCCAGATTGGACCATTTGTTTGTTTGATATTTCCCCATCTTGTAAAATGTGATTTGGCTTTATTGTGGCTTTGCTAGTTGTTAATTATTTTATGGCTTTGCTTCTATGATATTGATGCTTAATATGGATTATACACACGAACACTATATGCCTGGTTATCAGAAGATGCCCTATAAATACAATAAAATTAATAAGAGACTGAAGGGTAGGCTGACACTTGTTTTGTTTAATGAGTGTTAAATTATCTAATTATCTAGCATCTTATTAATTATTTTCTTTATAGCTTTTCTTTTCAATGACAGAAATGTTATTAGAGATAATTGAATAATTAATGTTATTACATATGCAATAATACACATATAATAATTAATTAAAGGCATTCAAGTCTATCCCAGCAGCACATTATTGTTTGTGTAGCACAGAAATAGTAAATGAGATATATAGATCTATATAGATATACTGTGTGTGTATGTGTATGTATGTAATGGAGATATAAAATATGTGTATGTCCTGAAATTATTTAATTTCCTAAATCCTTTCTCTGTTATTCTCATGTGATGTATTTGCTGTCACACAGCTATGACAGCTTACGAATGATGGCTTCACTTGTTCTTCAGTACTAGTCATGTACTTATTGTTAAATAAGTTAAATCTTATTGACCCTCAACAATACATGTGTATATTCTGGAGAATTACCTACATTAAATACCTTTTAGGAAGAATTAACAAAAGCTGCTTGTGACATTGCTTTGGAAATAAACTCATTTTAATATTCTGCCAGAAAAATACATTTATGCTTTAGTTCTTCACCATCCATATATTATTAACATTAAACCTTTTTTTTTAATCATATGCTAGTTTTATGTTGAAAATGGATGTGGGGGTGGGGAAAACTCCCATGTTTATAATGTTTAGGAAAAATACAAAGTAATAAAATGTTGTAGCATGGAATGTTTTGTTTTTCATTTATATATCCCCGCAAGATATCATAAATATTTTTTCAACCCCCTTTTCCAATAGTAGTATGCTCAGTTTTCTTGGAGCCTGTCAGCTATATGATCATGGCCATTCTTCTTATGCTATTGATTTGCTATCTATCTATCTGTCTGTCTGTCTGTCTGTCTGTCCGTCTGTCCGTCCGTCCGTCCGTCCATCCATCCATCCATCCATCCATCCATCCATCCATCAGCTATATGATCATGGTCATTCTTCTTACGCTATTGACTTGCTATTTGTTTGTTTGTTTGTTTATGAAATTTACCTTACCACCTGAAACCAGACAGGCTCCAAGTGGCTTACAGAGTTTACATATTAAAAACAGAGTACAAATCAGAACAAAAGTTATTTCAATAATGACTAGGAATATAAAGCTAGGAAATTAAATAGAACTGTGAAAACTGGTGTTGCTATATACAGTTAATCCCGACAGGCCCTCCAGAAGAGCTGTATTTCACCTGCTTCCAGAAGGTCATGAGGGTGGGGAGCCATCTGCACTTTAGAGGCAAGCTATTCCAGAGGATGGGAGCTGCTACACCCACCATTGCCTTATGCCATATCTCCTGGTGGATGGGGACCCTTAGCAGACATCCCTTAGTTGTCCAAGTAGGATAGACAGAGACTACTAGCAAAAGGCAATCCCTAAGTTACCCCAACCCCAAACCCTATAAGGCTTTATAGGTAGTGACCAGCACCTTGAATTACATTCAAGGTGCAACTCACCTTGTGTGACCAGTGCAACTTGAACAACAAAGGTGACCAATGCAGCTTGTGCAACAGAAGTACTTGTGAAGAAGAACAGAATGTGACAGTACAGTGACTGATCAGTAAGCATAAATGCTGCTGCATTCTGAACCAGCTAAAGTTTACAGGTGGTCATGTGGGTTACAGCTATCTAATTTTTAATCTACATTAATCTGATTTAGAGATGACAAGGGCCTGAGTGACCATCTTCACTGCATCCTGTTTCAGGTAAGGTGAGAGCTTGCACACCAGCTGAAACTTGGCAAAAGCTATCTTGGCCATGATTTCTGTCTGCTTCTTGAAGGAGATAGGAGAACCTCCAGATTGCAAACTTGCTCATTCTGAGGGACATAACCCCATCAGGTGTCAGAAATGCTACAGTCCTGGCATCAGTTGGCCTTTGACTCAGCAGCTAACCTGCCTTGTCTGAGTTGAGTCTGAGCCTGTTTTTCCTCATCCAAACACTGACAGCCTGCAGACAGTGGGTCATTATTTTGATTGCATCTTCCAGCAGGACCAGGGTAGAGATACTGTATATAATTGAATATCCTCTGCATATTGATGACCCTGAAATGGCAGCTTTTCCCATGATTTCACTAGACATTGAACAAGATAGGGAAAGAGAACTGAACCCTGAGGCACTCCATATGAAGTACCCAGGGTCCAACCTCTCTCTCCCACAACCACTTTCTGACCTGCCTGCCCTGGTAGGAATGGAACCAAGCTCTAAGCTTTGCAAGCAGTCCAGAAGGTTATCATGGTCATCAATATTGAAAAGTGCTGAAATAACTAGGAGGACAAGGATGTTTGTGTCACGTCATCCAAGCACTACCAAAAGTCTGTGAGAGTGAAGAGAATCCTGGTATGTTGCTGGCTGGAGCTTTAGACATCCTTAGAAATATACTCCCATGACAAAACATTTGTTTTTATAATTATACCAGCACAGTTGAATTTATTGCTATAGAGTTATCTCTATTTCTGCATTACAGAAGACAGTTTGATTGGGCTGGGTCTTACAAGTCAGCAAAGCAAGGCAATTAAATGCCTTCCCAGTGTTTTGAATTTCCGTTCCCATCAGCCCAAACCAGGATGGCCTAAAGCCAGGGAAATCACGGTCTGAAGCAGCTGAATGTCTATATATTGCCTGCCCTGAGATAGCAATTCTCATGGCTCATTCTCATAGCAAATTCCTCTTCAAGGTATCTACAAGGGAGAGAAACATAAGTCTAGGGAATCTGGGAAGGCATAATAGAAGCATGACTGGACTAGTTCCCAGAGTGTCAGGCCTAGCCCAAGGAACTCCAGGAGACCATACAGAATCAATCCAGCAAGGTTTATTAGCTACAACCCATTTACAAGAATCTTCCCAGAATGAAAACCAGCTCCCAGGCTCAGTCAGTTCACACCGATGGAATTTCTTAGGGAAGTTCCAGTTTCCTCCGCTTATCTCTTCCTCGCTCCTCTGGAGATGAGAGCACATTCTTTACTCCCCTCCCACCATTCCAGTCCATCACACAGAGGGTACTAAGAGTCACCTGGATTTAGTTTAGTGGACGTATGAACACAGCTAGTGTGGCTTTTCACCAGAGTGTAAAATAAACTGCCTCGACATGACATATACACCCAGACTTATTCTTCTACAGATTTGCCATATAAAAACTCAGTGGTGTAACAAAAAATAAATAAAGCAGCAGTGTGGGGAGGTAAAAGAGAAGTCTGTTTCTTTATCCCAAGATCTCCTCATTCCAAAGCACCCTAACCTAAACATTGTTGTGTAACAGCTTGTTCCAGTGCTCCTGTAACCTGGCAGTTTCTGATTGACTAATGGTGTACCATTTTCCCTACAGAATGCACCATTTGGAGGAGAGAATGCAAAAATCGCACATACTTAACCCTGAAGATAAAAAACTTTCACATCTATTTCTGAGCTTCATCCAAAATTTATGCTCAGCTTCTGAACAACTAAAAATATGGATAGGCCTTACATTGGACTTCTAAAATAATCCACTTTTTCTAGTTTTGTTAGTACTACAACTGTTTGTTTGTTCGTTTGCTTTTAAACTGTCTATAGCCCCCTTGAGTGGTGGTTTAAATCATTTTAGCCCATTATTCAGCCAAACTATTTTTCTGGATAAACACATAAAAACAAACGAAGTGACAATTTATACCTATTCCAGCATATGCATATTAATGTGTGAATATTCACTGTAAGTCTGAAAGGAGGAATTTCAAAAAGTCTAATTATAAGGATAAAGAAAGTTGAGTTGTAATAAATATTGATCTTTTTATTATCCAAAAAATTATTTCTGGGCTATATTGTTTATAGTGTGTTGTTTCACAAGTCTGTCTTATGATTTAATATTAATGTTATAAAATGCTATAATATTGCATGTCCAGAAAGCGTGGTGTAGTAAGAGTTTGTATATCCTGAGAAAATAAGAACAGATGTTGAAGCTGCTCCTTTCAGCCCTTTAAATTGGATCCCATTCAAGTGTCCCCTAAAGAGATCTCCCTAAGCATACTTTTGCGACAAAGAAACTGGGAGATAGAAGATCAAGATGATATACCATCATTCACTCTGAGGATAAGATGTTCTTAAAACAACATGTCAGCAATTAAAACACTACATTTTTTTGGACAACTGAATTTAGTGGTAAATTTTAGCATACAAACCATACTAGCTAATTAATTTAGTTGTTGAAATTAATTAAATTTAATTAAATAAAATTAAATAAAAGAGCGTTAGAATATATTAATAAGCTAACTCCTGATAATGATTTGTTTCCTGCTTATTTACCTCCATTGTTATTGCCACTTGTGATAATTAAATTTAAGCAAATATATATTCTGGAGATTAATAGAATATTATGATTACCAAAAAGCAAGTCTCCTTTCCAGAGTTTTCCTATTAAGTTTTATTTGTAGTATGTTTCTAATGGTATCCATTTATTAATGCAGTATGTAGAAAGCAAAGAATACCCTGCACAGTATACAGGTAGTCCTTGGGTTATGACTATTTGTTCAGCAACTGTTCAAAGTTATGATGGCACTGAATGTATGGTAGTTACGACCAGTTCTCGAAGTTCCAGCCATTGCAGCACCCCCACGGTCACATGATCAAAATTTGGGCGCTTGGTGACCAGCTCGCATTTATGACTGGTTGCAGCATCCCGTGGTCATGTTCTCCTGCCCTGTGTGAACTGCCCCTGCTGCCCCCTGCCACTGCCACTGCCCCAACTGACCTTCACCATATTCTTCCTCCCGCTACTGGCCCAGGATCCAGGCACTGGGTAAGGGTGCAGCCTTGGGGCGTGCACAGTAAGTGCAGCAGGATAGCGGAGCCTTATCTGACAAAGGTAGCTTGCCAGGCCCTGCCGGGAACGAGGCAGTGGGATGGAGCTGGCGGAGGAGGCAGGGTGGCAGTGATGTTTTGCTTAACGGCCGCTTCACTTAGCAACAGAATTCCGGTCCCAATTAAGGTGGTAACCCGAGGACTGCCTATAGAAGAAAATATACTCTGTTTTAATATAAGAGTTTTGTTTTTTTTAAGATACATCAATCTTCTGAGGATATTATTTGAGGATTAGTTCTATAATTTACATAGGATTTTTTAAAGAAAATAATTACATTTCAGTTCATTACATTATTATTAGTTGTATTAAACAAATGAAATTATATTGCAAAGTTCTCTGCTGTGTAGAAAATCAGAGCTGCCAAAGCTGATGAGAATTTTGTTCTTAGAACTGGATCGCCACACAGAGATTCTTAGACTCTTTATGGTGGTATTGTAGACAACTTTAATTATACTTTGTACTGCATAGATCTATTTAATTAAATATTAGTCGGTGTAAACTTTTCCTTACATTTTTACCCTGGCAGGTAAACTACATGCAAATCTGTATAGTTTCAGCATGTTTCAAAATATGGAAAACTAGGGCCTAAAATACATAAATTAGGTATGAATTAAAATGTCATGCTAGGTAATGATGTCTGGATTTAGCTAGTAATAGCCATTTGTTTTGATCTTCAATGATCTTATGGGAAGAATAAGAATAGATTCAACATATTGGAATTCAGTAGCAAATCAATCAATTTCTTCAGTTAAAATCAATCAGTAGTCTCAATTGCTCTGTCCAGTGTAGTTTCAGCATGTTTCAGAATATGGAAAACTAGGGCCTAAAATACATAAATTAGGTATGAATTAAAATATCACGCTACTGACTATTGTAGCTTGATGAAAAAATTACAATAAAAGATTCAAAAGGATGACAAAAACCATTACCAATTAAAATTGATGTATACCTAGTCCAGTTTGGGATGGGCTTGATTCAGTAGCCTGCAAGCAACTTTCCTGCCTTCACCCTTAATCTTTTCAAAAATTATATGCACAATCTGAATATCTCGCAAGAATGGAAGTGATTGTTCTTCTTTCATATGCCCAGTGAACTTTCCACAGCTTCTGAGAACATGGGGAATCCAGCTCCCAATATTTTTTTATCCTAAAATATTGAGTGGTACATCTCTCGCGGGACGCGGTGGCGCAGCGGCTTAATGACGCTGAAAGTTGCTGGCCAGAAATGGTCGACGCTTCAGCGGTTTGAGTCCAGCCTTCGCGTTAAACAGGGTGAGCTTCTGTTTCCTCCCCAGTTCCTGTCAACCCAACAGTTCGAAAACTTAGGTGAGTAGATAAATGGGGACTCTCACTCCGGTGGGAGGAAAAATGCTGGCGGCACCTTGCAAAAAAAGGAGTTGGGAGCAGTTGCCGGTAAGCGCGAAAAACCGCGCGCGCCCAAAAAGGGCGCGAAGCAACGGAAACCCCGCCTCCTGCGCTCGCCAGCTGGGCTCTGCCCTAGGAAGGAGGCTCTGGCAAACCACTTCTGAAAAACAGTTGCCTTGAAAACTGCAAGGACTCGTCCAAGCAGTTCACTGCAGGGTCAGCAATGACTGAGCGCAGACCAAAAAAAAAAAATCTCTCTTCCAGTAACAGTGAATACTCGGGTAGAATCCACAACTAAGATCACATGATACCTTCAGAGATATACTTGATTTAATTTTTCATGAGACAGAAGAGGATAACAATACTTATTTTAATTATCTTAAGATACAATGAAATTAAATGAGATTAGGTTTTTGACTTAATTCTATCCATTAATTCTTGGAGTATGATGCTGTCATGGTACTTACAGATAAATGTTCCTCTTTGTCCAGAAAAAGTTGTATATGGACAGTCCATTGATCATTCACAGGCTATCTAGGTCTTAGTTATGTAGAATTCATTGAATCATATTAATATCATCAGTGTATTTGGGAATGGAAGATAATATAAGGTTAAGATAGAAATTTTGAAAGTAATTTAAGTCTCTCTTTTTAAAAAAAAATTAGATTTCAGGGAATGTCAATCATTAACTGAATGCTATTTCTTTGAACTACCTTTACTGTATATACTTGCCTATAAGCCCATCCATGGGTAAGCCAAATCAAAATAAGCAGGCGAGGATAGTTAAATTATTGGGTAATATATAGATATTTTACCAAGGCTTCATTAAAACTCATCAATAATTGTCTTTATGATGTAGTCTTCCTTATTCTAAATAAGTTCTCTTATTTCATTGTTTTAAGCTCTAAGTAAGTTTTGATCATTATTGGCTATTTTAATTTTTTGTCATTAATTGCACCAAAAAATCGATGCTCTGTTTCATGCCATTCAATAAATCATGCTCCCTAATGTGGAAAAGTAGATGAGTTCCTGATAGCTTCATAAATAGAACTTTTTATGGCCAAAGACTGCATGCTTTCCAGTACCAGATTGCCCACTAGGCTTTAGAGCAGGATCCTTAATTTTCATTGGTTTAAGGACTGTTGAGGACTTCATGTTGATGTCAAGGACTGCACTTCAAAAGTGGATGGATCAAAGCCCAATTTATTTTGGGGATGAGAGGTTTTTATTTTATTTTCATATCTTTGTTGCTTAGTAATTTTTTATGGTGTATAAGTGACATATTTTCTTTAAAACAATTTAGATTTTAATGAATATACCTTTTAAAAGAACAAAATTCTAGCACTGTTTGCAAGTAGATCCTTAAACTTTAGCCCTCTTTTTCATGTGCTTATCAGTGTTTTTGGCTTTTTAGGATTTTAAATAGCTGGATGGCTTTCCTCTTCCAAGAAATAAAATTCTCCCACATAGCAATAAGCATCTTTCCAATAATTAAACTTTCATATCTTGAGAACACATTCCATCACTATGGTCATTCATCCTTTGGTATCTCTCCATCCATCCATCCATACACACACACACACACACACACACACACACACGCCATTCGTTCAAGGTAAAGAATTTCTGCTTTTGGATTGATAAGTTTTTCCCCTTCTTTGAATGGCACATAGATAATAATTCCATCTTATCTTGGTTTGGTCAGGCTGCACTTACAAGTTCCACTTGACAAATGAAGCAAGGTTCACCCAACTTTTGTGGTAAATGGACATATTTTGAATCTTATGAGCATGTTTTCAAAATGCCATGGCAGCCAGTCACCAAAAACACGAAAACAAAAACCCAGCAACTTGTAAGACAAAAAAACATTGGCTGCAGTCAGTCACCATTTTATTTTCTAAGAATACAGCGGTGGTCTTTGGAAGCTAGAGGCATTGTAGGATGTATAGAATATACAGGTGCCTTGCTTCCCTTGCGTACTAGCTCCCAAACTAGCTATCTGAATTTGTGTAATTGAAAGAAATGCATATATATTGATCCTTGAGAAGCAAAGCATAAGAGAGGAATATGAACTCTTTATTCAAATATCTGAAAGGCTGTCATGTAAGGACAGAGGGTAGAACTAGAACTGCATTGACTATGGAATGGGCAATCTATAATACCCCTTCCAGCCCCAGACTTCTCTGGTTCTTAATTGTATTACTGATTGAACCGTTTTTTCCTCAAGCATGAGACAATAATTTAGACTGCTTTCACTTAAGATAGATGTAACACACTCTTTTACAAGAAATTCATACATAAAATGCTTAGTATAGGTACCTAGGGTAATAAACATTGATAAAACAACATTAAGAAAAATATTAACATTAGAAAATTCAAATATTCTTTGTACCAACTGGTTTTTTATACTAAAGCTGATTGTGGACATTAGTGACAATTAGTCATTAATTCTCTTTCATGCGGTTTTTGAAAACCTGTGGGCTCTTCAGTGAATGAATAATAAAAACTATACCTACTATACTGTAACATAATTGTATGTGTATTTAAGAATTGAAAAAAATAATGTAGGCCATCTTACAGGATTTCAATTTTTTTCAAATATTGTTTTCTAATTTTTTTTAAGTATGTTTACTTCATAAATATGAAAGTTGAATACAACTTAAGATAATGAAAAGCTACTTCTGAGATACATGTGTCTCTGTGCACATATATTTACATGCATTCTTGCAGGACACTTTGATATTTGCTAACACAAAATCCTAATGTGAGAAGGATAATATGTGGAACTCTAAGAATTAGCTGAGTACACTGACATTGCCTAGATTGTGCTCTACAAATGATCCTGCATTTTGGTGTTAGCCACATCAGTGCATCTGTGACACCAAAATACTATGTAATAGTAGTGTACAAAATGATTACAATCAAAGTACCCATCTTCAGCCTAAAACAGACTGAGTTCAGATTTGGCTGCCGGGATCACATGAGGATGCTTTGAGCTTGAAACTATTCTGCTTCTGTTTTAAACCAATTCTGTTTCAAGATCAAATTACTCCCAAAATTATCAAAAGAATTGCCCTTATAACCACTGTTTTGCCCACCTCTATTATATAATAAGGTGCTTCTGCAAACATCTTGATTCTTGCTTAGTATTTAGAGAAGAGCATGAACAGATCTCTATTTACAGGAAGATAGATATTTTTAGCATTCAGTTCTTTTTAACAATTATTTCCCTGCAGTTTATTGTAAGCTAAAACTGCCCAGGAGTGTGATTTCATTTCAGCTTTTAAGAGACATTCTTGCCTATATTAAAGATTATGGTACAAAACTCAGCATTTCGACATGTTCTAATAACTTTAAAAATATCTTTGTAGACCTATGGAAATATTGGGAAGTGTGAGTATTCAAAATGGATCTGAAAGATGCAAGCCCCATTCCCTCCCAGCACAAATAGTTATATAATATATAAATATAAATTCATTTTGTTGCTGAGTATACCAGACTTCCATGAGATTTTACTCCAGGCCTCCCTTTCTGTGTCAGTATACACAGTACCACATTTTTCCCAAGGGGAAAACATCCTTATCAAAAGAAAAATGTAGCAGACCTTCCATCAGACAAATGGGGGAGACATCAGCCTTTCTTTGACAGTAAGTAATGCGTGGAACTTCCTTCTCTGCCAGAAGTTATGGGCCTTGACTATGTAGACTTTGATTCCAGACAGGAGAGGATGCTTCATGTGCCCTTTGCTGCCAAAATATTCTCTGCTAGGACTTTCACTGGCAGCAGACATTATGTAGGGCATCATATCTCGCCAAGAGATCTCAAGAGGATTGTAGTCAGTCTCCCTGAGTCCCAGGAAAAAAGCTTCTGTGCATCATTTACCAGCTAGCCAGATGCTCAATGTTGTGTCTTCTGTTCTGATGAGCCCTTTGTCACCTGCTGTGGAACACTGATCCATCAAGTTCATTTGATGGGGAACTGGGATGGAATAGTACGAAGAAGGAAAGAAAAATTAGGATTTTTAGATAATAGGTTTTTCAAATGAACAATTGAAAAACTTTATGTGGGGATGCAGACAATCTTTTTTTAAAGAACTTGCTTCTTTAGAAAATCTGATTACTATGTGGATATACTTTATTGTTTGCAGTTGCAGTGTATAAATATAATCTTTCTTTCAGTTATGAGATTACTGCTCTCCTAGGTGATCAATTCTCAGAAACCTCTAAAGAAGGTTACAAAATTCTTATTAATAGCCATGGCTTTCAGCAGCCGCCTGGTGCTTCCTTCACATGATTAACCATTTCAAGCATTTTATGTAATTTTATTTTATTTTTTTCTTTAGTTCACAGTATTTACTATATTTTATTTTTATTATTGGTCTCGGACTGTAAATAAATAAATATCCTCATTTTTATTATTAAAAAAAAATCACTTTATTCAGGGGTATGTTGTCTCTTCCCTGCAATCCAGTGGCGTGTGCAGCTATTTCTGAAGAGCAGGTACAACTGCCATTAACTATTAGAATATGTTTTTTGTACAGAGTTTTCTGATGTTCATTCTATCATGTTGTTAGGGATGTATAAATGGGTAGATAATCTGTTTCTTATCTCTTTGCAAAATTACATTTCAGGGTGAAAACTGGAGAATCTTAAAGCTTTTCAAAAACCTTGCCTTCTCTGTCACTGCTGCACATTCACTCCCTTCCCATTTCAAAGCTGTTTTGTTCTGTAGGCAACTATATGTTGACTGCAACTGAATCTGATGGTGTTGAGTAAGGTAGTCCCCAGGTTAAGAACACCTGGGTTACAGACGACCCATAGTTAAGAACGGAGCCTATTGTAGCAAAATTGAGTTAAATATACAATGATTCTAGTTAAATACACAATGATTTGAGTTCATTACACAATACTAGTACGGTATTACACAATAATATTGTTCCAGCTTATATACAGATTTGACTTACGGACAGACCTTGGCAATGGAACTTGTTGAACTGGGGACTGACTGTATTTCTATCTAGTCATTCTGGGCATTCTGGTGAAGTTTCTCTTCATAAGAGCCTATGAAGGAATATTTTACTACACTTTTGCAAATATGAACACATGTAATCATTTTACATGCAGTTGAACCTAAGCTTATAGTGTTTGAACAGTTTACTTAAATTTCCTATCTGTATCTATCTATCTATCTATCGTCATGGGATATTGAGCAAAGATGTCATTGTTGACTAAGAAATACATGAGAGATTCCATGTCATGGGAATGAATCTATACTATTAAAGAGAGTTTATCAGTATTAGTTCCATTACATTTTATCTAATCTGTAACCCATACTAAAAGATTTCTTAAAAGGAGACCAGACAGTGGCAGTGATTAAATCGTTTGTGAAAAAAACTTCTTTGAGGTATATTGTGCACTTAATTTTTAATCAAGGCAACTGTTACAAATTACAACAAAAGCTAGTGAATATTAAAGAGATACCCTTGCCATTTCTTTGATTACTTTCTTGTTAAGCTTTGGAATGTGAAGGGCTTAGAAATGAACTTCTCTCCTTTGGAAATTTCAGAGAAATCTGGCAACCCCACTAGGTAGACCAGGCTATGAAATCAACTCCATAGGATGTCTCCAACTGCTTTATTGACATTGGCTGTAATAGTCTCCATCAAGGTCATCTTACTTACTCTCTATACCAGATCTCTTCCAGATGCCCAAATCCCTTTGGAGTTTCAGAGCCCACAGCCTTGCTTATGGCCTTGCTTGCAATAGGCTTGAAGATACTAGCAATCTCACCGCTATCTTGTTTGTTTTTCCATTTAAACTTATTTAGCTAAGATTGCATGAGCTAGAGTTTGGTTTTTGTTGTCACTTAATGTATCATACCAATAACTTGAGATACATTACCTTGAGAAATGAAATTATCACAGTGAGCCAACAATTTGGGTCCTTACAGGTAGTCCAAAGGCTGTCTTTCTTTGAGACCTATCTTATTACTGAAAGAAAAAAAAAAAAGAATAGAAATGTGGAGCTCTCACTGGCATTGGGTCAAGTAATTGACCCCAGTTTTTCCCTCATGATGTCATCATAAATGTAATGAAACCAAAACTTGGCAAGTTTTTTTTCCTCTTAGGAACATAACATAGAGCTTAAGGTGATCTACATGAGCTACAGATTTCTTTTCCCTTTTTTGTCAACAAGGAGGAACAGATTGTATGCTTTCTTCCAGCATCCCATTTACAGCCACCAGCAACCAATTCAGCACCAACATATTATTATTGTTGATCGCACAGTCAGCCAGTTGTTTAGACTGGATTTGACATTTTTATCCACCTATCAAGTCTTTCCCAAGGACCTGGGATAGGCAGATGTTGTTGACGCTAAAGGTATCATCACAGGATGTAAGCTGTTTCAAGTAAAGCTACCTTTTGCAACTGACTGATAGTGATTTTGTCAATGTTGTTGTTATATTCTTATCCTGCCTTTTAAATACATAACTCAAGGCAATGAACATACCTGATACTCCTGCCTCCAATGTTCCTTGTGACAACAATGCTATGAGATGGGTTGGGCTAAAAGTGAGTAGCTGACCCAAAGACATCCAGCCAGCTTTCATACCTAACGGAGGCCTAGAACTTGTAGTCTCCTGGTTTCTAGGACAGCACCTTAACCACTACACCAAACTGGCTCTATGTGACTCAATTTCATTTAAACATTTTTTTCCTTATCTTCCCACTCAAAATAAAGCTGGGAATGGTAGTGCAAGGTGTCTGGAAGGTAGACCATTCCCTTTTCCATGTTTAGGTTCCTGACTCTAAAAAACGAACCAAATATAATATATAATGTAAATCTTGTATATACACTAATGGAGTAGATGAGAATCCAGTGTTTTGTACATCTAGTTTCTGCCAAATTCTTTTCTTCTGCAGTTGCTTCAGGATCATCAAATTAAAGCAATTTAGTTGACTGTGGTCTTTTCCAATCTAATCTTTTTCAGATTTATTTAACCTACATAATCCATAATTCCTAAGCATGTTACAGAATTTTAAATGGAAAAAAAAAAAGAGCTAAGTAATGCCTTATATATGTGTTCAATTTGGAAAACAATACCACAAAATATTAGGGGGACGCGGTGGTGCAGCGGCTTAATGACGCTGAAAGTTGCCGGCCAGAAATGGTTGACGCTTCAGCGGTTCGAGTCCAGCCTTCGTGTTAGCAGGGTGAACTCCTGTTTCCTCCCCAGTTCCTGTAAACCCAACAGTTCAAAAACTCACGTGAGTAGATGAATGGGTACTCTCACTCTGGTGGGAGGAAAAATGCTGGCGGCGCCTTGCAAAAAAGGAGTCGGGAGCAGTTGCCGGTAAAGTGCGAAAAACTGCGCGTGCCCGAAAAGGGCGCGAAGCAACGGAAACCCCGCCTCCTGCGCTCGCCAGTTGGGCTCTGCTCTAGGAAGAAGGCTCTGGCAAACCACTTCCGAAACACCTTGCCTTGAAAACTGCAAGGACTCGTCCAAGCAGTCACTGCAAAGTCGGTAACGACTGAGTGCAGATTAAAAAAAAAAAAAACACCACAAAATATTATGCTTTAATTAATGCTAAGTATTTCTAACCAGAATATAAAAATTGACAAGTTCATAGAATCATATAGTTGGAAGATGCTATTCAGACCATCAGGGAACTTCCTACTCAGTTTAAGAAGCCATATTTTTTTTATGTTTGTTTTTTTAATCAAACACTTTGAACAAAAATATGTAAACAAGTACAAGAGAAAATATGAAAAAAGAATAAAAGAATACAACACAGATAAATAAACTAGAGATTTTAAAATGTCATAGAAGCTGTAACTTGATAAAATATAATTTCTTATAAATAGTTGAAATATTGCATTACGAGTTTAAGAATCACTATAGAACTTAAGCTAAAATTGTCAAAAACCATGGTCATGGTTCACCAAATGGAATTGTACACTGTATTAAGTTCAGATCATATTACTAAACATTTATTCTTATTTAAGTGCCTAATTAATTAATTAATTGTGCCTTTGGATCAGCGTTGATTCCTGGCAATTGCCTGAACTAGACCTTGCAAGTTTTCTTGGCAAGATTTTCAGAAGTAGTTTGCTATTGCCTTCTTCCTAGACCTGAGAGTGAACAACTGGCCTAAGGTCACCCCACTGGCTTCATGACTAAGGTAGGACTATACTTTATAGTCTTCAGGTTTCTAGCCTGGTGCCTTAACCACTACATCAAAGTGGCTCTCTCCATAAATCCAAATGTTGGATGTAGTATCAATCCATGTTTTATAATCTAAGAATCATTTCCAGTTTGAGTTGAAATCTTTGTCACATTTGCTTTTATGGTAAAATGTTGTTCTAAACATTGAAGCATATCCATATTAAAGCAATTTCAAAAGATGGTTATACAGCTCCAGCGAAGGGAAATGCACCATCTCAACATAAAGATCAGCAATCACTAAGTGTTCAGAATGGTGGTTCTATACTTCACTGAAGTATTTGAAGCATGATTCAGTAAAAACCTGAACTGGTCAAGTAAAAAAGCAAAGCAAACATGATGATGGTTGCATAATAACAACTGCTCCAAAATTGTAGGAAGTCTAATACTCTGTTAAAGCTTTTCTCCTGCATGAACAGTCTTTCTGTAGACTATTGCTGTTGCAAAGCTATTTCCTTTAAAGCTATAGGATTTCTGTTTTTATTAAGAACTCCTGCAGCTTAAAGAATCTCCCTCAATAATAGAATTTTCTCTTCAACATCCCTTTAGTTTAAATTTGAGTTAATATCTAATTCCCAGAGTAGTGTCTTTGTTAAATTATTGAAGTTCAATAATTTCAACAAACTAGGGTTAATAATATAGGCCTGCTAGTACAGTAAGATATCAAAGTCTACAGTTGTTTCCATTCATTCACTCTGTGGCCACTAGTACCGATATTTTGAATACTAATAAGATATATACTGCATGAAATGTCTATAGCCATTCCTTCCAAAATACAGTGGTACCTCTACTTACGAACTTAATCCGTTCCGTGACTCTGATCACAAGTCGAGTTGGTCGCAAGTCGAAGTAAATTTTCCCGTAAGGTTCAATGTAAATACGGTTAATCCGTTCCGCCCTCCGAATTTGGTCGCACCCCGAAGCAAATTTTCCCATAAGGTTCAATGTAATTACCGTTAATCTGTTCTGGCGTCCACGGACCACGCGTCGGGTGGAAAAGCGCCCACGCGTCAGGGGCGGAAAAGCGACGGTGGGGCGGCAAAACGCCCGCGTGCCGTGCAGCGGGGCAGAAAAATGCCTGTGGACCACGTGTCGGGCGGAAAAATTACCGCAGACCACGTGTCGGGCGGAAAAATGGCCACGGACCACGTGTCAGGGTGGAAAAATGGCCGTACCTCGAGGCGTAGCTCGCACATCGAGGAAAATTTTTGGGCCGGAGCTGGTCCTATCTCAAAAATTTCGTAAGTAGGGGCATTCGTAAGTAGAGGTACCACTGTAATTGTACTTTGTAGCATTACTCAAGTAACTGTTCCTGAAGATCAGCACTGAAATCTGAAAAAGAATTATGGGTTACCAGTGCAACAATATTATATACTTCTTTTTTTAAAAAATCTTCCATGAATATGATGGACTACATGTTGAACAATGGAAGAAATATATACAATGAAAAGCAACAGATAGATGTTCTGTAAAAAAACCCCAAGGGCTCTTTCATTTGTTATACTGGTAGCAAATATATATATTCTGTGTGTGTGTGTGTGTGTGTGTAATTAATATCAAAAGACTATAATTATATTAATACAGGGATATACAGTGTGTGTGTATGTGTGTGTGTGCATGTTTATGTGTATGTATGTATATACAGTATATATATATCTCAACACAGATACACAGACACACACACACACAGGCACACAAACATATATCAGGTAGTCTGGTTAACGACCCTTTCAGTGACAGTTCAAAGTTATGATGGCGCTGAACAAGTGGTGGTTACAACCAGACCTCAAAGTTCCGGATGTCCCAGCACCCCCACGGTCACATGATTGCTATCTAAGTGCTTGGAACTGGCTTCCACTTACGACGGTTGCAGGATTCCACAATTATATGATCGCAATTCATGACTTTCTCTGCCAGCTTCCCACAAGCAAAGTCAGTAGGGAGGCTGGCAGGGAAGGTTGCAAGTTGCTTGGGTAAGTCTCCCCCACCCACGCACCCTCGCTGAGTGCCACTGTACTCATGCCACGCTTCCCTGGCCACGGGTGCACCCTCTCCCACCCAGCAGCAGCCATCCCAAACCCACTGTGCTCACACCATACCTTCCCTGCCACGCATGCACCCCCTCACTCTTTCTCCCACCCAGCAGCCACTTACCTGCCTGTCAGCCAGCTTGCAAGCTGCCTGGGACTTGCAACTTCTTGCCAGCTTCCCCACTGCCTTTGGTTGTTGGACGCAGGCAGGAAGTTGTGAGGTGGTGCTCACTTAACGACCCTCAGTCCTCACTTAACAATGGCAATGGGGACTGGAGGGATTACTGTCGCTAAGCATTGCAATCACATGACATCAGTTTTATGACCTTCATAACAGGGTTGACATCGTTACGACATTGCTTAGTGACAGAAATTCCAGTCCCAATTGCCATTGTAACTTGAGGACTACCTGTATATAAATGTATACATCTTTAAAGAGAGCCAGTTTAGCATAGTGGTTAAGGCACCAGCTAGAACTCCCACTTAGGCAGAAAGCCGTATGGATGACCTTAGGCAGCTCACTCTCTCTCAGCCCCAGGAAGCAGGAAACAACAAGCCACTTCTGAAATCTTGCCAGGAAAACTGCAGGGACTTCTCCAGTTGCCAGGAGTCAAGACTGACTCAAAGGCACTATATATCTTTAAACAGTTATGCTCTTTTATTTTTGAACTTGATTCTCAAATCCAGTCATGTTAGCTATGAAAATTATATCAAAGTGCACAGGTTCACAGTGGCCTAAAAACAGACAAATGCCCTGATTCCAAATACCGGTATGGCAATACTATACCTGAACAAAGAGTGAGAGTCCTCAGGTTCAAATATATATTTGAACAGCAGATGTTCTTCAAGTTGTCTGTACATCTTTGAAGGGTTTTAACTGTTTCGGTATATTTTGATAAAGGAACTCAGCATGCTTTGCCATCTGTACTTGTAGAATCTAATATGCTACAGCAGTGACTCAGCGTCTGAAAAGGTCATGAGGCTTTGAGCATTGTTTTTGTTCTATGTTTTGGGTGAGTGCAACTTTTCAGACAGCACAGCCTGAGTCATTTAAGAGCTATGATATTCCAAATTAATTTTGCAGCGCTATTACTAGATGAAGCCTTTTGAAGTGAGGCTTCTCGTCTTGATAGTTGGACTGTCTAAGATCTGACTCATCAAGATAGAGAGATTCTGGTGATTCTGAACTTAGTTTGTAGCTGGAATAATAAGAATCAGATGAGACCATTTATTCTTTAGAGGAACTCCCCGAAAATCCAACATTTGTTTTAAAAGTAATTTCTTGATTTAAAGAAGAAACATGCAGTTGTTTCAAACATGCAGTTGATTTAAAGAAGAAACATGCAGTTGTTAATGAAACAGCAAGAAAGCAATATCTTGTTATGATATCTTATGAAACAGTGACAAGGCAAAATAAGTATATTTATGCAAATGAACTGCAAGACAAAATGGCAAAAATGCTTTCTCACCTTCTCTCTTCATGTGAGCTTTGTAATTTAAACTCTAGATCCAGCTGATTCAGTTTTTTATATATGTATTTTATTTATTAGAATTATATCCCATCTTTATTTTGTACAACTCATGGTGAGATGCATAATGCTCCCTCCTCCTATGTTGTCCACAACAATAATCTTGTGAGGTGGGTTGGGCTGAAAGTGAGTGTCTGGCCCAGATTTACTGAGCTGGCTTCTGTGCCTAAAGGAGGATTCACAGTTTCCCTGTTTTCAGTCCATTAACCATTAAACCAAACTGGCTCTCAATATGTTGTATAAATTTTTAATATTTAAAATATATTAATATATCATATATTTATTTTGTTATATAGCAAAGAAAACCATAGAAGAAATAGGAAGCTAAGGTGACATGAAATTTTAGTATCCACATACAGTATGTTCTGATTTAAGGTATCACTCTAAAAAAAATCTTTGTATATCTGGAAGATTTTACAGCCATACAGAAAGTTGCATTTTTTAATTCTACATTTTTAAATGATTCCAAATTAACTGTCTTGGTTTTTATGCATATTTAATTTATTCCTGTGCTCCTGGACTGAAAGATTCTAATCAATAGCTTTGTAGAATTCAGTACTAATTGATTTACTGTTCAATAAAAGGAATGGGAGGTGGTGTGAAAATTCAATATTGTTTTGCTAGATAAAGAGAAATGCCGGAGTTCAGTGAAGGTTGTCAGTTACATCATATTGACATTATGGTATGAATAGTTCTAGATTTATAATTCTAGTTTATTGCTGTAGATTTAGTATGCCGTTCAAAAATAACATGGAAGCGTTTGAACAAAAATATATATATGTATTTTAATCAGTATTTTAACCAATATTTTTTTGTTTGTTTGTTTTTACTGTAAGCTGCCCAGAGTCGCTCATTGAGTGAGATGGGCAGTGACTAAATTCGAAATATAAATAAATCAAATCAAATCAAAAGGATAAGGGGCTTTTTCATAGGTAAACAAGTATTTGTTGGACAGATCAATGAATATTAGCCATAAATCAAAGTAGTACCTCTTTAATTGGATCTGTATAAATCTGGGTAGCAGATATTAGTATAATGAGAACTGGCTAGATCAGCCTTCTCCAACCTTCTCCCCTATAAATATGTTTGGAGTAACATTTCAGAATTCCCAGCCAGGATGGTTTGAATTGGAGAGCACCAGATTGGAAAACACTGGACTATATAATGAGGACAATTGTTTCATATCTTGAGAGCTATACCAAAAGATAGACAGACAGACAGACAGACAGATGGATTTGCCAATGCTGTGCATGTTCTAAAATCACAATATATTCCACTTAAACATAGTTAAATATATTTGCTTAATATTCTGGTTATAAAATAAACAGATTTGGAAATATTGAATAAATAAGGGAATAATGGATGATGAAAAGGATACCTCATCATAATGGATTCTGCAAGTGAGAAGGAAGCTGCTGATTTTTATAGGCCCATGTCAGTTTCTCTTAATGGCTAGGTTTAAAATGGGATATAGCTTACTTGTGGGGTAGGTTACTCTTTCAAGAAACCAGTGACAAGACCTAGTTTCTTCAAGACTTGTTATTGCTTTGTGGTATCCTTCAGAGCCTCTAGTAATTTGAGAGTTAGATAATAATAACAACAACAGCAGCAGTAGATGTTCCAGAGAGGATGAGAGCTATGCCAGAGATTCAACCATACTGGACAGATCTCATCAGAGGAGCCAGACGAAGAGTGTCTCTCCCATAAACAATATAATCAGACGTAATTCACAGAAACCTATACTGGATCAGTCGTCACCCAGGTCATCAAGGACTGTGCTAGGTGTTTAATGGATGTAAAATTGAAACCAGAGGTTTTTCTTTGAGGTATGATGGATAAACAGACTGAGAGAAAACATGGAACTTTATTTCTTTATATGATTACAGCAGCAAGACTACTTTATGCGGGGAAATGGAAGGACTTACAAATACCTACAACTGAAGAATGGATAGTGAAGTTAATGGAGCTGGCAGATATGGCAAAATTGACTACTTAGTTTAAAGAAAAGACTTTGAAAAGCTTTGTTTCTATTTGGAAACTGCTTTTGGAATTTTTGCTTGAAACCGAAAGAAATGAAATCGTAATTTTGGGACTTGATGATATTTTTTATACTTATAGAAATACTTTGTATTAGTTTAAATACAATACATAGAGTAAGAGGTGACTGTATTATATATCTATACCTGTACCAATTAAAGTCAGAAGTTATCCTTTTTTCTCTTTCTTTGCTTTTTTCCTTTTGCTTTTCCTTTTTAAATTGAAATTTAAATTTAAATTTTTAAATTTCATTCCTGTTCTCATCTTTTCTCCTTTTCAACTCTTTTTTCTGTTTCATTATATTTTATTCCTTGTTGGAACTTAATAAAGTTCTTTGGGAAAAAAAAGGACCACACTAGGTGTTCTACTTCCTGGACATCTGGTGACAAGTGGGCTACAGGACTAAGGACTGAGCAACCCGGACCAGCAGTTGCAAGACTACTGGAAGAAAAGTTGTTTACCCATCACAAATATACGAGGACTGAAAACAAAGAAATAATGATCTGCTATATCAAATCAGGGGACGCGGTGGCGCAGCAGCTTAATGATGCTGAAAGTTGCCGGCCAGAAATGGTCGACACTTCAGCGGTTCGAGTCCAGCCTTCGCGTTAGCAGGGTGCGCTCCTGTTTCCTCCCCAGTTCCTGTAAACCCAACAGTTCGAAAACTCACGCGAGTAGATAAATGGGGACTCTCACTCCGGTGGGAGGAAAAATGCTGGCGGTGCCTTGCAAAAAGGAGTCGGGAGCAGTTGCCAGTAAGCGCGAAAAACCGCACGTGCCCGAAAAGGGCGCGAAGCAACGGAAACCCCGCCTCCTGAGCTCGCCAGCTGGGCTCTGCTCTAGGAAGGAGGCTCTGGCAAACCACTTCCGAAACAATTGCCTTGAAAACTGCAAGGACTCGTCCAAGCAGTCACTGCAGAGTCAGTAACGACTGAGCGCAGATTAAAAAAGAAAATCAAATCAAGTCCAACAAGAAGAGGATATCTGAAAATAATGCACTAGTTTTGGAAAGAACAACATCCAGAATCAGAAATAACAGAACAGAGGCTAGCAGATCAACACTGATTTATAATACAAAATAAAGTATTCACAGAAGTAGAATTGGAAGATCTACCCAGGGCAAAGAAACTGAAGCCTTATCAGAAGTAGTTCAGACTGTAGAGGCAAACCAGGGGGAGTCAGCAGTAGATGAAACCAGCATAGCTATTGAATCGTTTTTGTTCCCAAACCAGGCACCCTCTTCTCTGCCTTCACCTCAGAAAGCACAAAGCCCTGTAACTAAAAAACAAGAGGAATTGAAACAAAGAATAACTGAGCATCTAGAACAGCACAAAAAGAACAGAATAAGTTTGCTTGCATTGAAGCTTGTTACAAAAAAACAGCTAGCACAAGTATTAAAAGATGCCAATACTGTAATATCAAATATAAGCCCCAGCTCACTGCAAGAAACAAACCAACTGATGTACAGCACAGCTGCAGTTATAACTGAATACTTTGGATGCAAAATCAGCAAACAAGAAAAAAAGCCAAACAGTGCACAACCAAAATGGAAGATCAGGTTGGAAAGTAAGATCAGCATACCAAAATCAGATGCAAGCAAGCTAGAGCAGATGAAAGAAAAGAAGCTGAAGAACAGGAAGACCAAAGGATACATGATCAAGACAATATCACCTAGGCAAAAAGAAGATCAAAGAAGAACTGGAAATAATAAAGCAGCAAATAACAGCCATAGCAAAAAAGATCAGCAGATACGAAGCTTAAATTGCACACTATAGGCAGAATCCTCAATTTCAGTCAAATCAGAAACGTTTCTACCAATCCATCAATGGAGAGACTGCAATGAACCAGTCAACACCTGACAAAGAAGAAACAGTGCAGTTCTGGGCGCAGCTATGGGACAACCCAAAGAAATACAACAATGATGCAACTTGGATAACGGAGGTGGATAAGAATAAAAAAGCTGAAATGAAAGAACTTGTAATAACAGTAGAAATGGTGGAGAAAAGGGCAAGGAAGATCAAGAATTGATTAGTACCAGGTGAAGATGAACTGCATGGTTTTTGGTTGAAACATCTGACTGGTCTGCGCCCACTCATTGCCAAGCAGTTTAACAACATACTGCAAGGAGGTGAAATTGAAGATTGCTTAACATCTAGCAAAACCTACCTGATAATGAAAGATCCAGCAAAAGGGACAGCACCAGGCAACAACAGGCCAATTATCTGCTTACCAACAACTTTCAAACTGCTAACTGGTGTTATAGCTGATGCAGTCCAATCTAGTTGAAAACAAGCTCTTTCCATCTGAGCAGAAAGGAAACTGCCCAAACAGCAGAGGAACAAAAGATCAGCTCCTAATTGACAAGGTGATTTTGGAAAACTGCAAGAGAAGGAAGACCAGCTTGAATGTACCTTGGATTGATTACAAGAAAGCATTCAACTCCCTGCCTTATGATTGGATAATCAAGTGCCTAGAAATAACAGGAGTCAGTAGAAACATCAGAAGCTTTGTGTAAAGATCAATAGCACAATGGAAGACACACTTTCTGGTCAATGGTGATAGACTGGGAGAGGTTAACATCAAGAGAGGAATCTTTCAAGGAGACTCACTATTACCACTACTGTTTGTCATTGCAACAATGACAAACAACAATACAGAACAAGTCAGGCCATAGCTGACCTCCTTTACATGGACGATCTGAAGCTGTATGGAAAAACACCATCTGAAATAGAATCGCTGCTCAACACTGTCTGAATATACAGCCAAGATATCACAATGGAGCTTGGATTGGACAAATGTGCCACCCTTACCATCAACAGGGGAAAAATAGTGAAAACTGGAGGAATAAAGATGCCCTATGGAAAAACATCAACATCAAGAATCTGGATGAAGAAGATCTCTACAAATACCTGGGCATCCTTCAAGCTGACATTATCAAGCACACTGAAGTCAAGAAGAAGGCTAGTAGTGAATACATCATGAGAGTGAAGAAGATCTTAAAGTCCAAACTTAGTGGCAGAAATACCATCAAGGCAGTTAACACCTGGGCAATTCCAGTCATTAGATACACAGCTGGAATAGTGGACTGGACTCAGGCAGAACTCGAAGCCCTTGATAGGAAGACCAAAAAATAGTGACAATGAATCATGCCCTTCATCCACACAGTGACATTGACAGATTCTATTTACCAAGGGGCATAGCTGGGAATGGAAATGAGTGACCTTCTGAAGGGCCCCCGATCTAGGAAGGGGCACAACTGATGCACCAGATGGAGTTGTGCAAAGACCTCCCCGCCCACAGCTGCTACCCGCTCCTCAAGCAGGAGCTGCAAGTCCAGAGAGATCTCCAGATTGCAAAGCAACCTTGAAGAGGGAAGTAGTACCCCATCCAAAATCATAGATAGAATATCCCCAGATCTAGGTGGCCCAAACACCCACAGCCACTCAGTCTTGATAAGGCAAAGCTATTTTGCTTTTTCGTTCATTTTACATTTGTTTCCACCATCTTGCTTTTCCCTCTTCCTTCACCTTCTAAAAATTGGTTGAGAGAACACTGGTATCAGCAGAGATCCCTGTTATACAAAATTCAAACCTTTATTGCATTGCAAGCATTAAAATACAAGGAATTAGCATATCATAAGGATGACAGCAGGAAAACAATACTCAAGAGTTTGGTTACATTTCCTTTTGAACACTTCCTCCAGGAACTTAGCAACAATTTGGGTAATCTCAGGTATAGCATCACAGACCAAATACCGGCAGGATGACACAGGATCCACATCGTTCAGAGGATATTTGCCCTGCAAAGGCCTTAGAAGCAAATCATGTCGAAGAGACACAAATAAATAACAATCAAAAATGATATGATAGATTGTATCTGGGCTGCCACAAAGACAGAGCCTGTCATGGATGGGAATGCGTTTATACCTTCCAAGGAGCACCTTAGAAGGAAAAGCATTCACTCTAGCCAAGAAAAAGCCTTTCGCTGGGAAGGTAACACAAGATCGTTGAAATAAAGCGTCATCTTGCCCAATTGATTTTCTATACCAAGCATGGCAGGGGAGCATACACGAGGTTGGGCTGGTCTGAATTTGTGGTATTCTAAGTCCAAAAGTCTCTGTTTAATAGTGCTAAATACAAAGCTTTCATCTGAAAGGTATAGGTCCTCAATTGTAATCCCAATCTGTTTAAGCCTGGATATAATATGTCGCGACCACAGCGAGATGTATTTATCTTTTTTGAGATATGATAGCAGACTTCAAGGGCAATATAGTCACCACCTTGTGCAGCCTGGGGTAGATAAACATTAACAATAATAAGATTTATAGACGGTAATACCAGCCTTGAGCTATAGGGGGACATGAATCTAACAATAAAATCTGTGCATCAAGATTAGCATTCACTAAAATTGCTAATCCAGCCCTGTGATGGCCCTTGCTAAAAGGTTTATAGGCTGGAAGAATAAAATTTCTAAAACCATTTAAATTAAAAAGATTTGCTGACCAAGTTTCCTGCAAAAGAAGACAATCAAAAGAGGTTAAAAAATTTATAAAATCCATGTCATGCATTTTGTTTCTCCACCCCGCTGTATTCCAAGAGACCAAGCTTAAGGAACCAGGGGGAATATAAGTACTTAGTCAGTCCAGCTCAGTTATGTAATTCAGAGAATTAGAAGGATCATCAAATATGCAACCATTTTGGGCAATGGGCTTTGAGGCAGAGTATATGGCTTCCGTGGTTGTAAAGCTTGAGTCAGTCAATAACTCCTGGGAGTTAGGAGTAGTCAGGCTGGTCTTTAAGCCTTTAGGGATCGTTAGGGTAGGCTTCGCATAAGGACTCAGTGAAGAAAGGGTCATAGACTCTTTGTTGTTCCCTGCAGAGCGGGGAACCTCATCATCTCTTTTGTTTTGTAGTCTGTTTTTTATTAAGTCTAATCTTTCTAAAATCATTTGTTGGTCCGGAGTGGGTAGGGTTCCAAAAGAACAAAGAAGATCTTCTTCAATTGAGTTTTCCAAAGTATTGTAGAGTGTGCTGTTCTGAGATTGAGTCCACTGTTCACCGATGGGTTCTAAGGGCTGTTGGAATTCTTTTGCAGACCTGTCTATCGTATCATTCACTGCCAGCTGAGGGAGCATTGACCCCCGCTGCTCTAATTGGGGTTCTTCGTTGGCTGACTTAATCGTTGGCCTCTTAGGGAATAGGGCTTTGATTGTTGTATTAACAAAGACGCGTGTTGAGAAAATCCCTTTTGTCCAAAGGTGCTTTTGATATGTTTGGATTAATAAGGGCAGTCTAACAGACTGGAATACTAACATGATTCTTTGTGCCCATGGAGTCTGATTAAGGAGCTCCACTGATTCCAAATCAATCAATTGAGGTCTAATGCGGAGAAGCACATGAAGATGGGATTTAGCCTGGAATTTATTTTTCCAACTTGGAATTTTCCCTTTATAAGTACACACTGTTAAACAAACTTTGGTTGGTTGTAATACCAAAGATTGGGTATAGTCTTCACGCTCTAACGAAATCTCTAGTTTGCTGTTAATTCTCCGAGATGTTTCACTCTCCTGGCAATCAGGTGGAACTCGACATAGCTGCTGAGCTCTTTGATTAAATGCCGGAGAAGAGACCTGGGGATCGTGACGTAATTGAGCAATTTTAGTATGGAGCTTCTTCATTTCAGTCATAAGACTGGAAAGATAAGTTTCAATTCCTTTTATGTTTGCAAAGATACGCTTCACTGTTTGAGCAATTAGAGCAATGTGAGACTGCTCAAAGGTGAGCACATCGAGGTCTTCCTTTTCTTCTGGCTCTTTCCAACTTCCTTTTCCAGTTTTCTCTGACTCCAAAGCTCTGTTAGGGAAAAATGAGTGCTGCTTCTTTAATTGCCCCTCCCCAGGACTGGCTTCGGCGTTGTCTTGCTTCTCCAACACCAACCCAGATACTTCTCCGCCCTCCAACTCCACAAACTCACAGCAATCAGCTGCACCACCACCAACAAAGTCCTCTGCTCCCTCATTAGAGGTAAAAAAAATCTTCTATCTTAGTTTGTTTGCCAGCTGGTAATAAAGTTGGCTCCTCAAAGCTCCTTGGACGCTTGCCAAGAGTCATTGTCCTTCCTCCACTTTTGCTTTTGCACTTGCTTTTTCCAAATCCCAATCAAATCCCTGTTGCTGTTAACTTAAAGGGATTTCCAGAGGTATATGTTCTGGCCAATTACAGTCTTATAGTTGAAACTAAATTGTAATCCACATTAAGATTTACTTTTGCCTTTTGGTAATAGTAGCAAGATTTTTTCTTGGGTTGAAAAAGAAATCTACCTTAACTTCTCAGAAGATTAGGGAACCTCTCCAGGCAGCTCCCTCTTCCATGAAATCTCCCAACATATTAGAACAGACTGGAGCTACCTTTTCATTTCAGTAACCTTCTTGGTTCTTCCTATTGAAGCTTTTTTTGTGGTCCCAAGAGGCAGCATGGGCTGGCGAGTCAAAATGACAGGATGAATCTTTTCCACCAAGCGAGCCTGGGAATGTTTTTGGCGTTTTACTACTGTATCTTCTAGAGAGCATGTAATTGGAGTGGGATGTCCTCCAGCACAATCACCCTTTGAATAAACGGCAGTGCATGACGACTGCACCCTTAGATTCTTGCCCTTCTCCCTCTTACTTAATGGGATTTGTACCCTGGCAGAAACATGACCATCATGCAGCATACTTGGGCTTCCTCTGCTCCGAACTGTTTAAAACAAAGATACACTCTACTCAGTCCCATCTTCACTTTCACTCTCCAGACACAGAATTACAATCAATTCTCCACCCTGTTATACAAACAGCAACTCTTCTTACTTGCGTTCAGCTTCAGCCTGTTCTTTTCTATCCAGATTCTTACAATCTCCAGGCACAAGGAAAGGATATTGACGGTGTTTCACATACAGCCTGAGATTTCAGTATAAAGTTAGGTGACATCAGTGACTGACAATGCTGCACTCGAAACTATCAGATGTTTTCCCAGTGATTTCATATAAAGTTAAAGAGTAGGGGAGAGAGGACAACCCTGTGGTACCTCATATACCTGGGGCCACTGGGTTGACCTCCTGTCTTCCCGGACTGAAACTGTCCACTGAGGAAAGAACAGGACTATTGCGATACAATGCATACAATCCCCAGCCTCATAGGCAGTCCAGTAAGATACCATAGTCTGTGGTATCAAAATCCACTGAGAGATCCCACAGGACTAGGAAGGGCACACTACCCCAGTCCAGGTCTCAGGTAATTCAAGAGAGCAACCAGTGCCGTCTCTGATCCATACCTGGGTCTGAACCCTGATTCAAAGGTCAGTAATCCATTTCTCCCAGGGTGCTGCAGAGTTGATCTAACACCACTGTCTCAACAGTCTTCCCACCAAAATAATTGGTGACCAGATGATAGTTATTAAAACCCCCTGGATTCAGGGAAGGCTCCTTCAAAAGAGGGTGCACCACAGCCACCTTCAAGACTTCTGGTAACTCCCCCTCCCACAAAAAGAGATGGACAACCTCTTGCACTCTCTGAGAAGGAGCTGGTTTGCAATTTGGGAATCCTTCTGGACCCATGGCTTTTGCCTGAGCAGCAGGTAGAACTGTAGCTAGAAGAGATTTGCTCTGCTTTTGCTGGTGCACCAGAAGCTGCCTTACTGATGCAGTACAGTAATTCAGTAATGCAAGCTGTCATTACCACTCAATTAGATTACTACAATACTTTCTACATGGGGCTGCCTTTGAAGACTACTTAGAAACTGGGGCAGCTCATGTGTTAAACAGTATCTGTCAGCCCTCCAGTGTAGACCTGACTAGGAAACCAAAGTCACACAACCTAATACTACTTTTATTATAAGGTTATAGTAACAAAATCTTGCAAGTTTGAGTGTGCTTCCCTCCTTCCTCCCTTTATCTTCATGAGAACTAGGGAGAGTCATGTATGAGATGCTTTCTCAAATAAAATTTCTGCCTTGAACTCAGATATCTTTTATCTGACTGTTGTCTTGGCTTTATTTGACTGCAGCTCTTCCTCCTGTTCCTCAAGGTTATTCCTTCTTTCTGTTACGTTACCTGACATTGAAAACATACAAAACTAATACTGTGGGCATTGTACTGGTTGCTGGTTAGTTTCTGGATACAGCTTAAAGTGTTGATCTGACTTATAATGCTCTTTATAGCTTGGCATCTAGGTACTTGCTAAACTGCCTATTCCAACCCCAATCAGTCCACCTGTTAGATCATCTAGGGAGAACCTCCTGATGTCTCACACTTTGGGGAGCTGAAGCCAGGAGAAGATGCTTTTCAGTGACAATGTTGGTACTTTGGAATAGCATCTGGAGGGAGATCAGACTAGGCTTTCACCCCATGATTATGTGAGTTCATGATTGTGCAATTTTATTCCTTTTTTTTCTTTTGTTTTGTTTTTCTCTGACTCTTTTGTTTAATTTTAGATTTTAAATGGCCAACAACAGTGAAGCTATATTAGATGATAGTCTTAAGGATGAATTTACAGAAAGGCATAAATAATAACCCTCTTTGCCAAGGTCTTTGAATATCAGTTCGAAAAGATGTTGTTGCTGGGTATTCAAGAATATATTTATGCCAAGTGTGATGAACCAGATGAAAGAAACTCTCATTTAGCACAAAAATACTGCAGATGTTTCTTAGCCATGTGTGCTATTTTCAGTCTTTCATAATTTACACTGAAAATCTATTCTTGTGACTTTCTCATAATGCAGAAACCATAATTTTCAAGTTAATTCATATCATTCCAGTTTCAGCTACTACACATTCAGCTCCGCTAATGCCATGTTTCAAAATCGGCTTTACAAGCAATGGAAATAGTTTATAAAGCCAAAGATAGTGTGCCGACTGCCATGTAGTCCTGCCGTTGGGGTATGTCACTGAAATTTGTGCAGTAGATTCAACTTAAGGTAGCTAACAAGATTCTGCTAAGATAGGAATTAGCATCCTTCTCTGCTTTCAAGGAAACATCTATGTTTGTATTTCATGTTCATCACTTCCAGGAGTTCTGAGAAGCCCATAAGAATGTAAAATAGGGTTCTAAAGGAAATAGCTTGCCCAGCCTTTTCCTGTTATCAAGAACAGTAGGTATATTCCCTTCTTACATTTTCCTGTTAAATTATAAAGCATTACCCTGGTTCTAGGAATAGTAATGCTGGCATAGTAGTGAGTGCTACTGTCATATCATCCAAGCTTCTTTACCACTGGGAGGGAAGCTTCCATATTCTGTATTCTGATTACCACTGAGATATATAAAGAAGAACTTAGCTGGGATTGGCTGCTTCTGTGTCCATGATGCACTTGGGATGTCCATCACACTGTATTAAGCAGTTGTTCTCAGCTAATCCAGTTCTTAGTTGATTAGGGCAAAGCTTGGCTGCACATGTTTAGTTTCTTCAAGTGGATTATTCGTTGCAGCTAAAGTCATAGAAAAGAGAGTAACTTAAAGAAAGGTCATGTTTATAGATAACAGTATCTTAAAGTTCAAATGAACAGAACCTTTGGCAAACAGCTATGCTGTTTAGAGTCTTACATATTTCTTTAAAGTTCACAGAAGCTAGAATATAAACTGTCTACTTCTTTTTCATTAAAAAGAAAATGAACCAATATTCCTCCCTTTCCATAAGTAAGGCTGATCAGCCATTCAATCCAGGCAACCATTTGCCACATTAATGAAAACTGGATTGTTTGAATTCTAACACCTTAAAATGCATTGGTGCTATGCAGCATTAGAATAAGCCATTAATTGAAGAGAAGAGAACTGTAGTATTGTATTATTGAAAAGAAAGGGTGTCATTATATACTGTATAGAGAGAAATAATTGCTAATAAGTTTAACATAGCTTCTTTTCCAAATGCATTTTTCTCTTCTCTATAGGGTCTAATCCATCTTTAACCAGTATACACATATATAAATATAACTGCTCCTAGATCTTCTGCCACAAGTAGCATTAGCCAAAGCCTGCTAATGTTGCATGTGGGTCATTTAAAACAAAATCTCATAAATACACCATAGCAAAAACATTTTGCATATTTAATCATCCTATCTGAATAGCTGAATTTGTAAATAAGTGATCATCAAAAGAGATAGGACTTGTGCAAATGCTGTTGTTTGATTTTCTTTTTTATTGGTCCCTGTGTTTGTTTTTTATCATCTTTATGGTTTGGAGAAATTGTGCCAGAAAAACATTCTAAATATGTTCATGTTGCTCCACTTGAAAAACACCCTTGGTTCTGAACAAGCACTGTCCTTTAGGAATTAATATAAATTGCTTAAGCCAATTGTTTTAATATTGCAACCTGATACTGAGCAAGGATTCTGTAACAAAGTCAGTTCTGTCTTGTGGTAATCACCTTTTTATGTAACACTAGAAGAAACAATATACTAGAGATAAAAAAGAATTCAGTTGAGAAGAATATATTCCTTTTACTGAGATATTTCATATTTCTCAAACATTTTTCAAGGCCTTTCCCAACAGGCTACAATAGGACTTTTATATAATTATCATGGTAAAGGTGATAACAGTACAATTAATGTATTATTGTTGCTGTAATTTTTACTGTTGCTATCTAGGTTGCCATTTCTTTCTGCACCAACTTAAGCCAATCATGTTGAATGGTTTAGGGCAGTGTTTCTCAACCTCGGCAGCTTGAAGATGTGTGGACTTCAGCTCCCAGAATTCCCTAGCCAGCCATTTGGGAAAGAATCATAAAGACATCTCTTTCCCAGTTCAAATCAAATAGCAGCCCTTACCCTCTTTTTGTTTTGTTTTGTTATAGACAAGTCTACCAGTCTTTTCAAAGAATGTGGAACAGATATTTAATAACAGATTGTGTGGTCTTCCAGAAGACCAATATATCATTGTATATAAGGAGCCCAAAGTACAGGCAGACCCTGTGCACGAAACAAGATGTCCTACATAGAATCCAGAAAGGCATTGCTGGCAGATTATGATTATGATGTTCCCCTTATTTTTAATCCTCCCTTCCCTTCCCTTCCCTTCCCTTCCCTTCCCTTCCCTTCCCTTCCCTTCCCTTCCCTTCCCTTCCCTTCCCTTCCCTTCCCTTCCCTCTCTCCCTCCATCCATCAAAATGTATATACAACTTACTGTTCTGATTATTATTCTGATTTGATTTATGCTTCATATTATTTTTATTAGATATACATACAATTAAAAATTCCCCTCTCATTCCGGTGGGTGGTATGTGTCTCCCCCAACCTCAGGTCTTCTACCAAAGGCCTGGGAGTTTGAGGGTTCTGCGCAGTATCTTAGCTGTTCCTCGCACTGCATTTTTTTGGACAGAGAGCTCTGATGCTGTTCCTGGGATCTGTTGGAGCTGCTCTCCCAGCTTAGGAGTGCTCCTGCCACCACTGGGGCCACTTTGGCCTTATTTTTATATATATATATAAAATGTATGTGTGTGTGTGTGTATACATACACACACACACACGAGACCATACATGCATACATACATACATACAAAAAACTAAAAAGTTTAGTTAAGACCATGAGGCAACTTTCTCAGTGATGATTTGGAATTAGCTGTTTGAAAGACTTTGTACTAGCAAATTAATGCTTTATACTCTGCCTTCTCTAGCATTTTATTGCAGATGCCTTTAAGCTGAAGTACACATTAAGCAGAATGGATGATACAGAGCTTGATAAAATGGATGATACTATCTGAAGCTTTATATGGGGACTAATGAAACCATCAAAATAAGAAAACAGGTGGACTTAAACCTCTCTGTGATGGATTAAGTTTCTGTTCGCATGGAATGTTCCTTTCCTTTCTTTTCTTTTTTCCATTAAGGAGGACTTAAAAGTGATATCTTCTCTTTTCTAATTCTTTCTTGTGTAAGCAAACAAGTATGCCTTTGTTGTTGTATATTTTGAATACTTTTTTTTTAATTATAGAAAGGTAATGTATAACTTTTAAATAGGTAATATTACTATGCAGTTATTCAACCAAAATCCAATACTTTACGTCAGTGTTTCTTAAAGTTTGGTCCTAGAACCCCTGGGAATCCCCCAAGATCCTCTCAGGGGTCCGCAAAATCAAAATTATTTGCCAGCTTATGTTGAAAAATAATACAATATTAAAATTCCATCAAACAATTGTGAGAAGCAGTAGTGGCAACAAATGCATCAATTTTAATTTTTAATATGGTAAATAGCTCTTTTAGGGTCCTCCATAAGTTTTAAAAGTGGGAAGGGGTCCTAAGAGAAAAAAGTTTAAGAATCATTGCTTTAGATTATTTTCATTTTTGTCTGCACATATTTTCAACTTGGAATAACCTTGGAAACATAATTAGCATAATGTTTGTGACAAATGCATTTGCTATGACTCCAGTAAACTTTGGCATAACAGCACACAGAATAAAAGACTCAATAAGTTTATTTAGATGCAGAGGATAAAATGGATAATTCTGAAGTGCTATATTTCTCAAGTATCGTTAATATTTCCTTAACTTTAACTGAGAAAATTTACCTATCGTCTGTGCAGAGTCCAAATCTTATACTGGTATACCTGGGAGTGAGTCACTGAAGTCAGCCTCATTTCTGGGTGAGCATGCATAGGATTTCATTTCTCTTAAATACATTTTATTCTTTTATGACTATTAACTAAAAGGATGCAAATGGTTTTTTTGAAAAATTCTCACCATAAAAGTGTGTCCTTTCGGAATGAAGAAGGAAATACTGTACTTACTGGAATTATAGGGAAAGCAACCAAGAATTGCTAATCAACTAAGGTAAATCAAACCATGATTTTCTTCAAGCCTGAAGTTTCAGTCTGTACATATATGTCCAATATCAATAACTGAAACCCTACCACAGATGTGTAGCCTTGCAAGCGTCTTGTGCAACATCGAATGCATATTATTTTACACTCAGGCCTTGGTTTAATTAGAAGGAAAGAATTTTGAATTTTAATTAATATTATTTCATTATGATTTTCAGTCTTATAAATACATTAATATACAATATGTGTAAACTAAAACATACTTTTCTTTCCAGGAATGTTTGACTGATGCAAGCTGTTGCAACATTGTGCAATTTAATATAAACATATCAATTTTACATATTGTAGGCTAGAAAATGATTCTTTCAAATAGTATAATTGTACCTGAATGACTTTTTGAGCAGGATTGCATTCAGAGAATTTTTAATTTCTATTGTGATCAGACTTAGTCATACATCCCTTTCCTATAAAATCTAAGGGTACAAAGCAAAGTAAATTGTATTTTCCCCATTGGTTTAAAATGATTGTCCTTGAAATAAAATATTGCAAATACTCCAAATTTAGGGAAGTAAAAGTAAATAAAAATCTGCAAATTTGTGATATTTATTTTCCTATATCCCATTTGTGTTACATGACAGCTTATATTGATTTAGCTTCCATTAATTATTTTTTAAAAAAATATATTGTGTTCATTACTGCTGTCTATGAAGAATGCAATACTTTATGTAACTTTTTTTTCTGAAGCAGTATTATGGTGAAAAATTCAAGAAAAAAATCAATAAATCTGAATTTATAGCTTATTATTCAGCAAGGTCAAATAAGCAGAGTGAAAAAGATAAAATACCTGACATAAGTAACCTTAACTTTAAACATTAAGTTGAAATACCTAATATTTTTCTTAGCACAAGCAATTTTCCAATAAGCTGTTCACTGTTTGTTTCTGGTAAAGTGCTTTAAAATTACAACTTAAAGGGATATGTGTTTTTCAAAATAACAACTATTAGAAAGGCATTAAAGAAAATGTACAGCATTATTGGAATAAACATACAAGATATGTGGATGTAACATTGAGAATATCCTGAATTCAGAATGATTGCTTCTATATTATGCAATAGTCTCAGCTCAGTGGAAGTTGGTTGTACTGATTTCAGTGATACTGTGTATGTCTGACATTGTGCAGATCTTGCAAAACCATATGTAATCCAAATGTATTGGACACAACTTCTGTAATATTCAGCCTGCTATGGATGATAGATTTTATATTTCAGTCCGTCTGAGAGGAAATAAGGTTGAGAAAAGTTGATATCCAAGTAATTAAATTGTTGCATTCCATTCAACTTGTTATTTATTCAAAGCATTCTATGTACATTTTCACAACTTAATGTATAATAATAGAAGCGGTGATATGGTTTTTACAGTGTTTGGACGGAACAAGTTAGAGCTAGTTCAAGGTGGCTACTCTCAGTAAGGCATGAAGGATGCTGATAATCCAGATGTTTAGCATTGATACCATTGAAAACAGTTTCAGTATAGTGATCTTTTTAGATGTTCTAAGAATAGTATTGTATACAAAAGACCATGTTGCAGTGGCTTCCATAATTTTTCATGTATTGAAATTGATGTATACATTTCATGTGAGGGCATTTTCAAATCAGGAAACCTCCAAATTTAAAATCCTATGAAGATGACTGATCCCTTTCTTTTACTGGAACATTGCTCTTCCTTTGTACCTTGATAATTCTGGCACCTGACTCTAAATAAGAGCCATGGACTTACTGAAAATGTGACAAAACTGTATCGTTTCAAAGTGCAGGTTGGCTGGGAAAATTAGATTTTTTTCTTATAAAAATGAAATTGTTTTCATAAAAATAATATGAAGAATCTTTTTTTATGTCATCAGTATGGTTACATAACATGTATTTTTGAGCACAATTTTTTAATTGTTATTATTTTTGTGTATGCTAATACTTTGAGAACCATAATAATTAAAGATACTATAACTAAATTTCAAGCTTTCACCAGTATAATGTGGTTGCTTAAAAAATTAAAGACATTTTAAAAAGTTGTTTTCTATGATTTCTCTTTGCTTCAATGGTGGATCAAAGCCTACCAAGCCCATAGATTAAGAGTTGTCAAATGTTACCTGCTGTTCTCATAAAGTTTTCAAAATAGGGCTTGGATCCCAAGGGGTTGCCTGCTAAGACTAGGTGACTGGTGGACATCTCCCTTGTCACCTGTCTAGTTTTTTGCCCACCTGATGTTTAGAATAACTTTCTTAAGAATGGAGCTGCAGGGAATTTCATACATGAGTGAGAGTAATGTTTTGCCTGTGCTCCACATCTGAATTGTGTATACAAGAGAGTCAGGACTGTAGTATGTTTTGTCTGCATATCCCTCCATAGGATCACAATAAATTGTAATGATAACAAAATGATGGACACGAATGATGACATCATGACAAAAAATACCAGACATTTTTACTTGCATCCCAACATTGGATGCAAATATATAAGTCACAGTGCTTGTGTTGTGACATCACAGTGCATTTATTTATTTATATAATGAAGCTGTCCAATACCAAATGGCTCTGGCTGGCTTGCATTTTCAAAGCAAGAAGAAAAGAGAAACAGATCATGTGCATCCAGAAGACAAAAACATACATAACAGAAAAGTACAACCTACAGGGGCTCAACCACCTACCTACCCAAAGCTTGAGAGATCAGCCAGTTTTCTGAACATCGTCAAGGTGAGAATCATGATTTTTTTTTTTTTAATCTGCGCTCAGTCGTTACCAACTCTGCAGTGACTGCTTGGACGAGTCCTTGCAGTTTTCAAGGCAAGGTGTTTCGGAAGTGGTTTGCCAGAGCCTCCTTCCTAGAGCAGAGTCCAGCTGGCGAGCGCAGGAGGCAGAGTTTCCGTTGCTTTGCGCCCTTTTCGGGCGAGCGCGGTTTCGCGCTTACCGGCAACTGCTCCTGACTCCTTTTGCAAGGTGCCGCCAGCATTTTTCCTCCCACCGGAGTGAGAGTACCCATTTATCTACTCACATGAGTTTTCGAACTGTTGGGTTGACAGGAACTGGGGAGGAAACAGGTGCTCACCCTGTTAACGCGAAGGCTGGACTCGAACCGCTGAAGCGTCAACCATTTCTGGCCGGCAACTTTCAGCGTCATTAAGCCGCTGCGCCACCGCGTCCCCGAGAATCATGAATGGGGGATACTATTTCAAAGGACAAGTACTGTGACAGAGAAGGCATGCTTCCTAGATCCCAATAGATGACACTGTTTAATTGAGGAGATTTGCAGCATATCCACTCTCTGTGGTCTTACCAGATAGGCAGAAGCAATCTGATGACCTGGACCTTGAACTGCACCCAGAAGCCCACTGGAGGCCAGTGCAGCTCATGGAACAGTAATGTCACTGCCAGCCCATGTCACTGCATTTTGCCCCGGTTGTAGCTTCCAAGTAGTCTTCAAAGGCAGCCTCACAATAATCCAATATTTTATAACTTCCTCCCCTTTCCATATATCTTTCTCTTTATCTCTGAGGTTCTGTGAAAAAGGATTTTTAATGTTCTTTGTGGCTATAAATCTGATATGTCCTTTGGGATTTAGACCTCATCTCTACCTTACATTCAGAATGTTCTTTTAACCTCATTAGTTTTTCTTCTGGTAAATGGGTATTTTATTATCAGTCACACCCACTATAGCAATCATTTTATGAAAGTACCCTTGACACATCTTTGTAATAGGCCCACTACTCAAAAAGGGAGGCCTTGACCTTAAGGCAAACATTTTATGCAGAAAAGGGTCTGGGGTGTTGATCCACCATTTTTTCCATAAAGGATCCCTCCAGGAAAACTTACTGGAACAGAGCAACAATTTGTGAAAAGAAGCATTAAGAAGAGCATTTAGAGAGAAAAATGTATCAATTGTTATGTATTTCTGTGCTTTTAAAATATTTATGTATGTAGCCCTGCTTCCTCCTAAACTTCAGAAATATAAAGGAACGTTTGTTTTCATTTTAGAAAAGGAGTATTAAGAAGGAAAATTAAATTGCTGGGATGCCTTTATTTAGGGAGCCATTTGGATTTTATTGGAAAGAATTTCCACCCAATTTAACAAAATAATTTTCTTTACAGAACTGTAAATGGCAATTAAAATTATGTTGGATAGACACTAATACACATTTCCTGCATAAACAGAGCCAGGGAAATAGGCTTAGCTCAGATAATTTGAGTGCTTTTGCATGGAGTGTTCAAATGTTAGTTTGATGGTCTTCAAAGAAAATAATGGGGAAATAAGGCTATACCTTTCAAATAATTGGCCTAGTTAGTGTGGAGGCACAGCTAGCAAGAACTTAATCAAAATTTAAAATAAAATAACCTCATTGGCAGAGTTTCATAGAGTGTAAACAACTAACTAGATGACTTTGATTTGATAAACTGCACTATTATAAGTGTTTGTGTCATTTATTTCACATACACTGAAGGCAAAACATTTGCCAATTCAATTTTCTGTTGTCTAAAATGAAAACAGAATGTTCCCTTTAAAAGAAGGCAAGGAATATTAGTTTGAAATATAGAATGGCATTTATGCTAATGTATCCTTTTAATCCTCATCTGAAATGGGAGAAACATCAGTTAAGGTTGCATCTTTACCTCTTATGTATAATAGTTTGCCACAACTCCTAAAACCAAATCAGTATTCCTTTATCCTAGTTAGTTATGAGGTTATTATTCCTGCAGTGGTGTCTTTCAGCAATCATAGATTCTCTAGAGCTAGTATAATTTTCTAAAAGGAGTTCCGTCCCCACCATCCCTTTTCTTTAAATCCTTTTTTACATACACCTTTTTTCTGGTTACTTGTCTTGCAGTTATATGCAGATATAGTTACTTGGTACACAGATATATTACTAAGTACAAGTTACAAATGCTCTTTATGCAGCTTTTCTTATTTCTAACTGATCTAGTGTTGGTTCTTTTGTGTATTCTGGAAATAGAGGCCCAGGTCATTTATTCCCATATTCTGAAGTCTTCAGTTGTACAGGAAGGACTGGTCCTAATGGTAATAGGGACTGTATGATGTTGCTCCTCCTGCCCTTTAATTCAATGATGATAGGACCTTTAGAACCCTGGAATCTGTAGTTCTTAGAGTAATGGGGCACATTATTTTTTCTCTTTCAAACTATAACTCCTTCAAGAATTGTAATTCACTGCCATCAAATGTGAGATAGCCACCAATTTAGATAGTTAAACAAATACATGATGGTAAAGCCTATTAATATTCATTATGATGGCTGATTGCTGCCCTTTGTATCTGACTGCTGAGAAGTGGCAGTGGACGAGTGCTATTTACTTTCTCTCTGGGCTTGTGAACTACACAAGTGCATCTGGTTCTCTATGGTTGGTATGACATGGAAATTGGACCAGGTGGGCCTTTGCTTGAATCTAACAAGCAATCTTAGTTCTTAAGTTCTTAGTTTTTTAGTTAAAGAGTTGTCACTCTAGTAAAAGGCCCAGTTTATACTTTTATGTTGGAATACTGCTTTTGATATTTTGATATGGATATCATAATATCCACATGTTCCATATAGTCAACAGTTACATGTGTATGCTTGTATGTATGTGTGTATACACACACACAACTGTATGACTACATGGAATATATATGGACTATATGGAATGTGTGTGTGCACGCAAAACATCTTCCAACATGATCGATTGTGAATATGGATATGTGTTGGTAAAGAAGAAAGAAAAGGAAAAAAAAGTATATGTGCTGACAGAGTAGTGTCTAAGGAATTGATCCCTAGATTAGGAAATTCGAAATTCAAATGTGATACTTGCAAATAGTTTGCTAAGTGGCTTTAGGCAAGTCTGTCTATGTGCCCCCCCCCCCTTGACTGTGTAGCAATTATAGTACTGACAAATCCTGGCCCTACTTACACTGTACTCAGTGCTCATTATTGTTCTCCTATCCTATCTGTATAATTAAGTATGGCTCTGCCAAAGTTGATTGCTGTACTTCTACTGGTTAAAGTTTACCTCATGATAATTTATGTAAAATGCTTTTAATATTTGAAAGCAATATAACTGCAGTAAAAACAAAGCAGGGTTGTACTTTGTTAGTACTTGGATGGAAATGACTAGATTGGGAAAAACATTCTGAAAATAGCAATTGTAAGTTTTGTTGCCAGGAAAACAATATGGATGTGGTCTATATAGTCACCAAGTTGAGTTCAATCGAGGGGAGACTTTACTACTCCAATGTGTCTGAAGGATGTCAGGGGGTGGAACTCTGAGCTCTGTTAACATATTTGATAAACATACCTGTACTTTTCTGTTTTGTTGCATGTATAGCTGGATGTTTCTTAGGGCTGGGCAAATTATTATATGAGGCACTTTGCTCATGATCCACATTTCTCTCTGGTTTCATAACCCCAAGTTGCAAAGTATCTGCAGCTTCTTGAGGTTTGGTATGGCTGTTTCAATTCCCTCCAGAAATCATCTTGGCATGCATGAATTTCCACAGGAGACTTCCATAGGATTTCTAACAATGTGAGCAAGGTGCCTTGTCAAATTATTTGCACAAGCCTAATATTTGCCACAGGTGTTAGATATAGACAGTAAACTGGTCCTTGGTATCAAAACTTTCATGCTCATTATCATTTATTCTGACTACTCAGAAAAACTTTTCCATTATGTTCCCCTGAAGTTAGTACAGGTAGTCCTCATTTAGTGACTGCAATTTGGAAATGCCACTCTGTCATTAAGTGAAGCAGTCACTAAGTGAAAATCATGTGACTGTGCTTATAATTTTAGTTTAGCTTTCCTTTGCTTTTCAGTGTCAGAAGGATATGACCCCAAACAGCCAGATAAGTCCAAACAGCAGGGAAGGTTTCTGGAACTCAACTCACAAGGAAGCTGGATAAAAGGGCAAATCTCATAGCCTTTTTCCCCCACTTCCCAGCTCTTTGGAATGCTCACCCTGATGCTGGGATAATTAGCAAGAAGAGAATTGATGTTTGTATTTACATTCATTGGAGAGGAAGGGATTACAAGAACATAAGCGGCCACATTCCGCACTGGGGAGTACACATGAAAAGGAATATGTCAGCGCCAGCTGTTTACCTAGTGCACTTACAGCTGCAAGCCACTTAGGAGGCAAACAAAAGCCTGTAGTGTGAAACTGATTAGGGTCTTGTCAATTTAAGGCAGCAGCTGCAGGCTGACCAGAGGGTTCTAATCAACTTGTTAAGGTTACAGAGCTGAGCTTGTTAACTTGTGGTTAGCACTTTTTAGGAACAGGCTGTGAAGGAAAGCAGCTCAAGAAGAGAAAGCTTGTTTAGGCAATCTCTCCACTCTGCAAGTGGGGGGGAGGAGAGGAAAAAATGGGTCAGGCACAGGACAATGTATACTGACTGACTGTAATGGTGAACACATGACACAGAGAGACAGAGCGATGCTGCAAAGGTCATAAATGTGGGGATAGGTTGCAAAGTTATTTTTTCATCACCGTTGTAACTGTGAATGGTTGCTGTCTGAGGCAGTCACTAAACAAGGAGTACCTGTTGTTCCATATTAGCTTCTTTGAATTCCATTAGGAAGTGTGTTGAGATTTCCTGTGCAAATTCTCACATACTTTATTTTCTTCAAGATTAAATAGAAATAGAGCGCAAGATCAAGCTACTCAAAGCTATCCACAAGTATTGCACTCAGAAGTATATTATTTCTGATAAAAGGAGACAGAAATATCAGAAATAGGGCATCATACTGGTAAATTTTCTCAGAATGCTGTGTTTTAGGCACAATGCAATTGCCCCAAGCATCAATTTGGATCATGAAAACTGGAATATTTGTGTACTACTGTCTAAAATTCTGTGAAGTAGAAAAAGTAAATTGAATTATGCAATTTATTTTTCTATTTAAATAAGAGTACATTATGAACTGTCGGACTTACAGTCTTTCAGGTTTTTAATATTTGTGGTGAATTGTGCTAGGAAAATACATTTTCGTAAGTTGTAAATAATTCATTTCTATTTATAGACAAATACTCTCATCCTTAATTATAATACCCTGATGTTATGCATGTAGTTACACTGATTAAGCATTTTTTTAAATGTAATTAAATTTTCCTCAGTGGTATTCAGTTTAGAATGTAATATTCCACTATTTATATTTGTTTTCTTATGATCTCATAAACATTTTAATATGGAAATGTGAAAGTTAGACCAAAACAAAGAAACAAAAAGGGTACTTTACTTTATCATCCAATACATTTCCTTCAAATGCAGTGAATAAAAAATACTAGCTAAAGGGAGCCAATATTGTGCTAATTTACACTATCATGACTACCAGATCAAAATGTGAATTGGCAGTTGAGAAACCTTAAGCAAAACTCTGCATTTTTTTCAACACCAAAAAGGGGGGGGGGGGGAATCCTCAAGAAGATTCAGAATATTGGTATGCAATCACATTACAGCTTTGTGATCTCCACCACAGATTGCCTCTATGAGGAGGCTTTTCTCTGGATTTTGCTATTAATTCAGGTGCTAGAAGAGGCACCTGGGCTGTCTATTTTTGTTGCTCTGCCAATGAGATTGAAGGGACCCAAGATCCTTACTCTGCCTCCCATGTCCTGCTGTGCTTTCTCATCATGGCAGGGATATGTGTGCATTCCTGGGAGGGATTTGTCAAAAATGTTGGGAGTGTATGTCAAGAGTATATACTCCCAGCAGTGTCGCCCAAGGTGTGAAGATCATCCCAGCTGCCCAGCTAAAGCAAGCAGGTACCTGTATTGGGCAGCAGTGATATAGGAAGATGTTGGAGGCAGACGGTCACTTTAGTGACAACGACAAAGGCATCAATTCATACTGCATAGGAAAAGGCAAGGTAAACTACTCCTGTCTCCTGTATTTTTATCAAGAAAACCACATAGATAGAAAATACAGAATGATTGACAATATAGTGCTGGATAATAGCCCCATCAGGTTGGATGGCACTCAACATGCTACTGAGAAACAGCTGAGGATCTTTTGGGTTACTAATGGTGTTTATGATGTGGTTAGATTAAAGCCTTTGCCCCAGAATGAATGTACTTGTATTTATGGAGCCCCATAGATAAAAGATGTAACACCTGTATTATTTGAATGTCAGTTGTATAAGAAAGAGAGAGATCAGTATCTTGGACCACACATTAGACCTATTGGGATCCTTATATTAAAACAATATATTTCATGTGTGGTCAGAATCCAAAAACTGCATATAATACAGCTCTTTAATTGAACAAAACAGTACAGTTGAAAACTGCATATGTGGATCTAATTGGGATAAATTGTAGGGGTGGAAATATGGTTTGCATTTTCTTTTACTTATTGCTTTTATTCCATTTTTAACATACGTCTTATTATTGTTCTGTGTTTTATATTTTGTATTCTGATATGGCCTAATGGATAATCAATAAAGCATTACTAAAGTTTCTAGTTCTTGATGTTGCCATACGGGAAAAGGAAATCTGAAGTTGCAAAGACAAAATTACATCAGGAACATGAAATGTAAGAAGCATGAACATGAGAAAGTTCAACATATTGACAGGATAAATGTGAAAAGAGACTGCCAAAAATGAAGAAACAAAATAAAGTAAACTGGACATCAGAACAAACTGTGGAAATTGACAAAAAGAGAAATCAAAAAGAGAAGACAAGCCAAAGCCAAGAAAAACAAATGTCTCACAAAGGAACTTAACAAAGAGTTTCAGGGAGCTGTTAGAAGAGACAAGAAACAGTATTACAACAACATCTGTAAAGACATTGAAGATGGAAACATATGGAAAAACAAGGAAAAGTCACCCAAAAGATCTCTTAACTCAGAAGGAGATTCCAAACTTGAATTGGTATGCTAAAGGACACCAATGTGCAGATAGTAACTGATTCAAAGAAGATCAAATAAAGATGGAAGGAGTATACAGAAATACTGTACCGTAGAGATGTCGACCTCCAAGGTACCTTAGAAGATATTCCATATTTACAAGAACCAATAGTAGTAGATGAAATTAGATCAGCACTCTGATCATTACCAAGTCAGAAAGCTACAGTAACTGATAGAATACCCACACATTGTACTCACAGAAAACCTATGTAGAAGTCAGGAAGCCACAGTTCAGACAGAACATGGCAAAAGCCATTGGCTTCAGCTTGGCAAAGAAGTGAGAGAGGGCTGTATACTCTCCCTTTATTTGTTCAATCTATATGCTAAATATATATTAAGACAAGTTGGATTGGAAGAAGATGAGCGTGGTTTTAAAATTGGAGGAAGAAACATCAATAACCTGCACTATGCTGATAACACTACTCTGATAGCTGAAAATATAAAGAATCTGCAACTCTACTAATGAAAAGCAAGGAGCACAGTGAGAAAATGGACACACTGACATCATGGCACATAATCAAGATGCTTACTTTTTAGTGCCAGACAAAAATCTATTTGGATTTAGAATTTAAAATGATAAATAAATCAAAATAAGATACGTGTGATTATTCAGCAAGAAGGCTAATCAGGCAGTGAGTATGACAGGAATGCTAGTAGCCAAGTAAGAATAATTGGACCATGGGAATTACAGTCAAATTGTATATATTTGGTTCTTGTTATTCATGGGGGTTCTGTTTTCCAGACAACCATGGCTGATGTGACCCTGGATAATAAGACAACAAAACAGTATACTTTATACAAGTGCAAAAGCCCATCTATCATTTTGCACATAGAGGATACACCAAAAACCTGCAAAAGATTAATAAAAACTATGGGTGTTTACCAGTGGATACAAAGGCCTGTTATGCATTATTTTTTAAACACAGATATGTCAAATTATGCATAATGAGGCTGTGGATAATGAGGACTACCTGTACTATAAGTGACTCGAATGTGGCTGATGATTAATATGGGATGTTATGTAATAAAATTACAAGTTAGATGAAAAATGGTGACCAACATAGGTCTTTTTCCTACTACAGACTTAAAGCATCTTCTAATTTCATCCCACCATTGCTGTGCCAAAATAAAGTAATGAAGATAGCCTTTATATCACTTCAGCAAATAGCTGACTGATGCTATAAAGACATTGTAAGTCACTAGTGCATAAATGCCTTTATTCCATCTATTTTCTCCTTCAGAATGAGTAATTGCTAACACTTTGAGGGCAGAGTGAGAGAAAACAGTGTAATTTGGGTTATTTTAAGTTGTCTGCCGCTTATTAAGTGGCTATTTTTCTAGGTTTTACTAACATGGATTTCTCAGTGCTTATTCTTTTGGATGTTAGAATCTATAGCATGATTCCATTTCACAACTTAGTTTATTGTGATTGATTGCATAAAATAGAGTTATAAGGAACTGCTGAGTCCAATCCCCTTAGTGTTCCTATCCTCCCCTGAACATACAGTATATCTGCAGTGTATGTCTATCTCATGTTTGTAGCTGAAGAGAACTGAAAAATCAGAAAGTTGGCTTCAGATTCCTGGTGTTTTCGGTTGGTGTAACTGACAAGCATGCCATGCCTGGAATTTTAGTGCTTCCCTTTTAACTTGGGGAAAATTAGGGAAATAACAGTAGTGGTAGGGAAAGTTAGCTCATCAGAAATCATAATTTGTTCACCTTACAAATTGGATGGAAAGTAGGTTTTGTTTTGTTTATTGAATTCCATGTGTTTTACTGAGTTGTGTGAATTGTGTTCAAAATTTATCCTGTTGTTCATTCTGTTCTGAATGGGAGACATAAAAGTTGTTCTAGTATAAAGGGAATATAATTAGAGAGAACGGTTGGCTCAAAGGATTAGTCATGGAGTATTGAACACTTAAATTTAGACTACAGGAAATCTTCCAGAATACAGTTTTGTATTGAATGAAAATGTATTAGTTTTTCATGCCAATTCAGTGTTTCTTATGGTATTAATAGTCAACCTTGATGCTATTTGTTGTACGCCTGTATCTTTAATAATTGTAGTATCTCTAGACCCGATGCATATATGCAGACCCATGATGACTACTTATGTCAAGTCCTAGAATAAATGCTGTGTTCTTAAGTTGGTGGATTTTGTATCATGGAAGAGTGATTTAATTCTTTGTGATTCTCTATGTAGTTCAAATTCATGTTTACATTTTGAAAATTGGTATGTAAAGCTACTAGGGCTCTGCAACGGTTTGGATTCAGTCTCCACAGAGCGCTTTGGAGTTTGCAGGAGCACAGATGCAACACCTATTTGCAACACTTTAAAGCAGGCTCCTTTAAGATGATGCAGAGGGCTGCGATATTTCCAATGCTATGTGCTCCAAAGCAGAGAGCGCTCCATATACAGTGAGTTTTATATACCAGTTTTCTAGGTAGATCAGTTTAACTGGCCACCATAGCAGATTTTTTTCTTTCATTGTTATTGTTGTTTAAGGTTATTTTGGAACACTGAAACTTCTTCTGTTCTGTGTGGTAAGAAACTGTGCTTTAATGGCTTCTTGCATGGCTATTGCCATATGGAGCCATTTATAGTTCACTGCATGGGGTAGCTGTAATGTGTGAGCTTTTCTTGTAACGCTAATACTCTAATTCTCTGCTGCTGAACTTGATGAGCCACATTAAAGGGTAGATTTATTAAATTCTTTGAAAAACAAATAATTTTAAAGTGTCATTTTTAAAACTTTGGTCGAAGAAATTCATTTGTGCTGTGTCCTTTGTGCAGCCTGATTTGCTTTTATTTATTGATGCTCTTAGATTAATGGGTTCTTGGCTTGGCAATGCTTTCCATATGAGATGGTTGGTTGTAAAATAAAGATTAGCAAGCTATTTAAAATAGATAGTGAACAATTAATGTCTTAGAGCATAATTTCACATGCTACATGCTTGCAAAAGTCTTGAATGACTTGCTAAATGACTGTTAGCCATTTTACATACACAATCTTTAGTGTGAAGGTTAAAATCCCTGTATTTCCCATCTTGTTTTATGTTATCCACGCAAATAGGTTTGCTCTTTGGACAGCGAGAATTATGTAAGTAGTAGACTTGTGCAAATCATTTGACAAGGCTCTTCTGTTGTGAATGAAGTATCTCTTAGGATCTACTGCCCCAAACAGCTGAAGCTAACTTAAAGGGTTGGGGTGGATATATCAGTGCCCTCCAGAGGCCTACTGCTGGAATAGCTGGTGAAGTAAAAGTAAAATACTTAAAAGCACTGCTGTTGCTGGAAAGACAAAAACTAGGAACTTATCAGCAACTTTAGCTGTGAACTTCATATAAACAGTCACTATCTCAGTGAGTCATTTTAATGTCTCTTTAAAAACAAGGTTTCTATAACAATTTCCAAGGAAGTTACCTTTTTAATATTATTCAAAATGATCATTTCTCCCATCTTTCATTCTGTGGGATTTAAAATATGATTGAATGTTAAATTCAATATTTAAACCAATCCATACACATAAAAGTTGGTAATTGCTCAAAATAGTTCTTGTAGTGATTGGTCGAAATACTTGCAGTTTTTAATTAAATTTGAATAATTGAAACATTTATTCTGTTTGTTTAAAACTGACATTGAACTGTCAGATACAGGACTACCAGAAAATGCATAATATGCTTACTGTATATTTTATCTTGTATTATATATTCTTGATATAAAATAATAGCCCAAGGGATCCAGAACAATAACTGATTAAGACTACATTTCTTAAACATCCTATCTATTTTTGTTACAGATAGTAAAGGAATCAGGAGTATGGGAATCCACTGATTCTCTTTCTAGCCATTTGTCCTTAGATATTCTGTCCTTTGGCTGGTGATAAAGATTCTGCTTGGTTTCAAGTCATGGATATAGCCATGAATTCAATACCTTTGGATCAAAAAGAACTTCCGTTAATGTGCCTTCCATTTTCCCATCTTGAATACAGCCTCAGAACTAAAATTTTCCAAGTAAATCTTAGTAATAACATAGTTGTTTGCATACCATGCCATTTTTGGCTTACCAAATAGATAAAATAATGGTTCCTACAACAGGATATTGTGATCATAAAGTGGTCATAGTTCATGTTGATATGTTAAAGCTGTTTTGAATATGAATATAAAAAAGCTTTTAACACAATTAAATCATATATTCAGATAGATGTCATCTATTCCATGAACAGCCATGAGAGTGTTTCATAGTTGGGAGTTGGGCAGCATATAAATTCAATACATTATGATTATATCTGATTTAATACATTATTATTATACAGCATTGGTTGCACTTTTGGATAATCTCTGGCAAGAGCAGGATGGGGGTAGTGCATCCATCCTTGCTCTTCTTGACCTCTCAGCGGCTTTCAATACCATCAACCATGGTATCCTTTTGGGTCGGCTGCAGGAGTTGGGGCTGGGTGGCACAGTGCTATGCTGGTTCAGCTCCTTTCTCCAAGGCCATACCCATCTGGTGTTGATAGAGAGCAAGAGGTCCAACCCACGGCCCCTACTTTGTGGGGTGCCTCAGGGTTTGGTGCTCTTGCTACTCCTATTTAACATCTACATGAAACTGTTGGGTGAGATCATCCGGCACCATGGGATAAGGTATGCTGATGATACCCAATTGTACATCTCGATCCCAGGTGACCTAAGTGTTGCTGTGGCTACCCTCTTGCAGTGCCTGGAAGCTGTAGGGGCCTGGATGGGGGACAACAGGCTTCAACTGAATCCTGGTAAGATGGAGTAGCTGTGGGTACGGGGAGCCTCAAGATCTAGGAGTTTATCATCTTTGGTCCTTGACAGAGTCGCACTACCCCAGACAGACCCGGCGCATAATCTGGGGGTCCTCCTAGACTCATGACTCCTATTCAAAGAGCAGGTGGCAGTCATGACTAGTAGGGACTTTGTGCAACTTTGTGTTGTGCAGCAGTTATGCCCCTTCCTTGATCGGGAGGCCCTCCGCACGGTCACTTATGCCCTGGTCACCTCCTGGTTGGATTACTGCAATATGCTCTACATGGGGCTACCCTTGAAGAGTATCCGGAAGCTACAGCTGGTGCAGAATGCAGCGGCACAGACAGTTCTGAATGCCCCCAGGGGGGCCCATATAACATCGATGCTATGCAAGCTGCATTGGTTGTCGGTATGCTTCTAGGCCCAATTCAAGGTGTTGGTTATTACCTTTAAAGCCCTTCCTGGCATAGGACCAGGTTATCTGAGGAGCCGTCTTGCCCCTGTTATTATTAGCCCGCCTCACTCGGTCCAGCAGAAGGGGCATGTTGCAGACCCCAACAGTCAAGGAATTTCTACTGGTGAGATCTAGGAAGAGGGCCTTTTCTGCTGTGGCCCCCGCTCTGTAGAACAACCTACCTTGCAAGGTGTGGTGTGCCCCCATTCTCATGGCCTTCAGGAAAGTTGTGAAATCCTGGCTATGCCAGAAGGCCTGGGGGCCAGATGGAGGCTCGCACCAGTGGAGGTGGCTTGTGGGGTAATTGATTTTGCCCCCCATCATCTTGAATGTTTAGTATGTATGTATAGGGTTTCTTTTTACAGTTGATTTTTAATGGATTAATCAATCTTAATTATTTATGAGGTATTTTTAATTGTTTATGGGTTTTTGACTTCTATTGTGAGCTGCCCAGAGTTACCCGTTGGGGGAGATGGGCAGCATACAAATTTAATAATAAAATAAATTATTATCTGATTTAAATTATTATATAATCTATGTGTTACCAATAGAAGAGAATACGTGTAGCTCAGGGTTGAACTGTAGAGTCCTTGGGGTTCTCTGAGCTTGGTTGTTTTCTTGAAAACCTTTCGTTACCCGGCTAGGTAACATCTTCAGTGCTAGAATGGAGTGGAGTTTGCTCTCTGTTGATATACAGTGGTTTGCCCTGCCTGTGTTGGTAGTTTGTTTGTTTGTTTGTTTGTTTTTTCTGGTAGTTCCTTGATTAGGGTACTTTATACTGCTTGATTGTATTTCTGGTGATAATCTTGGTGTTAATCTCTGCTTATCTGGGTGATGATTGCTGGTGAGGAGATGTTCTGGTCTTTTGTTTCCTTTTTATTGTCTCTTTTGAATAGTGTGTAGATGCTGTTTATCTCTATGTGCCTGTTGATGGCTGCCTTGTCTGAATACCAGGATTCCAAGAATTCCTTCCTATTTTTGGATTCAGCTTGGTCTGAGATGCTGACAGTTTCCCAGTTGAAACTATGGTTAAGTCTGTCCATGTGTTGTGAGATTAAGGAGTTTTCATCCTGTCTTCTGACTGCTAGTTGGTGTTCATGGATGCGTTCTGCAAGCCTTCTGCCTGTCTGTCCTACATAGTGGTTGTTACAGTCCTTGCACTGTATGTTGTAGATGGCTCCTGTTTTTTCTTCTTGTGCTACTGGGTCTTTTGGTTTACTTAAGATGTTTTGGAGGGCTTTAGTTGGTTTGTGTGTTACGGAGATGCCATGTGGTTGTAATAGTCTGTTGGTAGTTTCTGAGATGTTTCTGATGTATGGCAGTGTTATCCTTTTCATAGCTTGTGTAGGTTGTGTTATAGTAGGTTGAGGAAGATGCTGTATAGGTGGTCTGTTTCCTTTTTCTGCTGTTCTGGGTTGGTGCAATGCGTTTCCGGTCGTTTGAATAATGTCCTTACACAGCTCTTGTGGGAGGTTAGGTTGTTACTTTGGTAATGGAGTACTTGATTAGTGTGGGTTGTTTTCTGATAGACTTGAATTTCTAATTTGCTGCTGTTTACTCTGCTGATGAGGATATCCAGGAAGGGTAGTGTGTTGTTTTCTTCCTCTCTGGTGAATTTTATTCCTTTCAAGATGTTGTTAATGGTTTTCATGTGTCTTCTCTAGTTGTTTCTTTTTTATTATAACAAATGTGTCGTCTACATACCTGTCAGGCCTAGCCCAAGGAACTCCAAGAGAAAATGCCAATTCAGTCCAGCTATGTTTATTAGCTACAACCTCTAGCAAGAATCTTCCCAGACTAAAACCCCAGTTCCCAAAGTCCTCCAGCCACAACAGTGTGAATTCCTCAGGGAGGTGCCAGTCTGATCCTCTTGTTCCTCCCACGTGGTTCTGGCGAGCTAAGAAAATGTTTGTCTCCCTGAGCTTGGCCTTCATAATTCCATTCCATCACAATACCGGACCCATACTTTTGGTTGTATGTGTGGAAGAGGCGGTTAAAAATCTGAGGTTTTTAAAGCTTATTTTGGATTGCAGTTCAAATCAAATTGGGGTCTTGAAATTATATCAGGCTTTTTTTTGAACTGGTAAATCAGAGCCCAAATCAAATATTATACAGATTAATGTTTACAACATGAAATGCAGAAAAGTTTCTGTTTTGTTTCCAAAATCATAACATTTTGAAAATCGAAGTTAATCATAGCAGTTTTCTCTAGAGGCAGAAATGAATCTGAATTTCTGTTATGCCATTTTACAATTCAAGATTCTATAAAGTTCCTCTCTGGGCTGTTATCAAAAATTCTGAATGAAACTAAAATGTTCCTGTAGATTTTTTTTCCTCTATGAGGAAACAATCCCCTATGGAATTGGGGAAAAATGTTGTGAAAAATGTATAAAATAGAAATACGTTCTGCAAGCTCATCTTACTTAGCCTTAGAAAAGGAAATAATGTTAATTATTTCATCATGCAAGTTTACCCAGATTTTGGATTTTTAAATGACCTTTTATTTTGATTGTATTTGGAAACTTGTATTTGAGAAATGTGCAATAGAGAAATAGAGCTTTAACTAGAAACTGAATACTTCTCTGTTACCTAGCTAAATAAATAATAGGGACATCACATTTTTTACTGCCATTCCCCCACTTGACTTTCTGGAAAAAAGACAGATGGAATTTATATTAATAAGACTATTGGTTCAAGAAGAAATATCTAAGTGTAAACAAGCTTGAATAGGCTCATAGGACTAACACTTAAATGATAATAAAGGTAGTCCTCAGTTACCGACTACAGTGGAAACTGACAACTTTGTCACTAAGTGGTACAGTCATTAAGCGTGATGTCACATGACCACACTGACTTACAATGTCAGTTCCCGCTGTGGTCGTTAAGTGAATCCCTGCGGGTCATTAAGCGCGATGTCACATGCCGCTATTTGTGACTTCCTGCCAGCTTCCCCGTTGACTTTGTCAGAAGCCATCTCTGAAAATCGTAAATGGCAGTCATGTGACCATGGGATGATGTGACCATCGTAAATGTGCACTAGTTGCCAAGCACCTGAATTGCAGTCATGTTACCATGGGGGCCCTGTAACAGCCACAACTTCAAGGACTAGTCATGTCTCGTTTTTCAGCGCCATTGTAACTACGAACAGTTGAGGAACGAGTGGTTGGTAAGGAGGACTACCTGCAATAAAAGAAGGAGTTTAATTCACAGTGGATTGGTATGAGCATGGCTGCAGAGATATGAATGGGACATTTTCCAGTGCACTTACAATGGAAAAGCATTTGATGATAATATTCCCTTTTCTCTTTAAATTCAATTATTTGAATTCCTTTATTTCTTTTCTCAAAATTATGTGGAATAAAACGAAAGAAGTTGGGCATAATTTCTGTTACTTCAGTAACTAATGCTAGCTGAAGGACAAGGTATCAGGTTACTGGTGCTTCTAGATATTGGTCCACATAATTATAAGCTGTTCTGCACTGGGCAAATGTCTGTTGAACTGTCAAAATATTGATAACATTATTAATCCTTAATGAAATCAGTAGCCGTCATCTCTTAATTATATGATAGGCTTCTAAAAGACGTGGGTAAGGGAAGCGTACAGGTAGTCCTTCCTTAAGGTACACTCATTCAGTGGACTGTTCAGAGTTATGATGGGACTGAACAAGGGGGACTTATGAGAGGTCCTCATAGTTGCGGCCATCACAGCATCCCTGTGGTCACATGATCATGATTCAGGCACTTGGCAACTGGCTCGCAATTATGCTGCCGCATCTAATGGTCATGTGATCGCCATTTGTGACCTTCATTGCTGGCTTCTGACAAGCAAAATCAGTGGGGAAGCCAGCAGCAGGTCACAAATGGTGGTCACCTTATGACCGTGGGATGCTGCAGCTGTATGAGATTTGCCTAATGATGGCAATTGGGATTGCCAGAACTGCTGTCATAAGTTGGCATGATCACGTAATGGTACACCTTACGGCAATGTCATTTAGCAACAGACTTCCCAGTCCCAATTACCATCAGTCAGCGAGGACTCCCTGTAACAAAGAGCTTGTCTGAAGATTTACCCTTCTCTGTTCAAATGTATCTGTGATAACAATTGTACTGGGACTGGTGTAATATATTTAGACCTCAAAAGTTTTAAGTAGAGCCCTTATCAAAGGCTTTTGAGTTATAATTTTGAGTATAACTATCTAAGTTATATGGCTTATATCAGAATAATAAATCCAACAGTTTGTTGATGATTGAGAGCTGTTAAACAGCAATATATATGGTAGTCTCTAGCTGACATTAACTGATCTCAAAATTTGATTTATATAGGAAATGTTTATGTTTTTGTGTTTTATTCAGTAAATAATTTTGTTTGAGAGAAGAAATGGAGCAAATGGTTGCAAGTTAGACGTACATAGCAAAATGTTAGAGCAAGTAAATAAATTTGTCTCTCTTAGTATAGTGTTTACTAAATTAGGAAAATAGATGGTGAAATTTAAGACATGCAGATGCTGGTGGAAGACTGCAGCAAGGAATAACTAGTGTTGAAAAAAGCAAAAATAGCTGTATAAAGAGACATGCTTCTGTCCATTTTGTTACATAGAAATTAGAGTTGCATATGTAAGGGGAAACAAAAGTAAGTTGAATGCAGTGGGGATGGTTTACTTAAGAATTGTGTATGCTGAAAAAGATAGGGTAAAAAAAGAACAGATGATAAATGAATGTGGGTTGAGTACTGTATAGAAATTAGTGTTAGTACAAAAAAAGTACTTGAAGATAGTTTGGGCAGATTGAATGAGGATCAAATGTGTGGGTGGGTGGACGTATGTCTAGTGTGGATGTATATATGTATGCATTATCTCTCCCTTTCTCTCTCTAAATGAATGGGTAGAGAGAAGTGGAAAACCAAGGAAGTTATGGTTAGATGGAGTTATAAGATCCTCAAAGCCTCAAAAAGACAGAGGTGAAAATTTTAAAGGAAAAAAGTGAGGTATGAATAAGTGTATGGGAATGGTAGAAATAAGGATCATCTGCAAGGATAGGAAGGTATGGAATGGAATAGTGAATAATGATGGTGTAAATTAGATGTATTCAGATTTCCTTTTCTTTTCTCTTAACACCTGCCTCCAAATCATTTTGCTTATTATGGCTTACTATTTTCTGTGGTTTGCATAATGTTGCTTAACTCAAAAGGGATTAGTATGATAGTTAGGTATGTATGCAGTTTGGTGCTGGGAATGAGAGATGAGCAGTAACTAAGTATGCTTTGGTTTTCTTCTGTTTGAGATTCTGTTCTTTTATGTTACCAGTTACTTAAAATGCAGATTATTTCCTGAGCACCTTCACTCTTATTCCTGTTTCATCTGTAGAAAATTACACTTCCCATTAAACAAATATATAGCAGAGAATGTAGGAGTTTTGTCCAAAGAATCTTCATGTGTTATATATTTAAAAAAAAAAAACATCAACCACAGATAAATACAAATTTACTCCGCAAGTTAAAACTTTCTTGTCAGTAAATATTTCATTCTCATGTCCTTGTCTGTGAAAAAAAAAAAAAAAACCTCTGAAATTACTTTAATAAGTTATCTATAATTATCATATAACCATTAACTGTCTTCTCCTAGGTATATACATGTTTGTGGTACTTGCAGTTTTACATACTGATTACCAGGAACTAAACTGCACAATGTTAGGATAAAGATTTTTGGTTGACTTCTTTTTATCTAGGATTATTTTATAGCTTTTCCTCTGAATTCTTTCATAATTTCTTTTTATGTATGAAATGTGTATCTCCTTTGGAAGTTTGCTGGCTATTGTGAACCTGTTGAATCTTGATATATAAATGAAATAATTTCTGATGTGTCTTTTTAACTTATCAGATATACCATTTAACTTAAAGAAAATGATATTAATGAATGTAATTATCTTTCTGGGCCAAATTCTCTTTTTCTTGTATTTTTCTTTTAGCACATTTTATAACAAATTGGATCTTTATTCTAAGAATGATTCTTCCAGCTGGAGACATGTAAATCAAAATTAACTTTGCTACCAATTACTAAATTTAAAAATATAATCTATTTGCTTTTGACATTTTTCCTAATTCACATTTTCATTATTGCAAAGATTATTTTGTACCTCAGAAGACATATAGTGGAGAAATTCTGTTTTACTGCAACACCCTAAAGAGTTTTATTAATACAAATCTCTAGAAGCAAAAATTAGCTATCCTACTATTGTACACCAAGTATAATTCTCTTTAAAATATTAGCTAGATGCCTCCACCCTATCCTATCAATCACTTCTGTAGAAACTGGTTTACTCTTAGTTTTTGGGGTTAATATAATTCCTTTTTTCAAAGCTGTTATAATCAGTTATAACAGTATTTTCCTTGCTTGATGTACCTTCAATATCCCGGTCTCTTTTATGTCTATCTATGTATCTACTTATCTGTGTGTATGTATGTGTGTGTGTGTGTGTGTTTGTTTGAAACTGAGACCTGGATATGAATTCAGGATTCATTGTATTACTAGGAGCTTTACAAAATCCCATAGTAAACAGTCTGTCTTTCTTCCTATCTTGACATTCTGAATAGTTGAAGATTGCATGACAGTAAGAGTGTTATCACTGATATACAGGTTCAATACAATAGCACTGGCAGAAATAAGGCTAGGTGTGCAAAGCAGTCTAATACCAGCTATTGCTAATATAAAAATAGTTTTATTGCTCCCAGAGCTCATTTTAAGCTTGTAACACTCTCAATTAGAGCAGTAAAAATGATTGAATTTTTGTCCTTCAGTGGCTTAGAACAGGTGGTGGTGATTATTATTCCATTCAGAATCTCTGCTTAAACCAAAGATACTCTGTTACATGGTTTGGATAATGTAATATTTATTTTGACAATTCCCTTTGCTCCCAACACATAGTACTTGAGATTTAAGTAGATAGCTTCCATCTTTCAGCATAAATATTATGTTTTACGTTGTATGTGAAGGTCAGAATTCTCAGTTCTAAAGACTCAAACACATTTTAGTAATTACGTGTTCTCATAGTATGACACACTCTTTCATTGTGGTAAACAACATTTATCTTGTCAAGTAACAGGTGCCCAATAGCATACAAATGTATTAAGCAATTGTAATAGAAAATGCCATTTCAGTAGAAAGTAAGTGGCATTGCCGAGAGGAAAATATGGTATTATAGTTGCAAAGGGATTATTCAAAACTCAATAAATAGGATATGTAGCTGAGAACATTGATTTTTATTTCTTGATATATGCTGTTACTGAACAGAAAGATTCATTTCCAGACAGCAGTTGTCAAATAAGCAAATAAAATACAAGAGTGAAACATTTATACAGAGATTCTTCCTTTTCCAGTCTTATAATGCAAAGACAAGCCATGTCCTTTCCCGCTCATTCCACATTGGCCCTAGACTCTCCTTCTTCACCTCTTGTAATGTGTTGCTACACAGTAAGAGTGATAACAGATGATAATTTTGGGCTTACAGGGCAGACTTGATATAATTGCCTTAATTCAACTATCATGGAATTTCAAGGTGGAAATATACTACTCCAAGCTGTGTTCACAAATCTCCTCAAAAGGGAAACAGGGAATAGTCCTATGCAGGTTGTTGTTGTTACTATTATTATTGGAAATTATAAGTAGGTATAACTGTGGTTTATGTTTAGCATCTCTAGAGAGATATACAGTAGTTTCAGAGCTTGATTCTTGGAACTTCCTTCTCTAATTACTACTGTATGTCCAGCTTCGATAATTTAGCTTCACTGTATGTTCCCAGAATTACTTCCTAAATGTTTGCATGCTGTGTATGTCCTTTTCCCTCTTATGATCCAATGCAGTAGTCTATTGTTTTAAAGGATCTGGGGCTTAACTAACAAAATCTGTAATTTAGCACTGCTGCCAGTGTAAAGTACAAGACGATACCCAGCATGCAGCTGCTGCAGTATTTAGCTCTTTCCCATTTATTTAGCCCTTTGTTATTTGTATTCATTTTTACCTGTTACTGAACTGCTGCTTTACTATTTTTCACATCACTCCCTGTTTCATCTGTTTGTTTTTTTAGGTTATTTTAATATATCCAGATGCATAGCTTTCAAGGTTGTACACAACCTTGAGAAGATCTTTTATCTTGAACCAGAAACAACCTATTGTGCTTTGGAAGTTCTGGTAAACCATTTCAGATCTACAGTGCAGTTCATCTGGGCTGAAATAAAGCCCAGAATTTTTTGTTCCAGATTTTGGCTGGGCAAAAAATATCCAGAGGGATCCTAGAGTGATTTCAGGGGCAAGTAGGGCAAGACTGGTGTGTGTTGCCCCCTCTTTCTCCTTTGCTGCATGGCCAACATACTTCCTGATCATCTTTCACCTTTCCTTCTCTTTCTCTTTGCTGCTGCTGCTGCTCTCAGCAAGGAAACTCCTCAGCCTTGATTTTCCCCCTTTTCGTTTCCCTGCCAACCACTTCTTCTTGGAACAACCACATTTTGGTCTTTATCCTTTACAAAATAGCATTGTTTGTTCATATATGGCTGAAAAGATGCATGTTTTGGTTTGGACACATATTACCTCCCAAATCACTGTTCCATTCATGAAATGGTTTGTGTCTGGAATATTTTGCTATGCAATATATCCCTAATATATTGGTGTTACTGACAATGGGATGAAAAAGATAAACTTTACTCTAATGAGTTCAGGGTGTTTGATTTCTGCAAAGACAGGCAAGCAATAAACAGTTGACAGTATTTTCCCAAGCAAAGTGAAATATATGAAATCAAGACTCAAACTAGATAAATTATTTCTAACTCTGAACAAATGATTTGCTGGAAAAGAGTTAGTGCTAGAATTGGAGTTGGAGGAACAGTTTCCTATATAGCTGTCCTCTTCTTCTGTATTAAAGGAATTAGCACATGGAACATGTTGCTGTTACTTCTCCAATCTTATCAGCTGCCCCATTTCACATGTGTTCCAAATTCCCTTCCAAAGAATTTCTTGTAAAACTCACTTCTCCTAAGTAAGGAGTAAGACAAATTGATACAAAGGAAAGATTTATCTGACTATATATTTTAACAACACAGAATGTAATTGCCATTTTTAATTATTGGCATATTGGATAGCTAGACACAGACTGATTACCAGGCGATCCAAGACCAGCCAAACTTAAAAGAACCAGCAAAACAGTATTGTCAGCTTCAAGCTTATCAGACTTTTTTTTCTGATTTTCTCCGGTAGATTTAATAGAGAACATTGGTTATTTAGAACAGTAATAATTCTTCTTGCCTTTGCTCCTCCAACTCCTTTGCCACCATTTCTTTCACACCAATTTGGATAGACTTGTATTGGAAGAAATGATATTCTTCTAAACATGTAATTGTTCCACAATCCCAGGGAATGTATAAAATAAAAACTTTTTAGCTCTGTTTCAAATGTTTCTAACACAGGTATTTGTAGTGAGAAAGTAAACGTGTTAGTTATGTTAAATGAGATAGCTCTAGCTATAGAAGTTGATACTAACTATGTGGGGATAGTACCAATTGATAATGTTCCAGATGCTCCTGTGTTACATGAAACCTTGATGAGAAGTCATTAAAAGACACTCTAGAAGCCAGGCTGATTAACTCTTTCGACAGGCTATCAAAGGATGTACACTTGGAAATCCTGCATAGACTACAGTGTGAAGTCTTAAACACACTGTTGTTAGTTACTGACATAAGTGAATCATTAGCTGTTGTTCCTGAAACCATGCTGAACACTAAAAGTTTAAATCAGCAAATATTGTTCCAGTTGATACCACTGAAATGGAGAGCCATAAGAAACTGTTGAATAGCCCAAATAAATATCAAATCAATGACATCTAAGCCATATGACTGGTCAAGAGAAAATGATCTGATTTGTCTAATAAGTCCTATAATTAAAATTTCTGGAATATAACAGAATCAATCTTTTCTTCTTCCTTTGGTGATTTCCTCCCTTCCCCCCCCCCCCCCAATGTAATTCAGGATTATATTTACACTTGCATTACCTGGAAGTTCCTGATAAGCACCCCATGGGAAATCAAAAGATAACTCCCTCACAATGCTTGTAGGATTTATAACTGCCAGGAAGCTTATTTAGGATACAGAACACGGTGCCAAACACTTAAGGGAAGTTCTTTTGTCCCACCCTTTACTGGTGATATGACATCTAATATTCAAGCCCACCTGATTTTGATGGGTTTTCATAGTGCATTAACTTTAATATTCTTTGGTTCCAGGAAACTTGGTCCACAGCAGGTATGGAAGTGATGTTTTTACTTTATATGTTCTCAGTATCTCATCCCGTGCTAGTGAAGTAATTAAATGTGACCTCTGGCAGCATTTTGCAGAATATATGATGGTAAGGTTTACTAGTGGTAGGTGGTTTATCAGCGTTATCACCTATATTCACAGAAGGCTTACCCCAAAAAATTATAAATCATGCCAGAAAAATGTATTATTGATCTTTCAATTGCTTTGCTAGAGGAGGATGGAGTAGTTTTAATGCTAGAACAGGATAATCTGCTGGTTCCATTAAAATCACACCAATCTAAAGATGCATATAACTACCTGGCTTGTGTTTAGCCCTGTTGCTAAAAGATTACATACATTCATACTAATAGGATGATTCCTTATTGGGTGGGCCAGAGGGACAATGGTCAGGATTAACCACATAGTGCCAGTGATGTGAAATATTTTGCCAAAAGTATACAGTAGGAGGCTATTGTTCAACCAGAATTCTCAAGTACAAACAGATACATTAAATTGCCCTTTAGAATGAGCAAGCAGATCTCAGACCTCCTAGTTGCAGTGCTTTCTTGTCTTTGTATTTTGATGCTGTTTACTACTACACCCATTCAGGTTTTAGAACCTTTGACATCTTCTGGGTTTGATTTTAGAGTTTTTGTCCTAGATAGGTTGGCTTTTCTTATACCTGCTGAACCCCATCTGCCCTCATCATCCCTTTATAGATTACCTTAGCATGGAATAATATGATATATTGAGAAATGAGCAGCTGGTTAAAGTGTAGGATAATGTACAGGGATCAGGGATTAGTCCTGCACATCAGGTTGAGAAGTAGATGAATGCTGCTTAATCAAACCTTTGTGCAGGTTTTGTTGATTCCACATCAGCTTTGACTCTTTATCCAGGGACTCTTTATCCTGTTTGGATAAAGCTAGGGTTTTGTTTATTGATTATCATCTATTTCTGCTCATCTATGAAATACATGATAATGACTCCCTTAGGGGAGGATGCCATGCACTTTGTTTAATGTGGTTCAAACAGAGAGGTGTAAATCAAGAATGCATTCTTAACTCCCTTTTATTTAATTACTATGTAAAGTCATTGGTAAAGTATTTAGATAAATCCAATTTCCATAACTCTATACTGGCTGGCAATTCAATAGCAATATATGGAGATGACACTGTTCTACTGTCATGAAGAGCTATAATTATCCATTATGGTCTAGTTGGGTTTGGATTGGGGAAACCAGGTTCAAGACTACCCTTAGTCATGGAAACAGATTGAGCGACCTTAGGCCAGTCATATTCCTTCAGTCCAGCCTATCAGAGTTGTTCTGGGTATAACATGAAGGGAGATCCCCATGTAAGTCACCTTGAGTTCCTGGGGAAAAAGCAGCATATAAATCTAACAAATAAAATATCTGGGAGCTGTTTCCTGGGCTATAGGTTCTTGAAGGCTCAGGCTGAGTTGGTTGTAGCTACTATCCAAAGAAATATCACATCCATCTTCAAATTCCTAGAGGAAGACATTGGTTAATTACAGCCATTAAAGTATTTGAGGCTAAGGCTTTGGTCCAGATCTTCATACACACAATTTTGTGCAGTTGGAAGAGGTACAATCTAAATTTGATACTTCAGTTCCAGCAAGCTTGATTCTGTGTCATGATATATTATAAAGTACATTGCTTCATATGTATTGAACGTACAGGTAGTCTTCAGTTAACAACAGTGATTGGGACTAGAATTTCCATCGGTAAGCAATGCAGTCATAAAGCGCAGTAACACGTGACCATGCTGCTTAGCTATGGCAGTTCCAGCATTGCCAGTTGCCGTTGTTAAATGAATCTCATGACATTGTTAAGCACGGTGTCACTCGATCACCATTTGAGACCTCCTGCCAGCTTCCTCATTGACTTTGCTTGTTGGAAGCTGACAGTAAAGATTGCAAATGGTGATTATGTGATCGCAGGATGCTGTGACTTCGTAATTGTGAACCAGTTGCCAAACACCTGGATTGCAATCACGTGACCGCAGGGATGCTGTGATGGCCGCAACTTTGAGGACCAGTTGTAAGTACCATTCATCAGCGCTGTCATAACTTTAAACCTTTGCTGAATGAATGGTTGTTAAGTGAGAACCACCTGTATTGGCTTGTGGCTTTCCACTTTTGTAATGTTATGTTTGCATTTTTGTTAGTTTGGTACAGGACTGTAATACAGCTTCACTTCATTTACTAGCAGTCTTTCTCTCAGATCAAACTTGTACTATGGTATATGTCCCTAAGCTCAGAATGCCAATGTAGTCTAGAAAGAAGTAAGAAAAGAGAAGATGGATAGCATAGAATTCTATCAAAACACTGGTTTTAAAATGCTTAGCACATTTTTTTCTTTTCTTTTTTATGCCCTGATATGTAAACATAATATTAGAGCCTAATTTTCCTTTTTTAAGGAAGTTGTGCAATGAAAGTTGAAGTGCATACTATTCTCCGCAAAGTGATCACCCATTATGACTTCTCAGTAATAAGTTCAGTTCGTTTGTTGTACTCTGGTAGTGTCCAGTTATAGATTAAAATTCTGTATGTTGTATCTGGAATGTTTTCTCATGCTGCTACATATTCTTCACATTGATTTATAATATTAAATGTAAGATCAGGAGGAGTCTGGTAACTCCCCTCTTTTCAGACTAACTCTGCATCTGAACTCTGCATCTGATAAGGTAGCTCATGAAAGGTTATGTCTTTTAATAACATTTGTTAGTCTGAAAAGGTGCTACCGACTATCAGACTTAACACCATAGCTGTCCTCCTGCACTACTGAGTATAATGATAGTACTGCTCAATGTAATAGTCAGCCATAATTTTATAAAGTTCATAGGAAGAAGTATAATATGCAGCCTTACCAGTCAAGTATTTACCTTATGACTCACTTGCATTATTGGTTGAAATTTGCTACACAAAACACATTCTGGAGTACATCACTTATGTGAAGATGAAGATGCCAAGAGTCAGTGGTGACTCAGCAGGATATGAAAAACTTGCCTGTTATTTCTCTATGTGAGGAACTAAAAAAGCAAATAAAAATAATATTGCCTCATCCACGGCTGGTAGGCTAAACTTTGTGACCTCTAAATTATTCATAGCTGCTTTAAGGAAATTAGCTTTGTGGTATAGCATACTAATTTTGTGACTTTTTATAGAAAAAATGGTATCTTACATATTTGATATATATATATATAATGATACAATAGCATTTTTCATTGCTGAAATAAAATATACTGATACATTTATTGTAAATGGAATGTCTAATCACAGTTTTTTAGGAAGTCTTTCTAATCTCCTTTAGTTTATTCATATACCCCCACACTCCATGTAGACTCATAAATATCTATATTTATATTTCTTTATTCATTCTGGCAAGCTCTTATTTGCTTGAACGTATCTGTAATATATTCCCAGTGTATCAGTAAAAGTATTTTAATTAAAATTATATGTAAGTAAATTACATTTACTATATCAGTGAATGAATTTCCCCCTTTATTATAGTGAATAACTGTAAGCATTATATGAAATCCATGTAAGAATAATTTTATATGGTGTATTTTGTACCTAAGGAAGGGTAGTGTTCTCTGCAATTTCATCTGGTTATTTATTTATTCCATATATTAGCAAAGTTAGGATGATTTATGCTGATTGTTGTGCAACTTTTCCTGTATGTAAGAATTAATACAATGTGTCCTTATATAAGATGGACAAGATACAGATGTGGAATAACTAGTCATCCATGCCATCTAATGGCAGCATAAGTTTCATTCAAACCAAAAGGAGAAAAGAGGGATGGGGGAGGGGAGGGAAAACCAAAAAATGGTGCATGAAATGAATGGGAGGATAGGGAATATGAAGTGGGAAAAAGTGGGTTTGTGTGGGATACAAAATGCTTTAACTGAAATGCATAAAACAGGTTATGTACACAGTGAAGTGAAGATTGGACAGTTAATTTCATCTAATTTTCTATCATCCTGTTCTCACAATATTACATGTGATTGAAATAGAATATATTTGGCTAGTCTGTTTTTATAAATCCATGTGCCACACCTCTCTGTCCCTGTTTCTTCTTCAGCTTCAGAGAGGAGTAAACAGATGCAGTGATCCCTTGGATGACATGTATATCAAAATCTATATTCTAATAAAGCAGTTTGGAGGATCTTACCTACTTTGCTAGTAGTAAGTGGATATTGTTGAAATATTTATTGAAAACCAAACCTAATAAATTTATATGGTTAGCTCCGGGGTCAGTGTGCATATAGTATGAGATACCTGTACAATAAATTTCCATTGTTTATATTCCAGAATTTTTAACATAATACTTTAAAAGAAATGGAGGGGGAGATCCCCCTCCGATGCAATCCCTAGACCAGTATTTCTCAACCTTGGCAACTTGAGGACGTGTGGGCTTCAACTCCTAGAATTCCCCAGCCAGGCTGGCTGGGGAATTCTGGGAGCTGAAGTCCACATGTCCTCAAGTTGCCAAGGTTGAGAAACACTGCCCTAGACATAATCAGTAGTTATGGAATGTTGACTGTCAGCTAACAAAATGAAACAGGGAAATATATTTTTAAAAAAGATGAAATGCCAGATGAGTGCATCACCAGCTGCATGGATTCCTGCAGGGGACACTCTGTACAGCAAGATTGATTGTTTGATTGACAGGCCACACCAGTTGAGCAGCATACCATTCCCCCGTATGTAATTGGGATTAAAGCATACAACCAATTAAAAATAACTTAATTAAACTATCAATTAAAAACAACTAGAAATACTTCTAGTATTCCTGTTGAATTGGGGGTCATGGCTAAAAGTATTAACAATAATAAAAAGAAATCCACGGTCCCAACCAAGAGGCAATTTAAAAAATCCAGCCGTCCTAACTTGATGGAACATCCAGTTTTTCACAAGCTTCCTAAAAGCCAGAAGGGAAGGAGCCAACTGTATATTAGGTGCAAATGTTGTTCCAGAGTGGGGGGAGCCTGAGGAGACGCATAGAGAGCCCAGTCTGCTACATCTTTCTTATTGGGTGGGCAGATGTTACAGGGAAAAGGCAGTCCCACAAATACTCAGGCTCCAAACCATGAAAACTGCACCCAGAAGCAACCATCAGAGTATAAGTGTTACACACGTGCCTCAATGTCACGGCCAACTCTGATTCAGAGGAGTCTGATACAACGGAGCCTGCTTTGGGACAGCTGTTTGGATTTCAGCCTGTGGAAGCTTTGAGCACTTAGACATCTGAGGCTGCCCCAGGAGTCACCAGGACCAGCTTCGTCCAGAGGATGAGGAACCACAGCTGGAAAGACCACCCAGAGCATGCTGTGTGCAATGGAGAGCAGAACAACAGCATTCAGCACATATCTTTGCACACCAGGGTCATTTCCAGCCTTGAAGCCTTGATTGAGTGGCTTGGATTCTAACTCTGCTAGCCTGTTCTCTCTTGTTGGGAATAACCCCTCCATTTATCAGAATCTCTGTCCATTTTTGTCCTGAACTTCTGTTTGTGGAAACTGCTCCTTTGTGACAATTATTCTCAGATGTAACTCAGACTAAGTCTTGGCTCATTTCTCTGGACTTTTGACTACCAGCAAGACCATACGAGTAAGCTAAGGAGGACTCTGGGGCTGAGTAGGACTATGTGTGTGCACACATCTCCGCACCCTGCAGCTGCTGCCTGCATTCTGCTTTCCCAAGCATGTCCATCTGATTGCTACATTTCTCTGTGCGTGCATGCTTGCTCAGATAAGGACACTCAAGGTCTACTTGTTATTAATTGAGCTGCTGCATTCTGGATCAGCTGCAAATTGTGAATGCTCTGAATGACCTAAAAGGTCAACCCCATTTAGAGTGCATTGCAGTTGTCCAGTTGAGAAGTGACTTAAGGTCTGAGTTCCAGTGAGTAACTGATCCAGAAAAGGTTTCAGTTGACACATTAGTTGGAACTGAGCAAACGCCCTCTTAGGCATAGCTGCCACCCATTCCTCAAGCAGGAGTCTAAGAGGACCCCCTAATTGTGAACCAACTCTCCCTCGGGGAGTGCAGCCCTGTTCAGTATTAATGATGGAATCTCACTGGAAACAGCTGACCTTCAAACCCAGAGCCGCTCCATCTTGCTGGATTGTGTTCAACCTGTTCTTCCCCATCCAGACCTGGACAATCTCCAAGCACCTGAACAGCACTTCAACAGTGTCATTTGTTTGTTTGGAGGTCAAAGCGTGCACTTGGGTATCATCAGCATACTGATGAAATCTGACCCTGTGCTGCCAGATGAATTTGCTCAGCAGCTTCAGCTTGATGTTGAATAGGAGGGGGGAGTGTCAAGCCGTGGGGCAACCCCAAATTGAGGAGGTCCAGGCATCAACCTCTTCCCTCTCCAATTGAATACATGTTTTTAGGAAGGAGGTGAACCACCATAATACAATGCCCCTCCCCCCCCCCATTTGTCAGAGATAGCAGAGAATGATATTGTGATGGATCAACAGTCACTGAGGGATCAAGCAGGACCAGGAGGATTGCACTATCCTCTGCCAGTACTACCAGAAATAATAGAGAAGCATAATCAGTGCTGTCTCTGTGTTGAGCCCATGCCTGAAATCAAACTAAAACTAGTCCAGATTATGTTTCCTACAGGCCCCTCTGCAGTAACAGTTCAATCACTTTCTCTACAACCTTCCCCCAGAAGGGAGATTGGAAACAGTCTAATAATTGTCCATATATCTGCATTAAGCAGTGGCTTCCTAAGAAGGGGCTACCACTGACTCTTGCAAAAACAAGGGTAACAGTTCCTGTCTGCCCACTATAATTCCTCTTCCAAGGACACATGTATTACCGTCTCGATACAGCTCCGCATTACCTCTCTGGAGGCTTTCATTAACCAGGAGGGGCGCGGGTCCAGATTACAGGTGTCTGTGCTGATACTGCAGAGGACCTTGTCCACTTCCACAGAAGTTACAGAATCAAACTCATCTCAGATAACAGAGCTGGATGAAGCCTCAGTCACCTCCTGACACTGGACCTGCTTAACTGGTGTCAAACTGAGTGGATCTGAGTGAGTTTGTCCTCCAAATTCTTCCCAGCAGCCCCTTATATGGTCTCATCCTTATCCAGTAAGGCCACAGTTCCCAAACTCTGTTCATGGTGCTGCAGTGCAGTCACATGGGCACGACAGGTTCGCAAACTATGAGCTCAAGATAGATCACAGTTTTGGCCTGGGGTTGCCATGAAAAGATTACTAGGACACTAAGGGTTCTGTGAACTGAGAAAGTTTGAGAACTTCTGCAGTAGCTTCCTTGTCACTTTAAAAGGGCTGCTGGACAGTAGTCTGCAAAGGCAATAAAAGCAGAGAAATGCTGACATTTTGTGCTCTTATCACCATGAAATAGGCTCAGATATGACTCTTACCTATGTTCAGATTGTATGTTGCAGGGCCCTTCTGTTCTTTCTGGCCGAATAAGCAATCGGTTAGGTGGTATGTATTGCAGAACATTTTATTTTTTAATTTAATGGAACAATTACTTGAATTACATGAATAAAATATATTGTAGGAACCAGGGTAGTTATTTAATGGTGTGTTTTTTTTCCTGTTGAAAGGCTAACACTGAATTCCTCTGCAGTTGTTACTACTATTAATGCCCCATGTATGTAATCTGTATTTGATTACAATCAATGGCAGCTAAAAGTGGATCAGGGATAATAGAATAACTAATGGTACCTGAACAGTTAACTGTGTTTCTGTTGACAGGATGTCTTGTGTAAATATACATTCATTTGTAATGCATAATACTCCCTATCTTCCTGATCTTATTACTTATTTATTCCACCTTACAAGGATCGCCTTTTTGATTGTATACAAGCTAAACTAAAAACAAAAATAGAACAAAAGCTTAAAATGTTGGATTCATTTATCAGCTGAAATAAAATGTTAAAAACCTACAATTTACTTTAGCTGCACACCCAGCTGCAAATACATTTAACTACAGTTGGATTATCCAGATTGCATTGCTTTCAATAGATGTAATAATTTCAGTGCACGCTGAATTGACAGTGATTTCTTTTATTGATATTGTACCTTTCCTCCAAGCAGCTCAAGAAAGCACAAATTGTTCATTTTATTTTAACTTTACAGGAAACCTCTGAATAGGTTAGGCTGAAAGGTAGTGAGTGGCCCAAGGTCACCCTGTGAGCTTCGTGGAAGTATCATGCTTTAAATATGAGTTGACACAGTCCTAATCTAATACTTAGTCCCTGATAGTTTGCTAATTATGAATTGTATGTGGATGGACTCACTGCAGTCAGACTGTTTTATTCACTGATAAGAACCAAATTTCTTTCAGTTTAGCTCACAGGGTTTATCTCAACCATCATTTAAGTGATTGAAGGAGAAATTAGCTTGGAAATTCAGTCACAGGGATTTTATCATTAGTAACATTGAGAACCTGTTAGGAAAGGTGTGTAGGTATAAGAAAAACTTCAAGAGAGAGTTTGAAATAGCTAAAGGTTGGCAAGGAAAAGTTTAAGTTCATTCCTTCTTTACCGCTGCATTTCCAGTTCAATTCTTTCAAAATTGCATTTTCAGAAAAATAGTCATGGAGTTGAGGTTGGAATTAGTCCTGAAAATACTACCAGGTTTTTGAATCATTATGGTCTTCTTCTATAAAATATTATACTATTGACAAACTTTTAAAAGGTCTTCCTGTTTTTATTATAATTTGATACAGTACTCTCATGCAAGCTTCCTAAAAATAATTCTTGCTAGTCATTGTTCACAGCTAAAGGAAAAAATGAACGACTTTGTTTTTACTAATAATTAAATATAATATTGCTGCACAGAAGGTTTTTTTTATTCTTAGACACTTCAAGGCAAAAAAAACAAAACAACCTAGATAATCTATAAAAGCAGCCTGTGTGAATATCTGATATTGAAGTCCTGATACAATATTGTACATTTTAAAGCATTGCCTTTGATCTCTTCTGTTTCAAATATTCAAATAAAAGGAGTAAGTATAAATTAGATTAAAAAGGACAGACGTTGAATACGCTGAACAGCAGTAACAATAGTGAGACAAATTCACAAAAAGGGAAGACAACCGATTCTAATACCTTGGAGATGCAGAACACAGAAGAGCCTCTTGTTACTCAAGGACCAGAAAGTGAAACCATTGTAAATTAGGTATTCATTAACCACTAGATACCGAAGAACATGAGGAGCACTACCTCTGGGTATTCACTTTCTACTAGGTTTACTGGAAGTCTGCCACACTGTAACATTATTTCTGGAGATAAACTTGTGGGATAAAGTTGCTGCTACAAGTATAGCTCAGTGCAGCCTCCTGGCACTATTCCTATCTCATCTGCCTAATTCTGAGCCCCTCCCATACTGAAATAATTGATATTCTCTTAGGGGCTGGGCCAGGTTGGTTAGTGACTATGTCATTGAGATAATTAGCACATTGATGTTAAACCAAGCTAAAGAGGGGCTGGAGGGATATCAAAGAAAATCTTGTCAGCTTTACTTTAATAACTAACTCTAAAACATTGCTAAAACTAGTATTTCAGTGCATAATTTATTATTATTATTATTATTATTATTATTATTATTATTATTATTATACAAAATATAGATCAGGGTATGCTGATCAGTGAAACTGGTATTTGTACTAAAACCAACTTTGCAATAGTACAATACATGATCTGTAAAAATAATTTAGTACTAGAAAGGTGCTACTTTTCTCTTGTCCAAACTATCCAAGTGTTCTTGAGATGGAGAATGAAACTGAAGACACAAAATATTCTAAAAACTATGAACATTTTTCACTATTCTACATCATACATGAAATAAATATTTAGGAAATATTTATTTTGTAGGAAAATGTACAAAAAGAAAGATCTTTGTTACCATATTGAGATAGCTACAATATGAGGTTCCTAAGGATGGTAATCTTTCTTTATTTTTATTTTTTTTTGTAGATTTTCAGAAGATGTTGGCTGGTTTTCAAGAAAGCTTCTAGTAAAGGGCCTAGAAGGTTAGAAAAATTTCCAGATGAGAAGGCAGCATATTTCAGAAATTTTCACAAGGTAAGTTGTAACTATATTAGGCAGAAAGGTGAACCACTTTTGACACATTTGAAGTGGAAGCAACACTTCTTGATGCCATTGATGTAGGTTCAGATTATGAAACATGCTTGCCTTCTTCCCATCCTTTCTGAAAGCATGCACAATTAATTAATGATAAAGTTTGTAATCTACTCTAACGGTAATTCAATATAAAGCTTAAACACAAAATATAAGTGCGTTTAAATGTCTGAAGCATTTTCTTAAGAGGTTAACAAAGCAGTTTAAGGATGTACATGGGACTGAAAAGGTTTTGAGAAAATGCATGTATAAAAGTACAATAGTTTAGACATTGGACACTTGCTATCCTACTTTCTGTCATTCAATAGATGGAAACTTTTCCTTCCATTTGTATATCAACAAAATAACTGTAATTCATTCACTATTTTATTTAGCTGCATTTACTTGTGTTTTCAAAATAATTATTCTAATATTTTTAATGTTGAGCTGCAGCAAGGTATTATACTGATTTTGAGCGAAAAATAGCAAATTTTAAAAATTATCTGATATAGCACCTCAGTAGAATTGAACAATTGCATATTTGAGTAGGCCTCTTATGAACTTGCTGCATATTAAACCAAACATATTAGTGAAAGTGCTAGACTATAATTTTTCTCTATTTCTATATGATAGATTGTTCAGAGACATGGTTCATGGAAGCTGAAAGTTGCCTAGCAAAAGCACTATCTGATCAACCGTTTAGGATAGAATGGATGAAATGCCCTCTTGGAATGAAGTAATGTTTTATGGTAATGACTTAGAAGAAGGTATTTTGCTTCTATGTACCACTGGTGACAACCGTATATATTCAAATAAACATACCATAGCTTAACATGTCAAGGAAAAATTAAGGATCTACATTCATGAACTACATTATCTTCAAATTTTTGCTGGCCTTTGGAAGTTCTTTGTAAGAATATTTGATAGCTATGCAAAAATGCTGTATTTTAGATGTTCAACTGTCATCTTCTTCTTAAAAACCTGCTGAACTTGAAGGACGTGAATTGTTTTTGACGAGGGCATATATGCCACTCCAATCAAAAAGTGACTCTAAGCAGCTTGTTACATGGCATTCCTTAAGGTCTTTCTTTAACCCCTTGCACTTGCTTGAGTTTTGGGGAAAAAAAAGTTGGTAGACTATTTCTTAAACTCTTTTATCACTCAGTTTTAATTCAGGAAGAACATACTTGAGATGAGATATTTCATCAAATCCCATTTTTAAAGGATAAAATAGCCCAGTAAATATTACCAGGAATTTGGTAAAGCTCCTTTCAATTGTTTATAAAATATGTTTCTTATTGTCTGGGACTACTGTCTGCTGGAACTGAAAAAGAGTCCAAATTATCTTCAAGGACAGCTATAGAGTAGCACTAATACATATGGCTCAATGGTAGAGCTTCCAAATCTTTTCTCAGCACAGTCAGATATTTGTTAATATTTAATTTATAAATTGTGTGAATACTTCATACCCTGATTAAAAGGAGGTGGTTGTTTCTCTAAGGGCTTTATTGGTGTTTTTGCTAAGTAATAATAAATTAAGGCCATGTTTTATTGAATCTTGTGTGCTGTTTTCTATGCCAGCAGATACATTTTTTAAAAATGAAGCATTGTTGTTGACAGCAATATCAAGCAATGCTGTTATGCTTGGTTGGCAAAGGTTTTATTCTGTGCCTGAGGTAGAAATAAAAATCCAGATCATTACCATGAAAAAATATGACAGATCTATTGTTTAGGGCTTTTTCCTGGCATTGTGCCCACTACGGTCTACTCAATTTGTTTAGTAGCTGGCAACCACTCTGTGCCATTAGAGTCTTTGTTTGGCTGCCTGCCACTTTGGCCTTTTTGGTAGGCCCTTCCTCTTGGAGCAATTTGGTAGGTCTTACTCTCAGGGGCCTCTTAGAAGACCACACCATCTTACTTAGTCTGCTGTAGGGCCTCTTCAATGGGCATTCCACTGCCCCATTTGCAACTTCAGGAATTCTTCCTAGGATTCATCTGCTGGACTGCTTCTGCCCTGCCACTGGGTGTCCATGAAAGAGCCTCTTCAAAGGCCTATTGCCACTGGACTGCCCCAGAACTGCTGCTTCACTCCTCTGGGACTCTTCCTCACTTTCACACTGCTGTATCTGTTTTTGCTGCAGCTGTTGTAGCTTCAGGCACAAGTAGCCAGCTGTTGTTTTCCTTTTGGCTTTAGATACTCAACTAAAGGAGCTCAAAGGAAAAAAAAAACCTTTCCAGATCTCTTAATAAGAAACTTCAGGGTGTCACTCCAGCCAGCTTCAAACTGCAAGAAAACTCTCCCTGTGCCTTTCTCACCTGGGTTGTTTTTTGTTTTTTGTCTCTCTTACATCTCTCAATTATAGTCACACCCACAACTGGGCTCTACATTTCTGCTTTTATTTACACAGCTTCATCAGCATAAACAGGTGGAATTATTTAAAAGCAACAGGGAAGGGAGGAAGTTGAGAAGCATTCCTCTCCATGCTCAGCAAGATTCCTTCCTTCCACACAGCCCTAACTCCTGTACCCATAGAATCTTTTATAATTCCTTTAATTTTCTCACTTTGGGATTGTTAAAGGGTGAGCATATGACTGAAAATGGAGCTGTCACCAGCATTCTGGACTGTGCCCAATTGCTTCATCTATAGAGGATTCTTTTCTAGAATGGTTTTAGCTACTGCCTGATTTGACCTATTTTCAAATGTCAAACCTTCTTTTGCTGGCTTCTTTCTTCATATCAGATTTTATGGAATGAATGAATGAATGAATGAATGAATGAATGAATGAATGAATGGATGGATGGATGGATGGATGGATGAAAGAAAGAAAGAAAGAAAGAAAGAAAGAAAGAAAGAAAGAAAGAAAGAAAGAAAGAAAGAAAGAAAGAAAGAAAGAAAGGGATAAACTAAAGAGCAAATGTACAGTTGTACTTGAAGTTTTTCCAGAGTACATCTAGGAGAAGAATGGAAGAGAAGGAATTAGTTGAAATTTTTAAGAAAAAAGGAAAAAAGCCTTTGAATTTGGAGGTCTTAAATGGCAATGCCTAATCACACTTGTCTGAACTCAGAAACTAAGAAGGGTCAAACCTGACTAGTACTTGCTGGAAGACCACCAGGGAATTACAAGTCTGTAGGCCAGACTTGGAAATTGAAATAGGCAGACTAGAAGAAGGCTAATGTCAAAGCACTTCCTTAGTATTTACACAAAAAGCTATTACTGCCACAGCAGACGTAACACCTAGTGAACTCTGGCTGATCTCAGAAGCTAAGCAGAATTGGCCCTGGTTGGATGGGGAACCCTCTGGGAATTCCATGATTGTTGGCTAAGCTGGGAAGTTAAAAAAAATGCAATAGCAAAACTTTCCACAATGCTGCCAGTGTCTAGGGCATCTTTATTTTTTATCCACTGCTCCAATGTTTGTATTAATGCCATAGTAATACATAATCAGATGTACCCAGTCTTTTTTTAATCACAAAGCATCTGTTTGTTAACTATGCAAAGGTTTGGAGGATGGAGATTTTTTATATACAGTATAATGATAACTGATTTTAAATCTGTTATTTTTGTTTTTGCACAAAGAACTTTAAAATTGAAATGATTTGCAAATAGAATATGTTGTTAAAATGCATTAGGGATGAAATAATCAGCACACACTTAATAATCCAAAACAAGTTTATTGCATATGACAGTTGTACTTTGAAAAATCACATTGTCAACCAATAAAATTCATTTAATTTGAAATCAGGTGAAAAACAAAGCAATTTAAATTACTTTTATTAAAACAGACAATCAGTGGCAATTCATGTATAAGACGTTGCCTCAAACAAAATGAAATTTGAATATATTGAGCATTGTGAATGCTTTCTAGTTGCATTCCTCAAATACCATACTTATTTTATTCTTGTCCCAAGAGACCTTGAGTGTTTTTATGGTGATTAACGTACCAGGAAGATAAGGAAGAATGCTTTGGAAGCATAAGAACATAATTGAGTTTCCAAATGTCCTATGGTCATGCAAAGGAATAGTCCATTAAAGAGGAATCTGATTTGTGATGTGTGCCATGTGTACAATTAATGTAGCTTGAAAAATAATTGCGGTTGCATATACACATATGGCATGGTGGTTTTGTTCAATCAACAAATTATGAAGCCCATCACATCTCACCAGAAATCCCACATGCTATTGAGGTGCTCATTTGGATATTATATAGTATGAATAATATTTACCTTAGAACATTAGCATACTTGAACAAACAACTGGAGTCATTTGAGATTTTATAGGCTCTTTAACTCAAGCTGTCAGACTTCACACCAGGAAATGACTCAATTAATTTAGAATCTTTTTTGCAGGCAAAAATAAAGCCATATACCCAACAGATGATATGTCCTTTGCAGTGCAAAAAATGGATGTCTTTAGATAGGTGTATACTCCAAAATAAATTGTAGGCCAGGCCCGTACAATATAGAGCCTGTGGCTGCATGCAGCCCACCAAGCGGCTTTGGGCAGCCCACTGGCATTTTTTAAAAAGTAATAAACTCACTACCGCCACTCTGAAAGAAGTGCTGCTGAGCACCTTCAACACTTACCACCACCGCCAGCTCCAGCACCACTGATGCTCCACTAGCCACAAACTCCTGATCAGCACTCCCGTATTCCTTTGTGGCCCACAAAGATTTTTAATTTATCAATGTGGGCCTTTTCGCTCTACAAGTTCTGCAGTTCTATTCTAGACTTTCCTCCTGCCTTTCTGAGTTAACAGATACATAGCCATTCTTTTGATGGTTTCAGGAGGCAGCTGAATAATGCTGACCAAACAGCTCTTTCTAGCTTGGTAAAAGTTGCCGCTTAGCTAGATTCAGCCATTTTATCAATCTGATTAAGGTTGTTCTGTGGTTTGTTAATTCTGTATGACATTTAAGTCTCATTTGTCCCTCATTGAACAAGAATTGACTTTGTTGTGAACCATATTATCATTTGTTGTTTATTAACATATCTTCTACCTTTATTTACTGATTATGTAATATTGTGTACAATCCACATTGTCAGACTTGGAGCAACTTACAACAGAAAAATATATATTTTAAAAAATCATAATATTAAAAACATAAAAGCATAATGAACCAGAAATTCACACACCCCCAAATTACCAATAATTTACATGAAATGGAAACCATTATAATGATAGTGAAATGCAGTAAAACGGCATTCAAACATACCAATAAAGAAATATAACAAGAAGAGCCGGTAAACAGGGTAACGTATTGGGTAAAAATACATTAAAATTAGTCCCAATAAATTCCTAATATTTCTAAAAATGAACTTACAAGGTGAAAATCTCTCTGCCTCCTTGTTTCAAAATTACATTAAAATTGCATCATACTGTTTTCATGATATTTTCTATCCTGTCAGGTCTAATCAGATTGTTTAAAGCAATAATTACAAACATGCATGTTCAGTGTATTATAAATGCTGTGGGAGAAGAACCATGAGAATAAAAAAATATGCTGATTTGAAAATGTTTTATCCTCAAGGGTTAAAGATATACAGTGATCCCAAATGGGGAGAAATAAGGACATGTGGGTGATGTTTTCTCATTATTAGTGATCAAGCAGTTTTTTGTAGCATCATTTGTGATAGAGGAAAAGGTTCTGACAGTTCTGTTTTATGGTATATTACTTCAGCATTTCATTATCATAACAGCTGGTGAAATCATTTTTGAATGCTATCTGGATCGTTTTAATGTCTTATTAAAAAGGTGAATATCAGTCTTTAAATAGCCTTTAAACTGTACAATGGGGTTTGATGTATGAACACCTTTCTCCTTCTCTCGGGTTTTTAGAAACCCTGCACAACAGTCATACATTATGTTTTGGCTTTTCAGCTGTGCTGTTGGCACAGGGAATGTAACTTTATTCTGTTGGCAGCCTTTATGGATTAGGCAGCAGTTCTGCAGTTCTGGCAGTGCTACTGGTGTGTGTTTTGGGAAACAAAGTGAAATATCTTGGCTTGATGAAACTGCCATACTGCCTAACAAAAACTAAATATGCATAATTTGCCCTGATCAAGCAGATTGATTGTGTTGGCTCAAAGAGTCAGTGTCATGCTTAATCCGTGTTCTGAAGTAATATAAATAGTACAGTCTTTTAAAATGTGGGTTTTTTCCCCACCTTTGGACTCCATGTAGAATTGAAGGTTCAAATGCATTTCTGCTCTGCTTTTATCAGAATTGTATTGTACCGTACAGTAAAAGAAGTATACGGTAGTAAAAATCTTTAAACTGATTAACAAAAAGCCGAAATGAAAGTAATGATTAACTTACTAAAATTATTTTATTTTATTATTTTTTGGATTTATGTAATGCTAAACTACACAACAGAAGCAAAGAATCTTCTGACATCTTAATGACTAATAGAGCTGTAATGATATAAGCATTAATAAAGTTGACTCTACTTTTTGGAATGATATAGAGTTTTAGGGTCATAAAAGCTTAAGCAAAAATGTCTTTAAGGTGCCATAAGACTTTACTACCCTTCTTCATTCTTTATACATATAATCTTTTATAGTATGTATCTAAGAACACTCTTTCTGTTTTTAGGAAGCTTACACAGATCACCTTCCCAAATATTACAGACATGCAAATGAAATCTGATAGAATCATGCATACATCTAAACTTCAAAAATGAGTTATCATGAAAGATTTCATTACTTGGGATCTTTAATCATGTTAGACAGATGTGATTTTTAATATCAACATATTTTAGAGCATTCTAATGCATGTCTGGTTCATGCAGCTAACCTAAAAGGCTGTAAATCAGAATTTTTATATCCAAAATTTCTTCCATACAGCAAGATACTTACTAAGATTGACCAGGGAAATTAGCATAAATACAGTGAGGAGATAGTATTAGATAAACATACTTAGAGTAGAGAATATAAAGTTGAAATTCAGAAATAAATTCATACCAAAAATGCAATAACTTTATTATTGATTGTTTAATTGACCAGATGATTGATTGAATTCCTGTCTCATAATACATTATCTTGTTCCTGAAGAGGATTTATTTTCCTTATTAACATTTAAATCATGATTACAAATTACAGTGGATGAGTTTCTAACCAAGCTAAACCAAAACTGACAAAAAGCTTGGGAACTGTTTTTAATCAGCTATCAAAATACTTGTTGGTTAAGAGTTCTGAGTTTTCTTATCAAATATACAGGAACCAAATCAGCCAGCTGCTTACCGCTTTTGGTTTGAATTGAAGTATTTCTGAAATGACCATTTAGGAATGCTTCCCCTCCTCAACCTTGTAGAAGTATTCCATTAGTTAGCTCTATTTCCTATTTAAATTGGTTTTTTTTAAGTCTGATATGCTGATTTCATTCCCTAATCATCTTTCTCCATTTCTCCATTCAGACTATAGATTTTCAGATACACATACCTAATATTGTATTGTGATCACTAGATATTTTTTGTTAAATCCAGAAAAGATGTTACAGATCTTGACAGTAAATAAATTGTGAAAGTGTGTTTAGGACTTCGGGAAGTCATATTTCAATTTACACTGTGTCTTTCCTTAAGAAAAATTTCATTAATTTGAGACTTTAATTGCTTTTCACCTTTGAAATAATTAGGTGAATGTGGGAATTACTCTTTTATATTGGTAGCTGAACCCAATTATTACTAAAGTGTCAAGAAGTCATATAGTTGCTTCTCAGGATGTGGTGCTGTTTATCATATATCACATATACTCTGATGTATATTTATTTAGATTTCAGTTTGAATAAGGCATAGCATGAAACACATCAAAATTAAGTTGAATTGCATACATTCGTAAGTACTGTGTGGATCACAATAATGAAAAACATCCAATTTTATGTTGTTTCATATTCTCGCTTCTGTAGGAGATCTTTTCTATTCTTTGCCAAGTATACAGGATATATTGGCTGTATAGTTTTAGAGTCCCTTTAATTTCCCAGGTTTCTGCCATTTTAGAAAATGTAGAACTGATCTTCCCAAAATGCAAATACAGCCCTTGTTTCAGCAACTTACCTTATAAAGACATGAACCAACTATCAGCCAGAAAAAGGAGTTCAAAGAAAATGACAGTACTGTATTATGTCAGTAATGCACAGGAATATTTAAATATTTAATCCTGTAATTCTAAAGATATTTTGAATAAGTACTTCCATTCCACATTACAAGGATATAGACTTGAACAGCAAATTATACGGAGGCCATTTGTTAAATGTAAGTGATAGATGAATATTGATATTGACAAAATATCAATTTCAAGGTTGAACAAAGCTAGCCGCTGATTTATCTGGTTAGAAGTTCATTTGGCATCAGTTTATTTTGAATTATTTAATACATGTATTGCTTTGTTTCAGAATTGTTGTCTTCCCATAATGAGTTAGGCTATAACACTGGTTAATTTAAGAAGATCATTATCCAATTACAATAAACTATAATTGCTAGTTTCTAATAGCAGCAAGTACCATGAAACTCTTTCAGATGAAATAAAAGAGAGAGCAAATGTTTTACAAGCATCCAGGATGGAATCAACCATCTCTCTTCACTAAGGAAAATCCATAGTTTGTGAATTTACCCAAAATAAAAGAAGCACAAAAATGTTACATATAAATATAGTGTATATACGCTTTGCAATATTTTTTTCTTAATATTAGGCATTTAATGTATATTTGTCTTGTTATATACCTTTTTGTGAACATGTTCCTATGAAACATAACATTATAGCTCCTTTTTTTAGTTGTGTTGCAAAATTTTGAATATTGAAGATGTTAACATGCAAGTATATTCCAGTTCATGCATAAATTCAGTGAATTAAATAGGTTCATATAACATTTGTTTTTGCTCCATTTCAACTGAACAATTTTCCTTAGGAAACATTATTTTGACTTAGAGATGCACATTTTGCCCTATAGCTGACCTTGGGAGCTCAAGTCAGTTGGAAAGCTATTATAGAGAAGAATCTTCATAACAGATCACATTTGGAGTATTGAAAAGTGTAGGTCCCACTACCAAAATTGCTACGATGTGGGGGCTGAAATTTTTCCAGAAAAAAAACAGCACTTCCATTTAAACAGGTTGAATTTCGTTGTTGAACACTAGGCTGTTTATACTGAAAACATTTGAAGGAGTAAATCCAGCAGCATCCGGGGAGGGGGCACAATGGCAGCGTGATCGTAGTCCTGTGCCCTCCATGCGACATCCACACACATAGAAGAGGGAGGGGGAGAGAACAATCATACCTTGCCTCCCCTGCAGACACTGCTGAATAAATCAGTAGTTTTCATAACACACCATGGTGTTTGTCTATAAAATATTTACAATCAAGGCTGAACAATTAAGTTGCCAAGTTACATATGTCAGTTATTTGGAAAAAAAAAAAGTATACCTTCTGCCATTAAAAAAAAAGTCTCCTACATCTTTAAACTAGCTTCATATAGACTACTAAATTCAAATGGCTTTGAAAATTGTTGAAGGTTTTGGACATTTCAGAGATGTGTAAATGCTTGCTTCAAAGAAGAGATGTAAACCTCCCAAATTCTGTTTCCATTGATATCTGGATTGGCAAAAAAATCATCTGCCCCTTTTCACTGCCTTCATATTTATCTACTTCTTTCTCATATTTTTTTGAATAAAGGCACACTTCAGAGACTATATGAGTAAAACTTTAGTAGAGAAACAAGCCCAATTCTAATAGATTATCCATGAAACAAAGGTTTATCCATTTACCTGTATTGTTGCCAATCTTCTAAATTCTATTTACAGTGGTACCTCGGGATACGAACTTAATCCGTTCCGTGACTCTGGTTGCAACTCGAGTTGGTCTCAAGTCGAGGTAAAGTTTCCCATAGGGTTCAGTGTAAATCCGGTTAATCCGTTCCGCCCTCCGAATTTGGTCGCAACCCGAGGCGAATTTCCCCATAGGGTTCAATGTAAATCCGGTTAATCCGTTCCGCCCTCTGCCCAAATTTGGTCGCAACCCGAGGCAATTTCCTCTTCAGAGCCTGACTCCCGCCAAACCTGCTCTGCATTTTCTTTGGAGCCATGCTAACACGCACACCAAAAACCTTCGCAAAACACCGCAAAGCATACCACAAGCCTCACCGAACGTCTCCTTGCTACCGCGACCTCGCCCACAGGAAGCCGCGACTGCGTGACAGCAGGGAGAATGGCCGCGGATCCGGTTCGTAAGTAGAGGCAAGTTCGTAACCCGAGGTAAATTTTTCCTGCCGAAGCTGGTCGTAACCCGAAATGTTCGTTAGTAGAGGCATTTGTATCCCGAGGTACCACTGTAATGGCTTTTTATTATGCTGACTATTAAGAATTGAGGTATTTTTGAGGGCAAGTATTTTCAGAAGAATTCAGAGAATTTCTGAGTTAATCTGAAGTAAGATTGATCTTTTGCCCATCCCTAACAGAAAACTGTAATAAGAACCATTTAAAACTATTCTAATGACTTTGGATCACTTTATCACATGATGTGTTGTAGTGCTAGGAAAACACAAAGGCACATAAAAAGATTAAGAGAGATCAGAGTTTGGATGAAGAAAAAGAACTACCCTTCATGCACTATGTAATAAATGTGTAGATTTATAATATATTGTAATAGCTTTTAAGTTAAATGGCTTAAAATGGGTAAGACAAATAACACAGAAAATTGTTCAGTGATAGGTTTAGGGGTAGATAGCAAAATAAGTCTTCATGTACAAAGATAATATACTTGGTTTAACTGTAGTATTCCTGATCCTAGATTTCTTGGATCTGTCATAATGATCAGTGTAAGTGATTTTCACAGTTGTTAAACCCCAGTTTCCCATGATTTCTAGCTTAATTAACAGCATTTTTCCCTCTAGGATTGCAAACACAGTTGATCCTAGTTTTTAAACTTATTTTTGTAGTAAATTCTCTTGGTTTGGCTTTCATAAGAAATTATGGATTAATAAACCAAGAAATTGGGTTGAGCTTATAGTTTGTCCCAGTGGACCAGGAATAGTACTACTGATTTGGAACTTACGCCTCTGTTTAGGAAGGCCTTTTGGCCGTACTTAACCATATACTTTTTGTTGAGGAAACATGAGCATTTTTTCCCAAAAATGGGAATCTACACAAACAAGTGTTAATGAATCATGTTTATAAATTTAATAGAAATATGATTTATGTAATGAAATTACATGGTAGGAACAGGTGAAGCTTAGAATCTATTCAACTACATTTTACCAGGAGAATCAGAGAATAAAAGATGTGGCACATTCATGTCTGGGATCAAAAGCTGAAGAAAACCCCTGAAATAGCATGGCAAAGAACAGGCTCAGTATGGCTTCATTGATTATACAAAGGCTTTCAGTTTTGTTGACCATGTCAAGCTGTGGAATGCCCTTATGAAAATGGGCATCCCAGAATATCTCATTGTCCTCATGTCAAACCTATACACAGGACAGAAAGCCACAATCTGGATGAAACATGTTGAGTGTGCGGTCATGTGATGTTTTGCCTAACAACTGCTTTGCTTAGCCATGGAAATTTGGGTCCCAGTTAGGGTTGCTAAGCAAGGACTACCTGTACTGGGTAGAAAGCAGTAAAGAAAAATATTTCAACATGCTTTCTGTTTATGGTGACTCTACTGTACACTGAATAGGAGGCAGAAGTATTAGGTATGTTTACTGCCTTGAGTTATACTTTAAAAAGGTGGGATAAAAAATGTAATAATAATAGCCAACCACCCTTGATCTGGAATGATTCATTAATCAAATTATTGAACATATCTTGATTGTTGTGTTATTCTCTCCCCCTTTCTTAACTACAAATGCAAAGTATTTTTCAGCTCTATTTACCTGCCCCTGCCAGTTATTATTATATATTGATAGCCTATTGCTTCAGCAGATGGAGAAAACCTTTGTGGGAATCAGTAGAATGGCTGATCTTGAAATACAGTGGTACCTTGGGTCATGAACGCTTCTGTTCACGACCAATTCGGATCACGAACAGCACTGTTCGCAAAATTTTGCTTCCGTTCGCGAACGCCGGATCGGGTGACGAACAGGATCCGTGGCCATTTTCCCTGCTGTGACACATGGTCGTGGCTTCCTGTAGGGAGGGGGACTCTCCCTCCAAGCAATAACCGCCTCCCCACCTGCCTTCCTGTCCTCCACGCCAGAAGTCGCGTCAAGCAAGGTTAGCGTTCTCTCTCTTCGTACTGTACTTTGTGTCATATACATATGGTTCAGAACGGATTAACCATAATTACATTGAACCTTATGGGAAAATTTGATTCAGGTCGCAACCAAAATCGGTTGGCGACCAAATTCGGAGGGGTCAGAACGGATTAACTGTATTTACATTGAACCTTATGGGAAAATTTGATTCAGGTCGCAACCAAAATCGGTTGGCGACCAAATTCGGAGGGGTCAGAACGGATTAACTGTATTTACATTGAACCTTATGGGAAAATTTGATTCGGGTTGCGACCAATTCGGGTTGCAACCAGAGTCGCGGAACAAATTAAGTTCGTGAACCGAGGTACCACTGTACTTAAGATGAAAGCTAAACTTTATGTTCTCTGAGTCAGGCTTGGCTGAACAAGTAATTCACTTTAAAGTGAAAGAAATCCATCTCTGTGTCTTGTTAATTAGTGTGATAGACAGACACATTTTTTTTTCCAAAAAATTCTCTTAACTTATAAAAAAATAAGTAAATTGCATATGCCAGAACAGGTTGGTTGTGCGGTCCTACAATGATACGCTTTTACTTTATAATTAAGTCCATCCTGATGGTTGGAAAATATTATTATAATGAAAATAGATGGGGAGATTATTTGTTCATCCTGCTATTTATAAACAAGACTGTGTTCTGTATCCCTTAATTTTAAGGTAACAGAGTTACACAACATCAAAAATATAACCAGACTGCCTCGAGAAACCAAGAAGCATGCCGTAGCAATTATCTTTCATGATAAGACGTCAAAGACATTTGCCTGTGAGTCAGGTAAGCAGTTCTTACCATATCTTTAGCTTGAGTCAATTTTGCTGTTTATGAAACAGTGCTTCATATGGATTAAGATAGAGCATTCATCTTAATGGGAATGTGCCATAACTGTTTGTTTCTTTGCATGATGGGTGGGTATATCTCCCCGCTTTCAATATTTTTAAAAAGTTTCTGTTCTTGTTTATTATTTATCACTTTCTAAGTTTGTCCCCCAGTTAGATAGAAGGTTCTTGAAGTTTTTAAGGAAACTTTTAGAGCTGAATAAACAGCACCTCAGGGAAGTTATAAGAGAAGCAGTGACGTGCATTTTTGTTGGCTGCCAATCCTTTTATAGGCACATGCTGGAATACTAAAAAATCCCGTGCTTGTAAGAGGACAACAAAGAACTGTTCAGATTCCAGGATAAGTTCACATTCAGTTTCATATCATTTGTGGCTACAGGTACTCTAGTTACCCAATATTACAAATAAAGTCTTATGGTTCATAAGGAAAAAAATTAAATATTTCTCCTGTTGGAAGAAAAAGTTATCTTACCAAGTCCGTTTCTGAGCCGGGAGTAAAGACACTGACGAATTGCATGAAGTTAGGAGATTTATTCTTCACCCAAGTGCAGAAGCAATGACAGCAGGCAGTTAGGTGGGCGGCCGCACTGGGCCCCCTCCCCACAGTACCTTATATACCTTCTGTTACATTCAAACCCACGCTAAGATGTCATGACTTTCTGATCCAATCAAAGCCAGTTACCTTGATCCATACTCCTCCCCTTACCCAGGACCCCTTTCTCTGATGCCAAATAAGGTTCTTCCTTTCTGTATGTAAACTAATTTCTATCACCTTGAGTGTTAACAGCCATATGTAAACATACATCCATAAGAAACAAGGTCAGGACCGCTTATCTTTCTTTGTGAGGGGTCATCTGAACAAGAAGAGACTATCAGGTCAAGACAGTTTATCTGCTTACATGAGTTGCTGCCTTTCCAGTCAGGAAGAGGCAAACCATGTCAGCAATTAACACATCCTTGAGATTTTGAAAAGTGTTAAAGGTCTCATCCTCAAGAATGCAACCTTTTGATAATCTAAAGTACAGTTAACCATACATACAGGAAAGGGAATATTGGCATTTTGCTAGACCTGCTTTTATTTCATATTATACAATATATAAAGATAAATGTTTAAACATCTAAATGTCTTAATATATAAAAATGTCTACATGCCCCAACCTTCTAACACTCCTTAGAGAAAATCTTCTATTTTTAAATACTCAGTATTCATTGGAAATAAATTATACTATAATATATACATGCATATCTGTCTAACTGTCTGTCTATCTCCTAGCGAATGGCTATGTCTCCAATTTATTTTAGATATTCTTTGGGACTATGCATAACATAAGAAAAAGCTAGTCTAATCTTCAGGTGTTTCCTAATGTCTAAAGGTCTAATGCTTTGTTTCTACTGGACCAAGCAGAGGCTTATGGGTAGTAGTAGTACCTCTCCCCTTTTATTGGTCCTTAGTCAGAACTCCTCTTGTTCTTCTGTAGTCAGAAGCATGTTTCATTTGATCCTGAGGTAGTGTCCCAGCATGATGTCCAACAGCTATCAATTGCCTTCTTCTTCATTAATTCTAAAACTAAGCTGGTGGCTCTCACCATAGCACTGCTTTATTATGCACTATGTGAAGTTGTACTTGCTTTTGTAGGATCTAAATCTGTTATCATTTAGCTTCATTTAAATGTGTTTATGTCATTTCTGTGGTGCCACTAAGCAGTGTACAGCAAGAAAGAAAAGGTTAAAAATTGTGGACCATTAAAAAAGCAATATATAGTGCAGTGACACTAATCAAAAAGGGTAGATCTCAAAACATAACATCCACCTAATGCCGTACCTCAAAGCTAAGTTTTCATTTCTTTATGGAAACTTATTAGGATACAACAGTGTTTCTCAACCTTGGCAGCTTTAAGATGTGTGAACTTCAACTCCCAGAATTCAGTTGCTGGCTAGGGAATTCTGGGAGTTGAAGTCTGCATGACTTAAAGCTGCCAAGGCTGAGAAACACTGAGCTAAAAATATGTCTTACATGTGAGGGAAATTATGTAATTATGTAAGAGGGAGGAAATGGGTAAATTCAACATGCAACCATGGGCTGAGAAATTTAACCTTTTAATATAATGTACGTAATGTAGGGATTGCTTTAGACATTGCAGTGTTCATCACAAATGCTGGAAAGGAAGGGATCTTTACATATGCAAAATAAAGCTGTTGAATATACTTGAAAAAAGGGGCATTTGCAAAGAAGGTTGGACCTCTCTTTAAAACATTAAAGTAGCCACATCCTCCAGAAGGCTGGACATGGCTGCTTTGAAAGCTTTTCCCATGCCCAGCCAAGGTTTGTGTGCAAGCACAGGGAAAATGCTTTTGCTGGGACAGCCAGCAAAATAAAACAATGATACTATAATTACTTAAAGGAGGGTTGTTTCAGTTGCACAGTGCACTTTGCAAAGTGCCCCTTTGGGATGCTTTGCATATCTGGAAAATGAAAGTACGCTGAGAAACTTCATGCACTTCAGAATTACACTCTCAGGATTTTGGATCACAGACATGCTTTTGTGTGGACACAAAATTATGTTGAGTTACAGTATCTAACAGTGATGCATTATAGAATTGTATACATTCTATTGGTGTGTAAATGTACCTATAGCAATATTGGTGGATTTTTCACAGCAGCTGAATCTTTGTATCTATTGAGCAATAACCCAAATCTCATATCTGATCATTCATCGCATTCTGAGATACCCAGCAATGGGTTAATATTTTGGGTAGAATTTTACCCAATTTTAGGACTTTTCATATCCCTATTATTTTTCCTTTGGGATCCCCACTTTTTATTTTATTTGTTTGTTTGTTTGTTCAATTTGTATAGCCACCCATCTCAACAAGTGACTCTGGGAAGCTAACAAAATTAAAATCAAATAAAAACAATTACAACAATGCAAAATTAAAATACATAGTAGTCAAGAAATATCATACCCCATAATCACAAGCACAATCAAGAAATGGGTCCCTGCGTACACTCAGGGCCCCAGACCCGGGCACATCATTGTATCATTCTGTGCTGGGATTGTCAGTTGTGCATGCACACTCACATGCAGACAGCACGGTGTAGCTTTGCCAGCCTTCCAAAAGATACAGCTTCCTTAACACTTCAAGGAAGGGTGCTTGGCTTGCACTAACATTTTATTTATTTATTTATTTATTTGTTTGTTTGTTTGTTTGTTTGTTTGGCTTGTATGCTGCCCATCTCCCCCACGGGTGACTCTGGGCGGCTCACAATAAAAAAGAAGAAATACAATTCTCTCCAAGATGGCTAAAAACTATAAATAATTTTAAAACATATTAAAAATACCCTAAAAAACCACCTCTAATTTTGGCCCTATAAAAATCTGTAAGATGCTGGGGGGGGGCAACCCATCATCCCACCAGCCATCTCCACAGGTGCGGGCCCCCCTCTGGCCCCCAGGCCTTCTGGCAAAGCCAGGATTTAATACCTTTCCTGAAGGCCATGAGGGAGGGGGCACACCGGACCTCAGGAGGCAGGATGTTCCATAGGGCAGGCGCTGCAGCAGAAAAGGCTCTCTGCCTAGACCCCAACAATCAAAATTCCCTGACCGGTGGGGTCTGCAACCTGCCCCTTCTGCTGGACCGAGTGGGACAGGCTGAAGTGACCAGGGCGAGGCGGTTCCTCAGATAACCTGGTCCCATGAAGGGCTTTAAAGGTGCCATGAAGGCCTTTAAAGGTGATGGCCAACACCTTGAATTGGACCCAGAAACAAACTGGTAACCAATGCAGCTCACGCAACAGCGGTGTTATATGTGCCCTCCTAGGGGCATTAAGAACTGTCCGCGCCGCCGCATTCTGCACCAGCTGTAGCTTCCGGATACTGTTCAAGGGTAGCCCCATGTAGAGCGCATTACAGTAGTCCAACCCAGAGGTGACCAGGGCATGAGTGACCGTGCGGAGGTCCCCCTGATCCAGGAAGGGGCGTAACTGCCGCACGACATGAAGTCGTGCAAAGGCCCTCCTGGCCACGACTGCCACCTGCTCTTTGAGCAGGAGTCGTGAGTCCAAGAGAACCCCCAAATTACACACCGGGTCTGTTTGGGGTAGTGCAACCCCGTCAAGAACCAAAGATGACAAAGTCCTAGATCTTGAGGCTCCCCGTATCCACAGCCACTCCGTCTTACCAGGGTTCAGCTGAAGCCCGTTGTCCCCCATCCAGGCCTCCACAGCCTCCAGGCACCGCGAAAGGGTAGTCATAGCATCACTTAAGGCACCTGGGATAGAGATGTATAGTTGGGTATCATCAGCATACTGATGATACCTCACTCCATGGCGCCGGATGATCTCACCCAGTGGCTTCATGTAGATATTAAATAGGAGCGGTGAAAGCACTGACCCCTGTGGCACCCCACACAGTAGGAGCCGGGGCCTGGACCTCTCGCTCCCTATCAACACCGATTGGGTTCGGTCTTGGAGAAAGGAGCTGAACCAGCACAGCATTGTGCCACCCAACCCCAACTCCTGCAGCCGACCCAAAAGGATACCACGGTCAATGGTATCGAAAGCCGCCGAGAGGTCAAGAAGAGCAAGGATGGATGCACTACCCCCATCCCGCTCTCGCCAGAGATCATCTAAAAGTGCGACCAATGCTGTTTCTGTCCCATAACCAGGCCTGAATCCTGACTGGTAGGGGTCCAGATAATCCGTTTCCTCCAGGATCCTCTGAAGCTGCTGCGTGACCACCTTTTCTACCACCTTCCCTAAAAAGGGGAGGTGGGAGACTGGACGAAAATTGTCCAGGAGGGTGGGGTCTAGCAACCGTTTCTTGAGGAGAGGGCGGACCAAAGCCTCTTTGAAAGGCTTCGGGAACACCCCCTCCTGCAAGGATGAATTAACCACCGCCAAGGACCCACCCTAGGGTGGATCTAACTAACCAGGAGGGACACGGATCTAAATCACAGGTGGTCGCACTGACAGCCCCGAGGACCCTGTCCACTTCCTCAGGGACAACAGGATCAAACCACTCCCAGATAACTGGGCAAGAACGCTCCCTGGGCAACTCTTCTGGACCTACTCCACGCTTGGCTTCCAACTGAGAGCGGATCTGAGCAATTTTATCCATCAGGTGTTCAGCAAATTCCTCTGCATGACCCTGCAAGTAGTCCTCCGCCCCCCCTTTTCCCAGGAGGGCCCGGGTGACCCTAAACAGGGCTGCAGGGCGACACTCTGAGGATGCAATAAGAGCGGAGAAATATTGACGTTTTGCCGCCCTTACCGCCACTGGGTAGGCCTTAATAGCCGCTCTAACCTGTGTTCGGTCTGATTCATCCCGAGTTTTCCACCAGCGGCACTCTAGCCGTCTCTTAGCCCTTTTCAGCTCCCTCAACTCCTCCGTGAACCACGGGGAGCGCCGGGAGTGATGGGCCAAGAGAGGACGCACAGGCGCGATCCTGTCCAAGGCCCCAGCCGCCTCCTTATTCCAGGCTGCAGCCAGAGCCTCCGGTGGGCCATGCAGCAAGGCCTCAGGAACAACCCCCAGCTCCCTTTGGAACCCATGCGGGTCCATCAGTCGCCGGGGGCGGGCCGTTCGAATAGGTCCCGCCTCCCTGCGGAGGGGGGCAGCATAGAATCCTGCCGCCACCAGGGAGTGATCTGACCATGACAGGGGGGATAATGTAAAATCCCCCACCAGATCACACTGCCACTGCTCCGATAAGAAAACCATGTCTGGAGTGTGACCACTGTCCCGGGTCGGGCCATCAATGACCTGGGATAGGCCCATGGCTGCCATGGTAGCCATGAACTCCCGAGCTGCCTCTGAGGCCAACCCCAGGGATGGCAGATTAAAGTCCCCCAAGACCATAAGTCTGGGGACCTCCACTGCCAACCCCGAGATGGCCTCCAGCAGTTCAGGCAGGGAGGCTGCTATGCAGCAGGGAGGCTGGTACACCAGCAGCACTCCCAACTGATCCCGTGTGCCCAACCTCAGGAACAGGGTCTCACATCCAGCAACTTGTGGAGCAGGGCCCCTGAAGGCCAGTAGGGATTCCCTGATGACTACTGCCACTCCCCCTCCCCTGCCCTGGGGTCTCGGCTGGTGCCACACCCTAAACCCGGCTGGACACAGTCCCGAGACAGCTACTCCCCCCTCTGGTGCCAGCCAGGTCTCGGTGATGCACGCCAGGTCAGCCTGCTCCTCCCCAATAAGGTTGTAAATAAGGGGGGCCTTATTATTGACTGACCTGGCATTCAGCAGCAACAGACGAAAGCCCGGGCCTCTGTAGGCCTGCTGACCAGGGTCTGGGCTTGAGCTCTGAGGGCCGGAACACGCCACCGGTATAACGCATCGGGGGCGTCTTCCCCTGAAACGGCCTGCCCTCTGGCTCCCACCATACCGCCCCTTGCCCGTCACCACCTGAATGCCCGCCCTAAACTGCCCGAGGTCCACCTCCCCCCCTCCAGGCCTTCCACTTAAGGGGCCCGCCATACCCTCCACCATACAAGACAAAAAAGGGGTGGGGCCACATGCCCCTGTGGCACTTCAGCTGACCGCTCTCAGCGCCAACAGGGGGTCACCTCTCCCAATCCTCTAACAAACACTCACCCTCTCTCCACTGGCTTCTCTCACTGGCCAGGGAGAGAGGGACTCCATTCACTCCTGTCCTCTGCCCGTCTCCCACCCAGGCAGAGAGCAGCACATTCACCTTCTCCAATCACAGCCTCCACTCACATACGCCCACCCGCTCGAGTCCCCCTTCTCTAGGGGAGGGGGCGCCCCTTGCCACATAGAGGCTCATCTCCCAACCCCCAAGGTCTCAAAGTCACTGTGGCTGCCGGGCTCTGGCCTCCAATCTCCTTCAGCCTCGCTGCCAGCGTCCCGCCGTCAGCGCCAGCTCTCTCACCGCAGGCGCTCCCACCGCCGAGGCCAGCTGCACCGGGCCTGGGCCCCCGCTCCGCCAGCACTCCCGGCCCCGCAGGGCCCGCCTTCAAGTCCGGCGTCGCTCCCCTCAAGCCCGGGCGCCGTTCTCGGCTCCACTGGCGACGCCGCTGCAGCCACCAACGCTCTCCCGTCGCCACCTCCGTGGGCCCTCTGGGACCGAGCGTCGCCCGCTGCCACATCTGCCCACGTCCTCTCCTCTCCGTCCTTGCTCCAGCCGCCGCCGCCGCCGCCGCAACTCCTCTCCCCACGGCCACGGCCCGCGTCGGACGGAGGTAACACCGGGGGTTCTCTTCATTCACCCCCCATTCGTACGAAAATCCCACGCCTCCAACTCTCCTCACCCGCATAGTTGCTCATGGTTATGGTAGAGGCCAAAAAGGAGGTTATGGCTGGGAGCTCCACACTAGGCGTCCGCCCCCTGCCGCCATCTTGGAAGTATAGAGCTAAGAATAAGTATAATATATATAAGTATATTAAGTATAGAGCACGTTTCAAAATTCACCTCTTTTAATGCTTTGTATGGCCCTACTCCATATAGAAATGTCTTACAAATGCCAAGTGTTTCAAGACTCTAAAAACGCCAAGTTGCAGATAAAGTCAAGCTTCAAGGGAAAGCGAGATGTAATATCACAAAAGGATATTGTTGTTCAACTGAGATAGGGAGGTATAACTGAGAAAATTGTGTCAAATTGTAGTGGAACACAGAAAAGGATTTACTGTAGATTCTTAAACTAGAATCAGTTCAATTGGTTTTTAAACATTGAATGTCAGCATTTTAATACCTAAAAGGTACAACAGATACGTTTTTTAAAACATGTATTTGTTTTAGAGTTTTATTTTGTTTATCTCTTAAGAGATTTGTTTATCTCCCAGGGAGGTGAGGAAGGGCTGAATCCTCTAGCTACATGCAAATATGCTATTTGGCCAAGAAGTGGCATTAAAGACTTGATTTTGTCTTTTGTGTTTTAACCCTTTAATTGCCAGTAATGCAGCAATTAGAAGATCAAGATACAGGTTATGACACACTCCAAGGTTAGGGTTTGGATGCTATGTGAGGCATCCTTTGAAACATAGGTGATAGTAGCAGGAACTGTGAACCTGCTGTCTCAAACTAAGAGTTGGGGCTAGTGTGTGGTGACCCAGAGGTTTCTGAGAATGGAGGTTTGAGACCTCTACCCTTCCCCCTTATGGGTTCAGCCATCTGCCAGACATGTGTTTGAAACTAATGATTTTTGGGGGGCATAAGGTATGAAGCATATTTGTTCAATTAACATAATAAGGGTTAAACCAAGCAGTGTTTCATTAACAAAATTACCTGTGGGCCTAATGGCTTTCTAAAATTACTTTCCATAGCTCCTTCCTTGTATTATGCCATTAAAATATGAAAGGAGTATTATAGGATATATAATGCACTACTGTATTTTTACTGAGCTGCTTTTGACATAGAAAAAAATTTGTTTTCTATATTGTTAATTCTGTTAACAATCACAGACAATCAAGCAAGAATAAGTGAGTTTTTGGTAGAGTTTTGGATCTGATAAATTCCAAATAAAAGGCTGCCAGGAAGAAATATAACTATTTTATATAATACTTTCGCCTTTTTCAGATAAGCTGAGAATGATAGATTTGCTTATTTTATTTCTTTTATTCATTCACTCATTCCATTTATATCCCTCCTTTATTTTGTGATGGAACTTAGCTAAACCATGCAAGACACAAAATTGCATATATGCCGTTGCCCTTAGAGTTTTTATTTATTTGAGAATAAGTTTGTGGTGGCTTGATCCAGATCAGGACCACTCTACATAAGGTGAAAAAAATCTATTTCCCTCTCCCATCATGTTTAGATGTGTTTAAAATAAAGTCAAAAAGACTTCACTTGGACCCATGGGTTTATTTTTCAAAACAAAGGAGCTGTGGAGAGAAATTTGGCTTATATGAAAATACATACTCTGATACAAACCCATTTTGGACCATTGGGTGCTTACACATCTCTAAATGTAAAACAGAATGACAGCTGCCTAAAATACATTTATGCTTTTTGCTTGTTTGCTTCCCATCCAAGTGCTCTGGAAAGATAGGCCTGCTTGAATTCTACAAAGCTACTGCAAATGTGTCTTCAGATACCCTTCTGTCCAAGACATTTTCCTGTCCATAGTCAGAGCACATTTGGACAATTTAAAATCTGTTTTATCATCAAGATTTCATGATGATAAATGCAACATTATGGTCTTCAATTGTTCAGAAGATATTGTACCATCTGTTTATATATTGTAGGTATATAATTTCTAAAAGATTTTTCTTATTTGTCATGTCTTCTAAGGATTAACTGCTTTGCTTATAAAGTATAAAGTGTGTGTATATGTACATGAATGTACACAAATAAAGATAGGTTGACCTCCTGACATTTGCAGTCAGGATAAGTGACATTTAAATGAAATTCCATCTGCCCAGAAAAGGTAGAAAAATGCGTGGTGACGAGATTCCCTACTGACAGGGACTGAATAAGCAACTTTTGGCTAGATAGTTTGTCAAGAGAAGCATGTTGCCTTCCTAAGACACACATCTGGGAATGTGACAGAAAGAATCCCAAGACTCTTTAAGTTCATTAACAAATACCCATTTGTATAGATCCATGTGAGAATAAATGGTACAGCCAGACATAGATCAGGTTGGAAAATAAAGTCAGCATGTTAAGATCAGATATAAGCAAGCTAAAACAGATAAAAGAAAAGAAGCTGAAGAACAAGAAGACCAAAAAATAGCTGATCAAGAAGACACAAGGAAGATAAAAGAATCACAAAGCAGCAAATAACAGCCATAGCAAAAAAGATCAGCAGATACGAAGCTTGAATTGCACACCTTAGGCAGAATCCCCAATTTCAGTCAGATCAGAAACATTTCTACCAATCCATCAACTGAGAGACTGCAATGAACCAGTCAGCACTTCACAAAGAAGAAACAGTGCAGTCCTGAGCATAGCTATGGGACAACCCAAAGAAATACAAAAAGAATGCAGCTTGGATAAAGGAGGTGGATAAAAATAAAAAAGGAGCTGAAATGAAAAACTTGTAATAACAGAAATGGTGGAGAAAAAGGCAAGGAAGAGCAAGAACTGGTAGCACCAGGTGAAGATGAACTGCATAGCTTTTGATTGAAACATCTTATTGGTCTGCACCCACTCATTGCCAAGCAGTTTAACAACATATTGCAAGGAGGTGAAATTGAAGTTTGGTTAACCTCTGGCAAAATCTACCTGATAATGAAAGATCCAGCAAAAGGGGCAGCACCAGGCAACTACAGGCCAATTACCTGCTTACCAGCAACTTTCAAATTGCTAACTGGTGTTAAAGCTGATGCAGTCCAACAGCATCTAGTTGAAAACAAGCTCTTTCCATCTGAGCAGAAAGGAAACCCCCAGAGGAACAAAAGATCAGCTCCTAATTGACAAGATGATTTTGGAAAACTGTAAGAGAAGGAAGACCAACTTGAATATAGCTTGGATTGTTTACAAGAAGGTATTCGATTCCCTGCCACATGACTGGATAATCAAGTACCTAGAAATAACAGGAGTCAATAGAAACATCAGAAACTTTGTGCAAAGACCAATGGCACAATGGAAGACATAGTTGCTGGTCAGTGGTGATAAACTGGGGGAGGTTAACATCAAGAAAGGAAACTTTCAAGGAGACTCACTGTCACCACTGTGTTTGTCATTGCATTGATTCCTCAGTCAAGAATACTGAACAAGTCAGGCCATGGCTATCAAACATCAAAAACATCTGCCAGGCTATCCCACCTCCTTTACGTGGACGATTTGAAGCTATATGGAAAAACACCATCTGAAATGGAATCACTGCTCAACACTGTCCAAATATATAGCCAAAGTATCGCAATGGGTTATGGACTGGACAAATGTGCCACCCTTACCATCAGCAGGGGAAAAGTGGTGAAACCTAAGGGAATCAAGATGCCCTATGGAAATAACATGAAGAGTCTGGATGAAGAAGATCACTGCAGATACCTGGGCATCCTTCAGGCTGCCAACATCAAGCACACTGAAGTCAAGAAGAAGGTTAGTAGTGAATACATCAGAAGAGTGAAGAAGATCAAAATCCAAACTCAGTGGTGGAAATACCATCAAGACAATTAAGACCTGGGCAATTCCAGTCATTAATATACAGCTGGAATAGTGGATTGGACTCAAGCAGAACTTCCCTGGACAGGAAGACCAGAAAAATAATGACAATGAATCATGCCCTTCATCCATGCAGCAATGTTGACACACTCTATTTACCAAGGTGGGCATGGAATATTGCAAGTATACTAGACAGTTGAAGAAGAAAAAAGGGCATTAGAAAAATATCTGAAGGACAGTGAAGAAGATGTGCTGAAGCTAGTGCGCCATGAAGGCTTACTGAATACTGAAGAGACCAAACTGGCGAACAAGAAAGACCAATGAAGAATAGAGACATGGCAAGGCAAAGTATTACATGGCCAGCTCATAAAAAAACTAGCAAGCAAAGCAGATAACAAGACCTGCAATGGCTAAGAGCAGGAAAGTTGAAGAAAGAGACAAAGGGGACTAATTCTGGCTGCACAAGACCTTAAGAGGAAATGTATATAAAGCCAGAATTGAGAAGACAGCAACAAACAGCAAGTGCCATCTCTGTAAAGAAGCTGAAGAAACAGTGGACCACCTAGTTAGCTGCTGTAAGAAGATTGCACTGACTGATTACAAACAATGGCATAACAAAGTAGCAACATTGGTGCATTGGAATATCTATAAGAAATACCACTTGCCTGCAAACAAGAACTGGTGGGACCACAAAATAGACAAAGTAATAGAAAACAAGGAAGCTAAAGTGCTCTGGGACTTCAGAATTCAAACAGACAAGCATCTGCCACACAACACCCAGTCTTAACAATTGTTGATAAGAAAGACAAAAAAGACTGGATAGTGGACATTGCAATACCTGGAGACAGCAGAAGAGAAGAGAAACAACTGGAGAAAATCACAAAATACAAAGAGCTGCAAATAGAAATGGAACAACTGTGGCAAAAGAAAGCAAAGTTACTACCAACAGTAATAGGTGCCGTGAGTGCAATTCCAAAACATCTGGAGCACCACTAGAACACCATTGGCATTGACAAAATCACCATCAGTCAATTGCAAAAGGCAGCTTTATTTGGGACAGCTTACATCCTGCGACAATACCTTTAATATTAGTAAACAGCAACATCTGTCTATCCCAGGTCCTTGGGAAGGACTTGATAGGTGGACAAAAATGCCAAATGCAGTCTAAACATCTGGGTGACTATCCGACCAACAATAAATAATACTATAATGAAAAATTTAGCTATCCAAATTTGTGTTGGAAAATCAACTTGGCCAGTATTGCAAGGTCCTAAAAATTCCTCAGAGGTGTTGCTGACTGTTTCATTTTACAGAAAGTTGAAGAAGAGCCAAGGGGAACTGTCTTCCTATATCTCTGCCTAACCGCTAAGAAAAGCTGATTGAAGATAATAGCGTTGAAAACTTCAGGGGGAAAATTGGAGCACGGTTGTACATGAGGATTAGATTTCAGGAAAACCAGTTTTAACAATTTTAAGTAAGTACTCAGTAGAATCCTCTGGATCAAACAAAGTGCAAGAGGATTGGGAACTGCTCAAGATTCTGAAAATATAATTATATATTACTCCAATGAGAAAAAAAGGAAGGGGAAATTGTGCAAATGCATATGAAGCCTTTGACTGGGATAAGAATTAAAAGAGAGTGATATTGAAAATGGAAAATACGTATGATCACCAAGGAGGTATAATCACTTATGGTTGGGCATAAGTTCCCAATGAGTGTGCATTAATGGCTCCATGTCACGCTGGAGGGACGTATTAAGTGGTGTACTATAGGGCTCTGGGAGTAGTTTCAGGAGACTTTTTAACAAGCTGGACCAATGGGAAGAAATCAGTGGACAAAAATGCAACATTCTACATTTGGTAGGAAAAATAAAAGATACAAGATGTAGGGCAGTAGTATGTGCAAAAAGAATCAGAGTGTCATAGTGGATCACAAACTGAACGTGAGCCAACTATGGTGCAGTTGCAAAACAAAAAATGGAATTGTAACCTTAGGCTCCATCAATAAGTGTATAGTGTCAACTGAAGATAAATCATTTTTTCTCTGTGTTCTGTGTCCATCAGGCCATAGCTAATATATTGTGTCCAGTCCTGGCATCACATTTTTTTGAAGGACTTAATTAATAAACATGTATAGAAGAGAGCAACCAAGATGCTAAGGGCCCTGGAATTAAATATATATATATATAGGAGGAGCAGTTGGAGGCATTGAGGGTATTTAATCTGGAGCAGAGGTAACAGAGACAAATATGACAGCTCTCTTCAATTATCTGAAGGACTGTCATATTGAAGATGGGACAGAATTGTTCAAAAGAGAGGACAAGAAACAGTGGTTTTTAATTATAATTAGATTTTGGTTGGACATCAGGAACAGAATGCATTAGGAGGTTATAGACTTCCCTTCATTAAAGTGTTTAAAAAGAGGCTGGGTGGCCATCTGTCAGGAATGCCCTAGAAGAGGACTCCTGCTCTGGTCAGCTGGTTGGAGTAGATGATCTCCAAGGTCCCTTCAACCCTTACATTCTATAATCCTAAAAAGTAAGGCGAATACAAACACCTGGATATTAATCATACACAAATAGATCTGCAAAATACCAAAATTGAGAGTGTAAGGGCTAAATATATGGGGGTTACATGGAATTCATAAGATTTGCATGCAGAAGAAAGAAGTCCAGTGTATAATTTTGTAATTCTAACATGAAGTCACTATAGTTTGATGAAATGGGGTCTATTTGCCCATTTGCTTGGAATATGCTTTTCTAAGCACAGAGCTAATATGACTGGAGGCCGCTCTAAATGATGCAACCACTTGGTTGTAGTGATGCAAGCTAACCCATCCTTCCCACCTTGGGACTTTATTCACAGAAAATAAGCTCTAGGTATAGGATATAATTGTCACAGTATATTATGAATTCTTCCCTGGAGGCAAACAATAATCCCTGTGTAAATAAGCTTTAATACAATATAAAAAAACATTGATGATGAACTTCAAAACACGTATTTTCCAAATAATATGATTATGAGCATGAATTCATAACATTGACTGAATTGAGAATGTTTGCCTTATATTACATTTAAAAGAAGCCTCCAGATTGAGCTGAAATCCTGATGACATACAATTTTCTTAACATTATTGTGTTTTAATTGTCTTCTTCCAAAATGTTGTTTGTGTGTATATCTTCTTTTTTTTTTCTTCCCAGTCTGGCATACAGCCCTGGGATCCTCTGGAGATCCCACATGAAAGTACCAACCCAGGCCAATTCAACTTAACTTTAACCAATGTTATTTGGGAAAAACGAAGTCACCCTTTTTTTTAAATTGTAGCTTATTGGGCTATATCAGGTTCAAGACCCTCCAGATGTTTCCTCAGACCAACCTTGCATAGCCAGGGGTCAAGGATGATAGAAATTGTAGTTCAGCAACATCTAAAGAGTCACAGAGCCCCTGTCCTTGAGCTAATTTAATAAGGAGTTGTTGTTGTTATTTAGGGTGCTCCACAATTCTATCCTGCCTTTTTATAAAATACATATTCAGGACGGCAATGTCTAAAGAAATTTTAGTAATACTACATAATGGCAGCTGATATTTGTTAGATAATGCAGAAAACAAATTCAGGTAGAGATATTGCACATAAGCTCAAAGAAAAAAAAAATTGGGGATTTAAATGTATCTTAAATTCCAAATGAATGTATTACATCTGGTAGCAATATATTTTCTCATGTTAATTATCCCAGTTTATGAATTAGAATACTCATTTAATTTGGCAGCTGGATATTGGTCAAGTACATTTCAAATAGGATTACTTTATTTTTAAAAAATGGGGGGGGGTCACCATATTTCTCAACAAAGCCAACAATTTTTACCCAACTCTTTGACTAAAATCTGTAATATTCTCAGCTTTGCAGCTGCTCAGATTTAATTGTTGACCTTTAAAAGAGCAGACTGTCAACATTTCAGTGTTTGCCAATATTTGTTAATGTTATAGTTAAAACTATTGGTCCACTTGATTTTAATTTTTTTTTAAAATGTTAGGTTTAAAGAATTAGCGGATAGCAAATAATGCAATGAAAGTGGTATACATAAACTCAGAACACTTTCTCTTGTGTTGTCTTGACTCTGTTCAGAATGGTTTCATTACCACTTTTTTGTTCTTTCATAGAATTAGGAGCAGTGCAAAGGGTTTTGGCATGATCTACTCTCACACCTGCTTTGTTCAATGAATAGTACAATATTTTTGTTTCCTCTTTTATAGAAAGAGGAAACTAATACTATGTACCATTTGTGTACATTTTGGTTACTTTGTTAGAAACTGTTACTGGAATAGTAAATGTCTCAATAAAAGCATTTTAACTTGCAAATGATGTTGTGAATAATAAACATTCACCGGGTATTTAATTTCCATGATTGGGGGGGCGGGGAGAGTACAGATTATTTTAGGAGAATATAGAATTTTGCTGAAGAAGAAATTAATACTAGCAGTTATCTGGTATTCTGTGATTCTAGGATGATTCTAATCAATTTCTTAGCTTATTTTTAAGTTGGATTTATAGATTAGATTCATATAGTTTATTCAGGTCAAATAAAAATTAACTATGATTATGTATAGTCATTAAATATAATCACATGTTGAATTATTATAATATTGTTTCCAACTGAATATAACAAGCTGGCAGTAGATTTTGGATAGTAGAATGTGGCCTTGTTCTCAAAGACAGATGTAATATTAAAAAAGAATCAAAGTATTATTTAGCCATATTGTGAGCCTACTTTTGCAGGTAAAAATTGGTACTTCAAATGCAGGGTTATTTATTTGTCTATAATTTCTGATCAGGTACTTCTTTATTTTTCTGTTTGCAAGGATATCAGTATGTATCATTACACCAGGAACCATATCAAATCTTTCCCATACATTCCCATGAAAGACTTTGGAGAGCAGTTTTAGGCCAAAACGTAATGGTAGGAATAGCTTTCAAAAATAGCAGTAGTGGTATAAAGTGGTTTATTATAAGTGCATAACTTGAACAATTTTCATCTATCAGAATCTGCTGAATCTTGAGCATCAGTTCAAAATTGTAAAATATTTTGCATAACCCATTTCATTAAATATATTCTGTCTTGTGGTCTGCCTTTGGATATATTAATTTGGTGGGGATCTAAGTATTGCCCTAAAGTTCCATTTTTCCTGTGATGACCTGATAAACATACCCATTTAATAAATTCTTCAATTTTGTCAGCAATTCTGCCTCATTATTTTGTTTCTTTGCTTGTTTACTTTCCCTTATAATTAATGGGACATTTCTGGGGACATGGTTGACTGAGTTCTGCTAACTAATTTGTATTTTATTCCTAATTTAACTGTAATCCATGAATTGGTCTTCAGTTGCCTTGACCTATACATTTAGAGTTAACAGTACCACTTTCATTTTGATCTTTAATCGGCGTAAATAAAAAGAAGCAAGGTGTTTTCCAGCATGCTTCCAAGCACATTTATAGTGCAGATCCTAAGATGTATATAGACTTTCATATGAGTGTGAGGGTTTATCCTCAGTTTGGTTGGGGTGGGGAGTCATGGGTCAGGCATGACAGCTGATTCTCCAATGGGCAAACAAGGCCTACAGGCAGAAATTGCTGCATAGGAACAGGTCAGAATCTGTTGGTGGGTGATAGTAGCCTTTTAGGGACAAGATTAAGCAGTGAGTAAAAACAATTGAAAAAGCTATTAGGCTACTGTGCTATTTATCTGTTATCTGCACTATGTCATCAATAACTTGTTATTTATAATTCGTGCTTTTAGAAAATAGGTAAGAATTTTCTGAACAACCCAGGACAAAGCAAAAAAGATTAAACAGGCACAATTTTTGCATGGAAAAAAAGGATGTGCAGATATCAAAAGAAACATAAAATAACATTTTAGATAATATGTTAAAAGATTTAAATTCTACTTTATTTGATCTTGATAAAGATATGCTATTTTCTTAGTAGAAACTTAAATATGTAATGTATATTAACATGTACTGCAATTTATATTCATAATTGGGAGTTGTTTTAGTGGAGATAGATTAAAAACAAAGAACTTATTCCATTTGTGATGTCCTACAGAACAGTTTCTAGCACTGAACCAAAAAAAAAAAAAAAAAGGATTCATCACATATTTCTCTGAATGATAAGGCTCAAATATGCAAGTAAACCCTACAAGAAAAAGGCTTGAATATGGAATGCTTCTGTTCTGGTTGTTGGCCAGCCAGGCCCTATTCTATAACACTCCATTTTATTTTTCACTCCCTTCCTGTCTCCTTCTCACAGCAAGACACTATCAGCGTTTTTTAACCTTAGCAACTTTAAGGTGTGTGGACTTTGGCTTCCAGAATTCCCCAGCCAGCCATGCATGCTAGGGAATCCTGGGAGTTGAAGTCCACGCATGTTAAAGTTGCCACGGTTGAAAAACACTGCACTAGAGGTTCTATTGCAAATATGCATTCTGCTCTTTAAACTTTGTTTTGCAGGTTCAGGATTGTTCCCTTATATGTGTGTGTATTTCTTCTAAAGTTGTACTTGCAGTCCCCCAGGCATGCTAATAACTCTCTCTTGTTTCTCAGTAGCATTATTTTGACTATATTGCCTTCAGCACAAGAGTTCACCGTTAGAGAAGTTATTGTACTATGTATTAGAATTAAGTATTCCAGTCATTTTTGCAGACTTTCAGCCGGTAAAGGATGCTGAATCTCAGAAAAAGTCCCCAAATGATTAATCTATTTACAACTGCCTGTACTGCAAATACAACATAAACAGCCAAATGCAAGGGAGACCAAACAGTGACAGAAAACAGAAAATGAAAAATAGATCTGGTATTTCAGGTTAGATGCAGTAAATTACCATGTTATTCACTGAAATCTCTCCAGGCCCAGAAGCTCATATATCATCTGTCAATAGCTTAAATTCCATATATAAATTTATGTCATTTTTGTGTGCTGTCTCTAAATGTGTATTACTCTCAGAGGAGTCTTGAAGTTGCATAGATCATGTGGCACTACTCTGTGGCTCATACTTTTACAAATTCCTGCAAAGAACTAATCCACATTCCAAAGAAATGCAAAAAAAACAGTCTAGAGCTGTTTTCCTATTTTCTCTACTATGCCCACTTCTTGGCAAAACAGTATTTTGGATGAAAATAATTATCCAAGCATTGTCATTTTTAAATCAGTGGGGCCATATAGATATAAATACTTTGTGAATTGATGAGACAGAGTTGTATATTCTAGATATTGGTTGGGATTCATATACATTGTAATCATGCTATATTCTCATGTTCATGATTTGAGATTTTAATGTGAACAGACTTTTCTATGCTTTTTTTTTTTTTTAAAGGTAACTCTGTAAATGTCTAATTGCACCCAAGTAAATCTGGAAGCTTTGTCATATGCATGCTTACCCAAGGTCAGATTTATATTCATCCATGTCCAAAAAAATCGTCAAAAGCCAATTTTATACAGAATCCAGGGGGACATTTTCCATAATGCTCTTAGGACTCAGATGTAAGGTAACAGTAATAACTAGGTTTAAGTGAAACATTTTTTATTCAGCTGAAGATGATATAGACCAGAATATTGCAAGCCTCTTATCTGTTACTGCCAAATATGCGGCTAAACTCCTTAGTTTCCTAAGGTTGCATGTTTAAAAGGGCAAAAATATCAAGCTTAAAATTTTACAATTCTTAAATTTCATTTAAGCATGAAAGAGAGTTTATCTTGAGCTATAGCTAACTTTAGTTACTGAGGCTTCCTAACTGGGGAACAGAAAACTTGGTTGGCCAGAGCATACTGTGAGAGTATTGATTCCCCATTACGTGGAGAAATTATCAGTGAGAAGAGATTCAAGAAGAAGAAAGCAGAGTTTATATTTCCTGTCTCCATCAACTGTGCAGCCATAGCCTCCAAGGGCTTTGGCTGAACCTCTCCTCCTCCTTCAGCTAGCTTCTCAAACAGCCCTTATAAATAATGTTGCAAGCCCACAGTCCCAAACGTAGTTCTGCCTCCTTCAAGATCCCAGCTTGTGCTGTCAGCTGCAGGTGTTACCAGAGACGACATGCCCATTGTATACTGCAGATACAAATAAGAAAAACTTTTAGTAAAACTTATTCATAAAGACCAGGAGTGGGGGATCTGTAGCTCTCGCAGTCTTGATAAACTACAACTCCCAGAACCCCCTTCCTTGACAGCACCTGAGGTTCACAGTTTTCCTGCCCTTAGAGGTGCCACTTCTATGCCCATAAAAATATAATTCAAGTTTCATGTGGGACTTCATTCTTTTACATTATGACAGTTAGTTCTGGTCAGTGGAAAATACCGAGAGACATTTTTGTATTCTTTCTTAGAATAAATTAGAATAAATTCCAGAGGAAATTATAACTTAAAACTGTTTACTTCATAAGAGTTTTAGACATTGCACTTTCACAGTTATCCATGTTGTCTCTCTCACTACTCCTCTTCTAAATCCTTCCTATTCCTCTCTGGCTCCTGGGATTTATAAGCACATCTTTTGTTCTTTTTTGAGTGATTCATATAGTGTAGGCACAATTCTACATGATGTTATTTCCCCATTGTAATGTAGGACAGTTGACAATAATTTCATTGTATTAACCCCCCCCCCAAAAAAAACCAATAAAACCATGTTCTTCCTTGCTTTTTGCTCTTTAAGGTACAAAGCTTATCATTTCTGAAAGATAAAGTAAATATAGAAAACTCCAATGATATCTGCCATATCTTTTTAAAATTAAAGAAAAGCTTGCTAAGTTTCAGATTTTGTTTTATCTCTTGCATAAAATAAAGACACAGGTATGTTATAACTAATGATCCTGGATAATATTGCAGTGCAAAGAAACAAACATCCTGCCACCAAAATACTAATTTTAGCGTAAACATTTTTAGAGCTACTTATCTTTCCCCTATGAATCAAATAGTGCATTAACTTAAAATAATGCAACATAAAATAAAACTTCGTCATGTCTCCCCCAAACGCTCTCCATAAAATTGTTTTCAACTCCTTATGGAAGGGAATTAAAGAAGGAGCCAACCTATTTTCCTTAGGAAACTATTTCAGAGGGCCAGTGCTGCTACCTAAAAGCAGGGCCTTGGCCCCCTTCATCTCTCAAAAGTATGGAACTACTGTACAGTATAAGTGGCTTTTCCTGGCAAAAGTGAAGTGATTGGGCCTATTCTAGAGGAGGTCCTAAAGATAAATTGGTGGCAAGCCATAAAGGTCTTTATAGATCAAGCACTTCAAATTGCACCCAGAAGCCTATATATGGGTAAGAGACAAACATTTTATACATATGTTCAAATGTACTCTATTGGCATTGAAGCTGATTCCTTTTTGGGGGGGAGGGGGTGAATCCTGAATTCAAATCATTCCCAGTTTTTCCTTTCATAATGTTTTCATTTCATTTTGAAGACTTTCTTCCCTGTATTAATATACCATGTATTTTAATAGAGTGTTCTATTGTCAAAGACAGTGTTTCTCAACCTCGGCAACTTTAAGATGGGTGGACTTCAACTCTCAGAATTCCCACCCATCTTAAAGTTGCCAAGGTTGAGAAACACTGGTCTAAGACAAGGTGGGAACTGAGTGTCATTCAGATATTGTTGGAGAAGAGCTTCAGTCATCCAAGAACATCAATCATGCTAATAATGGGGATGAGAATTAGAGTTTAATGAAACTTGGACGGTTTCTTCCATGCTGATACTACTGTAACCTTGCTTATGATGCTAGAATAAACCTTCTGAATTTGATCTTCCAATATTGATTGGATCTTATCCACAGAGCTTGTATGCTGCATAGATGTTCTCTTTTATTAAAGGACACAGGCGGGAGGTGGGACATGTTGCCCTGTTCCCTTCCATGTTTTCACTATCTCATGTCTGATCATATGAATATGGGTTGTCTTTTCTGGAACATGGTATGTGTGGATTTCAAATTCAGATGCATGCCTTTTCCACTAATACAATTTATCCCTGGAATATATTTTGCAATAAAGGGTTTTCTAAATTTAGATTATGATTTCATTCAAGTGTATGAAATGTGCATGCTGTAATTTGAAAGGTTGTTCAAATGCATATTTCATTTCTTGGTAAATTGCCAAGTTCAATATATCATGAATGTATCACTGTTCTTTGAAATATTTCTCATACTCTTCACATTTAGATCCTGTTTTCTAATATTTCTGTGCCTGCAAAGCTGTTGATATAAATTTGTTTAGAACCAATTGTAAATATGACATCTATATATTGGTTGTTTTTATATTGTTCTCATTGCTGTTTTATTCCTGCTGTTGTAGTTTTCATAACACATAGCATTCAATCAGATAAGGGGGCATTTATAGGTGTTCCCTTTTTTGTATGAGGATATATATTTTATTCCCATCAGACATACTTTAATCAGGTCAGTTATCAATAGCTATCAGGTCATCTTCTCCAAAGACCAAATTCCTGCTCAAAAGTCTGTCTTTATCGACAAAAGGAACTCTTGGTTTATGCCCAAGAAATGTGTGGTTTTGTTGTTGGAGGACATGGGAGAAAGCAGAATTTTGCTTAAATTTAACATCAGCAGATTTGATTAACTTACATTAATTAGAAGCATTTCTTAAATTTTCTCAGTTCCCTTTTACTGAGCTGTAGGATTTACATTTAAAAGATGAAGATTTGTTATAATGATTTTTTATGGCAGTGGGATGTTCATTTTGGAATGCCTGTGTTAGATTCAAGGGGTTTTCATGATCCAGTTTTACACACATACCCCATGATGATATATAGCAACTTAATAGTGGTATCTGTCCTCTAAACTGGCACTCTTTAGGAGTGTTGAATTTCAGATCCCATAATGGACCAAGTATGGCCATTATGCTACTGAAATTACTGGAGATTTAATTGAATACATCCTCAATTATCAAGCTGGGGGAAAGCTACTTTAGGACACTAAATTATCAGTGGGGAGTAGAAATGTTTATTAATGTATTTATTTATTGCATTAAGTGTAAATATCAGGTTTAAAGTTAAGAAGAAGGCTAATGTACTCTAAAGGTTCTATGCTTCATTTATATTGAGAGCCTCCCAGAGTTTGTTTGTAGTGGAACAGTGCTTCGATACGATACGACACGACACGACACGACACAATAGATACCATGTAGATTGAACATAGGCATTTTGTCTTTACACAAGAGATAGCTTTCAAAAAAGAAAAGAAATCAAATATATTCAGGTGAGAAAAATAAATTATGGCCAAAAAATTAGGCCTTGCTACTGAAGTTAGAACTAGACCAAGAGATATAAATCATAAGTGTCTAAAAACACATACTTATATTAGGATTTAATCAGAACAAAGGATAATGGCAGCCACCATTTTGATTAGGTGACCATGAAAGAATTGTTGGCTTTGAAGAAGATATTGGAGAATGAGTTGGAGAATAGATGCTGCAGCACATTGTCATTGAGAGCAGTGAGGAGGACAGAGGCTGGGATTTGAATGCCAAAGAGTTGCTGAAGGCAACAAATATAAATTTGACTGAAGGACAGACCTTGGGAATGGAACTCATTCTTAAACTGGGGACTACTTGTTCCAATCATCCCATTGTCCTGCAGTGTCTCTCCTGGAGCTTCATTGCAAAGCTAGTATTGGAGTCTCTCAGGTTTTGGAGCAGGGGATTTCAGTGTTGATGCTTCTGGTGAGGGAAGGGAGATAAAGTGGCCTAGAGATTCATGTCCTCCGTATTACCATGGACTTGTCCCAGGTACATCTTATAAATTTGTTCCATAATTCTCCCGATTGTTGTGTTGTGACTGTTTCTTTAAAGTTCTGCATCCATTTTATCATGAGTTTTTTATTTGTTCTATGTCATATCTGAGTAGCAGTTTATATAAGCATCCTAGTAGGTGCTCTTAATTCTGTATGAGCATTTCAAATTCTGTCATTTTTCTAAGAAGCCCTCCCTCATTTTTGAGGTCAGATTTTATTTTTCCAGCAACTTTTACATCAACCATTGTATGCTCCAGCCTTCACAAAGCAGTTCTTGATGTGTCTTTGGTTTGTTTGTCCCAGGTAAACTTAATCCCAACAAATGTCAGTAAGCACATGCTGGATCTGGTCTTTACTTTGGAGCAGATGAAGAAATATGGATGACATGGGTGTTTATCCTTTGCTATTTCAGAGCAGTTTTTTATCTAGCTACAGATTGTCAGCACCTGGGATTTCTGAAATGGCAAAGGACTTGTTATAATGGTCCATCAGAGGAACTGGTGAATCCTGATGGCTTCCTGGCTTGACAATATCCCAATGATATGGTGGGAAGCTCTGGTTTGTACCTGTTTTATCTCATATAAGCAGACAGTTCATTGGTGAGACTGCCCCGCAAGGCCCTTTCCAATTGCCAAACCAGGGAAAACCAGGTTTTAAAAGGAGCTTCTACAAATGAAGCAAATGAAAAGATACCTAGATTAATGGTGGTGGAAAAATCATATTGAAAATAACCAAATGTAGGTGAGCAGACGGGTTTGGGCCCACTTCAAAAAAGCATGATGAAGCAAGTGTATGTCTATACTCTTATTGCACCTTCAGGTTCCTCCCGAGCAACTTTGTTCCAGGTGTTCTGAACCGTTTGGAGGAATGATGGGAAAGATCCTAACTGCTATAATATTTTTGTGGATTTCTCAAAATAGACAGAGTTCAGCAATTATAATTGCTTTGGATTCTGAGAAAACATTTAATATGTGGAGGTTTTTGTAAGTTTTTGAGGGGGCTTTTTACTTAGGTTTTGTTTGTTTGTTTGTTTTTTGAAATTTTATATTTTTACTGTAGCCCTAGTATTTGGAATATATCAAGACACCAAGAATTGTCAGTCTTTGGTTAAAAGAATTATTCAAAACTAGAAGACAGAAATCTATATCTGATTTGCAGCAATGAGTTGTACATTAAAAATTATTACTGCATGACCATAGAGTTATATTAACTATATTTAATGTTAATTGATTTTTAAATGTAATAAAATTAAATCAAATTTAGTTTTTATGGTAGTACCTGTCATTAAAATTTGGAGTTTGGTCCCCAACAAACACTCATTTGTTATTCTCTTCTCTTTATTGTTTAATCCAACAACAACAAAATAAGACCAACACATATGAATAAAAGAAAGAAAAATATGTAACTTAATAAAATAAACAGTCATATATGTTAAAAAGGGTAACACAGCTCAATTTTTAAAATAACCAATTATATTTTATCCACATTGAAACGTATTAGATATTTGCATTTTGCCAAGCCAGCCTTTGATAACAGGTAGATGAGCTTTTTTTCAAGATCAGATAATAATCTTCTTTGCAACTTTCCAGGCACAGTTGATCCAAAGTTCTTCCTGGATAAATTCCAATTATCTAAACATTTTATCCATAAATCTTAACTCCTTTACTAAAACTGTATTCACAATATTAAGTCTGTTCTACAAATATGAAAGAACGTGAAGGACTGACCAAATCATATGGATTAATGTGTCTCCAAATTTATTGCATCTCCTTTAACATACTAATTTGAGATTGGAACTTCCTGAATTTAGAGAACTTTTTAAAAAAACTCCTTGTTTGACCATGTCTGTTTCCATCTTGATGTCTTTACAGATGAGGGTGTAATTGTATTACTGAAACTTATTTCTTCTAATAGTTCAAATTCTTTGTTAAGTTCTTTTCTGAGATCTTTGTTTTCTTGGCTTTAGTTTCTCTTCCTATCTTGGCAATTTCCACCATCTCCTCTGACATCCAGTTTTCTTTCCTTTTCTTGATCTTTGCCAATCTCTTTTCACATTCATCATTAACAACTTATTTGATTTCATTCCACAATTCCTCAATTCCCTATCAATAACATTCCTGATGCAGTATTTTTTTTTCTTTCAGAGCTTGAGGCAGAAGAGTGGTGCAAACATCTTTGCATAGAATGTCTTGGAACTAGACTTAATGATATAAGTCTTGGTGAGCCTGATCTACTGGCTGCTGGAGTTCAAAGAGAGCAAAATGGTATGTGTTTAGGTACTCTGCTCATCATAGTTTTTCCTCTCAAAATCAGAACCTCGCCTGTCAAATTGTAGAAATTAGGCTTGTTGGGATATTTTTGTTGCATATAAATAGTTGATTTTATTAATGTGTACAGTTCACATTAGGTAAGTAACATTTATTATGGGGTTTTGACTTTCTTCACAACTATGGACAAAAGTAAATTGTAGTATCTGAGTAATTTACAGGACAAGGATTGGTGCCAAAGTTTTTTAACATATTCTGATAATACAGATATTACTAAATAAAGAATAATCATCACTCTGAAATCTTTCTGGATAAATTTTCAGTGAAAAGGAAAGCAGTGTCAAGGGTTTCAGTAAGGCTAGAGAGGAACTTCTCTAGTTCCTGGAACTGCAGTATTTTTTTTGTTGTTGTTGTTTTTTAATTTTTACAACAAACACAAAACATACATGAACAAACAAAAACATAGAAAGGCATAAAAAAAGCATCTTCCATTTTATATCATGTGTCAACCAGTTACCAACTCGTTGGTGCCCCTTTCATAATCTTAAATTCTCATATCATCTATTCAAAATATACTTGTATACTTATCAATTAACAATTATTAATCATTCATAGCTAATCTATAGAATCATTTATTACAAGAAATTTTAACTTTCAATAGGATTAGTAATACATTTTCATCTATCGATTATATGTGTATTTATATAATAATTAATATCAAATTTCTATTATAAAATTTCCTAATCCATTAGATTACTATATTTTCTCAGTGTCATATAAAATTACTTATCTTCTTACTCTAATTTCAAATCTCAATTTAACTCATCTCTGCACATTCCATAATTTTCAATAACTTCCTCCTGCATAAGTACTTTTTAATTTTTCCAATTCTTAAAAGTTACAGTTCTAACCAGTATCAGTTACAATATCAGTTACAGTTCTAACCGGGTTACAGTTCTAACCAGATTCTTCACTACATGTTTCAACAAGAATGTCTCTAGTTTAAAATCTATATGTTACTATATTCAACCATGTATAAATTTTGGTCTAATCTCTTGAAACATTTACAATCAAATACAATTTTTAACTATATATATCAGATTTATACTTTATTCCAGTGCTTGCATAATTTTGAGTTCACCCTTTTCATTCAATATCCCAAAATATCTAGCTGTTTATTCCTTTTTCTATATTATTGGATAAGAGAAAGCAATAATAAATGTCCTTTCAAACATTCTGCTTTTTGAAGCTTCTGTCAGTTCCATCATTGTTGTATTCCCCTCGTTTTTTCTTTAAACATCTGAAGTAGTTTCTTTCAATATTGTTTTACTTCTTCTTTTGATTTTCCATTATAATCTTGTATAATCTTTTTCTCACCCTCAGTGCCAAGAGCAAGTCTGTCCCTCTTCATTTATCAGTTGATTAACCCTTTTAATTCTCAGTTTATAAGCCTCACAATAATTCTGTTTAATGTTTCTGATTTCTTGTACTATTTCTTCCTTTTCCATTGATCCCGTTTTATGTTTAATTAAGTCCATTTTAGCTTTAATATCTTTTTTCTTTTTTTTTTTGCGGGAATTTCTGCAGCTCTTCTTCCAGTTTTTTATAGTCATCCTCAATAGTTTAAAGATCTTTTTCTGCATTGTGTTTCTCGTATAGTTTATTATCTTGATAAACCTTTATTGAGTCAAAGGATTCTTTATCTTTGTTCTTGCCAAAAATAAGAAAAAAAAAAGCAAGAGGAGAAAAAAAAAAAGAAGAGGAGGGAAAAGACTAAGTCTCTTTAAAAAAAAAATCCAACTGAGGGGGGAATGGAGAGCAAAGCAGAGCTTCTAGCAGAAAGAAGAGCTACTGCCACTAATCAGGGCTCTTGTGACTAGCTCAAACTGTCCATCTTGATATTTTCAAAATCGCTTTCAACTCCACTTTCTTGTTTATAGTTACGGATGGCACCTGTATAAACATGCACATCCCACTATCTTTTTAGAAAGCACAGGGTCCTTGAGCATGCGTCACAATAGAAGAAAAAAAGCACTATGTCGAGCCTCTAGATGGCAGTGCAACTTTCTTTCGTTTACTTTCTCTTAACTCCACTTTCCCCATTTCAAAATCAAAAAGTATAAATTTCTTATAGCAATAAAGAAATCTTAGTCAAAAAAAAGGCTTAAGATAAAGAGTTATTGAGTATTAAAAAGAAAAAGCCAATCCAATTAAAAATATATTTTTTTAAGAGAAAAACATCTTGCCAGTTCCACTAAAAAGGGAAAGTTGAAAAGAAAAAAATTTTTCCCCCCTTTTTTTATAAGGTTCAACCTCGCCGCTTAATCCACTTTTCTTCACTTTTAAAAATCTCTTTAAGTTACTTAAGGTGTTCTCTAAGAATAGTTGAATAGTAAAAGTCCATCTCACCCAGTTGACACCCCTCTCTTCCTTCTTCCTTTGGAGCTGTCCCGGCTTTCGCAGCCATTTTGGCTGCCTCTCCTCCGCCGGCTTCAAGAGCTTCTCCCAGGATCAATCTGGGACTTGCGGCGTCCCTGAGATCCGCGGGACGTGCCCTTTGCGATCGCCATCTCTACAGGACGGCTTAGGTCCATCGGGACCGTCCGGGGGAGGAGATATCGGCTGCGATCCTGGGAGCCCAGGATCGCCCGCCGTATCGCCGCGACGCCAGCTCCGCCCTCCCTGGAACTGCAGTATTGAACTTCTGCAAATTTGGAGCAGGATTTCCCAGAATAGATCTGAGTCAGCTTTATTAATGCAATAAGCAAAATGATCATTTAAGAAGACCAGGCTGAAATGAGTTTCTGAGTTTTTTATTAGGACTCTCTTGATCCAAGCCAGGTTAGAAAATGTGTCTACACAAGTTTCAATTGTCTCTGTGATTGATGCATCAGGTTAGGTTTTGACTATATTTTGACTATATTGACTACTGTAACAGACCGAAGTAAAAATGAAGGTAATTAACATTTATATAGCCAGAACATATTTATTATTTTGGAGTAAGTAATTGTTTTGAAACAAATCTATTTAGGACACAGTGCCCAGGTTCTCTACTCAAAATGCCCATAAGTCACCAAGTAGCCATAATTAGCAGCAGCATTTAAATTCAAAAACTGAGCAAAATTGATGTTTTAGTAATATGTAGAATTGAATCATTAGTTTCACTACCCCAGACATTGCAATTTTGATAAATATCCCCCAGTGCCAAAATTTGCATTTAAATTAGCAGAGCTAAAGCTAGTTGTCACCTTAAGTCTAGAAAGAAAAGCCGGTATTTATGGTTGCTGCACACAGAGGACATGATGTAAAATATTCATTAATGAATTTAAATCAGTTATCAGGGATAGATAAACCATCTATACAGGAGTATTAGCAAATGTATTGAAGTATCTTCTTTGTGCAAGCTATATTGCAATGGATCGTTGTGCAAATATTCCCAGACAAATGGGTCATTTGTTTTTTTCAAGACCTTTATATAAAGGATTACTTTTAAGGCTAAAGTTTCAAAAGTGCTTGGTAGGGAAAGGAGATTTCAACCCACCTTTTTTCCCCTTATTTTTCCACCTAGAGCAATTTTGGCAAATATATACTGTATATTAAAAACTCCAACCTGCTGCTTATTTGCCCATCAAAGCAAAAGTTGTAATGCAGTATTGATGGAGATCCTAGCTGAGCTTTGCTACCTTTATCAAGATAAAACAAAATGCAATACCCACTCAGAGGGTTGGGTGGGGTATTAATGACTATCACCAGATTTTATTTAATGAAATAATTTATTTTGGAAATATTTTCCCTTTTATTCAACATATGTAGGATCTACGTGAATGAATTTTTAATTGCAATTTAGGTCTTCTGACATCTAAATGGCCTCTTAGTCTGAAGCCAGAATTGGATTTAAGAAGCCCACAAACACAGGTTACTTAATATTTTTTTAAAAAAGTATAAACCATGATTTAATACACTTAATCAATTTTATGTGCAAAATAATTCAAAGAAGAGGACAAAATATCAGTCTAGTTTTGTTGTTGTTGTTGTTGTTCAGTCGTTAAGTCGTGTCCGACTCTTTGTGACCCCATGAACCATATCACGCCAGGCCTTCCTGTCCTTCACTGCCTCCCTGAGTTTGCTCAGTTTCATGCTCATTGCTTCAGTGATACTATCTAACCATCTCATCCTCTGCCGTCCCCTTCTCCTTTTGCCTTCAATCTTTCTCAGCATCAGGGTCTTTTCCAAACAGTCCTCTCTTCGCATTAGGTGACCAAAATATCTGAGCTTGAGCTTCATTATCAATCCTTCCAATGATCAGTCAGTGTTGATTTCCTTTAAGATTGACTGGTTTGACCTCCTGGCAGTCCAGGGGACTCTTAAGAGTCTTCTCCAGCACCACAGTTCAACGGCATCAATTCTTCAGCACTCAGCCTTCTTTATGGTCCAGCTCTCACAGCCATACATTACTACTGGAAAAACCATAGCTTTGATTATGCGGATCTTTGTCAGCAAGGTGAAGTCTCTGCTTTTTAATATGCTGTCTAGGTTTGCCATAGCTTTCCTCCCAAGGAGCAAGCGTCTTTTAATTTCATGGCTGCAGTCTCCGTCTGTGGTGATCTTGGAGCCCAAATAAATGAAATCTATTACTGCTCCCATTTTTACCCCTTCTATTTGCCAGGAATTAATGGGTCCAGATGCCATGATCTTAGTTTTTTTAATGTTGAGTTTCAAGCCAGCTTTTGCACTCTCTTTCACCCTCATCAAGAGGCTCTTTAGTTCTTCTTCACTTTCTGCCATTAGGGTGGTATCGTCTGCATATCTGAGGTTGTTGATGTTTCTCCCTGCAATCTTAATTCCATCTTGTGATTCTTCCAGCCTGGCATTTCTCATGATGTACTCTGTAATTTGAATGTTATTATTTTCTTGGCAGAAATGGAGGATCAAATTTATTTACTATTTATTTTCAGGGCTTTTATGTGGCTTACATGCCACTTCAGTCAAAACCAACTGTGAGTGACATAGCCTAACATTTATATTAAAATTATTAATAAAAAGTAGAGGCTAAAAGACAGATAACAATGTGCCAGAGATAAATCCTACATTTATTATAATCTACATTACTGTACAGGAGGCATAAGATCATATTCCTCCCCCAAAGTCCTGTTGAAAAAGCTAAGTTTTGATGACCATTCTGAAATCCAGCACAGGAGGTGCCATCTGGATCTCAGGAGGAGTGCTACTGCTAAGAAGAAGCAATTGAAAAGGCCATTTCCCAGAAGTAAGGTTTCAGGGAAGAAATAAACTACCAATTTAAACTACTAATAAATTAACAATGGCTACATTTACATCCCATAAAGTAGTTTATTGCCAGCTAGTGCCAAGTGACTCAATCTGTAGTCAAATGAGAGCCAAAACTAGCCTGATATTATTACTGGAGTAGAGTATTCTCACATTTTGCTGATTCAGATTACTAATCTATATGTAAGGAGAAAGGAGAAATTCCTTCACTTTTTTTTCAATGTGCACATGAATCAGGAAATGGAAAACAGTTGTATTCTGATATCCATATTTATTTTTTTTAAAAATGTTCTGTGCAATGTGAAGATTGAACAGAGCAAATTAAGGTTGGAAAAAGTAGACAAAATTGCACATAACAGATTGCTCATCATTATTAATAGCAAAAAAGCAAGGTGATATCTTTCCTTCGTCCTGTGATTTATAACAAAGTTCAATTCTGTGTTATTATAAATTTAGATAATGGCTTGTTCTAACCAAAGTTAGTTAACATGAGATTATCATATGAATATTTCTTGATTAATTAATCTTCAAGTTTATACATAATGCAGAACAGTCATGGATTAGGTAGGTCATCTAAACAAGAGTATTGTTCTTATAGAACCAGGTTGCAGAACCAGGTGTATTTCTTAGGTTTGGAATTTCAGTTTCCATCAACCCTGGCCAGCAACAGATATAGTCCAAACCATCTGGAGGGCAGATGAATCCTGTTCTTTTATAGTTTATTTCTTGGATTATTCTCATTCGCAAATATGTATTACTAGGTTGCCAACTAACCCATTACATTACTAGTTTATTATGAGTGAGCTCATATTATGAAATCAGAGTCTTGAAGCCAGTGCAGATTTGACATGAAAAAATTGTTATACGTCCATTTTCTATTAATTGTATTTATTTATGAATGTCATTGTCTGTCTCAGACCATCATATTAGGCTTGTCTGTAATTTGAATTCTGTCAGTATTCTCTTCTTTTTCCTTAAGATATAATTATATTTCTGAATCAAAGCAACCATTGTGTCCCAAAGAATAGTAGGGTAGTTGGTTCTAAACATTCAATACTGAAAATGAATGAATGAATGGAATTTGTACTGCAGAGAATCAATTTCATGCTAGTTATTTTTTAAACCTAGAGCAGGGTTGGTTGGTTTGTTCGTTTTTCCACCAATTTTGTGGGTATAGAAATTGAGAGGGCAATTTCCTCTAATTTCTTAGAGAAAGGAGAAATTCTCAACAATTTCTCAAGGGCAGGATTCCCCCTTAGTGGTAACCGTAATACCATTACTAAAACCCCAGTGGAAGCTGCTGTGTCATGATGTCTTCTCTAGGAATTTAATTGATTGGAGAAGCCTGGGAAGCTGCAGACTACTAGAAAAATGAGTTTACAATGTATGATAGGATATTGACACACACACCTTTGTTACTCATCATTAAATAAGTAGAACGTATTCCTCAAAAAGGGGGGGGGGGTTGTTGGTTTGTTTTCTAAAGAAGTATTGGTTCAACACTTTCATGCTTCTGTTACTGGTTTTCTTCCAGCAGAAATATGGCAGTAGACGGAGCATAGAATTACAGAATGACTTAAGTCAAACCTCAAAGATGTATTCACCCTTCAGAGATTCCTAAAGATCTAGTCAAGCAGTATTTATGTATTCATAAAAGCCTCCCAAATATTATGGGCATTCTTGAAAGCCTGATTTGATAATTTACCATCGGCTCTTTTAGAGTGCCAGTTTTATAAAACCTCTCAGAAGTTCTGCCTTTGTGAACTGGATGAGATGGAACACATTCTTCTGTGCTGTCACATTTACTCCAATTTAATTCAGCTTCTATTAATTCAGATTAATTTTACATTCAATTATTTTTAGCTGACTCTTAAGTTTGCATTTTTGCTTCATACCATAAAGGACTCACATTATGATTGTACAATCTTGACTTGAGCCAGGTTTTTGAAATAAGTCAGGATATGTAAATCTATGTTGATTATTATATTACCACTCCTGTATATTTTACTGTATTCTGGATTACGATTGATAAAATTTGATTTGATTTGGAGTAGGAGAACTGTTGTTTCTTTGTATGTCTAATTCCATTACAAAAGGATTTACTGCAGAATATTTTCGTGATAGTCATTTCTACACAGTATCTTGGTATGTGAAATCTCTAATTTTTGGTAACTTTTTCACCACTAGTTCTAATTCCTCTAATTTTCAATGCATACTTTTTTTTTGTCTCCACTCATGGGTAATCACTATTGATTCTGTTTCTTTAATTTGCAGCTGATGTTCAGTCTAATCAGGAACATTTAATTTTAATGCACAATTCACCTTAAGATACTGATCTTCAGTGTAAAAGAAACAAATGTCTCTTGGCATTTTGAGCATACTCTGTTTCTGAATGTCCTTTTCTAATAATAATCTCAATTAATTCAAGGTAGCAACAGATGTTTTTCCCCGTGTTTTGCTGAATGTGTAGAAAATTTCAATTGGATCTTTTTCTGTGAATATTAGAAATAGAATATGTATAGTCTATGCTAAAAGCTACCTCCAAAGCCATGGCAGCAGAGTTCTGCTTCCATAATAAGAATTCACCTTATTTTTTTCCTTAGCCCCCTTCTCCCAAATCTACTCTACCAACTGTAGTAACTGTCCAGAACAAATTGGAGGAAAAGCCAATGGATGCAAAGTAAAAATTTAGTCCAATAACAGTTTCTCTTCTACTTCAAGATGGCCATCTGCAGATGCATCCCATTGTCATGACTTGGACAAAAGTATATAATGTCTTTTTTCATTATTTTCTTTTAGCACAAAAGCCAAAAGTGAAGATTGTATTTAAAATTACAAAAACGCAGCCATGTCCACCTCATGGGGCAATACATAGTTGTCAGAACTACAGTCTCTGTAGTCTCTGACACAGTTTTTGAATACAAACTGAAAAATAAATTAGCAAATTAATATATAATTTAATTGGCTGTCTTGACATTCACATAGTCAGTTCTGATCAGCAGTGTAGCATAGGAGAATGACAAAGGTCATATTCTAAGGAAAAACAACAAAGCCCTCCTAGTCATTATTTATTTATTTATTTATATTTCCAATTTAGATACCACCCATCTCACGAAAAAGTGACTCTAGGCAGTTCACAATAACACAACAATAAATATTAATTAAAATACAATGAAAACAATATAAAAATACAGTAAAAATAGAATAAAACCAAACACATATGCAAATAATAGTGATGTATAACTATTCTGAAATTAAATTAAAAAATAAACAAGCTAGCTGGGAGTTAATTGCAGTCACAAATGTGAAATAAAAGATATGGGACTTTGACGGAGTAGTGTCCATTCAGATGACTCCTTTACGATCTTGAACTGAGCAAAAAGTTGATTTAGCTTTTGCTAATGTACATTCTATAGGTTTTTAAAGGTTTTCAAGTGTTTAGTTCTCAAAAAGCAGATGCCATCCCCCAGAACAAACTTTTTTTAAAAAAAATGTATTTTCCTGAAATGACCATTGATTTTCCAAAATTTAATATTCCAATTCTTCCTTCCACAGATCAGATAAATAACTGATCCTAGCTTTCATTTCACCTTTTAATAAGTTTTTAAAAATTGTGGGTTTCTATTAAAGTGCAGCATTTCTTAAAGAACTTGAATTTACGAGTGCCTCAAGACTGCTAAAGCACCCAGGCCATACTTTCTAGGTATATTGAAGGCAAATCAGACTCAAAAGCTTAAAACAACTATTGAGAATCAACTGATTTAAAGTATTGATCCCTTGTTAGCCCAAGTATTCCAATAGAATATCTGCCCCATTATTTTCAAATTTGAGTTATACCACAGTGCCCCCTTTTCATGTGATTCGGTTTCAGAACTAGCCACTTACCTATTAATAACCAAATATGCCTAGCAGCTTTCAAAGTACAATACAAAGATCCTAGTTTAGAATACATAGACCCTAAAGCTTGCCAAGATTTCAAAGATTTTACACATTCGCTCTTCAAATGGACCCAGAGAGGAAAGTAATTGTAATAAGTCTCATTCCAATTAATTAATCAATCAATTAATTAATTAAAATAAAAGCCCAATTATATAGCTGAAAATCCTTATAAGGTGATTGCAATTTTGCCAAAGATATTCTAGAGGCTTTAACCTGCTGTAAAAAATTCTCATTGATTTATGTGTGTGAAATATCTAATAAGAAGTAACATTATAGTCTCTCTTAAAATGTACATTAATCTTGATGTTACTCATTTTAGTAACAGTAATCTTATCCCAAAGACATAATGGGGGTTTTAACTGTCAAATTACATCTTTTGTAATTCCATCTATACCTTTGGAAGTATTTAATTCAACATATTGTGATAAAAGTTAAGAAGTAAAACCCAGGTATTTTATAGAATTATACAAATTGTAATTCCTAATCTCTTACAATCATCTATAGATATAGTAGTACCCAAAGGCAACAAATTAGATTTATTCCAATTAATAGTGTAACCAGGATATAACATCAACTAGCTTTGGTAATTACATTGTATAATTATTAAAAATAGTCATAATATCATCTGCATACTGTATATGGCAGACCTAGACATGGCTGTAGTCATGTAATCCCCATGCTATATTTTATGAAAATGTTGGTAGAAATCTAGGAAGCACTCACGCCAATTTGTATTTTTTTTAAAAAAGCAGTGTTTCCTGTTGCTTCAGCTACTTTTTACTTAACCACACAAAAACTGGAGTAGCTGCACAGTATACTTATGCAAGAAGTAATACTTGATAGCAATGCATTAATATGCTGAAAACAGTAAAAACCCAAAATACATCAACGTAATATCTATCAACATTTAATTTTTTATTTAAAGGCCTTGTATACTACACCATTAATGTGATTAGTGAGAAATACAGCTTTGGAGATATATACAGATAGCTGTAACACTGAGTGAATCAACTTAAGGGCTTATTAATCAAGCAAAATCAAACAGACTGAGGGACAAAAAAAATATATTGAGAATGACAAGTTTATTCATAGCTTGAAATCTTTAATATTATTGTATATGAAATTGTTCATTAACTGCTCTTTTTTTAAAAAAAAAACCTTTCGTTCCTGTTCAGTTTCTAATGTTTCATATTAACTCTGAGGCATATTTCCGGCTTAGTGTTCCATCATCTTTTCAACAAGTGACTAAGAACATAAAACTAGGTTTGTATGGATTCCTACTGGTACCTTATTAGACAATGTGTGTCTGCACTACTACCTATGCATCATGTTAAAATTAGATGTGCTGTTATATCTTTCAAGATCTTTATATTAGTTGGCTATACAGTAGACTTGTTGCTACACTTGAGTTTAACATCCTGAAAATAATCTTTTGAGTTTTTAAAAATTGCCCTGAGTCCCATCCTCATTTGCCACTGAAAATAACACCACTGGGATTTGGTGACAAGCCACATGGTTGACGATTTTAGCCTTGCCACTTGCTACTGCCGACTTGTACATAGAGTCTCTGACTTTGTGCTTTTCTGCTCATTCTTGCTACCCCTTGGAAATGGTTATAAAAGAAACAATGGTTGGCAAGTGTCCTGCGTAAAACTGCCTTTGCCAATCGCTGCAGCCACAGCAGTGCATTTGATAGACACAGTAGAGGGCATAAACTATAAATATATAAACAGTTATACAGAGAGAGTCTAGAAATTTTAGTATTTTATAATTTGAAATGATAATGTTCATATGTTAGCAGATATCCGAGCAATAAGGATAAACTAAGTGACTATATGCATCTGAAAAATAAGTGGTTTCAAATAGAGCACTTTGTTTACCTACAAAGAAGTTGCATATGTATTGCTTTTTGGATAGATAAATTAGGAGATGACATAATAAAACAACTTGAGAAATATATTTTAGATCAAGAAGCCAGCTGATGGATCAGATGTTCACAAGAGATGACCAAATGTGGCAACTGATAGATTGCTACCAGTTGAAAGGAAGTGAGACAGAGAGAGAGAGAGACAGAGAGAGATTGCAACACAGTGAGTGAAGGTCAACTAGATGTGATATGTAAGATCCATGATATTCAAGATCTGTTTGTACTTGGGAGAGGAGATAAGAAAACACTCAATAGCGGATGAAAAAGTGCCATTTTGGTTTGCAGTTTAATCTTTCTGCTATGTTGTTTCTTCATTAAACTCTCTCCTTTTCTTCATTTACACAAAGAAAATATGAAAACTGAATGCTTACAAAAGGAGGCTTTAATTCCATTGTTTTGTTTTGTTTAATGGTAGTTTTCGACATTTAAACTTTGTATTATAAGTTTGTTACTAAATATGCCAAGTTTTTTTTTAAAATTTGGAAAATAGGTTTATCTTCCAAAATAAACTAATTGAAATTATTAATGCATAAAAGGAAAGTGTGAAGGTCAGTGACAATAGGCAAAGTTTATTTCATCATGTTAGTGAGAATCTGTTGCTAATGATAACAGAGTATCAACTGTGCTTTCAAATATGTTAGGAATAAAAAAACAACCCTTTTTTCTGAATAAATCATATCCCCATATATTTAAGTAGGTTTTATTTTATAAATGCTTCAGTCAGTAGGCAAAATGGGAATTGTATTCATAATTCAAGCCAGCTCAGAGTTTTCACCATGATTGTGTTATTTTTGTTTCTGCTTTCCAGAACGATTCAACGTATATCTTATGCCTACACCAAATTTAGATATCTATGGTGAATGTACAATGCAGATCACACATGAAAACATTTATCTCTGGGATATCCATAATGCTAAAGTTAAACTGGTCATGTGGCCTCTCAGTTCTTTGAGACGATATGGGCGTGATTCAACATGGTTCACTTTTGAATCTGGAAGGTAAGTATCAGTTCATGGAACTCTAATAACATACTTTACTTTCATAGAATTGTGTATTATTGCTGAGGTCAGCCTTGTCATGGTACAATGTAAAATACTTGCTTCAGTGGGCACATTCAAGAATAGTTGCTTTTTACCTATCTCCAGCAAAATTGTGTCTGTAGGTTTAAGCTTTTTTTATTATTATTATTGATTAATTTGCAAAAAGTACAAAAAGTCCATTTGGGTGGCATTGTATTCTGGCTTTAAGCATTTGGGTTTGTCTGTCTGGTGATGCCATATCTCTGAAACATCAGCAGAATATCAGTTTTTAATAGTGTGTTGACTCCATTTTTTACATCCCATTATAAAACTCAACAATGGTTGACCAGACACACTAGGATTCTTAAGATTTTTTTGTTTGTTTGTTTATTGACTGTGATTGACAAACACTTGTCAAATAAATGAGTGACATAAATCCATGATGCATGGAGAAAAAATGAGAAAAAGATCTACACATTCAAGTCTACCATCCATCTAAAGTGTAGCCCATAGTAGGTCTGTTGCAATTAAGATAAAATCTAAAGTCCATCCAAATTTGATTGAATTATGGTTCCTGCCTCTGGTGTTTCATTATTTTAACTTTATCTATGATCTTTTGTAACATGCTATTGAAGAGGCCTTGTTAATCCACCTCTCTATTGTTAAGTTATCTAAAATTTTCCAATGTTGGACAATCATTATTTTAGCTGCTCAGTTTAATTAAATAATAAATTCCTTGTTTTTAAGCTTGAGGATAAATCCTGTGAATAAGTGCAATAACCCTAACTCTGAGGACCATTCAATTAATTGTTTAGTAATGATGCTTATCTCACCAACATTTTTACACCAAAAGGGTATAAGTTTAGAGTCCTTGAGGTTCTCTGAGCTTGGTTGTTTTCTTGCAAACATTTCATTACTCAGCTAAGTAACATCTTCAGTACTAGAATGACATGGGGTTTGCTCTCTGTTTATATACAGTGGCGTGCCCTGCCAGTGTTGGTGGGTCCCCCCCCCCCCGTTCCTTGATTAGGGTATTGTTTACTGCTTGATTGTATGTCTGGTGATAATCTTGGTGTTAATCTCTGCTTATCTGGGTGATGATTGCTGGTGAGGAGAAGTTCTGGTCTTTTGTTTCCTTTTTATTGTCTCTTTTGAATAGTGTGTATGTTGTTTACCTCTATGTGCCTGTTGATGGCTACCTTGTCTGAATACCAAGCTTCCAGGACTTACCTCGCATTTTTTAGATTTAGCTTGGTCTAAGTTGCTGACAGTTTACCAATTGAAACTATGCTTATGTTTGTCCATGTGTTGTGAGATTAAGGAGTTTTCATCGTGTCTTGTGACTGCTACCTGGTGTTCATGGATGCACTCTGCTAACCTTCTGCCTGTCTGTCCTACATAGTGGTTGTTACAGTCCTTTATCAGAAATTGCCTGACCTCTCAACCTACTACAATATAACCAACACAAGCTATGAAAAGGATAACACTGCCATATATTAGAAACGTCTCAGATACAACCAACAGACTTTTACAACCACATGGCATCTCCATAGCACACAAACCAACTAAAGCCCTCCAAAACATCTTAAGTAAACCAAAAGACCCAGTAGTCCAAGAAGAAAAAACAGGAGTCATCTACAACATACAGTGTAAGGACTGTAATAACCTCTATGTGGGGTAGTTATAACCACTGTATGGTTCCTTATTGCTATAGAAATCTTTCATTCTCTAAAGGTTATATCTTCTCAAAAGTTTCATTTGCCATAGTGATAGCATGGGAGTGTGGGGGAGGGTGTGAGGGGGATGTGTGAGGGTGCACAAGAGGTGCTGTGTGAGTCAAGGAGAGTGGCAAGAGGTGCCAGGCAGTCAAGAGGGTGCATGAGAGGCACAGGTCAGGGACAGTGCATAAGAGGCACAGGTCGGGATTGTGCAAGGAGGTGCGCATGAGGCACCATGCAGGTTGGGGAGGGTGCACAAGGGTGTATGAGAAGTGCCACATGAGTCAGGGCGGGGGTGCGGGTTGGAGAGGGTGCACAAGAGTGCGAGAGGTGCCACGTGGGTAAGGGAGGGTGTACGGGGGTGCAGCATGGGTTGGGGAGGGTACGCGAGGGTGTGCAAAAGGGACTGGATGGGTCGGGGAGGGCATGCAAGGGTGCGTGAGAGACCAGAGTGACAAGTGCAGAGGGGCTGGGGGAGGGTGTGGGGGACAGGAGACTTATCCTACAACTTGCTGCCTTCCCTGCTGGCTTCCCCATTGACTTTCTGGGGAAACCAGAGAAGTTGCAAATGGTGATCACATGATTGCAGGGCACTTGGCAACTGGTCATAAGTGCATACAGGTTGCCAAGCACCTAGATTGCGATCACATGACCACGAGGGTGCTGGGATGGCTGGAACCCCAAGGACCAGTCATAACCACCATTCATTCAGTGCTGTCGTAACTTGGAATGGTCAGTGACCGAAAGGTCAAGGACTACCTGTATATATTATAATTATAATTACATAATATTATAATATATCAAGGGTATATATTTATTTTATCAAATTTGGAGTATCATTTTGATAAAAACACTTTCAAACTTGTTTATTTTTGAAAAATGTTTTGGATGAAAGAACAATTGAAATTATTTGGCTCTAATATAGTTTCAAATTGGATGCGTCGTTTAGAAAGATCTTCCAAATTAATGGAATCATATGCCCTAACTGCACAGCTTGATAATATATTCTCAAATTGGTAATTCCCTAGCCTCCTGGCATGTGAGGTCTATATAAAATCCTTTTATTAATTCTCATTCTCATTCTTATTCTCTCTCTCTCTCTCTCTTGCATGAAAGCAAAAGCTTTATTTTATTTTATTTATTTTATTTTATTTTATTTTATTGCCAGTACCTTTTAACACATTCTAGACCTTTCACTGGGAAGCACTGAAATAAAAAATTGAGCCTTACAAGGATTTTCATTTTAACAGCTGCAATATATCTTAAAATATTGAATTATTTTTAACTCAACTTTTCATTTCTTTGTTTAATTTCTTCTGCGTAGATATATAGTTACTAATAAAAAGGTTCTTAGCATTTTTGGTAATAGTGTTCCCTAAATATTTAAAGTCAGTTGATACTTCCCTTTGAAATTTGAGTGGGGAGGTATGAAAAAACATCAAATGTGATTTGGGGAAATTAACTGATAGTCCTGACACCTCTGCAAACTCCTTCTTGATATAGTTAGGTGCACAGGAGAAGTATGAGAGAGTCAGAAACATAACATCAATAGATAAATTGAAAAGACATGACCTGGTGCCTAATTGTGTTCCATCAATCAGATCATTGTATCAAAGTGCTATTGGCGGTGCTCGTATACCTAAAGTGAATAATAAAGGGTAGCCCTGCTTAGTATGCCCTAAATTCATAATAGAATCTGAATCACAATTCTTAAGTCTTATTTTACTTATTTATTAATAGATTTTGTAGATTTATAGATCTTATCTGATAGATTAGTTTTGCTAATTTGTATGATATTTAATAGGATGGATGGATGGATGGATGGATGGATGGATGGATGGATGGATGGATGGATGGATGGATCTAGATGTATATTCTAGATGTATATTATATCTAGAACTGAAATCATATTGATCCATATGGATCATTTTACATATAATTGGTTTTAGATGGTTAGTTAATAATTTGGGGTACAGATTATAATCAATATTAAGAGGTAAAACGGCCATGTAGGATGTCAGTTCCTGAAAATCTTTACATGGTTTAAAGATCAGAATTATTTTACACTCTTTCCAAGATTGATAAGGGATCTACCAGATGCAGGGTATTGCATAAAAGTAAAAATTCAGATATTAAGATCTCTTTAAACTCTTTGTAAAATTCTTTAAGAAAATTAATTGATTAACACTACTTAGCAGGATATAATTAGATTCAACTCCGGATAAATGGGGGGAGTGGGGAGTAGAGTAGCGCATACTGTGCTAATAATCATATAACTGGCCAGAATTATATCAGATTGTTATTTAATTTGATGTGTAGAGGGAAAAATTGGCAACATTTTTATCCCATTAAACTTCTTGTCCCATTTGGCCTTTAATTGCTTTGCCAAGGATACCTCTTAAACTTACTATGCAGATCTGAAACCATTTGGAAACAGATGTTAACAGCAGAACCTGTTATCTACCTTACTATGAATTGAGAAATCCACATGTACTCTCTTTTGTTCTATAAATGATCCAAGAAACAATCTATATAAACGAAGCACCTGAGTTTGATATCTAAATATATATAGGTAGAGACCTTTGTGAAAAGGGCAATAGGAAACAGAATCTTTAACGGCTTCAGTTAAGTCTTGCTATCTGACTTTCTCCCATATTGGGAAAAAAAATACATCTGCAGCACTCCAAAGCAGGAGCAAGCAACTTTTTTGATTTTGGCAGTTTAAGGCCTCACTATATGAGGTGATGTCCGTTTTTTTAAAAAATGAATGAATAAATAAATAAAGATGTTTTTAGCCTTTCCAAGAATTTTCACAATTATTTTCTTTTCTGAAAATTGGGAAGTGGAATTTTCACTGATAGGTTTGGTGGGGCTGTTTCAGGCTACAAACGAAGAGTATGGGGCCACATGCAGCCCAAGGGTTTCCCACCTCTACCTTAAAGCTAACTGAGGACAAATATACTTAGCCAGGATATCTTTTGTGGTCAATTCCTCTGTTTCTGTAGTTATTGCCTGAAAGCATTCCAAATAACTGACATTTTTATGGTCAGCTGTTCTTGCATGATGGCTCTAGATTTGAATCAATTGTTTTAATCCTAATTTAATTAATGTATGTTTGGATACTTTAGTTTATTGTCATGGATGTAATACTGTGTGTTTTGCAGTGTTGTAAATTGACAAGAGTGCTTGTGGAGTATGGTGGTATACAAATTTGATTGACAAATAAATAGATAAATGGCTTCCAGGTTGAAACTATACCAACAAAATGATATTCCAGCAATAAAGGATTTTCAAGATAAAATCAATAAAAAACTAGCAGGAGCCTTATATTTTTATACTAAACTTTTTAACCTAGCTTCAAGCATCTTCATGGAATAAATTAAAGATTTTTTGAATAAAACTTCCAAAGATTATTCTGACCAAGTAACTGCATGGTTTTCTCTGATACTGTTAAATCAATGAAAAGTGGCAGAGTTCTTGCCCAAATGCTAAATGTAGCTGCTCAATATAAATGCTGAAATGTTGGCAGCAACGTTGGCACAAAGCCTTCAAAATGCATTACTCTCAATAATCTATCTCACACAATCTGGTTTCATAAAAGGACTTCAGGTAACAGATGATATCAGTTGGTTAATTGACATATTAGATATTCAATCAGATCATCATAGGCTGTTTATATCAGTTGCATCACTGAAGACAAATGGTGGTTATTCAGACTGCTTGATTCTCCAGACCTCCATTTAGTGCAGGGTTCCTCAACCTTGGCAACTTTAAGACAGGTGGACTTCAACTCCCAGAATTCCCCAGCCAGAATTCCCCAGTCCACCCATCTTAAAGTTGCCAAGGTTGAAGAACCCTGCACTAAATGGAGGTCTGGAGAATCAAGGTTTTATTGTACTTCTCACCCGCAGTGATGAGCTTCCACTGTCAACCATACTTCAGTTGATCACAGAAGCTGGTGTTTAAGCTGATGTGCCTTATTTCTTTTGGCCATTCCTAATGTGGAAAGCCATTTCTCCATTTCTTCAGATGCTGAAGAACTGCTCGGCTGTATGAAACAACTTTGTGCTAAGGCTTTTTGTGCAGTCTTTCTCTGTTGCTGCCAGTTTAGAATATCAAATAAATTTATCTTTCCCCAAAAACCAGCATTTTACTTTTTTTGTTGTCAGTATATTGTACCCAAATAGGCTAAATTAAATAAAAAAGGAATCTTCCTGTTCAGTAGCCAATTATGCAGAGCAACTGATTAATCAGCAGCATTTTGTGGTTATTCCAAGCCAATAAAGTTATGAGTTGCCTTAGTTTTCTGCCTGCTATCTGTATATTGAGTTTCAGTCCCCTATGAATGTAACAGATAAGTAGTCAGCATTATTCTGAAGGAAATTGTCCTTCATTATCCATTTATACATGGCAAAGAAAAACCTATAGAATGATAGATTATGAAAACAGGGATTATGAGTGACCTTTAGAATCCATTAAAGCAGGAAGGAATAATAAAGATAAGCAGCTCATAGTGAACTGGTCCTACATCCAAGATGTTCACTTCTTTTTTTCAAATTTCAAACATGAATCATGTTCACAGAGCATAGACATGAGGTGGTAAAACTTACATTTTTGTAGAGAACATTCCTTGATTTTAATGAAAGAGAAGCCAACAGATAACACCTGTATCAAATCTTCTAAAATAGATAAATGTTGAGCTGCCATATGCTTGTTTTCTTGGTGCTATTTCTTGTTCACTTTTAATGTGTTAATCTTCATTTTGATTTACAGGGCTTCTTTGCTTCTGTGACCTTTTTTCACCTTTAGGGCTTGTCGGCTGTCAATATGCCCTGATTAATTGCATTTCTTGCTCAATCTTTCTTGGCTTCAGTTTTGTTTTTATTTGTTAACCTTTGCTAACTTTTATTGTGATCTTTCATGACTTTAACCTTTACTTCATTAACTGTCCCATAGGGCTCTGTACTGTATTTTTATTTTTCTCAAATATTTCTGGCTTTTTCCTGTCATTGCAGCAATATACCTCTAAGTAAATAACTGTGATTCCATGCCACTGTTGCGTAGAAACATTTTAAGTGTAACTTTTAGAACAATTTTCAGGATGACATAAGGGGGCTTGTATATTTCTGTCATCAGCATTCTCATTTCTACAGTGTATATGAGGAGATGTTCTTCAGTATGGTCTCTGAGATTCACATATTGGTTATAGGCGTGCTCATTAAGAACTGAAGGGATGTGGTGGGTTCCACAGCAAGTTGCATGTTATACATTAGAAATGTAACAGCAGCGTTACAGTTGAAAGGACAGTCCTTGTTAAGAAATCTTTAGTGTGTTATATATGTATATTATATTGTAAATCCCACAGACTTTAATGGAATTTGTCATCTGAATCTTATATCCTAATTCTAAATCTCATTGATTGGGATCATGCATCTGCTAAGCCATGATTTTTCAAACCATGGATTGTTTGATATGTCCCAGTTAGCTGGGTTCCCACAATTCAGTAAGAAATAAATCATGGTTTAATGGCATGTCCACACAATATGCTGAGGCAAAACCAATAAATCCTATATGGGATGTTGGCATATTGGATGGTCCAGCTAAAGTCCTTAATTCATTTTGTGCAATTACCAAACAGTGAAGCCATTGTTTCCACATTCTCATGGCTTTCCCCAAATCAATACCTAACACACAAACATTAGGAGTGATTACTTGGGTATTTCAAAAATGTCTTAATGGCTTGGGCACTTCCTCCAATATTTTTATATGTTGCAACTCTAAAGGAGATTCTTGATTATTCACATAATCTTGTTTGTGTATGTGAGTATAGAGAGAGAGACACGCGCATACAAATTTAAGCATGCAAATTTGTGTGATATTACTTGAAAGTATTTCATTTATTACTTTAATGTTGCATTTAGCTTAAAAACAACATTAATATCAATATTGTTCTTACTTTTGCTAACAATTTGTAACTTACCCTCCAGGAACTTTGTTGACCACAAACTGTATATTTTAATGTGCGGGAAATAAAAAAGTATTAAGTACAAGTGAAATTTAATGAACTCTAATTAGATACACATTTCAATTAGATTAAGCTTTTGCCCTTATTTTACCCATTCATTGAGTATGCTCTTAAAGGCAAGATAGGTTCTTTGCCTTTAAAAAAAAAAAAAAACTTTTGAACTCCTGTCTTATGCTGTTTAAATTTCACTAAATAATATCCTTTACTAATTGACATAATGCTGCAATACTAATAAGTACTGAAGATCCCAGCTAGGCTTTTTTATATTATCAAGCCACTATAAAACAGAAACTCATCTTAGTATAAATATACATGTATCTACATTTTTCAGGATGTGTGACACAGGAGAAGGGCTATTTACCTTTCAGACAAGGGAAGGTGAGATGATCTATCAGAAGGTCCATTCTGCAACACTGGCAATAGCTGAGCAACATGAAAGACTGATGATGGAGATGGAACAGAAAGCACGGGTAAGACCCTTTCTATTATTGAAAGATAATTTGTTGGAAGGAAATAATTGTTGAAATAAAATCAAGAAACTTTATACCCTAACTAACTTAATTGACAATTATTAAAAAACTTATATTAGTTATATCAAACTATTCCTTGTTAAAATTATTGTTTTATTTATTAATCACGTTTATACATTCCCACCAATATTTTTTTTCTTCCTAATGAGGTGCAGGTTCAAAATGCATGTAATTGCATGTAAGTTTTGACTAAAATTATGCATTCACGATAACAAATCAGGACATTCAAAGTTTTAAAAGTGTGTTTTCTTTTCTCTATGTGGAATCAGGTAGATCCTTCTGTGAAACATAACCAGTGGTGGTAAAGATGTTGGGAAATGAAGCGTATTAGCTTTCAAGAAATCCCATTCATATATCCTTGGTTTGGTGGATCACTAGTTACCCAGATCCTCCTTATGTAGTTATTGTAAGCTGAACACTTAACTCCATATAATTGTAGAGCTTAATAGTTTAAAAATCAAGGAGTTTCCTATAGGTCATTTCTTAGCAGTTCTGTACTGTATATATTAAGCATCTAAGGGCCCACCTTGCTCTTTATTTTTATTCAGTTTTAAAAATCATATCAAGAAGTAGAAGGGTACTGAAAATGTTTAAATCATGAAGGTCATGTTTAATTCCAGGAAAACAAGGAGATTTTCAACAGAAAAGCCCATTTAGGGGAAAGTCAATACAGTATTCTCAGAGCAGGCATATGTTGTTGCACATTAAATTACTCTGGATTTCTTTTTAGTTTTCCTCTTGCCAGTTGTGAGAGTTGATCTAAAGAGCTCTGATAGAAAGGTAAAGAAAATATGGCCAGGTACCCTTTTCAAATATTAATTTGAATTTTATTTATTTATTTATTTATTTATTTATTTTTATTATTATTATTATTATTTAAATTTATTAAATTAGTTAATCATATATCCTTTTCTGATCTATTAAATACCACTTTAAAGTAACAAATGAGGTCACTCTACAAATCTATTATAAATCATACTGCTCAAGTTAGCTTCCATATTACTTACTGTCACAATTAGCCTAAATTATACAAATCAATAGTTGAAACCAAGTCACACATGGCACAGGTGCTATAGTGAAGCATAATTTACCCCATAGAATTCAGATATTGCTTGAAATTAAATATGTTATGTTATCTTAAGTCTCATTCACCACAAGTCTGCTATCAAGGCAACTCAACAAGCTTTGTACTGGCCTAATTTAGAATAAGTCACAATAACTATTCATGTGAAATATTGGAAAATTTGGATGCAAGAAAGCTGAAATATGAGTGCAATGTCATTATTATAAATCTTTATTAATGTAATGGAGGGGCAGGAAAAATGTAATGAATTTGAAGAAACATGGAAATCATGTACAAATTAAAGATATTCTAGACAAGCTGGCAGATATAACTAATGTGAGATAAAACTTCAAATTCCTATGTATATAATATGCTAATTTCCCATATTTACTTATCAATGTATACACTAATATATAATATATTTTGGCATGATTTCATGAATTGTGTTATGTGTAAATATAATTTAAAAACAAAGTCACACGTTGAATAAAATAGTAAAGGAGGAATTGAGCTTTTTTTTTTTTCATGCACAATAGCTAAAGATTTCTTTTAAAAAGAATTATTTCTTAATTAGGAAATCCTTAGCAGAATATCTCATGTATGACAGTAGTAATACTCCATTAAATGCACTTGCCCTATATTCTCTATTCCTGATGTTATGCTGACTTTGCCCAGAAAGGTTGTAAGGAAGAGGACAGAGCTAAGATGGTTATATTTTCATGACATCATCTTAAAATGCACGTGTAAAACATATGTACCTAGCAATGCTTTCCTTGTTTAAACTTTTGCAGTTGATCAAAATAAATATAATAATTAATATATGCTTAAAGGTTGTTTATTAATTGATTAACATGATGTTACATAGGTTTGAATTCATATACTGAAACAGACATTAAGGTTATGCCCTGATTAAGCACTGGCATAAATGAAGACCTGGATATTTAAGCTACAGTTTTGTACTCATCTATCTGGAAATAAGGCAGTGGGACTTATTTTTCAGGAGCCATACATGATTGACAAGTTAAGCAGGCCTCCTATTAATTAATTAATAATCAGAGTGAATCTCACAATCTCAGTCCACTGCAACTTTTGTTTGTATCCCCTCATGATTAGGCTGTAATAAAAAAAGTTTGGATGTCACTTTTATGAAACGCATTTCCATAAAAAAGGCTAAAGAAGAAGTGTCCAGTAAGACAGAGCGGCTGAGGTGGCAGAACAAACTTTGTACACTTTGTAATTTAGAAAGAATCAAATGGTTGCACACTTTGTAATTTAGAAAGAATCAAATGGTTAAGAGAGAACCGCTGTGGCTGCTACTACAGTGCTGTCATTGTTGGCTGCATCTTCAATGGCGTTAGTATGAGGAATAACAGTAGAAAGGGTAGGCTCGGGAAACAACCTGCTTCCCCCCCCCTCTGTAAATATGCCATCAGGTAACGTAATGTTCTCCATATATGTTCAGCTGTCTATGTATATTTCACAATATGTGAATATGTGAAAAGAAAAATGCATGGAGTGGGGCTCTCCATGGCAACAAGTGCATTTTTTTTAATTGGTTAACTAAGAAACAGTGAAACAGAGTGGTATGGCTGAGAGTCCTCTCACACTCTCTCTCGATGGTGTTTTGGGGCCAAAGGCACATTTGAAATGGGTATACCTATCTAAAACAAGTAGCAAACTTCACCTTCCTTTATAATATCTTCTTTGCAAGGAAGATTCCCCTCACCAGTTCTTTCTTATCTAATCACCTTCTTGTCTTCACCCTACTTCCTTTGCATTTAATTTTTTTTATCATGGAATCCATCTTTTGCTCTACCATATCTGCCATGGTTGTACAGCTGACTACAAGTACAAGGAGCACAGGTTAATGTAGAATTCCCGTAGACATGTAAATGCTGGAAAACAAATATTTCTCAGTGTGCTTAATTTCAACAATCATACTGTGTCTTACATTAGAAGAAAGTGGTGGAGACTTTCCCATCATCCACAATGAAAACAACAAAAAGATACGATAGGTCTTGTTGTTGTAAGGAGAAGAGATGAAGGAATAAGGAACAGAGGAAAAGCTTATGTAATTCTAATGCTTGCGTCTTACTCAGGTGAATGTTACAGAATCTGTGGTTTTGTTATCTGAATTGTGCTTGGATGATATTTGGAATCATCACAGTAGGCAAACTGAATTGTGTCAAAGGCCTAAGATTTGCAAGGCATAAGATTTAGGCCATAACTGGATTTATTTAATTGATACATTTTTTTCAGTTTATGTAGTCACCCAAGAAAAATCTGTTATTTCCCTTTGTATAAATAATGCAAGCAGCAGAAATAGCATATTTATAAGTTACCAAGGTAGCAATGAATTTGGTTTGTTTTGTACTGTCTTGTTTTGTTTCTTTATTAGACATAGAAACCTTGAAAGTCAATCAAGTGAGGACATTTTGAGTTTTCCTATAAACAAAAGTAACACTTTAGATTTTGATGTATTTGTTTTAGTTTTCAAATTATGCCCTAAGTAGAAATTTTAGCTGGCAGGAACAGTGGGGGAGAGAATGTTACTGTCCCAGTATGTTCGTCATATGTAATTGACAGCTTGATGCATAAGCAGTTACATTTCAAATCATATACAAGATACATATTAAAATTAATTTCCTGGGACATTTCTGCATAGCTAATATTGGAAGTCCATCTTTGTATATTATATATACCTTATAGTTTTGCCAAATATGTATATTTGTGCAATGGCAGAAATAATGGTCTACCGGTAATCCTTGGGTTACGTCTATTTGTTCAGCGACCATTCAGAGTTACGATGGTGCTGAAACAATGAACTTACAACTGGTCCTTGAAGTTCCAGCTGTCACAGCCCCCCTGTGGTTATGCAATCAAAATTCACACCAGCCCACATTCACGACCACCCAAATGATATGGTTTTGCAATAGCACTAGCATCCAGTAAGGCCTCTCACTTGCACCAAAGGATGCTAGTATTGCCTGTAGACCACTCGTGGCAGTCTCTCAATCATGCCACTGGCACCAGTGCTACCAACCAACCCACTCATGGCTGACTCCAATTGGTGGGAGCTGTCCGCAGGCATTACTAGCATCCAGTGATGTCATTTATGGGTCCTTCTACTGTGAACATGAAAGAGCTGCACCAAGTGGAGAAGCCAGCATGTGCCATGTGATGCAAGCAGGGCAACTCACTTCATCATAAGCCAAGCAAGTTGCACTGAAGAAGAAGATGGTCAGTTGCCACTAACAATCCACCTATAATCACAGAGGGCCCTATTGTAGCATGGAGTGTGGCAGCCATCTCAGGTGACAGATTCTAGGAGTCAGGAAATAATAATGCATTATAAAAGTGAGTTATGTGTTTCACCACTTGCCCTGAACCCTTAGGTATCCAGATGCTCTCAGTTACGGTGTAGGAGTACCAATCTGGTTGGCTCGTCTACATGGAATAGGAAGGAGTTCCCTCTGACTCTTGTCTCAGGCAGGAAATTGGCAGTTATTCAGTATGCAAGAACCATCATGATATTGCAGATTCTTCTCTTGAGCCAGAAAAGGACTAGTCATGTGAGTGATCAAGTGATAGATTTGGATAATAGTAAACACAACTGGGGACACAAGAGGATGAACTGCAGAACTGTTGAAAGTAGCAGTCCAATGTGTTCCATAACTAATTTCATTTGGAGTATTTATGTGCTCAGCCTTGATTAGCAGAGTGATTCTTTGCATTCCATCCAGTCTTGAATTTGTCTCAGTTAGTAATGATTTATTAGAGATAAATTCAAATAAAGGTAGAATGAAATGTTTTATACATATATATATATATATACATACACACACACACACACACACACACACACACACACACACATATATATATATATATATATATATATATATATATATTCATATTCCTGCTTAGACTGATTATTTTAAAAGCAGCCCCTCCTGCTAGTTTGGAAGTAAGACAATTAAAAAAAAATGTGTTCCATAAATATCAGTAACTGAGGAAAAATGTTTTCCATAAATATCAGTAACTGAGAAAAAACGAATACAATGAATTAAAATCTCACTGGGCAATTCAGAGTTGGATGTTAAACCTATTTAAGAAAAGAAGAGAAGGCAGTTGTGGCCCTAGGCCACATGCATTTCTCAGCCTGATTTTAAAACCCTCTGCCAGGGGTCTGTTCAGATCTCTTAAGAAGAGTAATCTGTCCCTTTTCTGGCAGGCTGCTGCTTGAAAGGGAGGGAAAAAAGGAGAAGTCAGAGAGATAAAGATCTGTCAACAAGAGAGAATTGTCTTGGTCCCTGCCCTCTTCTGATTCAGCTCAGTGGTGCTTTTCCCACTAATCACAGCCTCCAGCAGCTTAGTCTGAGGGAATGCAGCCTGCAAGTGAACAAAAATGTTGCCCACCTCTGCTTGAGAGGATATGTCCATTAGAACATAAAGAGATTGTGTTATATAATACAGTGACTAAAGGTATATTATGTCAAATAGGTCCTCAATAGTATCTTTCCTAATAAATTTGTGATAATATTCAGAATTTTGAAATGTGTTCAATGATGCAAATATTAATATTGTATTACCCGAGATGTCACAAATTGCTTGCCAGGGAGGAAAATACACTCCAATTTGCTACCATCTGATACAGAATATTTATAGTACAGAGACAAAGCAGAGCAGGGTGCACTCTGTTGCTAAGGTGATAAATAGCCAGCCATCAATATGTTCTTCATAGGGTAACATAAGCAAAAGACAGGTCTCTGCCCTGAGGACCTTACAGCTTTAAAGGGGTTAGAGGTGCCGAAAGAAGGAAGAAAACATAGAGAAAGACAGAATAAATAAACTAAAGAGAGGGACTGTGAGGAGTTACATTTAACATATATTTATGGAGATTAAACCGTATACCATGTCAGTAATCTCCCTGATGACGCAGCAACGTCAAGCCAAATATTAATTGGAATATTACTATATCGACCTTTAGTGTTCAGATTCTTGCTTTTATCTTTTTCTATTTAGACCAAAATCCTTTGTATAAATAAACGTTATAATTTCAGTAGCAAGAAATGGTACTATTATACTGGATGTATTTGTTTCTGAGAGAGAATTCTGCCCATCTGAAGGTAAAGTTTCTTCCATTGCTGCTTCTGAAGGGGAAAAAAAACTTTTGCTTTCCTTTTGTAGTAAAAAGATCTTTTGATCTTGGATATCATTTAGATAATGTATGAGATCAAATAGCCTATATCCAGCAGCAATGAAGCTTTTAAAGCTTCAGAAGCAGCTTTGGAGGTTGAAGTAGTGTTTCTTATTTGAAGTGAGACTCAAAGGGCATCCGTGAGCAATATACCAATGCTTGCAAGCCTCTCAATGTGAGCTCCAAAAAGGCTGGTGGACAAGCTTGTTATATGAAAACATATTGCAATGTGTGTCTGTGTGCACGCACACACATACATGCACACAGAGAGAGATCTAGTACACTGTGCCATGAGATCTTCCATAGAGCCAGAATAGTGTGTCGCCCAGTGGCCAACAGAGTAGGTTTGCAGAGCTCACAAGGCTGGACTAGAGGGCAACAGATAAACTTCTTCAACTGTTGCTTCCAGCAAACACATTTAAAACATGTTGCCTGTGATACAGGCGGTAGTTAAAAAAAAATCATCCATATGAATTCCCACCAATAGCCTAATCCTCCCTGATCACGTCCAGTTCCTTTTTAAAACCACCCAATTAGTTGCCTTTATCGCAACTGCTAGTAGTGAATCCACAGTTCAATTATAGTGTACAAAGTATACAGTTCTCTTGATCCAGAATCAGTTTCACTGTATGACCTGATTTGTGAAAGACTCCATTTTGCGTATCTTGCCAAACTGAGAATTGCCCATTTATTTTTACTGTTTTTTTTAACCAGTTACCAATCTATAAGAGCAGCTGTCCTCTTATTCCATGCCGCATGTTTAGGAGAGGGACCGCGTCAGAAAATCCATCTCTATAATTTGTGTTGAGTCACTTTTGCTTATATACTTGATGACAAATTGAAAGGAATATACATGAAATACATATTCATTTTCAAACATGAACAAAACTTGAAATGATGTAAATGATCTCTGTTTCCACAAAATAGAATTTGACATTTTTTTAAGTGTTCAGTCATGGGGATTAGGGAACAATAATTTTTATTCTAGAACCATGTAGGTAAATGTGATGGGAGCTACCAATCAGCCAATATATAGAACACTGCTTAAAGGGACAATTTAGAGGAAAATATATATTTTAAAGTCATACTGGAAATAAGGAAGCAACATGTAAACATGCTTTTTGTGGTTTCATGTGTCTGCACAAACACCCACAGAACTGAGGTCATCGGTGAAGTAAAGAGCAGCCTAGCAGTCTGTTAGACTCACTTCAGCAGAGCCCGTGAGCAACAACAGGAAAAATAAGCTGCTCAGCAAAGCAACTGAGGTTTTGCATTTATAAACTGAAAATTCAGCGTCATAGCAGTATCTATAATGCACATGCACAGTACGCACTTTTCTTCATAGAAGTCTGCCTGAAAAGAAAGTGCAACATTTACAGAAGATACAAGGATAAGAGCATTATATTTTGCCTCATATACTTTTACCTTGTCTGTAGCAAAAAATGAAGTGTTATCTACCAGAAAGTAGATAATTTTTTATGTCCCACATGTTTTTCCCACAGTTTATGAAAATGAGATTTACTGACATCTCCGTAGTTCCAGCTACTAACAGCATGGACAGAATCTGTTGCTTGTTCTCTTGACTAATGTACTCTCATAATCTCTGGCGGAGGTTTTTGTTTGTTCATTTTTAAGCAAGCCAGTCACAGGATATTGGAATACCTGAAACATTATAGAATTAAACTTTTAAAAAGGATATTTTGTTCTGACCCTGGAATTCTCAAAATTCCTGTTCAGAGCATGCAGTTCAGTCTGGAGTAAGTGTCTTGTTTGTAGCAGTTACTTATACATATTTATAAATGAGGCTTGCTTCTGAAAAGGAATTGACCATATGTAAAATGTGCAATAATTCTAAACTTTGCTTCAGTAAATGCTATTTGCGTTTGTATTCATGTGTAGTTTTTAATATATTTTTAAATTAGGGTTGTGGGCAGCATGGCTGTGATATGCAGACAGCACAGCCCAATATGTGCTTTTCTGTCATGTCCCTGTTGTCCTTTAATCATTGTACAATAGCTGCAGTAGGAAGACCACATGAGAATTAATGCTGTTTTTCTGAATCATTACCTTCTAATGAGATTGCTGCTTGCAAGCCCATGAACTTTGCACAGAACACTGCCTTTTAGAGCTGCCAATTCCCAGTTTTACTCAGCCTTACTCACAGATCCAGTCTGGCTGGGACAAAACCTGCAGATCACATTTATTCCTTTTCTTCTTTTCAGTGCAAAAGATATATCAGGGATCTCTTTTACAGAGATTGGAACTGGGAAGTGTACTTGGAATTTTAGAATCAATCCCAGAGAGATAGATTCATCTGAAATATATTGCAAGGTTTGTAATAGTTAACCAACAGTGAGAGGAGAGCCTATAAGCAAGTGAATAATGGAGAGGTGGGATCAGTTTTTTACATCTTTCCATCTCTCTGCAATCTCCTGGCTGCCCCTGCTCCCTGAAAAAAATCCCGTGGAAGGACTGATCCCTTTACCATTAATTACAGGCTCAAATTGCTTATGCCGTTTCTAAGGCACAGAAGAGTGCCATAGCCATTCTAAGATTTTAAAGGATACAAGGAGGGAGATTTGCTCCAGCAATGATTAAACCATTTCAGGCCAAATCAATATGGAATAGAATACAGTCAGGTCCACCTTCTCATCTCACATCCTATGAATGGATCCAGTCCGTTTTCCATAGAGTCATATGTTCCCAGATGTGTGGTTAATGTATTCCAGAGCCTAGAAGCAGGCTTCCTAAACACTGAAACTCAGGCCTGGTCAGAGTCACTTTAAACTACAGTGGATTGCTTCCTCTCTTGTTAATGGATACTTATAAAGACAACTGGCAATTAGTTTGTGAAAAAAATCTTATTACCACTGGCTTCTCACCTGAATGTCTAAGCGAACTGAGGTATAAGGATGCTGTAAGAATGATTAAAGGGAGGACAGAATATGGAGCACCATAAATTGGCTCAAGCCCCACACTTCTGTTGCTTATTGGTGGAAGGTGCTAACGATGCCCTGACTAGTTATTTACAAAATCTTATTTTTTACAAACAAAGATGGGCCTTTTCAAGGGCACACATTACTGTTCTCCCTCTGCATTATTGGAGGGCAGATAGATGTAGATTTCATACCTAGAAAAATTCTGCCAGTGTGGAAAGAGAAAAATAGAATCAGTGGCTCATATTCTCTTAAGCTACCCCTTCTGTGAGCAAGCCAGATACTGAAGGATAACCCACATATTAAAAGGTTTTAAGAGCAGTCCAGAGAATGTTACCTTCACTTATTGCTGAAGGTAAATAGATAATCATAAATTCAGTAAAATTGGTATCCCAAACACCATATGGTCATAATAAAACATCAGTCACCAAAGGCCTACTGAAACAAAACAATTTCCACTGCTCTGAGGAACATAAATAAGGAGGTTGCCTGGCACTTCTCCAGGAGTTCTACAAGTGGCTGATGTGGGTCTTCTGGGCTGTGTGGCCATGTTCTGGAAGTTTTGGTTCCTAACATTTCACCAGCATCTGTGAGCGGCTGGTCACGGATGCTGGCGAAACGTTAGGAACCAAAACTTCCAGAACACGACCACACAGCCCGGAAGACCCACATCAGCCATCGTATTCCAGCTGTGAAAGCCTTTGACAATACAGTTCTACAAGTGGCAACTTCAGAAAAGGATGTCCTTCAATCCACATCCCTTTGAGCTCTTAGAGGTATGGAATCCTAAACAGCTTTTCCCTGCTTGCACCAGTGAGCCAGGCAGATTCTATCTGAAGCAGAGAGTCTCTTAATATTCAAGAACCACATCATATATAGCTTTTTAGGACAAAGCCAGCATTTTGAATTGAACTTGGTAATTCCTGCAAACATCTAATGACCTGGCCACTGCATTTTATATGAACTGCAGTTTCTGTTGTCATCTTCAAAGGAAGTGCTGTATGGAGCATGTGGCAGGAGTCTAAATGTGGTGCTGAGGGCACGAGTGACTACCTTCAGGGCTTCAAGATTAGGTAGGGCCACAACTGGCACACCAGTCCAAGCTGGGCAACCCCCCTGCTGTTTCAGCAGGAACCTTGAATCCAGGAGGATACTCAAGTTGCAGTCCTCCTCCTGAAGACAGTAACTCCTCCTATAACAATCACTAAAGGTGTCAATGAACCATGATGTTTCTGAACAAACAGTAACTCCATCTTTCTCAGATTCATCATTCACTTGTTTTGGTCCACATCCAAACTCTCAGCCTCCAGACCCTGGGTCAGGATTTCCACAGCATATCCATTATTGTCAGCTCTCCCAATTATGGCCTAGGGTAGTGATATATAATTGGGTATTATCAGCATACTGATGATATCTTACAGCAAAACAATGAATAGTCTCTCCCACTGATTTCATATTGATATTACATAGCAGTAGAGAAAGAATTAAGCTCTGGGGCACCCCACATTGGAGAAATCATGGGCTTGACTGCTTATCCCCATTACTATCAACTGAATCTATCTGCTGTAGTAGGAGCAGAACCATTGTAATTTGGTATCCCTATCTCCCAACCTTCACAGACCATAGTCAATAGTATCAGAAGCTGCTGAGAGGTCTATAAGGACCAAGAGGGGTGCACTCCACTTTCTAGCTCCTGATGCAGTTCATCTACCAGAACAACTAATGTTGTTTCCACCCCATGTCTGTGTCTGAATCCATGCTGGGAGGGGTTTCTATATCATCCTCTGTAGCTGATTTCTCATCACCTTCTCCAACACTTTCCCCAGAAAGAGAAGGTTAGATATTGGGCAAAAGTTGTCAAGATAAGACTTCTTCAGAAGACAACTGCATTACCACTTCTTTCAAGATTGATGGCACTTCATCCTTTCTGAAAGAAACATTCATCACCTCTTGATTACAGCTACTCATAGTCCTCTTGGGCACCAGAAGTAGCCAGGAAAAGCATGGATCTCAGTAGCAGGTGGCAGAGCTCATACTATAAAGAACCTTTTCTACTTCCTTAACCTCCGTAAGATCAAACAAATCCCAGATAACATTACAAGACATTAACCCAGTTGTCACCCTAGACTCCAACCTAATGGCATCTACATTAGAATGAATATGAGGTTTTTTTACCCACACAGAACTTTGCAAGCATGTCACAGCAACCAGCAGGAGCATTGTACCAACTGCTTCACCCCAGCAGAGAGCATGTTACCCTGAATAGTTTGCAAACACGTAAGAGCTTAGAAGTGTGGACACTGTTGTATTCTAGAATGTGATCGGTTATATAGTGGAACTGTCCACCAGGTCATGGGGAAAATCCTGAAGTGTCCTCAGGAAGATTTTGTATCTATCAGGCACCTAACCCTAACCTGAGATGAACTATTTTATTTTTATTTATTATTAAATTTATATGCCGCCCATCTCCCCCAGACTATCCAAATAGGTCCATCATTCTTACATCAGTCAGAGGTGCACTGATGCAGCTCTTGGTTTATCAATTGGTTTTCTGTTGACGTAATTGAAAAATATATCCATATTGCTTTGTGTAGTCAGGGAGTTTAAAAACTAAATATATTGTAATAAGCTTTATTTTATTTTTAACTGATTTTTATTTCTGTATAGTAAAGCAAAAAAACCCCAACTTCTAAAGTTGGTTTATGTATTTGGTATAATAATGAATTTATCTGTTTTACAAAAGTTTAACTAATCTCTCTGAGTCTGTAGGCTCTGTGACATAGTTCTGAAAATAATATTCTTTGTCAGTTGAGTCCATAATTTTTCAGTTCTTTTTGGAACATCAGTGGATCCTATCTTCATCTGAAAAAATTACGATATAATCTGTATTCATTCTTTATTATCCCAATTTATATGCGACTATGCATTTTCTTTCAGTACAAGCCATTATGTGTTTCCTATTTCTATTTGGAAAATATTGTCCCACTTTTCTTCTTAATTGATCACTGTAGTTTCCATGTACTTTTCACTCTTTTCCTTCATCTTCAGTCACTTCCTTGTATGATTATCATGTTCCTGATATTTGTTATGAACTAACTTGTCAACCATGTCCTATTTCAGCAAGACAATAAATATATAGAGCAAACCTATGTGCATAGATCACCACTTATCTTAGGAGCTGTGTATATCACAGACATTGTTCCTGGAACATCACGTACAGTTTGCTTTGAGCAGATAGGTAGTTTATAGTGTTATGGAGATCTCTGTAATTCAGTTTTCCCATCCCTTGGACAATATCTGCAATTTTGCTTCCTTGCAGATATCAAGGCAGCTGCATATATGGATAGTTCATACTTCTACTTCTTTGGTAAAATAATACAGTACTCTTCTGAACAGCTTTGAAAGTAACCATGAGTGGATTGGCAAACTATTATCTTTTGTTTGCCTTTCTGTAAGGATGCCTCTTGAAATGCAATTGCAGTAACAAGTATACTGCTACAAAGGGGAATTATTATTATTATTATTATTATTATTATTATTATTATTACAACTACTGCTACTGTTACTATTATATTCTGCCTTTTTTATATATTTTATATATTACCTAATACTCTTTCCTCCTATTTTCCCCACAACAACAACCCTGTGAGGTGAGTTGGGCTGGCCCAAAGTTACCCAGCCAGCTTCTCATGCCTAAGGGAGGCCTGGAACTCACAATCTCCAGGTTTCTAGGCCAGCACCTTAAGCACTACACCAAACTGGCTCTTTGAAAATTTTAAAAACAATATATTGTCCTATTGATTTTCATCAGATTTTTGTCGGCACTAGTGGACACAATTAAATGTAATTAATTGTGAGTTAAATATATCTGTTTAACAGACTGATCATGATAATCTTAGCTTGAAACACATACGGCAGATAGACTGAAAAACAGGCTATGATGTGTTTTCTTCATCTTTGCAGCTTCAGACCACTTTGACTGAACCAATGACATTACCTAAGTCAATCTCACTTCCTCGTAGCGCATACTGGCATCACATCACTCGGCAGAATAGTGTGGGAGAAATCTACAGTTTACAAGGTAAGATGCTTGAACAGTGAAATGGCATGTCCATTAGAGTCCCCTCACAAATTGCTTACATCTGCACTGATGATTTTGTAACCATTTAAATTACTAAGGCATATAAATAAATGGATGGACGGACGGATGGATGGATGGACGGACAGCTTGCTTGCTTGCTTCTTGGCAACTAATAAGGAAGGGTTATATGGAATTTTATGGAGTTTTCCAAAGGAAGCTATTTGCTGTTAGAAATTTGATTTTGTTTAAACTGGCACATTCCCCACAGAACCTGGGTCATTTCCCACCATTGATAAATAGGTAATTACTGGTAGCACTTCGTCAAGTATAGAAAAAAAAAGTGTTCCTATCTTTCCCAGATTTGCTTGTAATTCTCTGAATAAAAGGTATCTGATAGCAAGCTATTTTTTTGTAAATATACACCTCAGCTAAGGCAATGTTTTATTGTGACAATAGAAGAAATCCCAGACTAGTTGTCTTTTGATCAGAAACATCCAAAAAATGATGGGGTTCATGTTTGAAAATGATAGAAATGTAGGCACATATGCAGCTAATTTTATATATGTCTTCATTCACCCAAGCCAGATAGAGGTCAACATTCCAGGTTGGACTGGACATAATGTCCAGTTTAATTACCTACATTACCTTCATTTCATGCTCTATATGTGCTCTCCTCCTCTCTTCCAATTATATTGTTATTATCTTTGCCTTTATCATCATATCGGTCTAATATCTGATCAGCTGACTGTACCATACATATGCACTTATTAACATACCAACATTAGCACAATAAAAATTATTACAGTTGGTAACACCTGCCAAACAGCATGCTTCTGTTATGGTATGTTAATAGGTGAGAATGTGATTATATACAGAAATCAAGGTACAGAGACTTGAGAGTTAATATACTGTTAATCCTCAGTTGAGATGGCTTTTTGCTGAATGTCTTCCTTGCAACAAAAAAATGAAATTACAGCGTTACAGGAGAGTGATGGCCTGTCAGAAACAATGTCTTTAGGTCAAATTCTCTTCCTGTATAAAATCGTATGGCCTTAAATCATCAGGGACATTCATAACTTGATGAAATAAAAACATACCATTAAAGATTAAATGCTTCTACTAGAAGGTCATTTTTGGTGGCTGCCCTGTGTTTCTTAAATACAATTCTGTTCAAAGTAATAGAAAAATAGAGCTGAATAGAAGTGGGTTCTCCCTCAGTTCCACCATTTTATTCTTAGGATACAAAGGTGAAGACATTTTGAGAATTTGTGGAGGTATGTATGTATTTATTTTTACAAGTTATATCCTTCTCTGCCTATAACACTCAGGTCAACAAACAATAAAAGGCAAATGTTTGCTGTACTGTACTTATTACCCTCACTGTTCATGGTCCCTGATATTGTTGGCTGAGATACCTTTCATAATTGGATGGCTCCATACATTTTAAAAACGATTCCAAAAAAGTATTGGGCCTTGCATAAGCCCAGCATCTCTCTGCTATTTATTAAAGCAGTCCATCATTTTTTTTAGTCTACTGTCTGAGTCTGAAGGAAAAGGTAGTTGCTGCTTTAAGAGTCATAGTAAATATCTAGCCCAGTTATAAGTTTCCCTCAGGCTCCCACAGAAGCCTTAAAAAAAAAATTGGGCAGTTTTAGTGAATGGCACGTGCTAAATTCATGTGCACATGCGGTCCAAATCACTTTGCAGTGTGGGCATCCTTACTTCCTACTTGTATGTTGAAGGCATGAAACTAAGGCAGAAGTGGATCTTTCCCATTGTTAATTTGGGCATTTTCTAGGTAGGAATGGACTAAGAAGATCTAAGGGTGTTATTTATTGACAATGACGTGGTTATGCATAATCTCCACTTTGATTAGCCACAACGATATGCATACCTTTGGAATATACAGTATGTTTATATAATCTATTTGAAAACCAAGAATCGGGTTTAGAAAACCTACAGATTGTGTTGCCTAAGAGAGTATTTAACTGTTTTTGATTAAGCTAAAACAATGTGAAGTAAGAAAAACAAGAAATGAAATGTTTAGTTCTCTTAAAAATACTTCTGTTCTTAAATTAACATCAGCAGGTGGTCAGCTCTTGAAAATACTGCAAAAGACAGAATGCATGTATATAGTTCAGCATGTGGTTTTATGTCTTAAAGGCAACTGATAAAGCAAAACACAGAATATTTTGAAGCAGACTTCTCAAGTAAACACAATATGTGAATACTGAGGCACGTTGAAATTGTTTTATACCCTATTCTCATTCTACTTATTCTACTATGCTACAATTCTTTTAAATAAAAATATTTTAGTGGAAGAAGAACACAATTCCCTCATTCCGCATTTCATAGTTGGCCAAGATGATTGACTGAAACTGCAGACTCATTTAATAACAATCCTCACTAAAATCTTACTCTTCAGTAGATATGTATCTGATTGGTATGGGGGCAAGGAGGTCTCAAGATGAAAGTACTTGAGATTGAGATTCTTGGCATAGGACAGTGAATAAATATATCATAAGGACATTAAAAAATGGATTTAATGTTTATTTATGTCAAAATCAGATATTTTATTATCTCCACTATCAAGTATACAATTGGTATGGGGGGGGGGGTCTTGTATTTCTTGCCTGAATTTACTGGAAGTATGACCCATAGGCTTGATACTGTAACTGATATATTTCTTACCTTTCTTAAACCATAACCAAATCTAAATTTCCTTGGAAAAGTATATGTTTGAGGTGTTAAATTATCTTTTAATATACTACCTTAGATATTTTTTCCAGAAACTAATAATTAATAGAACTAACATATTTGCATAACTAACTGTAGCACTTATTTCTTTTCTTTACATATTTCCTTTTCATGTTTAAAATCTGGTACTATATTTTTGGTAACTAATACAAAAAAAAAAGAAAGCAAATAATAATTTATAGCCTTTCTGTTTTCTTTAATGGCTGGTTTTCATAATGTAAAAACAAATTCATTACGTTGTAGAAGATAAAGTATTGAGAGAAGAATTGAACATAAAAGTGCTTTTATGGGACATAGAAAAATAATTAAATAAATGAGTGAAAACTATATTAGCATTTCAAGAGGGTTACTGTAGAATCATCATGGGAACTTAGTTTAATAGTATTGTACATTAAAAACAGAATTGCCATTTCTGTGAACAAAAGAAAAATACATTCTAATTTAATTTTTTGAAATAACATTGTTAAAATTTCCTAATTAAAATACAAAGGGAAAAGCAGTGTTATAGAACTTAATTATGGTTTTTCATTATCCCATTCATGGTTATAAAATGGGTGACTATGAAATATTAGATGCAAAAAAATATACGTGTTGAATTCTACAAAGTTTTGTTCAATTGCTATAAAATAGATTTATTAAGGGGTACTTAGTAAATGTATTTTATGGCAAATGAATACAGTTTTATGGATCAACATCTCATAATTCTTTCTTAGAATAGGAGATAGGAAGAACAAAGTTTTTGCTGAACCCTAAGGTACAAGTCATTATGAATAATCCACATAGGTAGAACATAAGATTTGTTTCTCCCTCTTGTAAAACCCCTCTCCAACATGACAAAGGTGGCAGAACTTCACAGTGAATGGATTCATGTATTGCATTAAGCCATAACATGTTTTACTTGCTTTGGACTTAATATGTTGCCTGAACCGATACACAATATTTTATGGTTTCTCAACCATTTATAAATCATGTGTGGCCGTTCGCAGCTTAGCATGATGTATGAACCCATCCATTATCTCTTTTAAACAAACTATGCTTATGAAACCTGCTTAATTGTCTCATTGTAATACTGCTTTGTTATATCAGGGAAATTTTAACATAGCATGGGAGAAAGGGACATCAACAGCCCTTATAGATTTCTTCTGATTCTCATCTACGTAATATTTATGTCTTTGTGTGATCTCATAGGCCCTGAGACCAAATTTTTTTCTGCATATTTGGAAATTTAAAATTCATAATTTATTTCATGTATAACCCACCCTTCCGTTAAAAAAAACTGCTCAAACCAGCTAGCAAGTATAAAATACAAACAGTGCAACTAAAATAAAATGTTAAAAGCCAAATCACAATTTCAAAGATGTTGATACCAAAATAAATAGTTAAAGTTAGGTGTTAAGGAATGAAATAAATCAACACGTAACTATCATAGGTAGTTGGCAAATGGCATTAAACAAGACACAAGCCCTTTAACATTAGCAACTGGGCCTACTGGAAAAGAATCCATTAAATGCAGATACTGTTCTTAAGCCCAGTTCAGTAAATTTAAGCCTAGTTGTTATGAAACTCAAGAAAAAAAAATAATTCTCAAATATATACTAGATGTATATATTATGTTACGTTACTGTATTCTTGGTGGCTGTCAATAGAACTCTTTCCAAATTCTGTCTAGTATGTTTAGTAAAGACCCTGATGATAGCAGTAATTAACAACTCAATTGAAATAATTCATCTAAGAGACAGTGAACAATCCTGAAATACAGGTAGTCCTCACTTACTGACCTCAACTGGGACCAGCAACTCTGTTGCTAAGCGACACAGTTGTAAAGTGAAACATCACATAACCGCACCCAACTTACATCAGTTCTGGCTGCAGTTGTGAAGCAAATCACCCACGGTCATTAAGAGTGGCATCCTGCCAGCTTCCCCATTGACTTTGCCTGTCAGAAGCTGGCTGTGAAGATCGCAAATGGTGATCACATGGCCTCAGGACACTGCAACTGTCATAAATATGCACCAGTTGTCAAGTGTCCAAATAGCAATCACATGACCGCTGGCACACTGCAACAGCCGCAAGTTCAAGGACCAGTTGTAAATCTCCTTTTTCAGCGCTGTCGTAATTTTGGTCACTGAATGCGCAGTCAGTAAGTGAGGACTACCTGTATTGCTAATATATTAGTCCTTTTTTACTGAAATTTTTCATTAAAATCTGAAATAAATAACCACATGGAAAAGGTTATAAAACAATGACTTGGAAATTATGTGCATGATTCTTATAGCCAAATGGTGTTTAGACTAAGGTTTTGTTTTGCTTTAGTTTTTAATTATACTTATTGTTTTGCTTAAGATAGTGTTATACTCTTCTAGCTTTTAATTACATTAATCAGTATTTTTTATTGCTGTATACTTTCAAAAGTAATTGGAAAAAAATACTGTACTCTTAATATGTTACCAATACACATAATGTTCTTTATCATTGAAGAAGATAAAAGACAAGAATTATTCCATTCAAATGCAAAATACATAGAGTTTAGAAGCAAAAGAAAAATGTATTGCACAACTTTACAAAAAAAAATCATATACAGAATATTAAAAGAATTGCCTTATTCTGCTCAGCTTTTTTAGGTTAATCCTGTGGGCATTTCCTTTGTGCCTATGTAGCTATCTGCAAATTAAAGTATGTTAAAGGAGTTGCTGGGGCATTCATCATTTTGGCATATCCACAGTTATGTTCATATTCAAGTAACTCTCCTAAGTGTATTCTTTCATCTCACTATCACACCGAAACAATGAAAACAATATAAAATATTACTCTATGGTTTTGTTTAGACAGCAAGATGAACCATGGCTTATCATGATGGTAATAAACTACAGTGAGCCTCTGGCCCCAGCCAGATGGCCACATTAAAGCTGGCAAAAAAATACAGTGGCGTATATTGTGCTACCTGCGGTAGTGATCCCTATTCAGCCGCAGTACCAAGGCTGGCAAGTGATGTCGTCCTGACTATTTTAATGCAGGACAAATTAAGAAATGTGATTGGTGGATTCTCCTGACTTATTTTTCCCTTCCAATCACTTACCAGCAAGAAAAGCAACCACCAATAGCTGCATTTTACATATGTTAGGATAGGATAGGCAAATGTAGGAAGGTACTTAGAATAGGCAAATATTGTAATAGGCAAGGATAGGCAAATTCAAATAGGCAAGAATAGGCAAATGTAGGAAGGTACATAGAATAGCATGTTTAGGCCCCTATCAAGTTGTGCAGCTAACAGAGTTCAGATGTTGAGATGCTTCTTGCCTGTTTCATGTCATGTCTAGTCCTCTTCTGAAAGCGTGCTAAGCTGTGTCCAAAAAATAGCCTCGCTGACAGATCACAGGCCTGAAGGATCACAGAGTGAACCAGGAAGGAGTAAACAGTAATAACCAGTGTTATAAGGGAATGGCAGTGCTGTTGAGCAGCCATGGCCAACAGCACCCAGAAATAGTAGAAGTCATTTTATAAGTGCATAATACAATTTAATATATTTTATTATGTAATTTATTATGCAATTGCAGGATTCAATCAAGTTGATTACAGCATGTGTGTGTGTGTGTGTGTGTGTGTGTGTGTATGCATGCATGCATGCATGAATGAATGAATGAATGAATGAATGAATGAATGAATGACAGAAAAACAGTAAATATAATAGGGTCTAAAATAATTAAGAATAAAAATACTAAAATAAATCAAAATAAAATACTATTGTAAGAAATTCCAAATCTAGGTAATGGTGTGGCATACCATACAGATGGTGGCACAAAAATGGGCAACTTGGGTGGATATTTTTGAGTCCTTGTCCAAAAGAAGTAACATTAAATAAAAATCACATTTCCTACCTGGAAATTTCTTCAAGATAGGATATATAAGAGTCTGTCTAGAGTCCTTATATAGGAAGCAATAAAGTAGCATGTGGCTTTGGGTTTCTGTTGAACCATCACCACCTGAACACAACCACAGGTGCATAGGAGTGCCCTTAAAATGTCCAAAAAGGACTCCTGGAGGCAAAGCATCCGTCCTGGCTAAGGTGAAGGCCTTATGAAATTTCAGAATTGTAATGGATGATAAGTAAGAGGTTGCAATGAACCCTTTTGGGAGAAGATGAGAAATACTGGGATGTAGCTCCTTACTAAAATTACTTAAATGCAGATATAGAATGAAATAATAATTACAGTCAATATGACTGGTGATAAAAAGAGGTAGAGGCAAAATGGATAGGTTGGAGTTAGCTAAACTGGCATAGGAATAGTCAAGTAATAAAAACTGTGAAAAATATGGCTTGTGAAACTTGTGGTATATTCATTGAGGCCAAATCAGCACTACACACTAGATAAAACCCAGCTCTCTTTTCCAGTTCAAATCAGGTTTCTGTCCAGAACAGGACTAGTGTTCTATCAAGAGAGCATTAAAACCTGTTTAAAAAACATTTCTAGCACTCTTTCAAAAAAGTGCTAAACCCATTTATCTAAGGAGCCTGCATAAGACTGACAAACACTTTGGAAAGTACCGTTCCAACGTTATGCAGGCAGATGCTTCTGCAGAAGCCATTTATCTAATATTTCCCCGGCAAAAATGTTTATGGAAGGTAAGGCCCAGTGAATGGAATGGAAAAGGCTCAACCACAGTAGTCTAAAATAGATAATGTCAACCACACTGTCAATTCAGCATGCTAAATTGTGTTCATGGCAGAAAGTATATTGGGAGAAGAGAGAAAACTATGTTAAAATTGGAACAGCTACGTATATAGCTTTAAATTGCCTGAGCTGTCGGCTAGGGATGAAACAGGCAATAGCATTTGTTCTTTTATTTATTTATCTATTTGCAGTTCTTATGTGTGACTACAGTCCAAAAATCTCTGGCTCTGTACAATATCCAAATATCAATTCAAAATACATAAAGACATCAATACATTACACAACTGCTTAAAAATATTATCCCACCCAAATGTCCAGAATCCACAACAGTCCTTTCAAATCATGAATTAAAATCTCAGTGGAAATCTCCATCTTTCCTGCCTTCCCAAATATCACTGGGGAAGTACTATCCAAAACTCAAAGAGACAAAACAGTGACTGAAAACCACTGTTTCTTGATCTATCCTCTGAACCTCAGTATCCCTCAATATGGGGGGACCCTCAATATCCTACTTGATACAATGGACTGGATGAGTTGATTCCACTTGGAGATGGTCTTAAAGATATCTGGGAACCAAGCCATAAAGGACTTCATAAGTTAAAACACCTTGAGTTATGTTTGGAACCCTATTGGAAGTCAATGCAGTGCCCATAAAACTGGTAATATATCTCATCCACCAGCAAACAGTGTAATGCTTTTTTGCATCTACTACAGCTTCTTCAAAGGCAACTCTATATAGAACAGATTGCAGAAATCTGTGTTTGAGGTGATGTGAGCATGAGCTGCAGTTGGCAAGGTTTCCCCCTTTAGGAAGGACCAAAAGTGGTACACCAGACCAAACTGAGCAAAACTATTAGTAGTCATGAGTATAGAAGAAGCCCTCTATCACAGATTTGCTGTACAGTACAACAGTAGTATAACCATCTCCAAGGTCAAAACCAGAACTTGCAGAGAACCAAATTATTTCTGGACAAACCACATCTCCATCTTCCAGGACCTCCACTGAATCTATGGCCTGGTCCAGGACAGAGATGTATATCTGAATAGCATCAGTATATTGATCATATCTCACCCAAACTAAGGGATAGCTGTAAATATTAACAAGTAGGGGAGAGAAAAACACTGCAGCACCTCACTTCCCCCATCCAGGTCCCTGAAGGTCATCCATCAGAATATATGTGATTTTAGTCCCATGCCCAGACCTTAAACCTGAATTAAAGGGATCTCAGTAAATAATTTCATCTAGATCTCTTTGCAGTAGTAGCACCTATTTTTTCATCAACCTTCCCTAAAAATTAAAGAATGGTGACTAGCTGATACCTGTATAAATGGCTGAGTCCTCCTTCAAGACAGGCGGCATCACCTCTCCCTCAAAGAGGCATTGACCACTTCCTGGATTCTCCTGTCTGAAGGTGATGGAGCATATCTCTAGCTCACAGGTCATAAAATTCATGCAGCATAGCACCTTCTCCACTTCCTCAGAATCAACAGTGCTGAAACAAATCTCAGGTAATTTCACAAAATAGTACCCAATAATTTCTTCTGACCCTGCCTATGCAGAGTCCAGACCTGAGTGCGCTTTTATTGGCAAATATTGTGCAGACATCTCACAGCAACCTGTGGGGAGATCTTGCTGCCCGTCCTTCCATAAAAGGGAGTGGGCCATCGTAAACAAGGCCACTGGAGCACATTCTGCTGATGCAATAAGGGCAGTCCTTACTACCTCACTGTAGGGTGCTGTATAAACTCTTAAATGTGTTCAACCATTTTTTTTTTCTGATCTAGCAATCTAGTTATTCAGTCAACCAAAGATCAGTGAACAGGGGGCAGCTACTTGGTGGCAGTATTGTCGAGTACTTTGGCCACCTCTGAGTTCCAGTGCTTAACCAGACACTCCACAGGATTGTCTACTAGATTGCTGAGATAATACAGAAATACCTGCCAGGATCCATCCAGTTCCATGAGGTGCTTTAGGCTGACTGTTTTAACACAAACAAGTGTGGAGGTCAAGCCTCATCTGGACTAGGGAATGATCTAACTACAGCAAAGGATTAATTGCAGTGTCTTCCATTTTCAGGTAACAAATTATCTGGTTTGCAGTGAAGACTAGATCTTACATATGGGCATTTGTATGGATGTGGCCAGACATAACCTGGTTGCTATGAAGGTCATAACTCCTGAGACTTCATAGCAACCAGGTAATCTCTGGCCATACCCATACAAGTCACTTTAAAATCAGCCCTGTGATGAGGTTCAGCAGCTCAGGAATGAGCACTGCAATGCCAAGTGGACATTACCAAACCATGATTCCCATTTTGTCCCTACAGCCCAACTTTTATGCAGAGCACCTGTAGAGAATGACACCAAGATATCTTGGAAAATTTGCTACCCAACTCTCCATTACATCAAGTCCACTGAAGGACTTGAAAATCTGGAGGGTACATCTTAGACTAGTTTTTGCAGCAAGTAGTTCACAATAAGTCTGCTCATTAATCCACAGTCTTCATAGACAAATGTGAGCTTATTACACACCCTCTGGGCATTTACCAATCGTAATCCATTATACTCAGTGGAATGATTCCTTTATAAATGAATAAAGGATTGCAATTTTAATGAATCTGTTTTGTTTATAAGGAATATTTTATGTAACTTTGTTTTTTGAAGGCTACACAAAAGAGCGATCATCTTACAAAATTTCATGGCATGCTAGAATGCTATGTTCTCCTTGCATTGCTATATTTGCTTTAATAAAGAACCATAATGGGGGCTGGGGGTGAATAAGAAAAATGGAAACAAAATAGAAAATAATCTTACTGATAATATCAGACAAACCCTGTGGAAATTGTTGACTGTTCATGGTCTCAGTAGCATCTCACAGCATGCCATTGTCCTAAACCTATATTTGCTACCATCCAGAAGGATATTCACAGAGCCAGCACATGCTGTTGCATTAAAAGTCAGTAATATAATATAATATTCTTAGGCAGCAGGAGACCATTATCTCTCTGAAAACATTTTTTTCAGTATTGGTAGTGCTACATTTACTGATGCAAACAGACAACTAGAAAATAAAAATTATTCCTTCCTTGTTACAGCTTTAGCAAGAAACGTCTTGGTCTTTTACGGTCATACACATACAGTCATACACACACAAATTCTAATAAAAGGTTTATTATTGTCAGCATCCACAAAACAGCTTATGACCACTTACTTTGTACTGCATAATTTCTTACATTATTTTATAGAAAAGTGTATAGAATGCACAGATGTATAGAAATTAACACAGAGCATAAAATATATATGTGGGTGAAATTTTTCAGCATTGCCAAAGTCCATAATGTGTTTAAAAAGGGTGACAGAGTGAACATTTTGCTTGTACCATAATTTAAAATGAGTTTTATTTACATTGTCCCTTTTTTTTTTTTTTGCCACAGAGCAGTTAAGCTTTTTGCAAACCCCCCAAAGTTTCCACAAAGTTCCTGCTATTTCCCCCTTCCCTTGTCACGTTTGCATGAATTTTTATTCTTAGTCCAACATGCACAAAGATAGACCAGGATTCTAGAAATATCACTTCTGCTATTGTTTACTATCTCTGTTGTAAGGATAAATTCTAGGTTTGCAAGCTGGGGAAGAGAGAAGACAAGTTTGTATAATGGATTCAAGAGCAACTTTGTTTTCTAGACTATGAGGCTATACTCATCTTGAATCTGCTCACATGTATTTGAGCAGAGAAATGAGCTTCTGCAGGTACCTAACTCTCTTCCAGGATTGTCTATCCCTTTTCTTTATTTTAATTTCCCCTTTTGAGTGCACACTGCACCAAGTGAACATGCTTATTCCTCCTTGGATTATTTTGGTTTCTTACAGTCTTCTAGGTTATCTCACAAAGACATTTGTACAAGTGCAAAATTAAATTTTAAATTCACTGGCACTTTTGTGCATGATTGGTGCCATTTTGGCTACATATGTGATCATAATCAGAAAATGAGTTTACTATTAGCTTATAGGTTTATCATTCTAAGAGGAGATAAAAGCAAAAGATGGTAACACATAGATTCTCATTTTAAATGATAATTAACAGAATATGATCATAATTCTTCACATATACAGTATTTGTTCTAACAGCACAAACATGGGAAAAATGACTGATTTTTAATTTATTGTGATTATTATATGGTTTCTTTAAAACCTTTGATATAAAATATTTTCTTCAGCTTCAACTTTTGAAAATTCTGATTTTGTATCGATCTCTATATAAGCAATGGCAATGAATAATGCCATTAGAGGGTTTTATGCTGGTTTCCTTCTATTTAGCCATCCCAAACATTCCTTCTTTAGTTCTTTGTAATATTTCACTTTATATGCATTTTCACCATCCTGAAATACTAAAACTGATATGAGAGTCAGTAACATTCCCCAAAGTGTTTTAAGATTATAGATAGTCATCAAGATTTTTTAGAGTTCAGTCATAAATGTAGTCTAAATATTGTGCTGGCTTCTTGAAGCAAGTTGATTATAGTTCTCGAGGGGTTGAGTAGCAAACTGCTTAGAAAAAATGGTAGTCAGATTTTTCTCAAGGGATGTCCATGTTGGCAATTTATCATGAATACTAAAGGGACATATTAAGGTTCGTCAGATGGAGCCAATAGTTAAGAGATAATCTGCTCAAGGGAGCATTCTGTGCATCTGTAGAGTGGTCTCCATAGGATAACTTTACAAGACTTCAAAGATTCCATTCTCTATTGTTATATATTGTTGTTTGCAAGTAGTCTGGTATATAGCAACAAAAGCACAACAAAAGCAAATGTGTTTCTTCTCCCCAAAGCTGTATAACCAGTAGTACACAATGGGGAAATGCTCCTGTAGTTTAGCAGTGGACTTCAATATATGTAATATTTTAGAATAAGGCAGAATAAGCAATAAACCGTTTTTCTGAAAGAGTACTTTTATAAACATTTCATATTTTGCCACATTTTAAAGGATTAGATTAACAGAAAAAAGTCATAAGACAGTATTTCATACTTTGCCTATTTAATAAGAAGGCAACATAATTCTTACTGTTCACAGCATACAGTGGGGCAAAAAAGTATTTAGTCAGCCACCAATTGTGCAAGTTCTCCCACTTAAAAAGATGAGAGAGGCCTGTAATTTTCATCATAGGTATACCTCAACTATGAGAGACAAAATGGGGAAAAAAATCCAGAAAATCACATTGTCTGATTTTTAAAGAATTTATTTGCAAATCATGGTGGAAAATAAGTATTTGGTCACCTACAAACAAGCAAGATGTCTGGCTCTCACAGACCTGTAACTACTTCTTTAAGAGGCTCCTCTGTCCTCCACTTGTTACCTGTAGTAATGGCACCTGTTTGACCTTGTTATCTGTATAAAAGACACCTGTCCACAACCTCAAACAGTCACACTCCAAACTCCACTATGGCCAAGACCAAAGAGCTGTTGAAGGACACCAGAAACAAAATTGTAGACCTGCACCAGGCTGGGAAGACTGGATCTGCAATAGGCAAGCAGCTTGGTGTGAAGAAATCAACTGTGGGAGCAATAATTAGAAAATGGAAGACATACAAGACCACTGATAATCTCCCTTGATCTGGGGCTTCATGCAAGATCTCACCCCGTGGGGTCAAAATGATCACAAGAACGGTGAGCAAAAATCCCAGAACCACATGGGGGGACCTAGTGAATGACCTGCAGAGAGCTGGGACCAAAGTAACAAAGGCTACCATCAGTAACACACTACGCTGCCAGGGACTCAAATCCTGCAGTGCCAGATGTGTCCCCCTGCTTAAGCCAGTACATGTCCGGGCCCGTCTGAAGTTTGCTAGAGAGCATTTGGATGATCCAGAAGAGGATTGGGAGAATGTCATATGGTCAGATGAAACCAAAGTAGAATGTTTTGGTCTAAACTCAACTCCTCGTGTTTGGAGGAGAGAGAATGCTGAGTTGCATCCAAAGAACACCATACCTACTGTGAAGCATGGGGGTGGAAACATCATGCTTTGGGGCTGTGTTTCTGCAAAGGGACCAGGACGACTGATCTGTGTAAAGGAAAGAATGAATGGGGCCATGTATCGTGAGATTTTGAGTGAACACCTCCTTCCATCAGCAAGGGCATTGAAGATGAAATGTGGCTGGGTCTTTCAGCATGACAGAGATCCGAAACACACCACCCGGGCAATGAAGGAGTGGCTTCGTAAGAAGCATGTCAAGGTCCTGGAGTGGCCTAGCCAGTCTCCAGATCTCAACCCCATAGAAAACCTTTGGAGGGAGTTGAAAGTCCGTGTTGCCCAGCAACAGCCCCAAAACATCACTGCTCTAGAGGAGATCTCCATGGAGGAATGGGCCAAAATACCAGCAACAGTGTGTGAAAACCTTGTGAAGACTTACAGAAAACGTTTGACCTCTGTCATTGCCAACAAAGGATATATAACAAAGTATTGAGATGAACTTTTGATATTGACCAAATACTTATTTTCCACCATGATTTGCAAATAAATTCTTTAAAAATCAGACAATGTGATTTTCTGGATTTTTTCCCCATTTTGTCTCTCATAGTTGAGGTATACCTATGATGAAAATTACAGGCCTCTCTCATCTTTTTAAGTGGGAGAACTTGCACAATTGGTGGCTGACTAAATACTTTTTTGCCCTACTGTATGTACACTTCACAAGATACCCAGATAACCTGGTTTGTATTTCTCCCAGTGTTTACCAAGGCCACATCTGACTTTGACCTATCTTGATGAATTAGGTAGTCATAGAAAATCAGGCATCATCAGCTGAAATATTGCTTTTCTGTCATAGATGCTTTACGCTTAGACTGTCCTCAGCCTTTATATGACCCCAGAGACTTGAAGGAGCCTGGCCTGCTGAGTGATCAGTTGACTTGGAAGACAGTGGTGATTAGATGGAAGAAACAGAGAAACACAAGTAGGGAAATAGGACAAAAATTACTTTTTAATTCAAATTAGGCAGACATTAACAATTTCTTATTTGCTTCTCCGTTTAGACTTTTGCCATATACAAAAGGAGGGAAATGAACATTTTAAAATCATAACAGGGATTTTGAAGTAGGAATGTAGATGCTTGTTTGTTTGTTTGTTTGTTCCATTTATATAGCCGCCTATCTCACATATCGGGAGGTGACATGTGGTTGGATCCAGGCGATGGTTAATGCATCCTTGCAGGAGGGAGTGTTTCCAGCGCCCTTTAAAGAGGCGTTGGTGCACCCCCTCCTCAAGAAGCCCTCCCTGGTTCCTACTGTACTGGACAACTTTCGTCCAGTCTCCCACCTCCCTTTCTTGGGGAAGGTGGTTGAGAAAGTGGTGGCTTCACAGCTCCAAAGGGTCCTGGAGGAAACGGATTATCTGGACCCTTATCAGTCAGGTTTCAGGCCCGGCTATGGAACGGAAACGGCATTGGTCGCACTTATGGATGATCTCTGGCAGGAGCGGGATGGTGGAAGTGCGACCATCCTTGCTCTCCTTGATCTCTCAGCAGCGTTCGATACCGTTGACCACGGTATCCTATTGGGACGGCTCAGGGATATGGGGGTGGGTGGCACAGTTTGTGCTGGTTCACCTCCTTTCTCCAGGGCCGATCCCAATCGGTGGTGATAGGGAGCGAGAGGTCCCATCCTTGGTCCCTCCATTGTGGGGTGCTGCAGGGTTCGGTTCTCTCTCCGCTCCTTTTCAACATCTATATGAAACCGCTGGACGAGATCATCCGTCATCATGGGATGAGGTATCATCAGTATGCTGATGATACTCAACTATATATCTCCATCCCTGGTGAGGTAAGTGATGCCATGACCGCCCTCTCGCGGTGCCTGGAGGCTGTGAGGGTCTGGATAGGGAACAACAGGCTCCAGCTGAACCCTGGCAAGATGGAGTGGCTGTGGGTTAATGGCTCCTCTGTATCCGGGACGTTGTCATCGTTGGTCTTGGATGGGGTAGCACTGCCCCAGACAGACCCAGTGCATAATTTGGGGGTCCTCCTGGACTCATGGCTCCTGCTCAAAGAGCAGGTGGCAGCCGTGGCCAGGAGGGCTTTTGCACAGCTTCAGGTTGTGCACCAGTTACGCCCTTTCCTGGATCGGGATGCCCTGCGAACAGTCACTCATGCCCTTGTTATCTCCCAGATAGACTACTGCAATGCGCTCTACATGGGGCTACCCTTGAAGAGTATCCGGAAGCTTCAGCTGGTCCAGAATGCGGCCACGGGAGCAATTTTTGGGGCCCGATGGACCCATATAACACCTTTGCTCCGTGAGCTGTACTGGGTACCGGTTTGTTTCCGGGTCCAATTCAAGGTGTTGGTTATCACCTTTAAAGCCCTACATGGCATGGGGCCAGGCTACCTGAGGGACCGCCTCGCCCCCACAACTTCAACCCGTCCCACCCGATCTCACAGAAAAGGCATGCTCTGGATCCCCGTGGTAAAAGAACTTCGATTAGCGGGGTCCAGAAGGCAGGCCTTCTCTGCTGTAGCCCCCGCCCTTTGGAACATCTTGCCCCCGAGGGTGAGACAGGCCCCCTCACTCCGCCTTTCGGAGGGATTTGAAGACCTGGCTCTGCCATCTGGCCTGGGGCAGGGAGGGAAGATATCAAAAGTGGGGTTGGCTGGCCCCTTAGCAGCCTGGTGTGGCCTCTATCGGCCTCTCGGATTTTTTAGCCTTTTTATCTTTCTCTTTGTAACTTTGGTTTTATAATCTTTTAATTATGTATTGCCGATTTTAGGTTGTTGTAAGCCACCCAGAGTCCCCCATTGTGGGGAGATGGGCGGGGACAAGTCAAATAAATAATAATAATATGTGACTCTGGGCAGCTTACAAACAAAAGATAGCCCAACAACGGAACCACAAAACATTAGAAACAGTAAAACAGTAAAAACTATTAGAACTATAAAAACATAATCAGAAGGAGAGCGCAGTCAATTCACCATTCCCATTTAGGCTGATAGATTGCAGAATTGTAGCATATGTGATCTTGATTAAATGTTTCCGTTTTACAGTTGAATGGGGTTCTTTTATTTCTGTGGTCAGTAAAAAGGATATTACTTAGTTAACAGAATCAACACGGTGAAGCAACAATACTCAGTGAGCATTCATTAGTGGCTTCATGTCATGGTAGAAGGAGATCTTAAGCAGCTTACTGTAGGACTCTCTTCTATTCTAGAAACTATAATATAATATCTTTAGAAATAATCTAGATGAGATAAGATGTGACATCCAGATAATCTAGATGTAATAAGTGTTGCATATTACAAATGGAGATAATACAAAACTAAGAGATAACTTTGCAGATAACTCATTGATCATTGAGTTAGATCATGTCCGAGTTTTCTTCCAAGTTTATGATTTTAGGAAAGACTCTGATTCACCCTAACCAAATAAAGATAAGTAACTCTTATAAAAAGTTTAAGTTTGCAATTCTGTACAGACATAGCTAGAATAAATCACATTGGACACTATGGGGTCTGTTTATTACTAATCATGCATTGGGTTAATAATTAACCATCTTCTCAGACAGTCTTAAGATTTTCCATCTAAAGCTAAGTTGTGTGATTGTGTAATCCACTCTCAATATTGGGCAGCTTGCATCTTGTGTTTCTCACTCTTTAATAAGTGCAGTTCAATAAAGCCTAAATAGGCAGAGGTATTTTTACAGCCATCTACCCTTGGAGATAACAGAAATATTAAAGAATGTAAAGGGGCATCAGCGAACAAATATAGCCCTTTCACTTAAATACCACTTGTATATGACAACGGTGAAAGGGGGAAGGCATAAGATTAGCCATACCAATGTACTTACAGTATATCAACTAATGTGCCTACTGGCATCTGTGTTTGATAGCCTTGCTTACAAACAAGACCGACAGGTTTAAAGCATGCCTTGTTGTTGTTCAGTCATTAAGTCGTGTCCGACTCTTCGTGACCCCATGAACCATATTGCGCCAGGCCTTCCTGTCCTTCACTGCCTCCCTGAGTTTGCTCAGTTTCATGCTCATTGCTTCAGTGATGCTATCTAACCATCTCATCCTCTGCCGTCCTCTTCTCCTTTTGCCTTCAATCTTTCCCAGCATCAGGGTCTTCTCCAAAGAGATCTCTCTTCGCATTAGGTGACCAAAGTATCTGAGCTTGAGCTTCATTATCGATCCTTCCAATGAGCAATCAGGGTTGATTTCCTTAAGGTAATTGAAAAAAAAAATTCCTCTCCCTTTAAATAGTAATTTGTCTGTCCCAAGAAGTAGAAAATGCTTGCTTTCTTAAACAACTCACGATCCACTAAATTTAAGCATTTTTAAGTCCTGTTTTTACTGTGTGAGTTACACTTCTCTCTCCCTCTCCCTCTTGAAATAATGAAGACTTCAGAATGTTTACTTTATTTTATGTAGATCGCTCCCATAGTCTGAATTTTTCTCATGATTATAAGTGCATTTTCTTAGTAGACAACTGCATTGAATTCTGACATACAAGTTTTCTCTTTCTTCCATCCCAAACCCAAAACTAAATGAAGCAATTATTAATATAACTTGTATGTGTTGGCATGACTTCAAAAATGGTATTACGAGGAAGTTCTCAAAAGTAAGAGTGTTAAATCACTGGCACTACAGTATCCAGTCATGTGAAAAGGGAAGTACACCCTCTTTGAGTTCTATGGTTTTACATATCTGGACATAATAAAAATCATCTGGTCCTCAGCAGTTCTCAAAAGTAGGTTTGTATAACCTCAGATGAACAACACATGACATGTTACACCATGTCATCATTTATTTTACAAAAAGAAAGCCAAAATGGAGAAGCCATGTGTGAAAAACTAAGTACACCCTTACTGCTTCCATAGGTATGAAGAGGCTAAGTAGAAGCCAGGTGCAGCTAATCAAATGCCCTTGATTGATCGATCATCAACAAGTGTGACTACTCTATAAAAGCTGAAGTTTTAGGAGTTTACTGGTCTTGAGTATTGAGGTGTGTGTTAACACAATGCCAAAGAGTAAAGATATCAGCAATGATGTTAGAGAAGCAATTGTTGCTGCCCATCAATCTGGGAAGGGTTATAAGGCCATTTCCAAACAATTTAAAGTCCATCATTCTACAGTGAGGAAGATTATTCACAAGTGGAAAACATTCAAGACAGTTGCCAATCTTCCCAGGAGTGGACATCTGAGCAAATTCACCCCAAGGTCAGACTGTGCAATGCTCAGAGAAATTGCAAAAAATCCAAGAGTTAAATCTCAGATTCTACAGGCCTCAGTTAGCATGTGAAATGTTAAAGTTCATGACAGTACAATTAGAAAAAGACTGAGCAAGTATGGTTTGTTTGGAAGGGTTGTCAGGAGAAAGCCTCTTCTCTCTAAAAAGAACATGCCAGCATGGCTTAGGTTTGCAAAGTTGCATCTGAACAAATCACAAGACTTCTGGAACACTGTTCTTTGGACAGACGAGACCAAAGTGGAGGTGTTTGGCCATAATGCACAGCACCACGTTTGGCGAAAACCAAACACAGCATATCAGCACAAACTTCTCATACCAAGTGTCAACCACGGTGGTGGAGGGGTGATGATTTGGGCTTGTTTTGCAGCCACAGAACCTAGGCACCTTGCAGTCATTGAGTTGACCATGAACAACTCTGTATACCAAAGTATTCGAGAGTCAAATGTGAGGCTGACAGCTAATCCTTGTGATAATTCATGAGTTAAGATCCTTTCTTCTCATTTTGCCACTGATCAAATTGTCTCATTTAGAGGATTAGTTTACTTAAGTTGTTACTGAAAATATTCTGCTTCAAAGTTGAATATCTTTAGTAATTGCTACACTGTGGTTATGATGATTAACTATTAAATTTCTTACTAACACTGCCCTCTGCAGCTGAAGAGGGATCCCAGAAAAAAATGGTATGGGTTAAGTCATGGTAGACAGATGCTATGTGCGTGCCTTCAAACAAAATGCTGCTTATTTCTAATACAAATAAAGTTGGCACTATATCATGAACTGATGTGTGTCTATTGATAGGCAATTGCATTAAATTACTGTCTACATTGTTTAAGATTTGTTAAAATAAATGTTTCTGCCAGTGGTACAGTTTAAAAATGTTAACCATAGATCTAACAAGCCAAGGAATCTCTCAAAATTGTTGTAGGAATCAGAAGCCATGTCTTTCAATGCAGCACTTAGGCATAAAGAACATAAGTTCCAAATACTATGCACCATGGTCCAAGTAGTTTTCTTGCAAAGACAGATTCAGCCAGCTGCTTCTTGCCCCCACTGCATGGTGATATATTTTGACTATAGTTTCCTGAAGAGATCTACTGTAAGTAAGCTTGAATGTCATAATCACAGTATCAGGTTGTTTTTTTGCACCTTTCAGAAATATGACACCATTTGAAGCCATACAGTTATCACTGCATAGTGACTGCATAACATTAATAACCAAAATGAAAGAAATATAAAGCTCTGCACAAGCACCATCTTTGCAACATGCCCATAATGAAATTTCTCTGCAATTTCCACCAGTTGTATCTAATCTTTTCCTTTTGGAGCCCTGCTCCATTTTCTTTATGGCAGCCTCTGAAATACATGAAGACAATTTTCCTTTCTTCCTTTGATCTTTTCTCTAGATTCTTGTATTTGTTGTTTCACAACAAATGTGGAGGTATTTAAAAACACTAGCAGGATGTGATATAAACTACTTTTAATGGTCTGAGTCAGCAGGCAACTGAGTTACACACACAGCTGCTGCTGCTATTTATCTCTATTCAAGTAAAATCATTTATGTACAAGTAAACCTTAATTCAAAGTTGTTCAATAGACTCACAACCAGATAACAGTAAATGACTCAATGCATATTATACTACATGTTAGTTTATTGTGTGGATTATAATGCTTTGGAAAGTAAATCCTGGCATCTAATTATTCAGATCTTTATGTGTAATCTGGAGAGATACAGAGAGAAAGAGAGAGAATCAGTACTTCTGCACCTGCTGATCTTATCTGGGCTTGGAAGCTAAGCAGGGAAAGGCCTGGTTATTATTTGGATGAGAACTAACAAGGAATACCAGCAGTATAGTCTAGACCAGGAACTGGGGAAATGTCCCTGAATAAGGCAGTGACAAACCACTTGTTAGCCCTTTGACCTAGTCCAGACACTAAATACTAACACTATGTTTGCTGTAAGGTTACATTAACAGAATCTTGCAAGCCTGAAAGTATTTCTCCCCTCCTTTCTTTTTACTTTCCGTAAAACTAGGAAGGGTCCCTTCTGAAACATTTCTCACGTCCCCACTCCTTCGGTGGACTGAGATATCTTTTACATGCCAGTTGTCCAGTCGGTGGCTCTTCCTCCTGTCTCCCAAAGTCATTCCCACATACCATTCTGTACTATTGCCAAGAAAACTGCAGGGACATATCTGTGAAGTCACCAGTCAAAACTTTAGTGGGGGAAAGCAAAGGTAGTAAGGAATAAATTTGAATAAATGCAGTTACACAGACTTTGTTTTGCAATGGGCAACTGTATTGTTTCCATGTAGCAAGATGCAAGGGCATTGGCTTCCATGTTACCCCTAATGTGTGTCAGAGAACTGAGAAAACAAAATGCCATGCTAATTAAGTCAAGTGTGGACATTGTAAAGAAAACTTGGCTCTTCTTTTCTCCAACAGCTGGAATCTCAATCACTGTATTAGGTAGAACTTGTCAACTGTCTTTTTGCTCTGCTGTCATGCTTCTCTGTGCTAGTGAATTGAACACACTTAGAAGTGAATCAGCCTTGACTCCAGCTGAACAGTATTTTGAATATGAAATTTAAGATGGCTAGATCTACATGTTTCATTGTCTCAAGTTGTATAACTTAAAAGCTAGTATGTATTTGTATCCAAAAGTAACTCAGCTAAAGTATAGAAATAACCATCAAGCAGAAAAGAGCTCCATTCTGACAGAAGATAACTTCAAATAACTATAAAATTATACAAAATATTACTTAACACTAAATCTATTCTATGACAACTGCACTGTGTGTAGAAGCAATCAGTTATTGTCTCAAATCTTTGAAAGTAAATCATATGGCAAAATAGTCATCTTTAGTTAGATGTTCTATCTTGCATAAGAAAGAAAATATGAACTATTAATAGCATCTTCAAACACTCTGCCATTGTCACATTATAATACTGTCTAGTTACATAGCTGTGTTAATTTGAATAATGCAAGTATTTAGGTATTTTGCTCCTTTAAACCTGTTTGCTACCCAGAGCAAAGAGATTTCTACTATATTACTGCCCCTTCACTCTGTAAATTATTTGTTCAGAGTTGATCTTATAGTATCTAATCTAGTTTTTACAGCCAGGAACTATGAATGATAAGAGTTATATTCTTTGTATGTATAAGCATGTATGTCTAAGCACATTAAAAAAATATCAGACTGAAATTTCATACTTTGTTGAAAAATTCTTCTACAATTATTTAATATACTTCAGTTTGATAGAAAACATTTCAAAAAGAGCACAAAATGAGAATGAAGTTTTCCTGAGGTTTTCATGAATATGACAAGGGATTCTGGAATTTAATTTACTTACAACATGTTCAGTGGTTTTAGGTGAAAGTTTTGTCTTCTATTTAACAATCATTCGTACACCAATGTGCAGGGTTGATGTGGCATTAAGGCATTCCTCCTGCAGGACCTTTCTGATCAGGAATTGTGAGCAGAGAGATTGCAGGGATGTTTTACAGAAAAAGCAACACAATAAAATAAGCTCAAAAATACAACAAAAAGTAATAACTTTGAAATAATTATTAATGCATTCTGAGAATGAGATTGAAATCCAGTAGTTGCTTTCACATGGAAAGAACACCTTCAGGAAAATAAAAGATGGATTTCAGCTTGCAATTAAAACACTGCAATTTAAGCAGCATCAGGTTATCACCACTATAACACAGATTTAAAAGACTGTCACTAAAATGATATCAAGGAAGGTGTCAAATGGGGCTCCTTGGGGAGAACATTTCACTGTTAGGATGCCATCATTAAGCAGGTAGTTTCTGTTTTATTCACCTGCTGCATCTCTGATAATGGAGATATCAAAAGAACAGCTACCACAGAGGTAGAAGCAGTCACATGTGGATCCAAGAAATACAGCAAATTGGCATCATGAAAATTCAAAGCAAGGCAGGATTTTAGTCAGATGGGATTGGGGATGATGTGTGTGCTTAAAAACCTTTTAGTAAAAATGAAGTAACATTTCCAGATCTTTGGGCAGCTGAGATATTATTGTAATTTGTTGTATATTATAATAGTGAACTCATGACCCTCCAAACGTCACTGAACTACAATTCCCAGCAACACCTGTGGTAATGTAAATTGAAAGTTGTACTTCAGTGTCTGGAAGGCCACCTGTTGCCTCACTCTAAAGACATTATTTTTGAAAGGCATTGCAATAGTACAAGAACCAGATTTTGCTTCTACAAAATAAAGTGGTTATGACAATATTAAGATCAGGGCAGAAGTGTTGGCTTCTCTCCTCTTCAGGAAAGACAAATCAAATTACAGATAACCTTTTTGAAATCCCACCAGTTTGGAAGCTTACTATGCTTAAAAGTAAGCTCATGTTTTACTATTGTACTAAATAGTAAGGAGTCTACAGCATAGTGAAGTGCAGTGTTAGTAGCACAGTTATTTTACATATAATTACATTTCTAATTGCTTAATACTTAAGTTGAAATAAAGATGCTCACAAATTGCTGCATAATCAGTGAATGGTTACATGATAAACATTAACTAATAAGCATTGCTATAAAACATCCCACATATGCTTTTCCATATATTGTCAGTGGCTTAGAAAAAAGGACTAAGCAAAGACGTCATCATGTTCACTTGTGACTGCTATGAAAGAAACAAAAACAATCACCTTTGAAGAAGCAGGTAGCGAAAGAAAATGGCAATATGTGTTTTTAGAAATTTACTCTCAGAAATTGGAAGTGTTCTTAAAATTATGGTATAGATTTAGTTTATGAAATATAGTGTGGGTGGTATTAATCCTTTAAAGTTAAGAAAAATTATAGGGTAAGATCACATAAGTTTGATTAGATTGATTAATTGATATAAGTCTATTATTTTCCCCTCAGGCATCAATCTAAAAATATACAGTTGTGTTGTATTTCTGGAAAGCGGAAACTTCTTTTTCAAAACCCCTCATCCTAACAAAGCATTGGTGAGCTTTCAGGCTGAATGGCCGTGGTCTAGTTTTCTGTTGTTGGGACATTTCATCAACAGCTGTGGCTGGCATCTTCAGAGGCAAAGTGAGCTGCTTTGTAGTGTACGCTCTCTCTCAGCCCAATTCACCTCACAGGGTTGTTGTTGTGGGAAAATAGGAGGAAGGAGGAGTATTAGGTATCTTCACTGCCTTGAGGTATTTATAAAAATAATACAGGTGGGATAAAAAAAGTCTTTAAAAAATTGATTCAGACAGTATACAGTGTTGAGAATGAGATTATCAGATGGATTCAATTCCTCCAACCCTACGGAGCTCCCTTCATACATAGGATGCATGAATTGAATTTAAGTATTCTTATTTTAAATCAAGAAATGTAGTATAGTTCATTCCCTCTTGCAGTGGGCCTCAGAATCTTAGACAGCTGTTGATCTGCAAAGTATATAGTTTATTAGTGAATTGCAGTCACTTCTTTATAATGAGAAAACAACAGGATAGTCATTGTACTACGCAGCATCTGCCCTGTTGATACTCTAAGAGTTAAGAAAAAAAGTATCTTTCTGGAAACAGAGTTAACTATTTAAATAGTAAAAGAATGAAATTGGTATGGTTTTCTCCTGAGTAATCAAGGCAATTTAGTCATTATTGGACTGAGCTCCATGATAATAAATTCTAGACGTTGTTTCAGGAGGTAATCATTTGCACATGGTCATTAGTGGCATTGTTATCCAGCACTTGGGCTGTTTCATGTTCGGCCTGATGCATTCAACTGAACACACCACTTAACTTTGCTATCCAATTGATTTGGCACTAACTAAAAGTGAGCTATAGCTATTATTGCTAAATTACTTTTAGACAACCTTATTATCCAAGAAGACAAACTGTAAGTGCAACTCTTGCTCATGGTGATTGTGTAGGATTGTTTACTGTTTCTCTTCTTCATAACTTGTCACCCTTATGCTCATTAAGTGAACATCTCTTTATTTTGTTTCTGCTCTACATACTGGGACAATAAAGTAGACATCCATAAAATGTACTAAATATTCTGAGTTGTGAATTGAATTGGCAAAGGATGAATGAAGACGTTCTTATTAAGTACTGCACGCATGGGCAATGTTTTGTGCAGCAGAAAAAAATGAATGGATCAAAAGGGGGAAATGTGCTCTAGAGCCTCAGGTTGTCCTCCCATATATTTCCGGTTTAGAACCAGCTATTATTTGAACAGGAAGGAATATACTAAGGTTGAAGAATTATGTCCACTTCACTTTCATGTAGAAGGTTGCTTCCATTCTTAGTGCCACTGGAAGTTATGCCCCCATATTGGTATTTGCATATTTTCTAAGTATTCTTGAAATATTAAAAATTATAGAAAAAAGTGCCATACCTAAAGATTGTTAATATTTTTTAATAACATCTCAGTGCTCAAGTCACTGGTTTTAGGTAATTCATAGAGCAATATTGTACATGTCTAGTCAGAATTAAGTCATATTAATTTCCATGGGGCTTACTCCTATGTTTCATTTCAGTGTATAGATATATTGTCTTACATCTCTTTCTCTGGAAGGAAACTATTCTATAGTAAATATTTTGTGAACATAGCATTTACTGAAACAGATTTGGATGAAGGAAAAAGCCGAATACCTATAGCCACAGCATTACCTTTTCTTGGATCTTTACACAAACTTTGTTGCTATGCTTAAACAGATTTGTTATATCATGGCATATGCACCTACACGATAGACAGATCAGCTGCAGGCTATTTTCTCTTGCCCCCATCACTTGGCCAGGTGGACTTTCCAACCAGCCAGGAGCAGTATAAGCATGTCAGTCCTCAACCTTGACTTGTGTCTTAAAACCCCATCTCAAACTAGTAATCACCTTTTTAAAAAAATTGTCTCCCAAGTCCTTGCATACATCAACCTAGTTTTGTTCAGTGACATAAACAGGATTTCATAATATTAATAAAGACACTAAAGACTGCTGCAGTTGCTTCTTAAGTGCTGACATCATTCAACTTCAGTGCATTCTGTGGAGCTTTTAGCTACCATAATTCAGGCAGCCCAGCAATCAGTTGCTGCATGACTCACAGAAATACTATCATACTGGAGAAGGGAGCTTTTCTAACATGGTTATACTTTGTGACTGCTGAGCAAAGCAGGGTGGGAATGGTTAGGAACTGAGGCCTATGGTACCTCTATGTAATTGCTGCTCAAATACATATCATCTGTAATAAATAAACAAACTATTTTGGAGGTGAACAGTCTATAGCCTGCAGCTGTCATGCAGATCCAGGCCTTGGTACTTGTGCCATGTTTTTATTGAATTTCAACAGATTTGAAATTGATTTCCTTCAAGGAAATCACATTTATTATGTTTATCTTTCCAATGACTCTGGATGATTTCATTGCTAAGTTGGCTGGGGAGTCTCCAAGACTGATAATTTTGATGTGTTGAATCTGATATGGCTCCAGAGTTCATGGCCACCATGGATCTGACTCAAATTATTGAGGGATTAACACACACAGGAGTCGAGGAGTGGGAGGCACAATGTTGCAACACTTCTCTTTTCTCCATGGCCAGTTCCAGTCACTGTTAACAGATGGGGAGAGGCTCAGGCCAATGTCCCTGATTTTCTGGGTGCCTCAAGGATTGAACTTCTCACCTTTCATGTTTAATTCATGAAATTTCTGGGAGAGGTCATCCTTCATCCATCAGGTACCATCAGTATTCTGATGTATATCTCAACTCCTGATCAACCAACTGATGCTGTCGAGGTCGAGGCCCAATGCCTGAAGGAGGAAGAGGTTCAAGCTCACTCCTGACAAGACCAAGTGGCTTAGCTGCATATTTTTTCTGGTGCCAATAACTTTCTCTCTTTGGTTCTGAATAGGGTGGCATTTCCTGGTTCAGAACTGGGGTGCTATTTGGAAGTCATCCTGGACCTACAGTTTCTGCTCGATGACTAGGAGACAGTTATGGTCAGGGAGACTTTGCAGACATTCAATTAATATGCAACCTGAGCTCTTTCCTGGACCAAGAGTCCCTTCTCATGGTCATTCATACCTTACGGGTGGACTTTTCCACATGGGGCTATCCTTTAAAACCACTCAGATGCTTCAGCTGGTCCAAAATGCATCAGGGTAAGCAGTTACTGGTGCATCTCAATGTGCCCACGTAGCCACATCTGCTTAACAAGCTGCACTGGTTACCAGTGAATCCAGGTGCAAGCTATCACCTGAAAAGCCCCTTATGGCATAAGGCCTGACTGCTTGAGGGACCATCTCTCTTCTATCATTTATGCCCACTCTGTAAGATCCTACAGGAGGAGACATAAGCAGACAGGCTTCATATCCCCTTCTTTAAATAATGTCACTTCTCTGTTGAAGTCACTGCTCTCCATAATAGCATTTCTCCCTCCCCATCCCCAAGGTTCAGACTGCCCTGACCCTGCAAGCCTTTAAACAATCTTTAAAAAACTACTTTTTCCCAAGCTTTGAGATAGGTTGGTGGGGTGTTCATTTGGTGTACAGTGTTTGCAAGTTTGTTCCCCCTGTTATGTTTAGATCTATTCTTATGTTTACCTTTTTTTCTTGGATGTTGTATTGGTTTTAATTAAATGGAACGAGAAATGTACACTTGATATGTAGTAATGGTTAGTTAATATGTGTTATTTGTCAATATTTGAATTTTGGGACTTTTTCAATAAAGGGTAAAGAAGAATCCCTTCAAGCAATACTTTTAGGAGTTGTTCATAATTTCCAGGCCTTCCCTTTCTTTTCTTATTGCTGTAATTATTAATTCTAAGATACTCTTGAACCTTAATTTTCTTGCATGTTTTTATATATGTATTTTGTTGATAACATTAATAAAATAAATTAACACTACAATAAGATGTGCTTAGAGATTTTTTAATAGAAAAACAAAGCCCTATATTTTCTTTTTCTAAATTGCATTTATGATTTTTCTGATTTTCAGCTTATCACTTATTTTATTACTTCAATTTATTTATAAAATACAGGTGAACAGGTGGAAAAGAAACATTATGGGCACAATTAGAAAGTTATTTATTATGTGACACTTTTAAAATAATGACAAGGGGTTGGCTGTTTTTGGACGTAGCCCTGTTTTATTTCCTGCATTAAAGGCTGAAAGGCACATTTGGAAAATGGGACAGAAACATATTTTTGACATTTTTCACTTGAAAGGCTTATGTCATGGAATATATTCAGTTTGAAAATAAGCGTAAAGCTTTTTTTGGGGAATCTGCAATCAGGGATATTAATACTTAGATCATCTTATTGCCATTCAATAAACTTTGTTGTTGTTCAGTCGTTAATGTCAGGTTCGGTCAGCGCGGGGCTTCGGGGAAGCTCGCAGCCAGACCACGCGAACTCCACCGGCAGTAGCTAGCGAGGAAAAGAGGAACTGAAAGCGCCGCTAATTAATGGGCCACCTGCGCCCAGCCAAACAGGAAAACCGCAGCGGAAGCTTTAACTATACACTGATAACGGCGCGAGCCAACAATGAACGGGGCCGCAGGCAGCGAAACAAGATCGCCGCGCAGCACAGAACCCTCGGGCTTGCACGTAACGGGGAGGGACCAACCCAAGCCGGAGGGGACTGCCAATCAAGGACAATGGACCCTGACCGAACCTGCCATCATGGACAATCAAGAGGGATTATTGGGGGGCCGATAATCCGCAGCGGTAACGCGATCGCGGGGTAGAAAAAAAGCGCGGGAAGGGGGGAATATAACGAGTGATGCAGTTGTACCAAGCCAGTCCTGGCTTTGCTTGTGACTGCTACGTTACGCATGAGTAAACCTCTTTTGTGAACCACACGTGTCACGGGAGTTTCTCTGTCGAACGGGGCAAACCTCACACAAAGCCAGGACTCACCATTAGCGCTACCCGGTACCACCGAGGAGCGTTTCCCTTTCTAATACAGGCATGACCAGCGACGAGGAATCCGTGGGTCAGCTGGAGCACGAGGAACCCAGGCTCGAGGAGGGACGGTCAGAGCCACCCGGGAGCGACGGGACAGCGGCCAGGGCCGGGTACCCTCCAACCGAGCGGTGGTCAATGTGCGTGAACCAAGGGCCAGACAGCTCAGGCGTCACGATGACCCGGGGTTCGGGGCCCCGGAACCGCGAGTGGGACAAGAAGCTTGCCCGACTAGAGGAGAGGGTCGAGCGGCGCCTAGACGCCGTGGAGGCGATGCTCCAGACCTTGCTACAGAGAGTGGGACCATCGGCGGTGAGCGATGGCACGAGCAACAGGGGTGGCAGTCTGGCACCCCAGCCAGCACCGCCCACGATGCCCCGGTCGGTGGACCGACGGGCGGCGGACGCCCTGAGACTTCGAGGCATCACCGGGAAGTTCTCAGGGGACCCTGAACAGCTGCCGCATTTTTTGACGCACGTCAGGGGTTTTATGCAGAGGGGTGGTCACCTATTCGCTAGGGACGAGGATAGAGTATCCTACGTGGCCGAGCTGTTAGACGGCCAAGCGGCTAGCTGGGTGATCGGACTATACGACGCCAACGCGGCGGAACTGCGGAGTTTCCCGGACTTCATGCAGGCGCTCCGGGACAGATTTGAGGACACATTGAGCGCCAAGCGGGCTGAGGACGACATCCTACAGTTCAGACAGCGGGACAAGTCGGTATCGGAGTACGCCCTGGAGTTCCGGAGGTTGGTAGAGAAGCTCACGGACTGGCCGGAGTCCCTGAGGGTGAAGTATTTTAAAAGGGGGCTCAATCCAGAGATCCTGGAGCGGGCACTGGACGGGATGACCCGTCCACAGTGAAAGATTGGATCTGGCTGGCCGGAACGGCGGAATCGGCGTGGCGGCAGATTCAACAAAGCGCGAGGCGATGGGACCAGACGAGGGACCAGCCGAGGGAGAGACCCCCAGAGGAAAGGCGGAGCAGTCGGCGGCAGTCCACCGGGGGGCGAGAGGCGACCAGAACCCCGAACCTGTGCTTCCGGTGCGGAGGCAGAGGCCGAGTGGCGCAGTGCCCGACGGAGCGGGAAGGAGCCTCACCATGGCCCGAAGTCAAGCCCCCGCGTCCTACCGGGAAAAGGGCCGGCGACCGACCGCGGAAGAGTGCAGTGGCGGCGGTGACCGAAAGAGGACGGCGGGGGTGGTCGACCCCGGAGACGGCGTCCTCCGGAGAGGACTCGGAGCCGGCGGGAAACGAGGCGCGCTCGCACTGAACGGCATCCCAGTGCGAGCAGGGGAACCGAGGCGCGCGGACCCAATCGGGGATGAGGACTGCCCTCCGTTCCGGGTGAGGATACACATCCGGGGGGTGAGATCCGGAGGGGAGGCACAGCTGCGGGCACTGCTGGATTCAGGCTGCACCCACTGCTTGCTGCACCCAGCTGTGGTCTCGGGACTCGGACTACAGCTGAGGCGCCTCCAGGAGCCCATTGCATTCAGCCAGCTAGACGGCACGCTGGCGGGGGGGGCAGCTCAGTATTACACCGAGCCGGTCCAGATGACGATCGGGAGCCACCGGGAAGAACTAAGATTTGTGGTGGTCCCGGTGGCCGACTACGCGGTGGTGCTCGGCTTGGCGTGGCTGCGGCGACGGAACCCACGGGTCGACTGGACGGCGGAGGCAGTGCGATTTGGGGTCGACAGGCCAGCGGAGTGCGAGAGCAGAGGGGACCGGGCCGTGGCAACGGGCGCGACCGCAACCGCAGACGGGCAAGTGGAGGATCCGAGGCACAGGGAGGCAGGGCGAGAGCAGACGGAGCCCGAGACCCAGGCAGCAACAGCAGCAACAGCAGCGCCGGAACCCCGGAGACTCGCAACGATCCCGAGGCGTGGGGAGGTAGCGGCGACTGGCGGAACAACTGCAAAACGAGAGACAGAGTCCGGGGAACCCACGACGAGCGGCGGAATCCCGAGGCAATATCGAGACCTGGCGGCGGCGTTCGGGGAAAAGGAGTCCGACCAGCTCCCTCCACACCGACCCAGTGATTGCGCCATTGAGTTAGAGCCAGGGGCAACGCTGCCCAAACCGAAAATGTACTCCCTGTCAATGAGGGAGATGGGGGCTCTGCGGGAGTTCATAGACAAGAACCTAGCACGGGGATTCATCCAACCCGCGAAGTCACCATTAGCGGCCCTGGTACTATTCCGGGAGAAGAAGGATGGCTCGCTTCGGATGTGCGTGGACTACCGGGGGCTGAACGCAATCAGCACCGAGTACAAATACCCCCTCCCTCTGATGAAGGACTTAATGTCGCACCTATCTAAGGGGAGGGTGTTCACAAAACTGGACTTGCGCGAAGCTTACTTTAGGGTCAGGATTCGCGCTAAAGATAAGTGGAAAACGGCGTTCAACACGCCGCTCGGAAGCTACCAGTTTTCCGTGATGCCGTTCGGATTAAAAGGGGCCCCGGGGGTGTTTATGCAGCTAATAAACAAGGTGCTGCACGACCTACTCTACCGGGGCGTCCTGGTCTACCTGGACGACGTCCTCATCTACACCGAAACCCTGGCGGAGCACGTGAGCCTGGTGCGCACGGTGCTCCAGAGACTGCTGAAGGCGCAGCTGTACGCGAAGCTATCAAAATGCGAGTTTCATCGGGAGCAGCTGGACTACCTCGGGTACCGGATATCCAGTCGGGGAATTGAGATGGACCCGGCGAAAGTAAAGGATGTTCTGGGCTGGGAAGCGCCGCGAACCCGGAGGCAACTTCAAAGCTTCTTGGGGTTTGCGAACTTCTACAGACAGTTTATCCCGAACTTCGCCCAAATCGCCCTTCCCCTAATAGACTTGCTAAAAACCAAGGGCACTGGAAAACCCCCCAAGCCCAGCATGACACTTGCATGGACTGCAGAATGCCAGGGGGCATTTGAGGAGCTAAAACGGCGGTTCACAGCGGAGCCGCTCCTGCGCCATCCCGACCCAGATCGGCGGTTTATCATCCAAGTAGATGCGTCAGACGTGGCGACGGGGGCGGTCCTGCTCCAGCCCATCCCGGAGGGGGCCATCCACCCATGCGCCTACGCCTCCCGCAAATTCACAGAGACAGAGAGAAGGTGGATGGTGTGGGAGAAAGAGGCGTACTTCGTCAAGTGGGCGCTAGCCACGTGGAGGCATCTATTGGAGGGGGCAGCTGAACCATTCGAGGTGTGGACGGACCACAAGAACCTCGAGGCCCTGAAGGCCCCGCGTAAGCTATCCCCCAAACAGGCGCGGTGGTCCCAATACTTCGGGAGGTTCAGGTTCACCCTAAAACACATCCCCGGGAAGCGCAACTTCCTAGCAGACGGGTTGTCTTGCATGCCCCAGCACGCCAGCCTACGAGAGGAGATCGTGGACTCCATCATCCCTGCCAGCAGGCTGGCTGCAAAGGCGGTGACCCGGAGCCAGACCAAGGGGGAGCGACGGGACGCGGCGCCTGAGGTAAAGCAAGGGTTCGCGGAGGCGGCGGAGCGGGACGCTTGGCTCAAGCAAAACCGAGAAGCGCTAACCAACCAAGAGGGTTTGTGGTGGCATGAAGGGAAGTTGTACGTGCCCGAGGGGTGCCGACGGGAGGTCATGGAAAGAGCCCACGACAGCCGGAACGCGGGGCATTATGGCTTCGTGAAGACGCTCCACTTAATTCGGTGGCAGTTCTGGTGGCCAACGCTCCGGAAGGGCGTGGAGGCATACTCGGGGGGTTGCCCGGTGTGCGCGACGGCGAAAGGGGCCAAAGGCAAGCCTAGGGGGTTACTTCAGTCGGTAGCGGAGCCCGACGGCCCATGGCAAGAGATCGCCATGGACTTCATAGTAGAGCTCCCGGAGAGTAAGGGGAAGACCGCCATTTGGGTGGTTACGGACTTATTCTCCAAACAAGCGCACTTTGTAGCGTGCTGGCGAGTCCCCACGGCAGAGAGGTTGGCGAGGCTGTTCATGCAACATATTTACCGGCTGCACGGCACGCCCCAACGGGTCGTCAGCGATCGGGGTGGCAACTTCATCGCGCGGTTCTGGAGGGAGTTCCTGAAGCAGGTGGGGACGAAGCAAGCCCTTTCCTCTGCGGCGCATCCGCAGACGGACGGAGCCACGGAACGCCTGAACGGGGGGCTCAAACAGTACCTGCGCTGCTACGTGGGGCACCAACAGGATGATTGGGCGGAGCTACTGCCATTCGCGGAAGTAGCATACAATAACGCCGTCCACAAGAGTACCGGCTTTTCTCCATTCAAAGTAGCCACCGGGAGAGACTTCGTCCCCATGCCGGAGTTGCCTCAGCCGGAATCCCAAATCAACTCCCTGGACGCCTGGTTCGCCCAAATCGACGCCACCCGGCGAGCAGCGCACGCGGCATTACAAAGAGCCAAAGCCGATTACAAAAAACACGCGGACCGCAAGAGACTCCCCGAGGGGCAGTGGAAAGTGGGGGACCAGGTGTATTTGTCAACCAAAAACCTAAAGACGCACCAGACATCGAAAAAACTCAGCCCGAGGTTTGTGGGGCCATTCCCCATTGCAGAGGTCATCAATCCAGTAACCGTCAGGCTGACGCTCCCGAAAAGCCTCGGGAAGATCCACCCGGTGTTCCATTGCAGCCTGCTACAGCTGCACCAGCCGGGGAACGCCTGGCACAAGGCAGAGGGGGTGCCACCACCCATCATGGTCGGTGGGGAGCAGCATTTCGAGATCAACCAGATACTGGACGCCAGGAGGCACAAGGGGCAGGTCCAGCTCCTAGTGCAATGGAAACATTTTTCCAAGTCCCACAGCGAATGGGTAAGCAAAACCCACATAAGAGCGCCGGACCTAGTGCGGGACTTTTACAATAAATACCCCGGGAAACCGAAATAAAGTTGGGGGGGGAGTTGTCTTCAGGGGGGCAGTATGTCAGGTTCGGTCAGCACGGGGCTTCGGGGAAGCTCGCAGCCAGACCACGCGAACTCCACCGGCGGTAGCTAGCGAGGAAAAGAGGAACTGAAAGTGCCGCTAATTAATGGGCCACCTGCACCCAGCCAAACAGGAAAACCGCAGCGGAAGCTTTAACTATACACTGATAACGGCGCGAGCCAACAATGAACGGGGCCGCAGGCAGCGAAACAAGATCGCCGCGCAGCACAGAACCCTCGGGCTTGCACGTAACGGGGAGGGACCAGCCCAAGCCGGAGGGGACTGCCAATCAAGGACAATGGACCCTGACCGAACCTGCCATCATGGACAATCAAGAGGGATTATTGGGGGGCCGATAATCCGCAGCGGTAACGCAATCACGGGGCAGAAAAAAAGCGCGGAAAGGGGGGAATATAACGAGTGATGCAATTGTACCAAGCCAGTCCTGGCTTTGCTTGTGACTGCTACGTTACGCATGAGTAAACCTCTTTTGTGAACCACACGTGTCACGGGAGTTTCTCTGTCGAACGGGGCAAACCTCACAGTTAAGTCGTGTCTGACTCTTCATGACCCCATGAACCATATAGCGCCAGGCCTTCCTGTCCTTCACTGCCTCCCTGAGTTTGCTCAGTTTCACGCTCAATAAACTTATTGCCAGTCAATTAAACCAGCTGCCTAAAATTGAAAAATGGCAGCATATTGAATTAAATAGTTCTTGATTTTACAGTTTGGCCTACTTGCACCAGTAGCTTTTAAACTCCTGAATTTTTATCATTACTGGAACATGCTTTAGTAATCCTAAAACTGCAATATTTTTATAAACATTGAAAGGTTTCAGATCATTTTCTAAAGCCTGGAGTATATGTAAACCTTTTCATCTAAGAAGACATAAATTAGTTTTCTTATATCACTGCTAATGCATAGCCTGTTAGAGGGACAAGGGGAAATGGTTATTAATACTTCCATTTAAAATTAATTCTTGCATGTATATAAAATACATGATGTTTTGAACATTATATAAAAGGAAGAAAGCAAACTAGTTTACATAAGAAAGACTTAAAGTTTGATACACTTAAAATTACATCTATTTACATTTAAATTACATGCTTAAAATTATATCTACACTACTTCAACAGTAGTTTGCACAGTGTAATCCCATCTCATATTCTTTACACCACTGTTGTTCAGCAGCATATAATCTCTAATCAGCTCATCAATACTAACATTTTACATACCTCTTTTTAAAAATATGTTAATGCATGCAGTTGTATTTTATTATTTGTTTTTATTTAATGATGGTTTGTCTTTTAAGGGAAACAGTACAGAAATCAAATGAATTAAAACAACAGCACCAGAATATTCATGAATACAGAATGCCCTGCCGCAGAATTTCCATAGCTACTATAAGCTGTGATTGGTGTTAAAAAGATAAAAGATTACTAGTAAGTGTCCTGCCAGGGCTAAGACAAAGCCATATTCCTTCAGTGCTAGAATTAGATTATTTCTCTCTGCAAAATAGAACCATGGACAGCAGAGCAGAGGTTGTACTGGTTTGGTTTTGGAGGACACAAGCAGCTGACGCTATATCCCCTACTTTACAGTGAAAGCCTCCTGTTTTCTGCTTAGGCTTCAGAGAGCTACCTCTACACGTTCTAGAATTGCTGTTTTTTAAAAAAACGTTAATGGAGGAATATAAAAGGCTGGGTGACATTTTTAATAGAAGCTTCTAGTCAGTGTGTATGAGGGAAGAGAGATCAAGCTCTTAGACACTCCTGGGTAGCATGGTTCCAGTTTCTAGGCATGATTTAAGGTGCCAGTTATCACTCTTGAAGTCCTTCAAGGCTTGAGACCTAACTATCTGTCAAACTGCTTATTTCAAATAGAATCAATCCATCAAGGGAGTACTTGCTGGAGTCCCTACTTCCTATGTGTGCGATAGGTGCAAACCCCAGGGTATTTCCTACAAAAGCTCCCTTCCTGTGAAATCCCCTTCCCAAAAATAAAACCCATGCCCTCACTCATAATATTAACCTCTGAAAATTTGCTTGTTTTAGAAAGCATTTGGGGATTTGGTGTCAACACTTAGCGACCACATAGATGGACCTTTTGAGGATGATCTGTCCCCAACCTGGCCCTTGAAATCTTCCAGTAATACATGCATCACAGCTGTCCATCCACTTTGCTGCTAGTTGTGTTCTTCTCTTTCCTTCCACCTTACCCAGCATATTAGAGTTTTCAAGAGAACTAGGATTTATACATAATGTGTCCAAAATATTATAGTTTGAGCCTGGTCATTTGTGCTTAAGTGATAACTCTGGGTTGATTTATTCTGTGATCCATTTGTTTCTTTTCTTGACTATCTGAGGTATTCTCAGAACTCTTCTCCAATTACAAAGTTGAAAAGCGTCAATATTCTTTCTATGCTGCTTCTTCAAAAGTCCAACTTTTGCTTCCCTAGAGTGACACAGGAAAAACCATGGCCTGCACAATTCTGATCTTTGGAGATATAGACATGTCCTGAATATTTTTTTTTTCTAAAACCTTCATTGCTACCCTGCTACATGCTAGCCTACAGCATATTTCTTGGCTGCTGGTTCCTTTACTGCTGACAGTTGATCCTAAAAATTATATTTTTATGTATGATAATTGTTACTTGTGTTATGTTTATAGTATGTTGTATTATATTTCTGTTTGTGAGCCACTAAGAGTCAGCATGATTGAAACAACATTAAACCATCAGTAATAAAAAAAAAAAATCAAATATCATGGTAGAATGTTAAAATAAATGGAATTTTCTCTGATGCTAACCTATGTTCAGGATGCAACAGTCAGAACCAGGCCAATTTCACATTATAAATCTTACACTTGGAGCAGCATCTTTACTACAGAGGGCTAAATCATTTGCTTGTTTGCTTGCTTGCTTGTTTTCTAGATTAAAAGAATTAAGAGGCCTCAATTCAACAAGGACACACATTGGTTATTTATTTAGCATCAGGTTGAATATATGAGTTGGAGTGATACAACTCATGACTATATACACTATGCATTACATCAATTGTTAGTGATTTATAAGTTTTGCCAGGAGTATATGCTCTTTAAACTCAGGCATGCATATAGGTCCCTAGATTTCAATATCTTCCACAGCTGAATTAATACATTTGGATCACAATCTGACAATTAGTTACATGGAAAAACAGCATTCTGTGTACTGCCCTATTTTTAAAAGTTGGGTTTTTTAAAAACAAACAAACAAACTGAAATTATTTATTTAAATGTTCTTAATAGCAATAAAAATATTTATTTTCTTGAAACAAGTATTTTCTTCTTCCCTTGGAAAATTAAACAGCTCCATAGGACTTCCTCTGTTACATATCCACACAAAGCTATTGTCTCAGAATAAAATCCAATGCACCCCTGAGACACATTCTCTGCTAAAATAACCACAGTGCTAGTTCTGTCTTTATATATGGATATATAGGAATTTCTCTTAGTGATGGAAATATACTTTTTGGGGTGGGACTGTTACAAACTTTATGAACTTTTCAGATCATAGCCTTATGGGAGAATAATGGCAGATTGAAGACAGCTCCATTTTTGCAGAGCTGACAGCCACGGTGGTTAACAGGAGCCGACGAAGGATTTGGCTCTTCAAAACTATCTCCAGACAAAGGAGATAATTGGATCACCCACAATTACTCCTTACAGAGGCTCCCTGTGAAGCGATCACAAATTAGCGATCTCCAGTGGGTTGAGCACTCTGGAAGTTGCGGAAAACATTGAGCCCAAGCCACAGCTCAGAGCCTTCAAAAGGACACTAGATTTGCAAACATTTCCTCTTTTAATTGACAAAAGAAATTACCTATGAGCAGTTTATTTGGAATTAAAAACCTTCTGAAAGGCAAGTTGCTACATACAGGAGAATTTCCTTCTATCCTTGAAGAAAGAAGATTTAAGTAAGTTTAAAGATTAAAAAGGGGGGGGGGGACTTTAATTTTTGAAACAACAAAAGGGAGCTTAGAATTTTGACTCTGGACAGTTAAGGGGCCAGATGGATTTGAAAGAATAGTTTTTATAGACTGCTTTAAATTTTGTAAAAATACAGCTGAAGATTTTGGAATTAACTGTAAGAAACCTTAATGTGGGAAAGTTTTGACTCTGAAAAGAAACAAAAGACAAGATTGGCTTTGAAGGATAACTAGAGGGAACCAGAGAGCAATTAAAGGAGAAGATACTTATTAACATAATGGAGGAACATAATCTTACTATAGAAGAATTTAAGTCAGTTTGGGAACAATGTGTTCAGGACTTATTTTTAAAACTTTTTGATCCTCCTAATGTGAAGTTAACAGAGGTTATAGAAGAAGAAAATATTTTATTGGATAAAACAGAGGCCAATTTGAATACAGATCTTAAAATGGACTTTAAAAAACTGTCAGACTATAAAAGAGATATGGAAGACATTGAGGAAGATGTTGTGGATTTGAAAAGGGACTTAAAATGTTTGACTGTAAGAGTGTCATAGAGAAAGAAGCTATATGGGACCTACAAGTTATGCTAGATGATGTTTTAACAAAGCGAATATTCAGGTTATAAATCAGAAGAGTGACTCTGAGAGCCATCTTATTTTGGATCCACAGAAGGGAAGTATGAAAACAGGGAGAAAATGACAGATTATTTATTTGAAGAAGCAACTGAAGATCAAGCCTCTTAAAAAGAAGAAAAAGAAGTTCAAAGTGGACTTATTTGATCAGGGTTAAATTGTATAAGTTGTGATTCTCAGTTGTTACTACTGAAATCTTTTATTATGACCAGGATTGTATGATGAGGATTTAAAGATTTTTCATACAGGGATAAACTTTCTATGTTCTATTTGTTAGAGAAAGTTATAGGTTTGAAGGTAAAAGGGACCTATTTGATTTAGTCTAAGTTATATATGTTACTATTGTGGGTATTTTTATGCCTATGGGGATAAATCTTTTATGTTTTACTTATTAGAGGAAGATATAATTAAAATGCATAATGGATTTATTTGTTTAAGGTTAAAATATATAGGTTATTATTACTGGCACTCTTACTGCTTTTGCTGTGTAAGATTGATGAATTTTTTATAATTTGGCTATTATTAAGGGATGACAAATGGGAAAAAGAGGATTTTTTGTAATAATAGAGAAGGTCTTAAGTTACTGAAAGTGTTTATACTAGTTTGGAGGGAGGGGGAAGTCACCTTTTCTATGTCATTCTTCCTCTTTCTTTTCTCTCTTTTTTCTCTTCTTTTTTTCTTTTCTTTTTGTTTGTGTATCCTTTTTAGTTCTCTGCGTAAAATGTTAATAAAAATATTATATATTAACTTTTCAGATCAAAGAAGTTACTTTTGCAGTTCAGTGAGATCTGAGGAAAAAAGCACTACCATCTGTTCTAGCCTTAGTTTTCAAACATTAATGATCTCCTTTCAATTCCTACTAGTAACTTATCAATCCAGGTTCCTCATTGACAGTTGTAATTGCAGAGGTTGTTTTTTTTTCATAGCTCCTGAGTTGGGGCACCTTGGACATACTGACCAAAATATGCCAAAACTGACTGGTACTGTCTTTAAGTTTAGCAGGGAATATGTGATGGAATGTATCTACAAGGAGGAGAGTGATGTGGGAGACCAAGGCTATCAGGAAGGAGGGGGTGCATTCCAGGAGGGAGGAGAAGGCAAGAGGCAGCATAGTCCACAGGGGGAGCGTGGGAACAGAAAGAGATTCAGGATAGCCACTCCCTAGTATCTCACAGGGTATATCCACTAGTTGCTGTAGTATAGATTTAGTTTGGCAAGATTCTGTCTATAAGGTATAAGCAAATAAAGGGACTGGACTGGACTGTTTCATCGTTGTTCTTGGTCTGGGCCTGACAGAATACTGTATGTGGCAAGGGTGCTACCAAGGCTAGTAAAGTAGTCTGTTTCTTCTATATCCTACTAAAAAGCATTACAGTATGTGAAAGCCTTGATTGGCCAAAGGCATAAAGGATGGTAAAGGTCAATACTGTATTATTGGGGACAGCTGAGGACAGCCGAGACATAAATTAGTTTATGACATGTAGTGTAAGAAGAGTAAATGCTAAAAAGCATCAACTAACAAATGCAATAAAAGAAATAGATATTTATCTGTAAAACCAAGAGAAAGAGAAAGGTAGAACAGGTCTAAATGATTTATAGAGCTAATGAAAACATGCAGGGAAGTGAAGGTAGGAGAGCCAGTTTGGTCTAGTGGTTAAGGCTCCAGACTACAAACCAGGAAACTGAGTTCTAGTCCCGCCTTAGGCATGAAAGTTGGCTGGGTGACTTTGGGCCAATCACTCTCTCTCAGCCCCCGACATCAGGCTCGGGTGACAAGACAACCGGTCAATTGCTGTTGCAACCAACAGATCAACATTCAGTTGATCTGGGGAAAAAAAGTGGACCCTACACATATTGGAAAAATGCTAGGAAGAAAGAAAAAGTGAAGGTATAGTTTAATTATGAATGAAAAGGCAAAAATGTCTATCACAAAGAATGAATTGGTGTCATCTAGTTTATGAAAGTAGGAATCCATAGATTGATGATAGTGGCATGTTTCACCCCAGTGAATGTTGGCAATAGAACTAGAGATGAGTTTTGGGGGGAAATGTGCAATATTATGATTATTTCTTGTTATTTTCTTTCTCTTTGTGCTTCTGCCACCACTCAGTATTACAAAATCAGAATGTTCTGTTTGGCAGAAAAAATGCAAAGTCCATCTTCTGGCTTGTTCTGTTTTCTTAGAGTTATAATTTACTAAAACCTCCCCAGCCCCCCCCCCCTTTTTTTAGGGTATTCCTGTATGTAAAATGTAGCCTTACTTGCTTAATATTATTGGGGCATCACAAGTATGTAATGTGATGGATAGAGTCGGTCTTTAAGTTCTTTAATACATGTCTGTTTTAGAGATCTACTGGGTAACTAAAAGATAGAGTGTATGGGGATTAGGTTTACATTTTCAGAAGAATTCTGGCATACCTGCAATAACAAGCACAAAATTAAGATCAGGCAACTTCTTTATTTTTATAAAGAGAGCAGTTTTAATTTAATATGGCATTTTGTTGAACCTCTGATTTATTATAAGCTCATCAACTAGAATCTCATCATGAGTAATGACTGTCAGGAACAACTTATAAACAGCCCCTAATATTCTAACCAATACTGTATACTAATGCATTCCTTTCATTATTTGGTTGCCACCTTGCATTTAATACAATTATGCATTAGCTTCTTGAAGCTGAAAGACATCTAAGCTGTGACATTTCATTCTGAGATTCAAGAAATTAACAGACTCCAACAAGTAAGTCATAAAGCTGTACATGCTTTCTTGCTTTAGTTGTCATTGAGTCAATTGTCTAATGATTATATTACCACTGAAAATGCAGTCTACAGCCGTCTGCTCTCCATTCTCCCTTCACTCATTCTGCTGCTACTCATGAGATTTCTTGATTAGTCTCTTCCTGTGGATTCAACTGTTCATTAAATATCTAAATGTTCACTAATTGTCCAAGGTTGCTGTCCATACTACTACTAGCAGTATTCTTATTTGTGGTCATTGATCAGCCATAAATACAAATACAACAAAAGCAATATAGAAAATTTTAAAAAAACAGGAAAATCAGAGATAAAATGGCTGAATCACTGAAAGGAAAGAGGAAAATTATATTAATTTGATAATATAGTGTAATAATATAAATGATTCAGTCTGTGCAAGTTTTCACCTTTAGGTGCTGGATTTCAAATTCAGGCATTGTTTATTATTATAACCTTAGACTTGCAGCAGTAGTTTAATTAATATTCAGAACCGGGTATTTATCTAATAGGTACTCTGCTATGTCTTATAGAATATGAGTATGTACTCTCATAATTCCTAAGCAAACCCTGGCTATGGAACATGTAATATAGGTCCAATGGTGTGACAGAAAGAATGAGATACTCACTTCATTGTTACCCATGCTATATTTTTAAGTTGGCAGGATCAAAAGATGGTAACAAGAAATTTGTGATCTGGTGATTCTGTGATCTTAGTGGAACAGAAACTGAATACTATTGTTACACTGAGAAACAGCACTGATGTGCTAACATTTTTATTCTGTATATCCAAGCATAAATCTTTTGCTCCAGGCTTAAACCAGGTTATATGATTGTATCTTTGAGTCTTGAGATAAAGCTGAATTTAGAAGAGTTTGGAGAAAGTTGTATAATGTAAACTTACTATTCCTTCCATATGCCTTTGCCCTGTTCAAAATGTGCAGTAGAAAAATATATGGTGACCAGGGCGGGCTGGGGGAGGGGCGGGTTCTGTCCCTATAAGCTTACTGAAACAGAACTTACAAAAGTTTATTAACATGAAAATATTCTCCCCCTCCCCCACTATGTATGTCTTACAAAACAATTTTTTGGAACATTGAGTTTTTAGTATCTGGAATATATCAAGTTTGACTGTTAAAATGTAAGGTCATGTTAGCCCCATCTCTGTTAGCCTTCTGGAAGGCCCTTAAAACATGTTTTTTCCACCAACGTTGGGGGTCCCAAGGAGACCCTTCAAGGTGGCTGTATGAGATTAAGTGATGCTTGTTCTCCCACTTTCTTGGGTTTTATCTGTTAATTTTATTTATTTTTATTGTTTTTAGATTGTTATGGAGTTTTTAACTGTTGTGTTGTGCGCTGCCCAGAGACACGTGTTTGTGAGATGGGCAGCTATATAAATACGACAGACAAACAAACAAATAAGAATATTCATAAACTCTGTCTCTTTTCTTTCCTTGCTTCTTCTTTCCAGGGCACAGTCTCGCAAAGGTGGCTCGTGCACAGACATTTCCCAGCTACACCTCAGAGCAGGGTGAGGAGCATGAGCCGCGCCTGTCCCTTTCCAGCAGCTATGGATTCAGCTACAGCTCGGGCCTTGTCCAATGACACACATCTGGTTTCTGAACAGAGACACACTCTAACATGGAACCTATCTGCAGGCCCTGGAAGCCATTGATTGTTCTTAGGTGTCCACAGAAGACAGTTGGTAGTGAAAACTGAAAAGTCTCCAGGCTGGTGACAGTGGAAGTGAAAGTTTGGATCACTGCTTCCTTGAGGCAAAAGTCTAAGTCTTTTATTTATTTAAATTTTATAGTTGTTTTTGTCCATGTTTTTAAAACAGAAGAATTCCCTTGAAAATCATGGATGTATGCAGTTAATGTTTCTGCATAACCACAAACATTTTGTGCTCAAAGGGTGGATGTCATGTTTGCAATATTAGGCGTTTGCCAGTTGATCAGCTCTGCCATCAGATTTGCTTGTCCATGACAGTAACCACTTTTATCTCCTAGGCATCAGCCTGGCTCATTCTTACATGTTACAAAACTTTAAAGGGTTTGGAAGGATTCCTTCCAGTAATTATGCACATTTTAGTCCCATTAACCTCCATGGGATTTATGCATGTATATCTTTAGGACTATAGCCTAAAGTTTCACTTGTGAGAAGAAGCCAGTGACTCTTAATCAGATTCTCATTATTAAAATTAATACCCAAGATAGATAAATAGATAGATACTGTCAATGGGATGGCATGGTGATGCTTAGTAGCCTTTCAGAAAATAGATTGTGTTGTGTATTAAGAGGTAATTTGCCTAGAATATTTGCCACACTGAATTTTTATGCCCAGATTTGCTCTTATCTATGTGCATTCTGAACCTAATAATCCACAGCTTTCTACTGGGAACAGTGGTTATAGATGTCAAGGAAGACCGTGTTAGAATACACTCGTCAAAGTCTTCCTTTTGTAGATAATTTTTGGATAGTTGAATTTATAGTCAGTATACTTTTAACTCTGTATACTGTGCAGGTAAGAATTGACATCACATTACTCAAAAGCAGCCCAACATTCCATAATTTTACACAGCAAGATGCTTGGCTGGCAGAATAATTTCAAGAGCAGTTGTTTTTATTGAGGTCTTTTAGGTAACAATATGGATTTTCTCTCTTCCTTATCAGCATTTCTTTTGCGATGGATTCTCTGAACTAATATCTCACTCAGTTTTACCCCAGTTCATACATACAGATACTGTATATTTTGCACTCATCTATTATATTACAGGTAGTCCTCACTTAACAACCACAATTGGGTCCAGCAACTCTGTCACTAAGCAACACCATTATTAAGCAAGACATCACGTGACCGTGACTTGCGTTTTTCCTGCCAGCTTCTCCATTGACTCTGCTTGTTGGAAACCAGCTGTGAGGTGGGCAAATGGCAAGCATGTAACCATGGGACTCTATGATGGTTGTCAACACCCACTGGTTGCAAAGTGCCCAAATTTCAATCACATAACTGGGGGATACTGCAACAGTCATAAGTGCAAGGACCAGTCACAAAGTTACTTTTTCAGCGCCATCATAACTTCGAATGGTCACTAAACAGGGCAGTTGTTAAGTGAGGACTATCTCTAAAACAATGACTTTATTCCTTCCTGTGGTCAGTCACATGCATTGTCTAAAGCTGATTGTTGAGTCTTTTATTGGCATATTTTGCCTATTTCAGATTTTTCTAATCATAAAAAATAAATGGCAGTACCAACGAGTGGAAGAAATTAAGCTATTGAAGGTCTCAACAAGTTTTTCAGAACAATATTTTCCAAGTCCAACATGTTTCATGGTAATACCAATTTATCAAATTAACTCCATTTATTCAGGTCTTTCTCAAGATAATATCATTTGTTACCACCTTCTAAGAGTTTCAAATATTGTTCCATGTCAAAATCAAGATTTTGCAAATTGAGGATGTCACCATTGAAAAGGTTCATTGATTATTATGAAGCACTAAAGAAAAGGAACATAAAAATGATCCTGTGCAGCTGATCTCTAAAGCAAGCCTGACCATTCAGAATCCAAACTATTTAGTTCCATGTTTTAACTAATACTTTGAATTGAATTCAGAAACAAACTAAATTAGATCAAAGAAATATTGAAACTTGAAACACATGCTTCAAATAATAGTCCCTCTTAATCATAAGAATCTGGCGATAGTATTCTACATTCCATACAGTGTTTGAATGTCTGGTATCACCCTTCAATATAGAAGAGGTTCTTACTTCATTTTTGCCTGTAATCCAGCTCTAAATAGATTTCAACTGCAGTATACTAATAAAAAAAACTAAAATTCACTCACATTGGTAATAAATGCTCATGTACGTTTTGTGTAATTTATCTAAGGTATCAAAATTGAAGTCATTTACATGGTAGAACAAGGCAAGAAGGACCAAACTAAAGCTTTATTTTAGAGCACACGGAATGTATGGATCTTCTCCCCCACATGCATACGCTCAAAATGTTACTTTTGGGAAGCCCTAAATTATTACTAAACATTGTGACTTAAAAATAAATTGCATAGAAAAGAATCAAGTAGGGTCCCCACCCATTTAAAAGATGAAATAGCACTCACTTTGTACATAAAATGAGATGTATAAGATATCAGTTGAGGGACAGGCATGGTAAAACACTTAAAAATGAAAGCAAAAAGGAATTTTCCTGTCCCATATCTTTCAGTCTCCATAAATGTTGTTAAAACAGAGATATAGTAAACAATTGTCAAAAATAATTCACTGCCAGCAGACTGTTCCATAGTTGAATTTCCTGTTTTTCATTGTTTTATCAAACCAGCACAGAACATGTTGAAAGGAAGAGAGTCAAGCTTCCCACCCCACAGTAAGACCAAGTTTTATCTATCACAGTTTGATGAAAAGAAGTTTGTTTTTATTTATTTTTTATAAATGGTGTGAAAGAAATGTCTACTTCAATTAAACATTTACTAATACATTAGAGTGGAAGATTTTTCTTCCCCAAGCTTTTCCTGCAGTCTAATCCCTTGCAGGCTTATACACCTCAGTGAAGAGCTGCTGAATGAAACCAGTGTGTGATCGGATGAAATTAATCACTCTTCCCCCCATGTCTGCATCTCTTTCACTTATTTTCTTTTATCTTACCCACCATGTTTCCACTGACTAGAGAGAACAACTTCCTCCGCAGAAGAATGATGAGCTACCTACCACAACAATGCAAAATTACTGTTCCAGGTTGTGCTAACATACAGTCTTCTCCTGTAGCTCTGATCATTCATTTGCCAATTTCAATATGAAATCACATTGTGGAATAATTAGTGTATTAGTCAATGTCACTATGTATGAATTATACTCATCCAAAAAAGTATTCTTTGAACTTAAGGGGGAAAAAATACACAAAATTACTTCTGCCCCATGAAATGATTTCATATCCCAAAACAGGATTGCCTCTATAGATCAATTTTTGAAATAATCCAGATTGCTGCTCTTCTTTCTTTTACCATGAGTATACTCAGAAAAGTCACCTATACTTTCGTTGCATAATTCTGTGAGTTTTCACTGTCAGAACCTGCTTTCATCGATCCATTACACATCCTTTTCAGAATTGTTAGGAAGGTGAACTTCAGCTAGATTCCAACAAAGATCAACGCAACAGGTACAGAAACATGCAAATGCCATGAATGCAGCTTTCTCCAACCTGGTGTCTTTCATATATGTTAGGACTGTAGTTCCCCAAATTCCCGCTAGCCTTCCCATACTGCCTAAGGACTGCAGTTCTAACACTCCTATACAGTAACAATTAGGAAAAGTCGACCTAATGCAAGCTGTTCAAAAAAGGTATGTGTGTATGTTTGATTGTAATAGCCCTCCAAGTAATGTCATAATTTATTTATGTATAACATCTCCTGTAATAGTGACATTTTACAAAATGTGTAATTTCTAAAAATCTACAGGAATGGGCATGCTGTGAAATTCCCTTACCTGAGCTAAATTATAAAAAGATACAAGCTACCCAATTTCTCAGTTGCTTTCTCAAGGCTTCAAAATCAAGGTTTCATATAAAAAAGAAAACAAAGTATGTGCACTAGGATCTAAACGGGGAGGGGGGGTGTATCCAGATGAGTAAGGCAAAGCAACAGTGCAAATCACAGATGCGTTTAGTATACTATACAGCCCTGCATGTCTAACACAGCCTTGCAGTTTGCCATTCACCCAAGGGAAACAACATTTATTCCACTGCACATAGTTTCCTAGCTGACAGGCAGGTAGACATATTGCTTGAGTACCCTGTTACAATTCTTTAAATCTAACCTTCAAGGCTGATCTATTTCTAGAGTATTCAAAAGGGATACTCTCAAAATTATTTGGTTGCACTTTTCTTTTCAAGAAATTCTGCATGACACTTGTGGTGTCCCGAGACCATTAACATAAAAAAATATATAAAACAATTGCATTACAGTATTAAGAGAACAATTATGATATGATCATAACAAAACTGAATCTGAAAGGACAGTCCTGGGGAGAAGATGTTTCCCCATTTCATGTAGATGATCTAGAATATTCTGTACCTAATGTTAAATGCATCTTTGCATGCCAGATTTAATGGTTTCACAGACTGAAGACTTCACTGAGCATTCTGCGGTGATCACCAAAACCAACTGCTGATCAAACCAAAGCATAAAAATGATAAGTCTGTAAAAGGGAATCTAAACATTGAAATGAATAATGATCATGTTACATCATCTTGAAGATGTAAATCTGAGTTATTGAAAGAAGTTAATTGCTTTGCACCAATATCCCACCATCACCACTCCTGATCCAGGTAAAAAATGGAACAGAAGGTTTTAGTCTCAATCTAAATAAGATCCCCTATCCTTATTTTTAGGAGAATATTTACAAACAACTCTGTATATGATATAATAAGGATTTTCTGACACCTGTAGGGTATGCTTTGGAATGGACTCTAAATTTTTCTTAGTGACTACAGGCATTTTAGAATGGTTGCTATTCACAATTAACTAGTCCAGTCTAGTAATTATAGTATTTGGTTTTCAGTTATGCTGTGAAGTTTTAATATTGGAATCAACTAGGGTTAACACAAACTGCCTTCCTACCTCTTGCCTGATCTTTGCTGTTTTTTGATACAGGGCAAACCTAGTTGTCATCCCCTCTTCCAGCTTGTTTCCCAGATGAGGTTCTCATAACACTCAGTGAACACTATGATCATCGATCAACCCTCACCTTCTCCTTCCCCATGTTGGTTTGCTTTTTCAACCATTTCAAAATTCACAATGTACAATGTTAATAAAGTTAATAATTTTGGAGGAGAAAATTGTGAGCCATATATATTTCTCTAAGATGCTGTTGATTCTTAAAGAGAGGCTTCCGCCACCTTGAGTGGATGAAAGTTATTTAAGGGTATTTGGGGCAGAAGCAGGATTTTGTGGTTTAAATGGCATTCAGCTACTGTTCACTGATGTGCTGTCTTGACAGAATGATACATTTACTGTTGTTTCTTGTTCTATTAATGGAAAGAGTTAAATACACTGCTCTTCTGCTCTGTGTGATGTGATGATCCAGTTTTCCCTGTGAACCAAACCATCTATGAAATTTGAATTAAACCAGATTAAACAAGTACCAAGATGTAGTGTGTAATTTGCCCTCTCCATGAAGCTCAACATTTTGGAACAAAAGCCATCCACCTAACAAAACTAGAATTATGTTAGGAAAAGAGTTGTCTTAGGATGGTAAGAATCCAATTCCAATGTATCTAAAGGGCATGGGGCTGGAAAAGGCTATATATGAAGAAATGTGTATAAGGGGTACTGTATCGCTGTGCCACTATGATGTTGTGAAAGCGGGACAAGAAATTCTGGGAATTCTTGCAACGTCATGCTATGAACAGAATATCTGAGATTTTGAACATGACAACACAGCCCAAGTAGCCATTTGTGACCACTCAAAACTTCTGCTATGGACCTACGCTGGTAGCAAACTATAATTTTACTGTAGCAGGGGACAAAATCTGTTGAATGATTTGGGGCCTAATCATATTTGCTGTGTTTAATTAATTTAGTTTTAATTCCATTAAATTAACTTGCTTAGAGCACAGGACCCAGACATGTTGCGTGGCCCTGGCTTAGAAAGAATAGTCAGGATTACACCCAATATTTGTCAGAATACTGTCTACACTGACTTCACAAGACCAAATCAACTCAGGCCCTTCAGAAACGAGTGCAACCTCTTTTTGATCTTGGGAATGTCCTCAGCCTGTATCAAGAGCATAGCCAGTAGTGAGAGTGCCTGGAAGTTGTAGTTTATTATCTCGGTAGAAGGAAGCAAGATGCCTGCCCGTGTTCTAAAGGGGCTGCAGCTAAGAGATGGGACTGCAGCAGAATTTTGCTTCATATCTGATGTGATCTTAGTGATATTGTAATGGAGCATGTGCTTGCACATAAATGCACTGGTACATGGGATGTTAGGCCCTCTGGCTCCCCCAGTGAGTCTCCTAACCTATAATCCCTACAATTACACCCTCCCAAAATCCTGGCCAAAGTCTGTTTAGTCACAGTTATCAACCACTCTTTTACAGAAAAGGAAAAAAACTGGTTTTCTGAACTCCTTTTTGGAGTTAGCAGAGTAGCTGGGATGCATGGCAAGATAAATTTCCTGTCAGAATGAGACTACTGATTCTACAGAAGATACAGGTAATTTGTTATGTAGATTAAGTTTAGACCTAATTGAGAATTTATGACAATGGGAAAAAAGGAAATCTTGCAGGCTTTAATCTTTTGAGCAGGAATTCACACGGACACACACACACACACACACACACACCAGAATGACATAGGACCAAGGATACAAAGAAGCAGCTCAGATGAATCCAGAGTACAGGTTTTTTAAAAAGGATCTAATTTGCATCTATCTCCGTATTTCCCACATGGCTATTTCCTTCTTTCTCTCCAGATCTCTTCCTGTTAGGATGCTAGTCCAAGAAGAAAAGTCCTCTCAGGGTGGAACACCTGAAACCCACACAAAGTGGAGGTTTTCCATCCTCTTTTTAAAGCCCACCTGAAAGGGAAACTTGCTCCTGATTGGTTCCTCTATTTGAGTTTCCTGGTTCTTGCTGGCCTTTGCCCCACTATCTAGAATGACTGGTTTATGTTGATTAATTTTGTCATACCTAAACCTTTGGTGATGAGTTTTCTTCCCCTTCCCTCAGATACAGATTTCAACTACTGCTCTCATATAACATAGGATCATCTTATTGACAGAACTGCTGAATCAAAGTTACAGTATTTTTGACAGCACCCCTGTTTGGAAGCTCACTCTCTTTAAAAGTAAGCTTCTGCTTCAATGTTGTGCTAACAATAAGAAAACAAAATTACACCGTGTTGAAGCATAGTGAGTTGATTTTACATGGTATTATTTATTAATACATAAGTTAAAACAAAGATGTTCACAAATAGTTGCATCATCAGTGCATGAAAAATGTTAACTAAATTATTTATTTATTCATTCATTCATTCAATTTGGATGTCTCCTGACTCCAGTCAACTTCTGCATATATATTTATCAAGAATGTTGCATAAACCATCATAAGAACTATATCCATTCTGGGTTGCCTTCTGGGTGGATTAGAGAAAAATATTCATAAGAAGTGCACTTTGCAACTGGGTGAGTAGGATATGTATTTTGCTATCACATATCCTGGGACAGAGATTTGTAAATGGCATGTTATGGGTTAGGATTAGGAAGGGAGGAAGGACACCATATTTAGTGGGATACCACATCCCATCTCCTGGGTATGCTTCTGAAGGGCTGGATCCTGTCAGTTCTGTTTAGCACAGTAGGTTTTCATTCCATGTCATATTGTTAACAGTGTTTTTGAAAACTTAGATATAATACCAGAAACATATACTGTACATCCTCACTGCATCTGAGGAAAAAAGCAGAGTTTTTTTTTTAATTTCCTGTTTTATGCTTTTCTTGATTTATTTGGTAAAAAAAAACCCACCTCATCTCCATGATTATCTTGGTATATTCTGATACTAATCCCAAAGATCAATGGCATGAGTTGAGGTAGTTCATTGATATACAAGGCAGTAGGCTCACATTTGCTTCATCTGTTTGCAGTTGACATATATTGGCTCCTCTGTTTCTGTAGAACTTGGATTTTGACTTGCATTTGCTGAGCTGTGATCAGCGCAGTTTTTGTGTTGATACGGAAGCTACAAAGGAAAGAAATAGAAGATAGTGATGAAGAAACAGCAAAAAAGGACTCCTTCAGACAGAGATGCTCACAACAGAGGCAAACTTTCTTCTTCATACTGCATTTTAAGGGTTACAGTTAGAACAATAGTATCCGTGCATGTTAATGTACACATTAAAGAGAAGAGAGTAGATGAGATGTACATAAGATTCACATGTACTGCTAAACCATAATTTGCTTAACTGAGGTTTATATAATAAGCCATAATTGGTTGGGTTCATACATGTTGAACCAAAACCAAGCAAATCACATTATCACTTAAGGTGATGTATGACCCCAGCCAAAGAATTTCAGGGAATTATCCAACCGCCAAATCCAGATCATGTACCAAACTAAAGAATATTATTAAGCCAGTTGCCTTTCGCCATGAAGATAGCTGAACTCTATCAAGAAAAAACTATACAACACACTGTCTTCAAGCTCAAAAGAGTCACAGAGAAGCATCATATCAAAATAAAGGTTGAAACTAGGAACTGACTTAACCCTAATACTTATTGTAGGAGTTAATTTTAAAAAGGCCTAAAATAGTACAAGCTAGGACTTTGCACATATTCCTAGTATGCACCAGATCTTGTACTTGCAGATGTTACAAATCAAATAAAAATGCATTTAAAAATTAAAATGGCTACAAATGGCATGACATTTCAGCATTCTCATTCAAGAGCTTTCTGTATGAGATTTCTGGTGAATTTTAAAAATGTGGTTTGCCTTCATATGCAATCACACAATTCTGTGGATGCCCAAAAATGCTGCTGATCCATAGTTGGCACGCTCATTTGAATATGTTATTAGCAAATGTATAGGCATACAGGTAAAGTAGTTCCCTGACTGACTGGACCTATAGCATGTCTCTCTTGCCAGATCTGATGGGACAGGCAGATGTAATCGGGGAGAGGCAGTCCCTCAAATAACCCAGCCCCATGCCATGAAGAGCTTTAAAGGTCAAAACCAGCACCTTGAATTGGACCTAGAACCAGACTGGCAACCAATGCAGCTTGCAGAGCAGAGGTGTAACATGAGCTGTTCTAGAAGCACACATAACTGCCCATGCCACTGCATTCTGCAGAAGGTGATGCTTCCGGATACCCTTCAAGGGCAGCCCCATATAAAAAGCTGAGTAATCCATTTGGGAGGTGACTTGGATATGGGTGACTGTGAGCAGAGCCCATTGATCCAGGAACAGGCACGACTGTCACACAGCATGAAGCTGTGCAAAGGCCCTCCTAGCCATGACCAACACCTGCTCCTTGAGCAGGAGTTGTGAGTCCAGGAGGACCCCCAGGTTGTGCACCAGGTCTGTCTGGATCCGTACAACCCCATCCAGCACCAAAGATGGCATAGTCCTAGAACCGGCAGGGCCTAAAACCCAAAGCAGTTCAGTCTTGCCAGGGTTCAGCTGAAGACTGTTCTTCCCCATCCGGCCCCTCACAGCTTCCAGACATCAAGATAAGATGTCCACAGCATCATTTAATTCTCTAGGGGCAGAGATGTATACTTGGGCATCATCAGTGTACTGATGATACCTCACCCCATGATGATGGATGATCTCACCCAGCAGCCTCATGTAGATGTTGAATAGGAGCAGAGAGAGCACCAAACCCCACATAGTAAGGGCTGAGGGTGAGATCTCTCCTCCGTAATCACCAGCGACTGGAACTGACCCTGGGGAAAGGAAATGGACCAGCACAACACAGTGCTGCCCACCTGCAATCCACTTCCTCAGGCTCAACAGGTTCAAACCAATCCCAGATAACTGGGCAAGACTCCTCTACTCCAGACCTGCAACAGGGCTGGTATCCAACTCCAAGTGAATTTGAGAGACTTTGTCTGATAGATGCTGAACACATTCTTCCACACACCCTTGCAAGAGGTTATCCAAGCCCCTTCCACCCAAGAGGGCATGTGTCACCTGAAGCAGGGCCATGGGATGGCAATCCACAGATGTAGTAAGGATGGACAAGTACTGATGCTTCACCGCCCTTATCGCTACAAGGTAGGGCTTAATAGCAGCTCTAGCGCATGTTCGGTTGAGTTTGTCCTTTGTTGAGCACCAGCAACACTCTAGACATCTCTCTTTTCAACTCCTCAACTCCTCCGTGAACCATGAGGAGTGACGGGATCCACAAGAGAGGAGAGGTCACATCGGCGCAATCTGATCCAAAGCTTTGGTCACTACCCTATTCCAAGGAGCAACCAAGGCTTTTGATCAGATCGCACGATGGACCGTGCAGCAGACCAGCAGGAACAAACCCCAGCTCCATCTGAAACCCATCAAGGTCCATCAGTCACTAGAGGTGGACCAATCTAATGGGTCCAACCTCCCTGCAGTGGACGGTGGCACTAGAGAATTCTATGGTAATCAGGGTGTGATCTGACCATGACAAGGGAGACACTGAGAGCTCCCTCAATTTCAGAACACGTAACCATTGCTCCAACAGGAACATCAGATCAGGTGTGTGACCACTGTCCCATGTCAGGCTCTGAATAATCTGGGATAGGCCCATGGCCATCATGGTGGCCATGAACTCCTAAGCCATCTCAAACCTCTAGAGAAGGCAGATTAAAATCCCCCAAGACTAGAAGTCTGGGGAAGTCCATCACCAGCCCAGAAATGGAATCGAGCTCAGGCAGGGAGGTTGCTGTGCAGCAGGGAGGCTGGTACAACAGCAACAATCCCAACTGTTCCTTAGAGCCCAACTTAATGAACAGGCTCTCACATCTGGTGGCCTGGAACAGCACCCCTGAAAGCCATAACAGATTTCCGGATGACAATCGCTACACCACCACCTCTGCCCTGTTCATTGTTGTGTCAGTGCATGGAAATCATCCAACTTAATATTCTCTTTTCCCAAGAATGGAAGAAAGATTTCAGTTGCAACTGATTCTTCTGTTTTTCCTCTGTTGGAAATTAAAAGACTGAGTGAACAAAGCCAAATCCTCAGCCCTTCAGGCTAATATAGTTGTGAAGCTACCAACCGGACAAGCATCAAAAGCTGAATATTTAGGTACCTAATAAGAATGAAACAGGATCAGCTCAGCTAATGACTATTGTGGAGAAGCAAGAAAATTCTTAATAGAACCTCTGATGTTCTGTGTGACCTATAAATTCTCACTTATAATGCCATTCTAGAAATAAGTAAAACAATACTTGGTTTTGTAAGCATCTTAGTAATTGCCATGGGTCAGTTTGAAAAGTGCCAGAGATTCACCACTTTGCTTTTCAGACAATTGTTTGTCTTTCGAAGTGTTATCCTAAGACCATAAGAATAGCCCTGCTGGATCACGCCACTAAGCCTTGCTTAGCCCACTGTCCATCCAGGTGCCTCTGATGGTCCAAAGTAGAAATTGGAGACATGTCAACTCTTGCCATTGTTCCTTGCAACAGATATCTGGAGGCCTGCTCCCCCAAATGAGATCCTGTTTGAAGCAGCTCTCGAACCTAAAATGCACAACTACTTTTCTGACACAAAAATTTATCCTAAATCAGATGCCCCTCTTCATCCAAGCACCAAATGTAATGGGATTCTCTGAGTCCAGGAAAGAAAAGAGATGTCCTAAACACGTTATATAAGGACCACAAGAATATTTCAGTCTTACTCCTTAAGCAGGCTGTTAGTTCATCTATTCAGAAGACTGTGACAAAAAGGATCAAGAGACCTTTGCCTTAATGAAGTCCCTAATGTGAGGTCTAGTATATACTTATCTAACCCTTTCTTCTTTATATTAAACCGGATTAATGAGACTCTGTGTGAATCTCCTTGGTCATGTGCTGATGTTAGGAGTTTGACATTGTAACTGGTGCAGCTGTAAAAAATACTGTTTCCATATTGCCTACAATGATTTAATTGATTTAAAAAGAGTCCAACAAACAATCTCCATCTGCACTTACCTGTCTACGAGAAGCTACGTGGTCTCTCATCATCTTAATCCTTTTCCTCTTTCTGGTAACACAAAAAAATTACTATTAATTTTTTTAATACTATTAATACTATCATTGCTAAACTTAAAATTTAAATTATTTTATTTTGCACACCTAAATCAGGATGTGTAGGTGAGCAAACATATTACACAAATCAACTTCAACTGAAATCTGTGGCATAACAGTTTCTCTTGGTATCCCTACCATCAAGAACAATTTCAGACTTTCCGACAAAGACTTTTTTGAAAGACTGGAAACCTTATATGGACTTTTTTGTTGAAAGAAAAGATTGAATTGATGATTTTTGGATTTGGGGATTAAGAATGGATGAAAAGAACGGGGAAAAGATTAAGGTGATTATTACTCGATAGGAAGAAGGGAGGAAAGCATACAGTAATTCTATGTTGTTTTTTTTAATTCCTTTCTTTTTCTCTTAATCTTACTTTCTCTTTTTTTGTTTTGTTTTGTATACTTTTATTATATTGAAACACACACACACACTATATATATATATATAGAGAGAGAGAGAGAGAGAGAGAGAGAGATTTCAGACATATACATATGTACATTTCAGACATCTATACATATATAGACAATTTCAGAAGGGAAGTCTGAAAGAGATAAACCTGGAACAAAAGCCACATTTTATGTGTTTGCAAAGGTCCATTAACTAACTTGTAATTGAACATTTTCAACCAATTGCTGCAAATTGAGGCATGGAAAAAGAGTTTTCCTTGGCAGAAATCAGCAAAATAGATTCCTCTAAATGCTTTTATGCCAACTGGAACAACTTCCAGAGAATACAACATCCTTATCCCGCCTTGTATGGAAATCAGCATGACGTTAACTTGATATTCTACAGAAAAAAGCTTTAGAAATCATGTCAGCATACAGATTTTTGGTTCATAGCATACTGTGTGCACTCCACCATAGTACAGAATAATATCTTACCTTCTAGAAAGGATGACCGTAATAGCCAGCATTAAAAAGGCAGCAATTCCAAAAAACAAAATCATATGCAGCATAGTAATCATAGGTACTACAAAGGAAATATGGAAATATAATTAATAAGAGGAAAAGTTGACTTTCTGAATAATACATAATCAGGTGGCATTTCAGATAACTTATGCTCTGAATAAGAAAGACTCAAATATATGAGAAGAAATTAGGACAAGAAGACCAGAGTAGACTATATGGAAAGTAGGAGAAAGGCTTATCTTTTCAGATAATTGTAATTATCTCATTGTAATTGTAAACAATTTAGAAAATTAAGCTGATCCACATTAGCTGACATTATTTTGAGCACAAACAGTGCCACGCTTGCAGCCATGTAGTGCTTATGGAAGAGACTCCATGAAGCAGTTCCTGTATCTGAAGGCTAAGTACAAAGAAAAATAATTTGTTGGGCTCTAGTGTTATGAAAAAGATACATTATATTTTGTTGATCAGGCAACATGACATGCTTCTATGGGCAGCTCCTAGCACACGCTCATATTAGATAATTGGTTTTGATATCAAAATACCTATATACTTGCATTATTCAAATTAACACAGCTGTCATGTAACTAGACCAGTGTTTCTCAACCTTGGCAACTTTAAGATGTGTGGACTTCAACTCCTAGAATCTGGGAATTGAAGTCCACACATCTTAAAGTTGTCAAGGTTGAGAAACACTGCCATAGGCCATTACAATGCAGCAGAGCTGTGGAAATCTAGTCAGCCTGGCCAACTGGAAGGGATTCTTGAAAGTGCAGTTCTGTACAACCATTGGTTCTTCTTCCACACCTTGCAATATAGAGTTACCTTGGGTGAAGGTTTTTCAATCACAGATAGCTTTTAAAACATGTGCTTTATCTTAAGCTTCATTTCAAAAGGCATTAAGGGGAAAAAAAAGTTTGCCTCCAGCACAATACCAAGGGCTCCCATGAAGAAGAAACCCTCCAAGATAGTCATCTGAGAACAGGATATTAAGGTTGTTCAATTTTGGTATTGTTAGCGAATAGTAAAATTTCTGCTTTCTATGTTAAGGCAGGCTTTAGATAACTATCTCTTAGTAAGAACTCCTAGAGCATCTATGACACTTTTTTTTAAGGGTTACTTTCTTTAAATAAAAAAATGAAAACAAGAAAGCCTGCATGGAGATAACTTATATGTTATATTTGGAGATTCAGATCTCAAAGGCTGAGGAAGATAACAATTGTCCTGAAGAACCTTATCAGACTCATCTTCTGAAAATCCAGGTAAAGCTGATTATTAACATCCATACTACTGAAAAGTAAAGCTGAAAGATTGTGTTTCCAGGCTATTCCTCAAAGCTGTGCTGGGGAATAAAGCATGTCACTGGGGTGTGACTTCAAAAGCTAAAAGATCCAACCCACTCTGTATTGGAATAATTCTCAGCATACAAAAATGAGGTTTAATGCAGTCATAACTGTCACTAATCAGATGGGAATTGCTGGCCCTCTTTTCCTGATATAAAATCCTATGGTAGGTTATATTTCCCAATCTGTTTTTAAGACTCATCTGCTGCAGCTAAAATACTGATGCTCTATGTTTTGCCAGACAGAAGAATCTACAGCATCTCTGGGAGAGAATCATTTCAGAAGAATGCGGAAAGTAGGATGTGAATTTTATTAGGGGTTCTGGGCTCTGGGTGTCCCCTTCAAAAATGGGGAATCTTAGACAAAATTAACTGCTATCTGGGGTTTCAGATTCCAGCCATCTATTATCTTATCCCAAGACTTCCATGCAGATGCCTAGAACTGTACAGTCTAGGGCTTTCAAATGACCTCCCAAGAGAGGGATCAGTTTGAGATTGGCTCAGGCACTGATTAATTAAAAAGCGCTTTTCTAAGAAGCTGGGTGGCATCTTTTGTCTCACACCTTCAGTTTCAAAGTACTTCTTCAGAGTTGGCCTAGAAAGGGTGGGCTAGCTGACTGGCTAAGTCCCTCAAGCCCTTGCCCCCTGCTAACAGTTACATAGAGGTCACTTGGGCTTGGCAGCCAATAGAGATCCATCAAGGCATCTACACCAGTGTTTTGGGGCATCCATGATTTGGAGTAAAGATTTGGTGTACCAAAAATGGTTTCAACCTTCCCCCCATCCAAACTCTGCAGAAAGAAATGACCAGCTTTGATGCAAAGCCAAGTCAGATACAAGATGGGCTGCTTACCAAGGCCATTTGCAAATCTGCCAACTCTCTGTTCTCAGGCTAATAATAGCTGATGGGATAGTCTAGTTTCAGAATGATCCTGGTTTTATGGTCATTATTTATTTTATTGAATTCAGAATCTTTTAAAAATCTGAAGTTTTAGAACAAATAATGCCTGGGTGCTCTTTATTTCTTTGTAGTGACTGATATGCAAACAGCAGGAGGGTTTGGTTCTTTTTTTTTCTTTTTTTCAGGATTTCAAGTCTGGTATAAATATCCACCAGTTTCAATGTAACAGCCATATTTCCTAGAAACAATGTGTAGAAATCAGAGGCATTTCACACGTTCCGACATCCGTCCCATCTGTAAGGTGGGAAATACTTATTAACCGTGCCTTGATGTTCAGTCCTAGAAACATGTGGGCGAGTGATTTCAACCTTCACTGCCTCTTGACTGCAGCTCTGTGGAAGAAACACTGACAGGCTTGACAGTTACAACACACGCAACCCAAACAAGCAGGCAGAGCCACTTGTTAGGTGCTTGGCCACAAAAAGGTTTACAATGTGTGCCAAGTACACAAACGGTGAGAACAGGTCTATGACAGCAAGAACTACTGAGCCATGTGCAAAACGAAGCAAAGGTGTGCTGTGCTTAAGGAGCAGATCCACCTCTTTGTGATTTTCTCCCTTGCATTTTTCTTGTAAAACAGATATGGATCCCGTGAGGCCACCTTCAAATACCCCACCTCTTTTCTGGAATCTGGCCCATCCCTCTGCCATTTGCTCAGGAACAACAACATTGGAGTTCCTAAATTGGCTAAGGCTGCTTTGAAATATAAAAAGGCTTGTAATTGACTTTGCTGCCACACGCTCAGAAGATTAGCACTCCTATCATCCGGAAACAGGATCAGCAGCACCTCCGTAATACAAATCCTGAAATCCAGGCAGAGAGCAAAGAAGCTCCAAAGGATCACTGCTGGCAAACAATGAAACTGATTCTATTAAAGGTGATGAATGAGGTGTGTGAAAAGGAAAAAAGCAACAACTGAGAATGGCTGTGGCTGACGAGGAGGCAAAAGCTTGAAGGTTTTAGGGCTAAAATGTATAGGGGGGGGGTGGGTTAGGACATTTTTAATGCATGTTTCTATTTTTAATTATTTATGGATTTTAGCCATTGTTGGAGGGATTGGTGTTTTTTCCTTTTTTGTTATTGTGAGCTGCCCAGAGTCACCCATTGAGGGAGATGGGCGGCATACAAGTTTAATAATAAATAAATAAATAAATAAATAAATAAATAAATAAATAGCAAGCAAGCATCAGGGTTGTGACGGAGCAGTCTGCGAGAGAAAGCATCTGCCTCGATTCTGTCCTCCAGCAATACCATTCAGGCTGGGATGCATCCTGATCAAGAAACCTTATATATTTTGTGGCTCAAAAAAAAATTCTTATGAGGGACTTATGAATGTATTTTCACTGCCTGTTATTGCTACTAATGTTAAAATTGCGATGTTCATATTCACTTGGTTTTCTGCGCAAAGTCTCCTGTACCTTTTTTCAATCCTCCTACCACAGGGAGTGCATTCTTTCTCTTAATTACTTTCTTACCAACTTTGGCTAGCTAGATACTTCCCTCTTTTACCAAAACTGCTGGGAAACATGGAGAAGAAAAGACAAGGCTTAGTACAAAAGAGAAGTGAACGAAAGCAGGAAGGACAGGAGAAGGTACAGAAGAGTGAAGAGAGAGCAGGCCTGCGATCACTTGGGCTCTCTGGACAAGATACCTGGACCTCAGGTTTGGAGTGGCCTATTCAGCTGCAGTGGGAGCTCTTCTAGACAGAAATCAATAGGAGGGCAGCAAAAACAGGAAGAGATTGTTGCAAAGAGATCTCAGACAAGAGCTTAAGCTTGCAAGCAGTAAGAAGAGAAGAGATAGTTTCTTGATATTCAGATGTAGTCTTGGGCCTGAGCCAGAAGTCAAACTGAACACTTGCTTTGTAGTGTGTTCAGTTTGTGGCATCTGCGGGTCATTGGAAAGGATCACAGCAATGAAAAACGTCTGCCTGACATTTTGGGAACTGTGGCCAGTTGGAGTCAAAACAATATAGTTTGAATAGACTGTGGTATAAGGCACCTTCAGAACTTCAATGTTTCTTTTGCATTAAAGCAAACTGTTATCTGACCCAGGGAATCCATGAGAAAACGATTTTTATGAACAAACCAAGTGTAGATGCAACTGTCTTGGCCCTTTCTTAAGTTTAAGTCTAGAATTCAAGAGACAGGGCTCTACAAATGCAAAAGGCAAATATATCTATATCTATATCTATATCTATATCTATATCTATATCTATATCTATATCTATATCTATATCTATATCTATATCTATATTTTAAATAGGGCTTCCATCCTCAGTGTGACTTGTGCATTTGTTATTTTAGAACATGGATCTGGTTCTTTATTCTTCATTGCTTAAACTGATGGGAAATGTTTCTGCAATAGGATGCAATAATAAGGTTTTATTTAGTTTGACATCTCTTACCTTTGTAACATTTCCTTCTTAACACCTTTGCAACATTTCCTTTCCTGCTTACTTTTTAACCATTCAGTCAAAGGTAATGCTTTCACTTTTTTTTTCATTCTCTTTTGTTTTCCAGATGTTTACCAATCATAGGACAGTGTAACATATATTTATTTAAAAACATTTCAAGGGTTTTGCTAACATTTTCTTAGAGAGTTAGCATTGTGTAAAGAGTCTATGGGAGTGGGCAGCTATAATAAATTTAAAATAATAATAATAATAACAATAATAATAATAATAATAATAATAATAATAATAATATGCTTTCCCTTAACTTACCATGGCTATTAATGGTCAGTTTTATCCAGCCAGTTCCATTTTCTCCATTCACCTTGTTGTAAGAATAGCGGTACATTCCAGAGTCAGAAGGTGTGACATGCCAAAGTACAATTGAACTGTTTCTTTCAGAGGAACAATCCACACGGTTTTCATAATCCGAACCATAGATTGGCATTTCGGAATCAGCACACTGGATTATAAAGTCTATACAGTCAGGTTGAACTCTTTCCCATGTCACTTGATTCACTGCTACATCAGAGTCATTCCTATATGTAAAGGTGACATTTTGTCCTGGTTCAGTAGTCACATGATACTTTGACAAGTCTGGAAGCTCAAAAGGTCCTGTTTTGAAAATAATAATAAAAGTAAGGTGTGTGAGAGATAGAGATAATGTAATTCATAATGTATTTATGTTCAGAAATGTTACATGGCTTTTCTGCTTTAGAAGCACTTAAAACAGCTGACAAGTTAATTAAAGACAGAAATATAAATACAAGTAAATTTAAAAGTACAATTAAAAAAAAAGTATCTGCATTTATAACATCAGTTGATCAGAAAGGTGAGAACCAGTCAGATTTCTTGAATAATGCCAGGAAATATTTCAGAAAAAAATATATAAACCTTTACTTTACACTTAAACTAAAAGAATTGGAGATAAATAAATCTTGGATGGAAAGTTCTTCCATAAAATAGGAACAGCCACCAAGCAAGCCCACTTCTACATGAATAGTAGTCTGGGAAATCTGGGTGGAAACTGTGAGGGAAGCTCTCTAGATGTTCTGGATTTGTATTACGTGATCTGTTCTTTGAGATCCAGTTACAGCTCTGGCTGACTAATTATGGACCAACCATGGTTTCCAAAAGGTCCTCCAGTGCAGGATTCCATATTGACAGTTATAATAATAAGAGGTGAAATGGGCATGGGACAATCCTGAAAGGTCAGCATGCTCCAAAAACACTTGCAGAAGGTGTTCCAGCTGAAGCTGGAGAAATGTTCTTTATGTTACAACAACCTCATGGTACAGCCATAAGGTTTAAGGAGAAGAGCCAGTGAGCAACACTCCCAAGCTGAATGTCCATTTTTTCAAAGGGAAGGCAATCATCTAGAGACATATACAAAGCTGGTCAACCTTACCCCCTGCCAAGAATGATTCTATCTTATCCAAATTGCATTTGAGTTGATTAACCCTTTTTGAAATGGAAGAAAATGTTATGTACAATGATTAATCTTGTTGACACATTTCTTTCAGTCTCTCCCACCCACAATTACAAAGGCAGACAACATGGGCAATTGAGAAAGTGAAATCAGAGCTCCCTGGTCTGTGTAGAAACAGCAACTAATCTCAGTGAACTGTGGAAACTGGGATATTTGTAGTATAACCTTGCCAGAGAAAGCAGTTTACCTGGTCCTTACTGTGTTTCAGATATTGAGTAAAATATTGTTCTGTACCTTTGGACTTTCAAAATTAAATGAAATTATATCACTATAATTTATTTGACTCTCACAAATTATTATACCTGCTTTTTTTCTCTTTTTTTCTTGCCTTTTATGATATGCTGCCATTGATTCTTTTTAATAATACATTACACCGGGTTCCTAATAACTGGTGGGCATATTAAATAAATAAAAACAGAGGAAATATTAATCATTCTGTTTTATTTCCTAAAATGAAAAGAGTTGTTAAAGGAGAAGAAGTTGTTAAAAGTGTGTGACCACTCAGGGGAGTCAAAAAATCATGATGGCAGCTGCAACTGCACCCTTGAAGCTCCGTCCTTCAGACTGTTTTGATCTTTCTCTTGGTGGGATAGAAACATCCTGTAATATGCATTTACCTAGTACGACTGTAATAAGTTGTCTAATATGGATGGAATTTTAAAAACATTTCTCATATATGAGTCTGTCTTTCCCTCTGTATATGCACACTTTTATGCAATTTTCCTAAATATATTATGATTTTTATGTCTCTGCTGTATACAGTACACTATACTATGCAAGGATTTGGTAGTCGAGCTAGAAGAAAATGGCGAATTGCTTTTAGTTTCATCCGAAACACACATTTCCACTTTTAGCAGAACAGAGGTGAAGGGAACATCTGCAAGGACAATTGGAGCCAAAGGAAATCAGGTGCTGCTAGGAAAGAGAAGGGTGGTGGGTCTAATACAGCTTTTAGCTTTTTTCCTACCCTTTGTTGTTTAACTCAGGACAATTTTTTATAGTCACTGAGTGCAAGAAATACAGCTCTGATCATGTATTTTTAATATAGTCATCTACATTTTTTTTCTTTATCATAAATGGTTACAATAGAAAAAAAAAAGAATCATATCATACCCTCTTCATTGATTTGAAAGCATGCATGTCATTTTTATGGCTACCTTTCACCGGTTTGCCTACTTTCAGATTTATGGCTTCTTAAGCCACAGATTGGCTCTTCAATTTTTTTTCTGCCACACAACAACCTCATATTTCTATCATTTAAACTGCCTTTTAGTGGACTGTAATAGTTATAGTGACTTGAAATGTTGACACATGACACATACGCCATAGTTATTTTAAATTATTTCCTATCACATAGCAAGTGTCCATGCATGAAAAATTATGGCCATACTATTCTTTAATTTTCAGTAGATACTAGTCTTTTAAGATCTATTTTCATACTGCCTAATTATGCTTGATGGCTTATATGGCTCTTCTCTAACTTGGTGTCCTCCAGATGTAGTCCATCAGTTTCCATAATTCTTAGCTATATTAGCCACTGATTGTGCTGACTGGGGGACCCTAAGACTTGAAGTCCAACACATCTGGAAGGAGCCAGATTGGGAAAGTCTGAGTTTATAGTTTCTGTCATTAAAATGAATTGGTCTAGGATTCTTGGTAAGACCTTAAGCTAAGATTTTTCTCAGGTGAGGGCACAGAACAAAGGAAGAATAACTTGTTCCGAATGATGATCCAGAAGACGGAAGCCTTCTGAGAAATTTATCATCTCCTTTTCAACAAAGAACTCCTAAAAGTGGAGGAAAGGAAATCTCATGTTTCTGATGTTGTGCCGTTGCAGATAAATTCTGAACCATACTTATGCTACGGTGGACGACAACATACGGTTATCACAAAACCGGGCTAAAAATTGTGTCAAACCTGTAGTCACCATTATTGACGTACAAATATCTGCTGAACACCAATGTTTCAAAAAACAAGAGTCCTTATATCACACACAAATCTTTGGTTGTACTGGAATATAATGTGTTATATGAAGAACAAAATATGTATTCAGAGTATTTCTCTAAGTTTTATATATTCATCAGAAACAAGTTACTGACCCCAGATTTTTAAAAAGGAGAGAATTTGAATTAAATCTGTTAATTTTTGTGTCAGCCAAAGATTCAGCTTTGACATCAGCTATAGAAGGCAAATGTCTATTTCCTCATGAGTTTCTGAAATCGTACTTCTAATTATATTTTATCCTTTTTGCTGGCATGGAGGACTTTCTAAGCATGAACCTTCCTATTCTATTGTTCATTAGGATTTATTCAGAATTTAGTGGACACTAAAACAACCATCCCCAGTCTGAGTATCCTCTATCATCCCAGAACTAAATGGCTACTTGGAGAATCCTAAGAGTTAAAGTCCACCCATCAGGAGGACATCCTGACTGGGGAAGGATCTAGAAGTTAGCATAGTCATAGTCCAAAGTGAGAGGCAACTGAACTTTCAGCTAGGACAAAGTTCGTGAATGAAAGGGTGCCAGAAATACAGTTTGCGTCTTTCATGTAGAAACATACAATAGCAGGTTCCAAAATTAAAGGCTCCTAGCAGCTGATGGAATAAATAGTAGTGAGTATAATTAATCCGCAACATCTACAAACAAAAACAGTAATTCCTTTGGTACTATTTTTTCTTCTTTAGGTAAAATATCTATAGTACCTGTGAAAAGTACATCTCAAGAGCCTTTGAATCACTATCTAAACCCACCAGCAATGCTCTTTAAGAGCAAAATTGCTCATTGTTAAAGAGGAAGATTAACATACTTTCAATTTGACATTTTTGGTTGAAAGTGACAGAAAATATTGCAAATGCCATGAAAGCATAACACGTAATTCTTAAATTATTTTATAAGCCAAATGGCAAGGCTGGCTGGGGAATTCTGGGCATTGAAGTCCACCCGCTCAAAGTTGCCAAGGTTGAAGAACCTTGTTTTAGAGCACAAAACTGATGGGCAGGTGAACAAGGAATAACTGCTCTATTTCTTTCATTTCCAAGTTTTTTTTTTCCTGAAAAAAAATCTTTCCCTGTTAGATGCAAGTGTTGTGAGGCTCCAAAGTGGGGGAAGGGACGTGTGCAAGGGAAAGAGAGATGCTTTATGTTTTGTACTACGCCATCTTTGTAGAATGAAGCAGCCTGGATTCACACATTGAACTAAGTCATAAACTTCAGTTCACAAACTACAGTGGCTGAGTTTACAAGACCCACAAAACCCAAACCAAACAAACCATGTTCATTCTTTACGCTATTTGTGAACCCAATCAGAGATGTCCACAGTATCTGTACAGGAACAGTGGATCTAAGATATGATGTCTTGCTATGCTGTTCCATAAATTAAAATTATTGTTTGATAGAACTAATGAGTTAGAAGTCACATTGGGTATTATCTAGTCTAACCCCTGCCCAGTGTAGGAGTTAACCAATTAAGCATTTGATGAAAAAGTTAAGATCTTCATTTCCCTTGGCAGCATCCCAGCTTAAAAATTCCACCTCTGTTCCTTCTCCTTTAGAAGATATCCACTAACAATAGCTTTGGGTGATGAATGGCTGCCTCAGACTCACTGTAATATCATAGGGAAGGTAGGAAAAGTTCACCTGAGGACATCCTCAATGAAACTTGATTTCTTTTTGACCATAAAAGCAAATATCCAGAATTTGAATTTATCAGTAGTTTATAAAATGAAAATAAACAGATTCATCTTACCAGATTGAACAACATGTATCCTCTTTTCCCAGATCCCATATGGAAAAGTATGAAAGGAGCATTGGTAAAAACCAACATCTGCCTCACTAGTGTTGTTGAAAACCAAAGACTTGTTGTTTGAGGTAAGGTTAGTGACCTGGACTCTGGCCTTATAGTTGCTTTCTATATATAAATCATAAGGCAGCCTGAAGACTGCAATGATCCGTTTCTTTTCATTCTCTTCCTTCTGCCATGTCATCTGAGAAATGGATGCATTTGTTGGGTAGACACATTTAAGAGCCATGGTGCTGGAGAGTCTCACAATTGAGTCCACGTGTTTTCTTTCTGCCACAAATGCAGCGCTGCCTAAAACAGGACATTTTTATTTTGTTAAATACTGAGCCACAAAAATACACAATTAACACATGCTGTACCAACTGAACAAAATGTTTCTCCCAACCCGATCCCTTTACAGTTGAAGAACAAGCTCAGCAAACCCATCTCCCAAGTTATTACTAATAGCAATACAATGAAGTTATAATATTGGCTACAATTCTCTATTATCCAATTCACTTTGGAATCTCTATTATTCACTAATTCACTTTGAACATCGTGAGGTTCACTTCTAAGTAAACATCAGTAGGATTGCAACACCAGAAACAAATACAAAATGGTCTTATTTTTATCTGAATAAATTACTTCAAAGCTTCATAGATTTCAGAGGAATTTAACAGGAAGTAAGCAAGCATAAGACCAACAAAAGAGAAATTTATTAGTTAAGAAATGAGTCTTACTTTGATAGGATTGTAGAAACACAGACACCAAGAACCCAAGGCAATTCATCTTCAGCATAACTAAAAGGACCGGGAGAGCTTCATCTATGCTTTCTGTATTTCCTGGCCACATGGTAGGGATGGTGGTATTTTTATCTGACTGAAGTGAGCAAGCAAGACAAAGGGCATCTCTTTAGGGAACTCTTGTGGTGTAGGAGTGTCTGTAAAGAGACACAGGAAACTCATTTACCCTTTCCGTGCCTACTCTATCTATGTAGCTTAACAATAATTCCATGACAATCTAAGACACTGTAAGATACTTTTCTGACCTTTCAGATCAGTTCCATAGAGTGGCTCTATGCACTCTCTGCTAAGAGAATTGATTGATTGATTGATCAGCTGCCTGAATTGCTTCCTTTTTTTCTCACAGTTGGGTTTCTCTGTCTCAGAGTTTAGATTGGAACCTTTGAATGTTCTTTGTTGCTATCAGTAAAACTGTGCCTACCGACACTTTCCTTCCTTCCTTCCTTCCTTCCTTCCTTCCTTCCTTCCTTCCTTCCTTCCTTCCTTCCTTCCTTCCTTCCTTCCTTCCTTCCTTCCCTCCCTCCCTCCCTCCCATAGAATGGACATTTTAATACATGCAATCTCTTTGCCAGTGAACCATTAAAGCCTCCTCTTGGCTTCCATTCCAGCCAAGTAAAAAGTAAACTAATTCAATTTGCCCCCATCAATTGGACTGAACCAATAAAGCCTAAAAAATATTGTCTTGCATGAGCAGGCAAAGAAAGGTAGTCACTGAATTTGAGACATAAATCTTTGCTGTGTATACACTAACCCTAAAAGAAAAGGCATTATCTTGTACAAAAACTCCCTTCAAGAGCAAATTCAGATTCAGAGATTATTTACAATTACACTTCGAAGTCTGGCACAGAAAATAACTTTGCATTGTAAAATATTTAATCTAAGATTGCTAGTTCCTGACAATTATAATGACTGTGTACTTTAATCAATACCAGTATTTAATAGCCTAGTCATAAACTGTATTTAAGTGAAATGTCTGTTCATTCTTACCTTTGTCACATCCTTGTGGTTAGATTTATGCTACCCAGTCAGATGAATGTCAAATACTTAGAATATTGGCTGTTCTGTGGGTTGGATTATAGGAGCTCCTGTGTAAACCTAGTAGGAGCATCGGTGCTCTTGGCAATATTGCCAGGGGTCCCTCCAGCACTCATTTTGGCATAGCAGGACCATATTGGCAGTATTAGGAAGAAGCAAAGGGAAGTTTTTGTAAGTCAAGTTCTGCCCCTAACTTCTTGCAAGTCATTGGAAAATATTATCAGAAAGACATTAGTTCCTACTTTTTATTTTCTTATTCCATTACTTGTTTGTATGTTTGTTGGGTGAGGTCAGCTAGAGTGGACACGCTCCAGGTCTGATCAATTAAGCAGAAAGACTACAACTTTCATAGCTCCGCCCATAGTTGCTAGGTAAGCAGTTCAATTATTGGGACCCCTAATAGTGCAGATAGGAAAGTCTGCAAAAACTGAGTTGATCTAGACTTACGGATGGAGCTTTATATCTCCCAATTCATTTTTTAGAATCACTAATACATTCCTATTCTCCAACATAGGAAAGCTCCTAGTTATTTCAAAAGATGTAAATGTTTGTAAGCACTCCTCCATTGGTTTTGCACAGACCACCAGATCTAGCAGAGGGAGCATGCTCCAGGTCCCCTCTATGAAACAATGTCATCTTGTTAGATCCTGGAGTCATGCCTTCTCAATAGCAGCACCTGCCCTGTGGAACAGCATCCTCCCAGTATGGCCCCAACCTTGATTGTCTTCCATAAGACTCTGAAGACCTGGCTTTTCTCCAGACATTTGGGCCAGATGGTTAGATGAGCGCTGCCGTTGTCAATGTGTGCTCCCCCCCCCATCTTCTGAGTAGGGTTATTGTTTATCCTTGAGTGCCTGGAGTTATATGTTGTTGGTTTTTCTGTGTGTTTTTAATCCTTGTAAGCTGCCCAGAATCATATGTGCAAGATGGGTGGCTATACCAATCAATCAATCAATCAAATAAATAAATTCAGTTTTAATCCAATAGACAAAAGCTGTATATTAGACAGCAAATATAGATCAAGTTACAAAAGACAATCTTAATAGTATTATAAGAAATGACATTGGCTGAAACATAATTTCCCAGTCTGTATCACCTAGCTGTGAAATGGAGATACTGGAAAAGAAGATAAACATTTCATTGTTCATGTTGTAACATTCCAAGGATGATATGCAGAAATTCCATCATATTTAATTTAAAGTTACTCAGTAAAATGTCACATGAAAGGCTCTACTGAGGACAGCAGCACAATGCGCTTTCCCATATCAGATGTATTATCCAAGGGCTGCAAAGCAGTGTGCCAACATAAATTACACCTTGCACTATACCACCATCAGAGGTAGATAGTTATTTTGATTTAAAGGGGTGCATAAAACTCAGGACAGGATGAGCCAGAGGCAGCAGCAGCACAAGGATCTCACTGTAACTTCCCCAACATTTGGAACTGCACATTTCATCTGATTATCTTATCATTTATATTTTATCCTTCTTAAATCAGATAGCTATTCTGGATTTTAATTTCTCTCTGAAAAGTCCTGACTGAATCTGGCAAAGGGTCCTGACTAGAAGCTGCAGAAACACTGAAGAGGAGGAAAGCCTACTTCTTGTCTGAGATTGACTTCATGCTTTTGCAAGCTCCCAAGATAAAACTGCCATTTGATCAAACACACAGCTTTGTCTTAAATGAAGGATGTTCAACCCATTCCTGCAAAAGATGCCTCTTGATACATATGTTTTGGTGCAAAAAATCTGAGGACATTAATTTAGCTTGCTTTGTCAAGTGGACAGTTTTTACAATAACTTCTTGGTGTATTATTTTTCCACCCAAAGGACATTTTCTAGTTAGCATCAAAGAATGATGGGGGCTTCAAGACCATCCATATTTCCCAGGTAGCATCAAGGAAGGCTTCATGGGCAAAGGCATTGCTGCGTGTGCTTCTGATTCCTCTACACAGAGTGGAAGATGCTTCATTTCAGGAACTATCTTTCCCAGACTATGCAGAAGCAGCAATTAGCATACAAAAGAAAGAGATTAAAGTTATAAAATCTTGGCAACATTGAAAAACTCCAGGGGTGTCAGTAGGGTATGGCAAAAAAAAGTCAAAATGGTGGTCATGACAGTGCAATTGACATTCTATCTGGTTTGCACCATTGCTGTTATCTTGACTTTTTTTGAGCATCTCCTGAAGAGATTCTTGAAAACATTTGTGTAGTTAGAGCAGAAGTTCTGATAAATGTAAGAATTTAGCACATTGTAAATGGTAAGTAGCTTGTGGTGGTATCTGCAGCAGGAAAAGAAATTAAAATGGCGGTTGCAGCAATGTGGTTGAAGCTCTGTCCGTAGAGAAAGGGCAGGGCTTTGATCACGCTGCCACAACCATCTTGATTTTTTTTTAAAAGTGTAACTTGTAAATATTCACTGAACTGTCGAAGGCTTTCACGGCCGGCATACGATGGCTGGTGTGGGTCTTCTGGGCTGTGTGGCCGTGGTCTTGAAGTCTTGTTTCCTAACGTTTCGCCAGCACCTGTGACCGGCATCTTCAGAGTGCAGGAGCACAGACAGGAGCAGTTCTCTCTGTGCCCAGGGTGAAGTGACCCTTCTGTGGGTATTTATAGAGATCTGGGGGGGGTGGGGGGGGGTTGGGTTACTGAGTGGCTGCTTGTTTTGGAGTCAGCATCTGTGTGTATTTTCCTGGGGATTAGGCAGGGTTTTTTCTTCTATTGAATTGTTAACGAGGGGCTGCTGGGGGTGATTAGCAAGTTCATTGTGTGAACTGTTCACATGTCCTGGTGGTTGAGCTGAGTTCGTTGACCTTTTGCAGGCTGTATTTTTCAGGATTGGTAGCCAGGTTTTGTTGATTTTTAGACTCTCCTCTTTTTTATTGAAACTGTGCTGGTGTTTGTGAATCTCAATGGCTTCCCGGTATAGCCTGGTATAGTGGCTGTTGGTGTTGTCCAGTATCTCTGTGTTTTCAAATAGGATTTTGTGTCCAGTGTGCTTGAGAGCATGTTCAGCTACTGCAGATTTTTCTGGTTGCTGTAGTCTGCAGTGTCTTTCGTGTTCTTCACTTCACTTCACCCTGGGCACAGAGAGAACTGCTCCTGTCTGTGCTCCTGCACTCTGAAGATGCCGGTCACAGGTGCTGGCGAAACGTTAGGAAACAAGACTTCAAGACCACGGCCACACAGCCCGGAAGACCCACACCAGCCATTCACTGAACTGTTGGCAAGGCTTAAACCAAAGGGAACATTCTTTCACCTTTGGTAGGAATGTGATATAAAAGTTTCAGATTTTGGGAAGATTTTAATGAGTTTAGTCATGCATAGCTGGACAACAGCAATGAACCAAAGGTGGGGTGTGAGACCAGACTGCCGCAGATGCAGGCAGTAAGTGGTGCAGTGATAGAGATGGGACCAGTGATACTTCTGGGCCTTGTGGTGCGATGCAATGAGTGGAGGCACCTGGGTGTCAAATATGCTAGATACACCATTGATAAACCAAAAAAATGGAGTTTTCTCCATATTTCTCCAAATTGAGTTTACTATCTATATTTGAGGGTCACAACAAAAATTGCAAAGTAAAACACTAATCAAAGTTCTACTTTTAACAGCCAAATTAATTATTTCCAAGTAATGGGATAATCTAGATAATATCTCAATGGGTAGATGGTATGATAAGATCTGCTCTATAGCATTGCTGGAGAAAGTTTCTGATAAAATCCATTGCTTCACAGTTCAAAGTAGCAGATCATTATTTATATGAGATACGCATCCTTGTAAGAGACTATATCAGTATTATACAGTCATAATTAAGTTTAAAAAACCATATCAGCTAAAGAAAACATATTAGCAATCATGTAAACTTTAAATATAATTAATAACATTGAAAGAGAAATTTTGAATGTTTTGACCTTGCAGACACTGCTGTGTTCATCTAGTCTCATTATTACACAGCTACTGCAGGGCAAAAAAGTCAGACTGCAATTAATCTCTTTTAACATAATCTAAATAGTAGGTATCCAACATGGGGTTTCGAAGGGAAAGACTGGGCCAAGGTTATAATTTGAAGATTAACAAGGGGGTTCTTGACTTTTAATAAATTTGGGATTAAATTGATTAAAGAGGTTTATTTTAAATTTGAAACTCTAGCCCTTTCGTTGAACAGGTGAATCCAAGATGATTCACAATATATTAGAATGTGGGTGTGAGATATGATCAAAGCCTGGCCTCTTTTTACATGCATGTGATGCACGTTAAAGAGGGATGGGCTCCAAGTGAGCATGTATGCCCACCATCTTGACTTTTTTGACCCCCACCTCCAGCAAGAGGGGGGTCTGGCTGCACCTTTGCCACCAATGCATTTCTGACCTAAATGCTTGTATACGCATTTAAAAATTTCTAGTATAGGAAAAATGTAGTAATTTTGATGACATGTTGTCTGATGCCTCTGTGTGATGTTTTGCAGCTGAAATATTTGCCCTTTGCTTTGTTGCAGTTGCAACCGACAATTTATCTTTCAATCTATGGTTTTCAACAAGCAACCCACAGACTTTACTTGCTATTTCCACTATGTTACGAATTTCCTCCACAACACACAGAATTTAGATCTTTCATACATTGTGGCCACACTTGCCATTTTTTCTTCCTAAACTGTGAAGCCTCAACAGCAATTATCATAGAAAATGTCATGTTGCTGCTAGGTCTTTTCCTTTCATTTATATTTTAAGAATGATTTTTATTCCATTAAAATATCCAACAAGAATAACCTGAAATTTAGGAGGTGGCTCATACTTAGCTGTACACTACATGTACAACTGTTATCCAGGACACAGTATCTTCCAAAGGAACCCGTTCACATAATCAACTGGAATTGGTAGACATTAATTGGTGAATTATTAAGAGATGGTAAACATACTCTAAGCTTCCTGTAAAATGGTATTGGATCAAAAGTAGCTTGAGATAATTTCTCTGATATTCAGGTATATGCAAAAACTTAAGCCTCTGGCATTAATTTCTACCAAGTAAACATCACCAACATTTTATGGTCTTAGATATGATGCTGATATATTCTCTTATAAAACTGATTCCTAATGCAGCTATACCTCATTTAGAACTTTCAGTTCAGCATTTGATTGTGAGAATGTGACCAAGCAGAAATTATTAGATGGAGCACTCAAATCACTATTAATCAGTCAATCAGTCAATCAAGCATTTGGTTTAGAAAATGGCCTTTCATTTAGTCGTGCTTTTCAAGGAAGCACCATTTTATTAGTTTCTACTTCTTTGAAACAATGGTAAATCAAATGAAGTAACTGAAAGTGACCTAAATTATACAATAGAGAAATTAAAAGACATACAAACTGATATGTGTCAAATATCAGAGTAAGTGATGCTTATTCTGCTAGAAAATAAGAATCAAAAACTTGTGATCTTTTTTTTGGCGGGGGGCTGCTGGGAAATAAATAAATAACCAACCAACCAACCATTATGCTAGTCACTGCTCTGAACATCAGTGATTAAAAACCTTCAGCAAGATCTAAAGCAGACGCACATTATTTAACAGTACTGAAATGTAATTTTTGCATTTCAAATTCAACTAAAGGGAATTTATTCATAACTAAAGGGAACAGATTTTTTTAAATGCACATTTTTTAAAAAATGCACATAGATGTAAAATATTTATGTTAAAATAAGGCGCTCATCACTGTGACTATGAGAGAAAGAAGGTGATTGGATGAAGGAACTTATGACATTTCTTTGATCTCTTCACATCTTCCCAGGGAAGGGAGCAGTACAAAATGTAAGATCAGGTTACTTGACTTGGCATCCTAAGCATGACAGAGTGGACATTTCACTATTGGTCAAACAATCCTGTTCTGTTTTTTTTTTTTTTAAAGAGCAACCTATGTGACAGGCTAAACATACATTAGCATATTTTACATCTCAGGCTTACATTTTTCTTGCCATGATCTTTCCCCCTCAATCTCCTCTAGAAACATTTGACTACCACTGATGTCTCCATGGACCTCCAGCACTTGAGAAGCTGGCTAGAGCGCAGCAACAGATGCAGAGTCCCCTTCTTTTAACTCAGGACTGGGTCACTGTCACAAAGAGGCAACCCTTCTTTTCACAATGGCATTAATAAAACAGACCTCTTTATTAATACAAGCTCAAACACTGCAAACACATTCACATAATTACAATTTACATAATTAAAATCAGTTATTTCATTACTTTCTTACATCGACCACCTGTAACATCATAATGCTGGAACAGTGTTTCCATGGAAACATTTACTATACATTCTTTGGTATGACAGACTCTTCTATTAAGTCAAAAAATGTGCATTTCCCCCCACTTTTCTTGGTAGATAATCTAGTGCAAGGGATTTCATATTTAATATGCCATTTTAGTTCTGATGCCTTCTGGAGAAGCCAGTCCTACTGATGTGCCCTGTGTTAACATGGTGTCTGTCAACTGCTGAGAAGCTGCACAAGTGTTTCCAGGCACTTTAAGTAGTAGGCTTCCTCTTGACTTTCTTGTGGCTGTTCAAGACCTAAAAGGGGAGGGAACTGCATTAACTTTTTAAATAGGAGATAAATGTCCCAGTTGAAAAGAGAAATAACAGCTACACCTCTGACATTTTCATGGTGTTGTGAATAGTCACAATTCTGATATTCCATTATTTAGTCCTTAGTCATATTAAATTAAAATACATTTTTCATCAAAATCTGGCAGCTGAGTCCCACTGACTAGCAGGGCCTCTCCAGAGTTTCTAACATGGGTCTTTCCAACCCTATCTGGTTATAGTGTGGTGCCTAGGTTTAAACCTAGGCACCACACTGTTCTACAGACCATTCTCAATTATTCAATACTCTTAGGCAATATTACAATATATTACATAATATAGCCCTACAAACTTATTTGAATGGGTGAGGAATGTATCGGTCCTTTGTCCAAACACTGTCTCATTTGATACTCCCTCCTACGAGTTAGAGCATAATGCACATTATATTACACATAGAATGCCACATCCTTGAAATTAATCTGTTCTAGAACAGAAGTGCTTTTGGCTGTCCCGGTGGTTACATAACTTGCTTCTTCTCCTGCATGTATGTAGGCTTTTTCCCCCCATGAATCAATAAAAAATGGAAAATGTCAAGAAGGTGGATGTTCTACTTAGCGACAAAGAATAGAAAGATTATAATTGTAATGTCAGTTTTACATAGTCTTAATAAACCAAGCCTTCATCAGCACAGCTGTACACTGCCATGATGGAATGGGATTACCAAAGTTGGCCCTACAGGAGCTGTTCATCTGAACATCCCATTGGTTATTCAAAGTTTGAGAATATCTTAATTCACTATGTGTTAACCATACATTTAGTATGCAAAATAGGGCACAAACTAACATTTTAAAAAAGTGTTTATTTCTATAGAAAGGATTGAAGCGCATGCTTAATTCTTACATTTTTTTTTTCTAATTTTGGCAAATGTCCTTTTACTAGAATTAAGCTTCTCTACTTTTGGAAATTCTATTTTCATCCTTGCACAGACGTTAAATTGAGTCTGTGTGCACAAGCTTCTGTACAACTCATTATGATTTAATGAGAGCGCTGCTTGTGCTAATTATACAAGTTATTCTTTTGCTTCACTATATAGCTATTTCACTAGGTAACTAGCTTGGATGTAAAAGAAGATAATCCACATCTGGTTCTCTAGAGGAGGCCATACAAGTCGGCTTTTGAAATCATTATCTTGATATTCTATTTTTTTTTCTTTTACTGAAATGTTTTATGGTTGAATCAAGAAATAGATGTGAAAATAAATCAAGAGCATCTCAGAAGATGAAATACTTCTAAAAGCACATGCAGCTACCAAATCATAATGTTCAAGAATATCCATGGGAAACATTACAGATTTCTCTTAATATAAAATACAGTGTGCTCATGGTACACCTTTTTTTTTAAAAAAAATTATAGATTATATTTCTCTAAAAGTTTAATCAATATCTTATAAAGAAAAATCTCATTAAACTATAAAAATATCTGTAATATTCAGCTCATCAAATACAATTTAACGTTTTTCCTTGAAAAACTAGGGGGAGGGCTTAACTGACTTTTTATCTAGTGAATTATCCAAAATTACTTTCCAGCTGTGCTGATATTAGGCTGGCAATTTCCTTTACTTTGACTGTCTGCCAGGCAGGAGCCTCACCCGCTGGCAAGAGCCAGGAAGCAACCATTTTTTGTTGTACTTGAATAATAAGTGCAGCTGGATAATCATGATGTTTCTCACTAACAAATGCATTCTACCTACAATTTTCATCTTATAACTCTGAATTGCAAAATTTATAGCTAAAACATCAGAACCAATGTTTGGACTTTCTTGCTTATTCCCCATCCCCTGGCTTTTTCTAACATCTTACCTGACATTAGAACTCACATGCTGGACAGTCTTTAGTGCTATTTCAGTTTGTCCCAATGAAGTCATTTCCAAATCATCCATGTATCCATCCATCCATCCATCCATGTATCCATCCATCCATGTATCCATCCATCCATGTATCCATCCATCCATCCATCCATCCATCCATCCATCCATCCATCCATCCATCCATCCATGCAAATGGATTTTAAAAAGTAGTATTCATAACTCATAAACATTTAGAAAGTTTGTTGACTTATGTTGCCATTTGCACTGAGAATATCCCCCTGTTCCCCCCCCCCCAACTTATGCAAGCCCCAGTGTTGTGTTCTTGGGCGAAGTTGAATACTGAACACATATTCACAAATCAGATGCTATTCATTTGAGATGGAAACCAAACTTATTAATAACATACTTTTCTTTCCCAACATAAAAGCTTCTTCTACCCTTCTTTTTATTGATGGATTCTTCAAAGTCACTTTTGCCTGTAGCACAAAAAAAGAATAAATTCAATGATTGTTAATTCCCCTGTGCTGATGCTCTTCAAATCATTCCTTCGTCTTACTCCTTCCTTGGCAGCAGGCCATGAGGCTATGACATTCAGAAACTTAAGAATGCAAAACATGAAGGTACTACTGTGAATTGTTTGATGGAGGAGGGGCAGTGCAGGGTAGAGCAGGAGAGAGAAAACAAGTTCAGTGAAAGATTGCAATAAAAAGGAGAGGCAATTTTTTCAAACATACAGTAGCTGTTTGCAATGCTTAGCATAACAGAATGCTCCCTATTGAATATGAACCAGCATTATGACTAACACAATTAATAGAGTAGCACTAGAACAAGCATAGGCTGTTTTTTTACAGGGTAACAAACACTGTCTTTAAAAAAATGTTTGCTAAATTAATATATAATGCAAAAACTTTGTTAAACGTTTTTTTTAATTAGAAGGAAAAGAAAAATGTATGGTTTAAGCAGATGCATCCTAATCATCAGTTTCATTCATAACAATGGTAAGAGCTTCATGAATTATATTCAGAACAGGAATGTAGGAATAAGAAAAGATATATGTAAAAGGAGTTGTCTATCACATTCTAGTGTAAACCAGACAAAGCCAGGCCTGGATTCCGACACAGCAATGAGTAGCAGTTGTAGAGTGAGAGGAGTAGAGTCATAGAGCTGGAAAATGGGCTAGAAGTCTTCAGACCTCTCCATCTATTAAAGCCTTGATGGAGCTTTAATATCTTGAACCCACAGCTATAATCTTAGTCATTGTCATGCAATAAGCACTTTGTAGGAGACTATTGACCTGTATGCCTTTCCCATCTTGGATGACAGAGAAGCCTCCGACGCTCATTTTTTAAGCTCTGGAATGTAACAGAATATTGACAAACATATTTGTTCTATTTCCTTGGGAAGAAATTTCTGGAGAAGGGACAGCAGAGGCTAGATGCAGAAATCCCCGATAAGAGAATGAAGAGAAAAAAGACCAAACAGGGGGAACACAGATACATGTGTCTCTACACACATATAAACACACTTCCAGGGGAACCTGACTTGCAATTTGTGAAACAAAATAGCAGTTTATTTGCCAGATCTACATTCAGGGAAAGATAATGTGCTTTCATACATTGCATAAAGGAAAAAAAAAGAACTTTATCTGTGACCTTTTTTATAATAAACATTTGGACCCAGCAAATATAAAGAGAGAAAGAGAGAGACTGGCTTAAGAATTTTATTTTTTTTAGTTTAGCTTACCTATGCTGAAAGACCAAAATAATCTTCAAGGGTTAAGCAGTATGTTCTTGACCGAAATAGGATCGGCTATTTTTTGCTGCATGCTTTTTCATCTGCTCCAGCAGTGGACTAGATTAGTCAGGGGGTGGGGAAGGGTTAATGACACGTACATGGCAACATCATCATACGCATGCAGCAACTTATACACTTGCATCAGATGTTGGGATGTGAGTGCATAATGGGGACATTTCTGTCATGATACCATCACATGTGTGACATCATTTTGACATTGCGGTTTGCTGCAGTTGCCGCTGGACCCTTCCAACTCTTACATTCTATGTTTCTATGATTTGTTGATTGATTTCATGGACCATGTTCAATGGAAATAGACCGTATTATTGACCACGTTATGGAAATGTAAGCTAGGTGGAAGTGTGTTTATATGTGTGTAGAGACACATGTATCTGTGTGTATATGTATTATGTGTGCATACATACACAAACTCAGGGATTAGTACCTAACTAAAAATTACAGTGCTCCTGTGTGAACACATCAGAAGAAAAACCCTCAGTTTTAAAATACTAACCTTCTGATAATTGTGAAGCAAAGCCCAAATTGCAGATGCTCCTATTCTTCGAGCTATAGAGCTATCACTTTCCAGACAGGCAGATAGTAATGCAACAGCTTTATCTAGGAAGAAGACAAAAGGCCACACACGTATCTAACAAAAGGCTATTATATCACAATTTCAGCTTCTCCGATGCATTCTTGTGAGTAATTTGTCTCTTCCTGTGATAAATATTACAGTGATACATGGGTTTATATAAGTCACAAGAGTTTCATTTCAGGTAACATCTATAGCTTCTGTTGTATTTATATTAAAAAGGACAGTGCATGGTGATCCAGATTTGAAAGGGAAAAGGTGATATGGATCATCAGTTGGCAGCTCTTTAATTCAGGCATGTCAGCTTCTTTAAGAAGATGCCCAGAGGTACTCTATGATCCACCTTTCCCCCTTCAAGTCTAGGCTGCTGCAGATCCCTAGTAAATGTAAAAATAAATCTGGATGTAAGAAATGATGCCAAGGTTTCAGGACTTAGGTTACTGGCAATATACTATTTACCATTGATAAACATTACCTAGTCTATTAAAAAAAAAAAACCCTCAATAATTCTTTCATGCAAGCTTTCTGATTGTGCCTCCAAAAAGTTACTTTCTATTGCACTTGATTTCCTATTATCATTTTGGTCAGAACATCAATTAGATTATCCTTCAGTTCAGCTACATTTTAAGAAGATTTTGGAGCTCAATAATAAATGCTTCAGGAATGTGTCCAGGAAATTGGAGGCAGAAACTTTAGGAATTCTCATGAGAAGAACAATAGCTTTATTTTCCACCCTTGCTTCCAGTGGAGATGAACTTGGCAACCACTGGTGTTCACAGCAAGCCAAGATTGTGCTTTTATTGTTATGATACATTATTATTTTTATATTATGATAATTATAATTATAATATGATACATGTAACAGTGATGTTGCTACATAAACTCCTGCACTGAATACTTGCTGACACAAAGCTTTTCCAGGTCAGATATTCACATCTAGCTTACAGATGCCAGGGAAGTTGTATAATTTTGTAACACACCACGAGTGCCCTCCATCCCTTTCATAACACGTGTCCTTTCACAAATAACAGATGAAGAAAATAGTGGAAGTTCTAGGTCAGTCTATATTTGACTGATTGATAAATCAATCCAGAAATGACAGCAGCTCAGTTCACTTGAGCTAAGGGACTTCGGAAAGATAACAATCAATCCATCAAGACAGCCAGACGGAGAGACAGCCAGACAGCTGGGGTTTATATTTGTTTTGAAGAAGCAGGATTGTAGTTTAGGGCTAACTAAGCATCAGCAGCAACCTCACCAGTCACATTTCTCCATTTTTTTTTATTAACCTCTGAGTTGAACAATTGTTGAGCACTGGGTTTCTCCTTGAAGACAACTTTGACATTTCAGTAGTGCCTACCAGGAGATACTAGGGAATAACTAAATGAAGCATATTTCACTCATTCTATACATAAATAGCTACAAAGCTGTTAGTTCATTCCTAGATGTAGCAAAGTGCAGGACATCACTTATTGTGGCCCTAGTGGTCATGGGTATGGCCCTCTTTTGCAATCCCTAGAACATCTCCAGATTATGCATGATAGCTGTCAAGTACTGCAGTAAGTTTGTTAACAGACTTGTGTTTTGACAGCTTTTTCTAGAATTTGCTTTCCTGAATATATAGCTTTTTAGCTATAATTTTCTAACTTTTGTTATGGTCTGTGGGTTTTTTAATGCTATGCACTATCTGAACTATTGTAACTTATAAATTAATTAAATATATCATTGGATAATATACCAAACATATAATTTGTTAGCTTCAGTGTGGAAAAACTAGGGCTATGCACAAAACTGAAAATCATTGAGAAACATTCCAAATCTTCCACTGAACTGTTTCAATTTGGCGATGGTTCAATGGACTGTTATGGTCATTCCATGAAAAAAAAAGTCAATGAAGTTTTGAATATTTCAGTGATGGGAAATGGGTGGACTCTGAACAAGCTCCAGATCCAGAGGAGTACTGTGGCAGCAGAGAACTCTAACTCTGTGCTCCTATTTATCTGGATTTCTCCAGCCTGGATGTGGTAGCCCTAACCTTACATGAACTTCTCTCTTTCTTGGCCACCAGCCTACATTCTCTCCCATCTATTGTCTTTCTTTAGGTCTTCCCCCTCCCCCAACCCTGTCTCACCTTCAACATATGCTGAGTGCTGAAGAGGACTGCTTGCTGAAAATCTTGTGTAGTAGTCTACCAGAATAGTGAGCCAGGATCCTCTGATCCTAACACTGGATCTTATCTGGCCAGGGAAGAGACAACTGCTCACAATAATATGTGGGCCCTTTACCGTAGCATGCTAATTTTGACAATAAAATTATATACTAGGGTTATTTCATAAGCTCTAGCTCCTACACTGGGGTTACTTCATAAGCTCTAGCTCCATCTTTCCTCAACCCAATACTTTGGCTAGTTGTAACCTCATACTGTATGTCTAAAGGGCCCTTAGTTGGGAAGAATAGCTTAAATCCAAACAGTCTGTATTTACCATTTGCTAGTATCTTGGGTTTGTTGGCTGGACTAAAGCAGATATTGTGCAGAATCAGAAGGATCATGTATGGATTGTTTCTGTGTTTATATTTGGCCATCTCTATAAGTTGATCCAAGCCACCATTCAATTTCACAATCATTTGCTGTCCATCTTCTCCAAACGATAAATTTAGTAAGAGTTTTATCCAAGCAATAGCCAGCACACTGAGGCTTTTATTTCCTCCTTTTGGCAATGACAGTGACAAAAAATTCTGTAGAAAATTATTCTAAAGTAGGACAGGAGAAAATATGTTATTACTAAGGAGTATCTTTTCACAATTAATTTACAAACACATTACTTCCCACAGTACAACTCCTCTCTGGAAATACTGAATAAGATGTTAAACTAGACATTTTATTGTTATATTTGAATAAATTAGCTTCCTCTGTTCTGAGTTACCCTTCCAACTGCAGCATATTTTGTTCCCAGTGTTGAGATGAGGAACTTCTGGTGCTCTAGGCGTGGCTAAACTGGAACTTCCAACAATCTGGCTAGTTGGTGGCAATGGATATTGGGAGTTGTAGTTCACCAACATCCGAGGAGCTCTAAATCCCCCATTTCTGTCTTACCCTGGTCAGAACTTCAACTGATAATCCTGGCCTGTGCAAACCATCTCATTGGCTAAAATTTTGTACAAGTAAAAACATTTCAACAATACTTGAAAATGGACCACTTTTTCACAACAATTTCAGTGGTGTTGTTTGTAAAAGTAAAATAAATTCCCTGTCTTCCAACACTGTTTTTTCAATCCCAAGTAGGTAATCTGGAAATATATAGTGGTACCTCGGTTCACGAACACTTCTGTTCACGAACAATTCGGTTCACAAACAGCTCCGTTCGCAAAATTTTGCCTCCGTTCGCGAACGCCGGATCGGGTTACGAACAGAATCCGCGGCCATTTTCCCTCCCATGACACGTGGTCACGGGTCACGTGGTCACGGGTTCCTGTAGGGAGGGGGACTCTCCCTCCAAGCAATATCCGCCTCCCCACCCGCCTTCCTGTCCTCCACGCCAGAAGTCGCGTCGAGCAAGGTTAGCTTTCTCTCTCTTCGTGCTGTACTTTGTGTCATATTTTTGCGGTTTAAAAAAAACAACAACATATGGTTCAGAACGGATTAACCGTAATTACATTGAACCTTATGGGGAAATTTGATTCGGGACGCGATCAAAAATCAGTTGGCGACCAAATTCAGAGGGGTCAGAACGGATTAACCGTATTTACATTGAATCTTATGGGAAAATTTGATTCAGTTCACGACCAATTCGGTTTGCGACCAGAGTCACGGAACGAATTAAGTTCGTGAACCGAAGTACCACTGTAATTATAATCAGATGGATTATTTATAAAGCTGTACACAAAACATATTCCATCACTATCAACTTAATAATAACTGAGACATATATGGAAACAAAAAAAGACAGGAGCCAAAGAAACATAAACAGAATGCAAAAGCAATTTCATGGGATTTTTTCTGCAAGCCAGTAGAAAATTTCTCACTGCACAGTATAACAATTTGTCAGAGAAACAATTTGGTTTGAGAAACACTGTAAATAAGGAAGATACAGCATACAAACTCTGGTGTGACATAAGATCTTTGAAGAGCTTGCACAAAGTCTCATGGAAAAGGAGGAACTTCTCCAAAGAAGATTTTTTTGGCTAGAAGAGGCTGACCGCAGGCAAAGGAGCATTTGGGGGGTACACAAGCCGTAACATTTACAAATGTGCTGCAAATGGAGCTTGTTATAGTTTCCGCAACTGTGCGTAGGGCTGTTGCTTATTCCTCTGTGTCACTACAGAAAAAACTCAGATACACAAAATGTAGAAGCTTTAAATTGCCAGATGCTTCCTGTAGATGTTTAAGGCCAGCTATCTGCATGAATATATGTATTCTGAGCCTGTCAGACATGTGAAATTAAACAGACATCCATTAATTAATTTAGAAGCCTCCAAAGGAAGCTTCCTTCAGATATAAACATGTATCTCAAGATGCTGTCAGGAAAAGCTATGCAGATAGGCGATTGCTCCATCAAACTACCATCAATTCTCTAGGCTTTCAGTATTTCCCAGCTCTCTCTGGGAAATCTCTTGCACACAAACCATTTGCTCAACCATGAATTTTCTGCTAGAAAATCAAAAAGGAGCCCATATATTTTGCCCACCCATCAGCTATTCCAGATGCTAGATGGATACTAATGAAACGCAATCGGGTTTACATATTTTCACATTTCATAACTGTTAGGCTAGTGGGCTAATTTTAAACATAAGTTTATAGGCCAGATATAGAGCAGTTACGGAAGTGGTTGTGAAAAGTTCACTTTCTAACTGCAGGACTGGATGCTGTACTGAAACACTTTTTGGAAGGGAGGGAGGGAGGGAGGGAGGGAGGGAGGATTCACCAAACTATCCAGAATAAAAGAGCTGGTTGAGAACAATTCAGTCATCTCTGAATTATTGATGGAAATATTAACAGTCCACATGATTATGGAAGTCTAAATCTAATCCACTCTAGCAACAATTGTGGCCTCAAACATCTAAAGTACCCATCTGATGGGAAGCTCTTACGTTGCTCCCTTTAAGACTAGGCAAAGGGCCTTTTTATTTCCCCAGCTTGTTGCATCTTTTCAGTTTAAGGCACTAATGTGATTTTTTAAAAACCTGTGATCTACTGATTGACTGCTTTACTACTGCTGTTACATTGTTCATGTATTTGTTAACTTAATTTTTAAATATGTAGTCAATCTCTCTCTCTCTCTCTCACACACACACACACACTAAAGCTATGTTTTTAATAATCTGTTTTCTGCCTTAGAAAAGTTTCCTAAAATCACAAAATATAACTGTAACAACTTCCACACATTCAACCACTCCTGCAATTGTTCTCATTCCTTTTTAATCAGGGTAGCTTTAACTTTTGAAATCTGTACCCCGCTGAGACAATGTTATCTATGCATACAGAAAAAGGTGGTGAGAAAGAAACAAAGAGCAAGGATCTGCTGTGTCCACTTGGTGTGCCCAATTTGGGGAGAAGAGCTCCTCTTTCTTCAGAGGACCAGCATCAAGACCCACAGCTCCGGGGCTGATGGTGTCATCTGGGCTGCTTCTTTGAGCAGCCCATTTCCATCACAGTTGGCAGTTATAGGAATGACAAAACATTAAGAGCCAATTTCTGTGTTGGTTGCTTTCCTTTGCCCTCCCCGTGCTCTTTCCTTTTTGGTGTTATGCCTTTAAGATCATAAACTTGAGGAAGAGAGCTATCTATGTTACAATGTTATTCATAATGATACAGAAACCTTGGGCCTGATTTTTTTTATTAAAGGGGACAGAGCTCAAAGCCTTGGGAGCTTTAAAAATAAAGTTGCAGGGTGGGGACAGGGAGTGTGTTAACAACAAGGTACTTTGGGAAAGTTTCTGACAGCGTACTTCAGGCATATGCAGGAAATTACGTTGCCATTTGAGGAAGAATTGCTGCATCAAAACCACCAGTCATTTCTGGGAAGAGGTTTACCCCACAATTTCATTTCAGGAGAACCACCCTGTCATGAAAGAAGCAGCAAAGAACAGAAGAGAGACTTTCCCCACAAAAGGCAGTTCTGACATATGACAAATTACATTGACAGTGTATATAATTTATCCCTAAAGCATAAGTCATGGACAAACTATGCCAAGACACTTACATTAAGCATGCAGGAATGAAAGTTTTGCTGAGTTAGGAAGTAGAAATATTAACTAAAAACATAGCAAACAAGACAGTTTTTCTGATACTCTTTCATTGGCCAGTAAGCTGGCTGATGAAAACACGTAATTGGATGCGGTGATGTCCACAAGCTTCTTCTTAAGTAAGAGATGTCAGTGATGAAAAACTAAACATAATTATACAAGCTTGTATTTATATTTTTAATTAGGAGCAACAACTGAGCAGGCATTGCAGTAATAAAACTTACCATTATGCATATTGAGGATTCAAAGGTAAAAAAGACAAGATGATTCATTAAGAATCCACAGATGCAACATGCAATATCTACATATATTTGTATGTACAGTGGTACCTCGGGTTACGAACTTAATCCGTTCCGTGACTCTGGTCGCAACCCGAATTGGTCGCAACCCGAAGCAAATTTCCCCATAAGGTTCAATGTATGAACCTTATGACAAGCACACCAAAAACCTTCCAAAACGCCACAAAACACACCACAAGCCTCACCAAATGTCTCCTTGCTACCGCGATCTCGCCCACAGGAAGCCGCGACCGCGTGGCAGCAGGGAAAATGGCCGCGGATCTGGTTCGTAACCCGAGGCGGAGTTTGCAAACTGAGGTAAATTTTTGCGGCTGGAGCTGGTCGTAACCCGAAAAGTTCATTAACAGAGGCGTTCGTAACCCGAGGTACCACTGTATATGTACATACACATAGATGTAACCTTTTCATTAAAATTGTATTTCCTGTACTTTGTACTTGCTTGCACTGTAATTCTTTATCATGAGCGTCAGCCTTCCATTCACATTTTTCTGCTTGACCCAGACTATCTGAACATCTTCCCTGAGCATTGAACAAAACCAAAACCACTTCCTGAACCTTATCAGTATATTCAGAAAGTTCAATGCCTACCTTCTGAAGAACACCCTTACAGTCTTGAGATATAACCAGGTTTGCCAGAAGGTTAAAGGTCATCTGCTGAATGACACTGTTCTCAGAGAGAGTTTGAGTTGCTAACTTCATAATGTGATGCATCAGTGCGTTCCCAGCTGCAGTTCTTTGGGTTGTCTGGAAGGGGCACAAGCCACTACTTGTCACACAAAGGGAAGCACAACCTTTAAAGATCAAACATGGTTACATGTAAATACGAGGAGGTAAAGGACTGTTCATTAAGTTGCCTGTTTGCAGATAAACAATCTCATTCCATGTTGAAATTAGAGCTTTCAAAAACCTTCAGTAAAACTGATATAAAAAAGAGGATCTTTGGCTCAGGGTTGAACTATGGAGTTCCTGATGCTCCCTGAGCTTGGCTGTTTGCTTGCAGATGTTTCAGTGTCCAACTAGGTAACATCACACTGATTTTGTTATCTAGTTAGGTAATGAACCATCTGCAAGCAAACCACCAAGCTCAGGGAGCATCGAGAACTTAACAAACTCATATAAACCATTAAATATCACAGAACACACTTTGTTTTGTCAACTGTTACAGGAATATAATGTTGATTAGAAAAAGGAATCCTGTTTCAAGCTTTTTCTCATATGAAATCCATTTCCCTCTTAGGTCCACTCTTCTGGGAAATAAATACGTTGCTTACGCACAATTCTATCCCTTTCATGTGTATTCCCTTCCCTCAACCTACACTATTTATTTATTTTTTGTTTTAAAAATAGTCAAATGAGAAAAAGCTAAAATTATAAAGTTCCCTTGTTTTAGATTCCATCATCTGTCTTTTCCAAGCAGGGCATCCCTTCTGTTTTCTCACCCACTCTCATCTCCAGTTCTTTCTTCTGGCCCTATTCTGACTACAGCCATGTTGGTATTCATCATTTAAATGTATTATTAGAGGGAGTGATTCATGATGATTAAAAGAAGTGAGGAAAGAAAAGCTTTCTTCTTTAAGACATAAAGTGATAGAATTCACTGGCATAACATGGAACGTTGGGATCAGATATTCTATGAAGACACATCTACCAAGGGCTTGATCTTTCATCTTCATAAAACAATGACATAAAACATAATATGGATAATTTTCCATCATCTAATGTTGGAAATGCAGGCATGTGGAACATATTATAATGCATTTTTAAAGTAATGGTGGCATTCTGAAGAATATGGCATGTATTAAGCCATGCAGTAACACATGAAAATAATTTCTAACATCATTTTTGAGAATGGCAAGCACTCAAATTATCTTTGCCATTCCATGCACAATGGATCTGGCATGAGTTCCTATTTCTTTTAAACCAGCATCAGTACTTCATACTTTAAAACAGTCCTGGATGTTACCAGCAAAGTTAAGTGGTGGATATTTTGAGACACAGAGATGCATGGGAGTTGATTTTTTTCCCCCCATGATCAGGTTTAAAATCCAAGCTAAAGAAAAATTTGGGGGTTGTAATGCTTGCCTGATCTTTCAAGTGAGCTTCAGAAGTAATTCAAGTTCAAACTCTGAGTCAAGAAATAGTAAACTTTGAAGACTTCTCTGCTATTAATGACTTCTCACTGATGTACAGTGGTACCTCGGGTTACAAATTTAATCCGTTCCATGACTCTGGTCGCAACCCGATTTGTTCGCAACCCAAAGCAAATTTTCCCATAAGGTTCAATGTAATTACCGTTAATCCATTCCGGCGTCCGCAGACCAGGCGTCAAGGGCGGAAAAATGGCCACAGACCACGCAGCAGGGGAGAAAAACGGCCGCGGACCACGTGGCATGGGCAGAAAAACGGCCGCGGACTGCGCGGCAGGGCGGAAAAACGGCTGTGGACCGCACGGCAGGGTGGAAAAACGGCTGCGGACCATGTGGCACGGGCGGAAAAACGGCCGTGGACCGCGCGGCAGGGTGGAAAACTGGCTGCGGACCGCGCCGCAGGGCGGAAAAACGGCCGTGGACCACGTGGCACGGGCGGAAAAATGGCCGCGGACTGCGCGGCAGGGCAGAAAAACAGCCGCGGACTGCGCAGCAGGGCGGAAAACCGGCCGCGGACCATGCCGCAGGGCGGAAAAACGGCCGCGGACTGCGCGGCAGGGTGGAAAAACGGCTGCGGACCACGTGGCACGGGCGGAAAAACGGCCGCGGATCGCGCGGTAGGGCGGAAAAACGGCCGCGGAACACGTGGCACGGGCGGAAAATGGCCGTGGACCACGTGTCACGGGGGAAAATGGCCGCGGATCCGGTTCGTACCCCGAGGCGGAGTTCGCAAACCGAGGTAAATTTTTGCGGCCAGAGCTGGTCGTAACCCGAAAAGTTCGTAAGCAGAGGCGTTCGTAACCCGAGGTACCACTGTATTTTTATACAGGGACAAGCATTTGCTGGGAGCTATGAGGAGCTTAATTTAAGCTATGAGGCATAAATAAATTTGGTTTGCAGGCACCAATCTTAGTCATGGCTATGACCCAAAAAACTATTGGAGGCATTTTCAAGTGTTTGGCATGCATAATAGAATTGATGGAGCTTTTTTTTTTCTTTTAAATATATCACATCATCTTATAAGCTGCCTTTGAATGTAGTCCTACTTTAAAGACAGTAGCCTGTGCTGTGACAAATAGTACAATGCTGCTGTCTGAAAATGAAACTCAAAACATGCCAAGGGCATGTACAACGTTGGACATGCAGAATTATTTAGATTATCATACAGATATATAATTTTAAATTATATATATATATATATATATATATATATATATATATATAATTTTAAATGAAATAGAATTTAAACTGAATTCAACTTTTATGAAGTTGAGGAAATTAATGCTATGACTGTAATGATGCACACAATAACTTTTTCAGATTCTCTTCGCAGAGGAATTAAAGCATTCATGAAGACTTCTAAAACTATTTTTAAATACAAACTCAATTGCTTTCCATGACAACTCATCATGCCCCATTTTCTTTTGTGGGAGTATATTGACGTCAAAAACTTAATAGGGAAGAGTACAAAATTTGTACTCTTCCCTATTAGGTTTTTGATGTCAGTATACTCCCACAAAAGAAAGTTTTAATAGAGAACACCACTAACATGTAACTTCTATTATAGATTAATGTGGAAGATTCATCTACAAGAAGATTATTCACATACTGTAGATACAGAGGATTCATGAACTATCCACCCACATTAGTCACTGATTTATCTATTAAAAAACAAACAAACCCTGAAACATTTGTAATTCAGGTTGCCCACTCTGATAGACTATGAAGAACTAGAGTTTCCTAGAAATGAAATATTAGTCCAGTCAGATGCTATCACCAAGTGCCTGCATCTCCCCACAAATGCAGCCATGTAAATATTAAGAAATCTTAATATTTGTTAATGTTTGATTGATCAGTAGATAATTCTACATGGGTACTTTATGCCAGCATTAATAGAAAAGAAATATATTTGCTATAAGAGAAAGAATAAAAGCATACTATAAAGAGTGAATATATAACACTCTCACACACATACATATCTATAGTATCAACTGTTTACAGAGGTAGGAAGGCAAGTGTGTTTCCATTTCTATTTGAATACACTTAGTCCTCATTTAACGACCAGAACTGGGACTGGCAACTTGGTTGTTAAGCAAGGTGAAACCGCAACTATGTTGATGATCTTACTTCAGCTTTCCTTTGCTTTACAGACTTGTGAAGTTCGTAAATGCGAGGATTGGTTGCAAAGTTACTTTTTTATCACCATCGTAACTGTGAATGGTCACTGCACAGGGCAGTTGCTAAACAAGGACGACCTGTAATAAATTGGCAGGGGGAAGGAACTGTCATTTTTATAACACAAGGACCTGGAAGAGTGAGTTTTGAACAAATGCTAACTCTAGTTAGGTTCTTTCTTTTTTCCCTTTTGGTTTTAATGGTCACCTGCAACATGCAGTGACAACTGAAGCATCACCCACCTGAAGGATAGTTTGCAGTATAGACACAAAGCAAATGCAATGCTGCTTGCATCAAGGAATCATCCATTAGAAGCCATGGCCACAAAGCATGCAAAACAGAAATAAGATGAGTTCCAAGGGCTGCTGCCTGTCAAATAATGAGAAGATGTTGCAATACTGAAACAGCTTTCATAAGTGCAATAGTGAAGCCAATGCAAAATCTGAGGGCTCTTTAACCACAGAAGAATCTTTCTCACCCTGGGCACCCTCCAAAGATATGGACTTCAGCTCCACAAACTGACAATTTGGGGAGTTGGAGTCCGTGCATCCGGAGGGGGGTCCAAGTTGGGAAAGGTAGAAATAGAAGTATAAATGTTACTTGGAAAGAAAATAATTACTTCCTCTTGTAATGTAAAAAGACAGCAATTTTTCAACCTAGTGCCTCACAGACACACATACCAACCCCAAACGGAATACAGGTTCAGATATGTTAAAATAAAACAAGGGACCAAACTGTCAGTCGCATCATCAACCCCCTGCACATCCCTGAATAGTTATAATGACACAAAGTGTACACAAAACCATCACGATCTGGAAGGTAAATAAAACAAGGGTGTCATTTTTTTCTTCGAAGTTCAAAACAATCCTTTTCCATCACCACCACTATCCATAGGCATCTATAAACAATTAAATTAGCAGAAAGTGAAAAGTGAAGGCCGTAAGTAGATTGTTCCCAAAGTTGCCAACAGTTACATCCCCAACAAGACAGGCCTTCAGCACATTTTAGCTGAAGGGTTGGACATCTTCCTTGTCTCTTACTTTGCAGGATTCATTTTGAAAGAAACAATTTCTTAGGAGATGCATGACGAGTTTTAATTCTTTGCTCAGGTTGTCTTCCTGGTAGAACAAAAAATTGGTTTAGATCAATACACAAGCAGAATTGGGTTTATATGGCACATACAGTACTACTTGCTTCTGAATGAATTTAATCAAGCATAGACCATCTTGCCATCAAGAAATCAGTATTTATCCTTTGTGGGGGGGGGGGACCCTTTGAAGTTTAGTGGCCATCAACACAGGGAAGGACTTCAGTTTCATCCTGCATAAAGGAAGACAGATGCTACCTAAGATTGGATGTTATCTTTTCAACAGAGCAAATCTACTGGCTGACAGTAAAAGAGTGTGCTCTCAAAAGAGCATTGGGAAGAAAGGAACTAAAGCAATGCAATGAGTTTCCACTCATTGTGGAAATATAGTATAAATACCATCCTTGTAAAAGGCTCACCAGAGGTCTGCTCTTGCTATTGACATAATTATACAAGTGCATATTAACATAAAGACCTTTCTAATTATTCCAAACAATTTTACATTAAAATATTGAATACCATCTAAAAGACTTGTTGACATAACATGATGGCATATCCATCCAACTGGGGATTCATCATTCCTTTTTGTACAAAGGCTACAAGCTAACTGATTATAATGTACATGGAGGCAGACTGTGTTGAGTGGTATTCTAATTATTTCACATGGTTGCATATATCATTTGAGAAATATTAATTAGCAGGTTATGCTTTAATGGAATTGGAAGGTATTCAGTTGAAATAAAAACTACCCTCATCCAGTTATCCCCCCCACTTTTCAATAAAAGCCTATTTATGGACAGACATACTTTGTAGTAAATATCTTATGTGTAGATTTAGAGAGTCATATAATCAATATCAGAAATGGGAATTTTGAAAGTGAGATGTTCACGATTTTAATATATGACCTTAAGATAAGTGATTTCCTCTGTCCCTCCCTCCTTCCGTTTGAAACATACTGGATATTGTGTGAGATTTAGGGTAGTAGAACACAATATCTCTGTAAATATTTGCAGCCAGCCCATGATTGCTGATACAGTATAAGGCATATAGGTACAGAAGAATGCTGAGCAGAAGGCAGGGGGGTGGCGCTGCTGAACTTTTCCATGCCTGAGAATGTCCTACAGGTAGATCCTGTGCTTTGTCCCACTTATTTTCAAGCCTAGCTTGGAAGGTCAGCTAGAAGGCCAGCTAGGTGAAGTGGTAGGTAAGAAGGTTAAAGCATCTTTGGTACCATCTACTATTTCTATTTTTCAAAGTGTTTGCCCCATTAAGTAACAATTAACCTTTGGTACTTGATATGGAAACGAACATGCAGATAAACAAAACAAACACTCATTTGAAAGCAAAACTTCTGAAATTGAGGCATCATATCTGGGTAATGCTATAAGATGAGAAGTTCCAGAGTGAAACACAACTTGTAAGGAAGCATTCTTAATAGTTGTATGGCACTGAGCCCTCCAGACATAGTGAACTACAATTTCCATCATCCTAAACCACCATCCAATGATGATACAGGGTGCTGTCCAAAAATATTCTAGAGAAGGACCATATTGTTTTTTCCAATGCTGTTGGATTCTCATCATCCCCAACATATTGAAACCTAAATATACAATAGAGTAAGTCTCACTAACTTATATGCACAAAACTGGGATACAAAATAGGTAGGAAAAACACCATTCAGATATTCAATAATTTTTATATCAATACTGTAAAATACCCTTTTTCTTTGGATCGCTTTTCCAAGCTTCAAGAAAGTTAGATTCAGTTCTGTATAAATATGTTTCATCTGTTCCAAGCCAGTCTCTATCAGGTTGCCTGTAAAGAAAAATGCATTCTATTAATCAATCTGCTCAAAAATATTGGCAAAATGTGCAAAGATCAAATGCATATCTGCCAATGAGCCAATTTGGACTTGATAGACTGAAGATCTGATATTGTTTAAGCTGAATTATCCATCAGCAACATTTTGAAAAATGTAAAGAATAAAAATCATGTTACATTCAGATTTGCTTCTCTGTCAAATGGCCAATGACAAGCAGGCCAACAGTGTCATGCAATTGACAGGTCTACAGTGGAACATTTTGATTGTGAAACAAAATACTTGCCATGGGGACACATTAACTGTTTTGAAAGAATCAAAATACTTTCTTACACTGGGGTCTTTTCAGCCAGTGTCACTTAATTCTAGACAAAGAAGAGAAAGGTTACAAACATTTTCCTGGTTTTTAAAAAAATCTGTTTCCAAAGAGCTTTTAATGATTGGCAGGCCTCTTGAAGACATTATTTCTGCAAAGTTTTGTATTTGCAAGGTTTTCCATGATGGTCTTACTCCAAACATCATACCAGTTCAAGAGCATTCTATTGATATTGCTTCCTGCAATCATCATTCTGTATCTATCAACAACTAATACCAGGGTAGAAAAAGGGAACTTGTATATTCAAGACAGGTTTTTTAGGTTCATAAATCCAAAAGAAGCTTGAACAAGAATCATCAGCTTCTCATCATTCAAGTAAGATACCATCCGTTGAAAATGGGCCACAATGGTGGCAATGAGAATCTGTTCAATGCATACAGTAAGAACATACCTGGCAAAACGAGAACCCACTGTTGACTCTCAGGGTCTTAATTTCCCTGACAATGAATGTAAGCAGCAAGCCACCATCCATATCACAGGAAACAGACCCAACAACTGCTGGACATATAAAGCTGTTACAATGGGGGCATTCTTTCTATTTAACTCCACAATGAATGACACCTGCTTTAAAATCCCTAGCTTTTCAACAACAGCATCTCACCTTCTAGAGCACATTTCTGGGCACTTCTACTAACAGCTAAAAAGGGAAGCAGGGCACTTGCAGCAACTCGTTTGACCACATCCTGAAAAGAGTTTACTTCATAGGTCTGTGAAAAAAGCAGAATGGGTTATTGAAAATAAAAATAAGATCTTGAAATGCAGAAACTTCTACATTATGCTTTTATGAGTATTGATTTGAATTCCTTTTATTAATCATCATCTATGTTGAAATGAAACATTCAGGGGTACAAAAAAATAATAGACATATGACTCAAACAAAGTAACATGGATTGTACTGAATTCCTATAATATATAGTAGCTCACACTCAAGAAAGATTAACACTTTTCACTTTCAAAAAACTACTGTAGCTCTTTGTCTTCTTTCTCTTCCTCCTCTTTTTAACAGGCAAGGACACTTTCTCATTATCAGAGCAAAACAGATGAGAAAGACTGGCTTCAGGATCCAGATCCACTGAAAATTTAAAACTGTTTACCTATTACAATTCAGGAAGTATTCACTTTTTTAAACATTTTTTTCTTCCACAATGATGCCTTGGTAGACTTATACAATATCTTATCTATAGTTAACTTTACTGGCCCAAAGACTGTTTATATGTTATTATGGTTCACCAATAAGCAAACCAGATGCTTATTCTCTCTCTTTCTCTCAGTGAAATAGCCCCCTTTTATTCTCTGAAAAAGGACTACTTTTTAGAGACACAATGTACTGTGCAGGAAAAAAAGGAGTGAGGCATATGGATCATCACCTGGCTTTGCAGATTGCATACTCTAACTTTTGCAAGGTAATAAATATTAACTAAACAATATCAGCAGACAATTTTAACAACTAAAAATTGAATGAGAAAAAATTGTTGAGAATTGCCTATTTCTGATTATCTCCCCAAAGCCCATGTGGCTTGAGGATACAGCATGTGTAGCCCCTGTCCACGAGAAGATCCCAGGAACAACTGCTGTTCATTACAGAACTGGTGATATACTGATCAGGCTGTGGCAGAACAGAAGTTATGGAAAATTAAGGTTGTGACAAAGACTCATGCAAAAAATAAAATTTTCAAGCAAGAGCTTTTTCCACAATCAACCTGGTCCCCTCCCCTCCAGTATGTGGGTGGTCAACCATATCCAAACACATTTTACTGGTAACTATATTCTTCCTGTGTTAGAACGAGGACAGAGGGAGAAAGAGAGGAATAAACATGCATAACATAGCTATTCTTGGTATCGAAACATTTCCACTGAGTTTTTGAAAAGTTGGGTTCCATATGTATTACATCACCTGGTTTGGTTTCTAGGAAACCAATGAATCTCCAGCTCTTAAATGTACATGAATACATGATTATATGAATACATACATGAATCTCCAGCTCTTAGATTTAGTTTCCCCCTTCAGGAATATCTTCAAATGGTCCCTAAAGTGATTAAAATATAGCTTCCTTCTATCCTATATGCTGCTGTTCTTTCCCATCCTTTGACTAATAACTTATTGCCAACTTTTCAAGGACTGGTTACATTTTTTGCCAGAATGTGAATCATTTCCACCTACTTGCATGATGACTATCATTTTCCTACATTCAATATCAAAAGTTAGAAGTTATTTTGTCTCCTTTATTTTATGTACCTGCTTCTGATTTCTGTCTTTGATTTTGCTACTCTAATTCTTTCCCCTGCCACTGTATGTGTTTTAAAAACTAGCAACTGAATCCATCTGTTCCAGTAGTATTGACATGCCCTTTCCAGGTTTCTTCTTTTACACAGCTAAGAGTTATTACCAAATTGTTGGTGTGACAAACAACACTTTCATTCCTCCCCCAAATTTCCTTTTCAACCTCTGACTTCTCAACACATTCTGCAATTGATTTGTTGAAATGCCATCATGAATATATTTCTAGGCAGTTAAAGGGTAACAACATCAAATCTCAATTCTAAGACCCACAAGTTCAAAAGATACGTAAGATGAAATTGTGACATTCACTGTAATGATATGGTAGAAAAAATAATTAAGCTGTATGAAACTTTTAATTAAAAAAAACCCTTACTATTCTTAACAATAATACATTGTTACTTAACATTTCATCTAATATTCCTATGATTTCTTGTTTTCCCATTCATTTATTACTGTGAACCACCACCATCCCATTCCACCCCTTCTTATGTGCAAATTTGGATGTATGGAACAAACCTTGGCTTTTACATTTTCATTCCTTGTCCAAGAGAACTACAAGGAACGTGGACATTTCTTTCCATTTTGCAACTGAAAACACTAACTGCCAATCACAGTTGACAATGCTGGCTTGTTCCAACTAATCATAGTTAACATCTTATACAATTTTAGCAATATAGTAAACTATGGTTAAATAATAGACATTATTTAAGCAATTAAATAGGTTTACATGTACACGGCTAGTAGAAGTAAAGCTATGAAGTAAATTCCTAGGTTAAAATACATTCCCAGTATATGACACTGTTCCAGGCCAGCAGCTAAAATAACTATTTCCATTATAATAATCTGTTAGAGATGTTCTCTTCCGGCATAATTAATTTCATGATTAGAGCAAAATAGTACATGTTGCCTGTGTCATAAAAAGGAAGCTACACTGACACTAAAATAGAAATTATTAGCAGTTCATATCAGCAGAAAGAAAACTTAAGAACAGCTTCAGGCCATAGCTGGTTGAGAAATGCAAGATCTTAGATAAGATTTAGTTATCATTTTGACCTATATTCTTCTCATGTGGTATAAATCGTCAGCTAAAGAAGTCAGAATACAAGTAAAAGCATCAGCAGACAGCATTAGAAATCAAATATAATTGCTCACAAAAGGGAAATAACTGATCTTACTATAAGTAACTCACATATTAACAGAATTATGAACAGAAAAGAATAGCTACATCAAGGCTTAAGATGAAGATTTAGTTGACAGTAGATTTAAAACATTCTTTCCTCTACCAGTCCTTAAGTTGCCTCTTCTTTTGTCCCTTATCCTTTCCCATAGTTCCCCCATCCACTTTACTCCCCAGGGCCAATTTGCATCCCTCCACCCTCCCTAGAAGTTGTTTTCTTCGAAACCACTTGAATGTTCCTCACTCACTTTCTGCTTGCACTATTCTTTAACCACTCTGCCAAAGATCACAGGTCTATGTTGGTTAGATTTATGGGGGTGGGTGTGTATGTGTGTGACATATATTTATTATTTTAGCTATGAAGTTTAAGCACACCACTTCTAAGATATTAGCTACTCACTGAATTGTAATCTGCAAACATACATGAATCCACATAATTTGTGAAATTAATTTTCCAGAACTACTGAGATCTGTATCAATAATATTATTATTAATATAATTACTCAGCAATGTAGCACATTCATTTTTATTTCAGGAAGTTTCAGCGTCACCAATTTGGAGAACTCTTGCTTTAATAACCTGAACCAGCTATACAACTAAAGTTATTCTGATCTGATGTCAAGAATTCAGAAGAAAAGGTTAGACATAAAAGACCTTAGCAATATTTTAGACCATAATATATAGCAGAAAAGAGGCCTAAGTCTATTGCAATCTCTTTGTTATATCACAAGAAAATGTCAGCCCTTCGAGGTATACATGGTCAAGAAACAGAAGTTGCTAGGAGTCTTATAAAGTATTTTAATGCAGTTAGAAAATTGTAACAAATCTTGAAAGCTTCTCTACTTCAACTTATACATAACCCAATCAAGACAGAGTTGTTTTGAATTTCTTTCTCGCACTATTTTCCCAGGGCTAATGGGGGTGGGTTTTCTAGGTAATGACTCCACATTCTCCGGCATTTCATCACATAAAAATTACATTTGAGAAGACAAACAATAACAGAATAAGACAAGAATAACCTAATATACTTGTGTTAGCACTGACTGAAATGGACAATATATTAAACAAGAGTATACTAAATAATTTCTAGATTTTGTAGATTACCTAGCATACTCTCAGTACTAAATTGTGAGGTCCAGTAGATCTGGACTGATGTAGCTCCTGACTAGGCCTGAGATCCTCTCCCTGGAAGAAATTTACCACGTTATACTACAGATCACTGTCCTTGTATCTCCTCTCCTTAACAATTCTTCCTGATGGAATCAGCACCACCAACTTGTATCCTTGGACAGTTCCAAGCCCTTTGCATTTTGGTCACAAACACTGCTGGTATCTGCTCCAGACTCCTGGTTATTTCTCTTTTCCCTGGCCTGGAATACTAAGCTGTGTCAGGTCACTGGATCTAGCTTTCTTTTTAATTTCCTACAATGCCCCTAACACTGTCACTCTAGGCTGTAAATGCCTTAAGCAACTCTGAACTCATTTGGCTCCTAATTGTGCCATCCCAACCATCTTTTTAATGAAATATTTTCTGAGAAATAAATAAATATCTCCCTAACTAAATCTTGCTTAGCTTGACAAAGCATTCACAGTGTAATGATTAAGACTGGGGGAAAATGTACACGAATATCAGAAGATCATAAATCTACCTGAATGAGTAATTCACAGAGCTTGATTACAGATGATTGGTTCTTCTTTTCCTCAAGAAGGAAAGATACTGTTGGGTGGTAGCAAGCATCCTCTTTATTGTTGAACTCTCTCTTCCCTTCTTCAGTAAAAAGAAGGGCTAGGAAATATAAGCAGGCCACACACAAACTAGGTTGCCTGGTAGAAAGATGGATACATTCACATAGTGTATCTAAAAGGTCAAAGAGATGCAAATTTTATGATGCAGCATTTTCATAAATATCAAATGATATATTAGGATATGAAATGAAGAAGCAGAAACAAATACAAGGTAATAGGTCACAGTATGATTATGTTGACTATACATAAAAGTATGGCCTACCACCTATATTTCACTTAAAACATTCATTTAAGCAAACTTTGGACTCCAATGAAAGCTATTAACAGCTGAAGCAAATCCTCAAAAAATTGTTTATTCCAAATCTGCATGTCTTTAGGGAGAATCATGCAGAGATGAAACATTTATAAATTATTTTGGGAGAGAAAACATTTCTAAAAGCTTTGGTTCTGACAGAAAAAAATGTTCAACCTCAGGAAAGGAGCTGTGGTAGGGACATTGAGTTACACAAAAGAGTAACTGCTATATAGGTGTGCCTACTCAGATGTCTCCTGGAAGACTTCCATGTATATCGCAGGGGCCACTAATACATCTTCCACATGTTAGCCTTTTATGTGGAAGAATGCATAAATAAGCTTTTATTATATATGTAATTGTTAATGATTTCCATAGACTGAAGAAAAAAATCCTTAGTTAGCAGGAAGGTGCCAACTATAAACTTGTCCCACTGTAGGCTTCTTATTGTCCTATATTCTTTGCATGAAGCAATAAAATTATTGGGTTTTGTAACAACAATTTAAGGGGAAGGACTACTCATTAAAGCAAAGGTGTTCATTAAAGGCTTGCATTTAGCCCCACAAACTATTTTTTCAAGTCCCCAAAATTACCTTTGATTACAGCTGCCAGAAATTGGTGGCACAATTCCTTGACTTTTGTGATGAGTACATAAAAACAGTCGCACGTCTGACTTAAAGTTCTCCTCCAAATCCAAGAAAAAATATAATCATGGCTCTACCCGCTTTTCATCATCTCAACCACAAAATGTTACATGTGGCTTTTAGACATTAAAAGCTGCTTCATCTCTGCTATCCTCCAATCCAACACAGAAAACCTCTGAAATGATCTACCCAATCAAGAACAGAACCACAACATCCCAATTCTGCATAATCCCATCCCTGACAGGTGTTCCTGAAAAATACCATAATCCATAGTATCAAAAACTGGTAAGGGGGAATTAAAGGCTTTGCTCTGTTATGCAGATATTAAGTTATTTTAAAACCAGGTATTACCTATTACTGAAGCCCAATGCTTTGCTAATGCAAGAGTTACAAGTTGTAGCGCACCATGGCCACATTTTCTTAACAGTGTAGCCAAAAAAATAAGCAGGTCTTCCCATGTTTGATGAACTGCAGATGATAATTCAGGTCCTGCCAAGTAAACATAGGGGAAAAAAGCACTCACAAAGGGTAAGCATCTCAGCTTAACATTTTTAAGTATAGCATTTTTAAGATGAGAAATTTCCATTCAACGAGAAGGTCAAGACTTATAGGCCAGCCTAGACATAGGAAGATGACAAATATTCTATATGGGCATTTTAAAATTAAATTATGAAGCCATGATCAATAACGCATATAAAAATAATGAAGCGTGGATATAAACTGCTTCTAATGTTTCCTTTTTCATGTTTTTCTTTATATTTAGTTGAATTTTTGTATTTCACTTTAACAGACTATGACTAGATTCACAGATTAGTATCTTCAAGAAGTAACTCAAGAGATATCTTCAACATAAGTAAGCATACCACTGCATTCTTAAGTTCCTGATACTTTTGTACAATACACAGTAACACTGGCAAGCAACAGGCCTATCTAGGACTTAAAATTGTGCTTTGATTCCTAGAAATTAAATGGCAGTCTTTGTGCTATTACCACTTAATTAACACAAAGCAAGAAGCAGTAGCAAAGATAACTTTTAGGTGTAAATGAGAATTTGTTTTATAATAAGAAGTTGGAAATCAACGGTGTGCAAAATGTCTAAAATCTGAAACATTTCAAATTTAAAACAGACTTTCTGACTTTATTGGAAGTGCTCAAGTCCTTTCAAAAGGGTTCTAAGCTTGAAGCAATCCTTATTTGAGCTCAGAATACTTCTAGAAACTGCTTCTGCCCCTTAGCTGCCATGAAAGTCTTAGTGCAAAAAGATTCTTTTTAAAGATTCCTGAAACCTCAGAAGATCATAGATATTTTTTAAAATGATTGCTTTCCTGAGGAGACCATGAATGCTGCTTAGGGATCCCATCAGATTTCCAGACCATTCTTCCATCTAGCCTAATACTGTCAACATGGACAACATGTCAGGCAGAAATGTTTCTGTTCCTATCCGGAAATATTGAACCTGGGACCTTCAACAAGTATCACTGAGTAATGGTGCCATGTACAAGCTTTGCTTCCAGACTGCAAAAAACAAAATGTTGATATCAACTCATACAAATATTCTGCAAAATTTTCAGATGCCTGTTCCTTACCAACATAGTTACCTGTAATGTCCTTGGATCTAAGGGAAAGAATCACAAAGAACTTTTCCAAGAGAGGCTTCAATAACTCATCCTGCAGCACAAGATGGGTATCTACCAACAAACATGATCTCAACAGTCGAGACAATGATGAAACAAATTCCAGTAGAAATAAAATCTGCTTAAAAAACACAACATTATTAGATTCTGATATTTGGACCACTTTTTTTTGCAACCATTTATTTCCAAGATAATACTTAGAGCACTGCATGGCTGGTGCTCGACCTTTAAAAAGTAGGCCTATAATCCAGAATATATTTGGAATTAAAACCCACTAAGCCTACTTTTTTACTTATTAAAATGATTTTTATACTCTCCAATCACAAGACTTCGAGTAATGTATGTAATATCAAAATATAAACCTTGACACTAGAACACCCAGCAGTAAATAGCCTATTAACTTTCTCTCTCTTTCTCTATACACGCACACGCACACATATACACATGCAAACACATGTATTTGTATGTGCATGTATGTTACTGAACTTCATTTGCTAGGCACTCACATTAAAGGTGCATTTAAAAAGAAAGTTTGGAAAGTTTTGCAATTATTTGAATTGAGGTAGGCTGGAAATGTAAAACTAACAAGCAATTAAACAGAAGATAGTATTAGAGTCTGGCACTACCACCTCATTAAAGGTTTGCTTGTTTAATAAAGAATTATGTAAATTTAAAGTATTAACATGAATAAAATTTTAATAACTGTCATTAGTCACTGAGAACAAAAAGATATGTTTCTTCTACTTTTCAAAAAGAAAAAAGAAAAACAAACTTCCCTCCCACATAGGAAGCCATAGCATTTATTTCATGCCAGATATATTTAAAAACTGTGCAGAAATCATCTGTTAAATCTTGCTTGCTTGCTTGGTGTACATGGAATTTTTGTACTGTTCAAAACCTGGACATCTACTTGCAAATAGGCCTCTATTTTAGTTTTATTATCCCTCCCTCTTTCACATTCTATAATCACCAACAAATCAGAAATTCCAAACATAGCATACATTACTAACATCTCATAGATAGATCAAGCTGTAAAGCAAGCAGTATCTTCAAACTGGCTTCACTCTGAATATGGCTGCATATGCACAACAAGGAATCATGGCCCTCTGATGCAAACAGGCAACTCTCCTTGCTCTGCTGGAGTACTTTGATAGTTTTATGCCTATGACATCTGCAAGAGTCTTGACTCTAGCTGCATCCAATCAACCACACAGGACAATCAGGAGTAGAATACAAGCAAGATAAATCAGAGTGGGCAACAGGTTCCACAACACTCCTGTGGTCATGAAAGACTATTATTTAAAGAAAAAAGCAGAACAAATTATTTAAAGACAGTATATAAAATTAGAAAATGAGGGGGAAAACACCATAAAAGGTCAAAATCTTGTCAGACTTCAGGATTTTCACATGACTTCAGCCATAAAATGGTTCTTTATATCTGCCTTATAGCGCCTGCCAGATAGTGTTATGCTGCCTGAAAAAGCTATCAGACGTTGTTCTGCTTTCCTGGGAGAGGTATCTGGATGCAGATATTCTGCCTCACTCGTTCAGCAACTGAAGGAGTGGAAGAGGGAGGAATGGTCTGATTGCCATGGAAATTAGGACATTTTCCACCTGTTTTCTGACACCTGCCCCCATGAGAATAAAGCTGCACCATATTTAAAGATCATGAAAAGCAGAGGCTTTTGCATCAGGGAGTGGCACAGAAATATTTCAGTATTTTTAGAGTCTAACTGCTGCTTACATGTCATGCATCCAAAGTTTTGCAACTGGGCACATTTTGAAACAGATTTAATAGAGACCTAGGAAAAAGGATACATCTTTCTAAAAAGAAATGCTAAAGCTCATTGAGCATATTATTGATCTTGCTCACACTTTATCTTTCTTTCCATTCACAAGAAGATTCACACAGGGAAGTGAGATCAAAGCAGCTTTGATGTCACCTCTCTGTATTCAGTTGCACAACATAACTCAGTTACCTGAGTTTTACAACTACACAGCAATCAACTAAGGCACTGCAGGTCCTAAATAATTGATGGAGCGAGATGTTATGGCACACAGACCCCTAAGCATGAGAGTGTTTTCTTTCCTGCATTGATATTCTCTCCATTCCCTGGTTCTCAGCTACAGCAAGAAAACATGAATTCTAAGGTGAAACTATTCTTGTCTTCTTAGTTGCAGTAGCAGTAGCATCTTGGGCAAGTTTAATAAATAATAATAGTGCTAGTAGTAGTAGTAATTTTAACCATTTGTTGTTTTAAACTTCAATCTTGCATAAAATGGATGTAGAATCTGAACATACTATTTTAAAATGCCAATTCATTCTGCAAGATTACAAGTAATAGGGAGCTGCTGCCTATGTTAGTTAAATGGCAAGAATTTATTTATTTAAAGGATCTTTACTCCACTTGAGCCAAAACCTATCCTTGACTGGCTTACAGGAAGAAGGAAACCAGCAATCCTATAGTTCAGATCAATAGCCTGATGGAATGACTTCAGGCGAGGAATCAAGACAAACACGCCTTCATCATAGAGGAGGTGAGCCATCTCTTCCACTCTGCTGCTTGCCATTGTCTACTCCTCCTCTAGTTCTAAAATATGCTATTGGTGATTGGGAAGGAAGGAACACCCTGAACAAATATTTCTGAGAAAGACCATTTGTTTTCCAAATTGACACCAACCTACCTATGGTGGAAATTGGTGTTATAAAATATAGGTGTGACTGGGAATTAGGCTAAAGGGAAGGGAAAAGGATGGAAGGTAGTTTGGTTTAGAGCAGTGCTTTTCAAACTGGGCAACTTTAAAATGTGTAGACTTCAACTCCCAGAATTCCCCAGACAACATGGCAGAGCCATGTTGGCTGGGGAATTTGCCAGTTTAAAAAACACTAGTTTAGAGGGACTGCACGTTATAGTAAAGGGGCAAAAGTGGTTGTCAATAACAACAGTGTCTTTTTTTTATTTTCACTACAGTACTCCACAGATATTAAAAAGTAGGGTAGTCCCTGTCCACAGGGTCAAAATCTAATGGATATTATAGAAAGGAAAAGAACTTGGTAAAAGAGAAAATACTACTGATCAGTAGTATTTTTATGGCTGATAGATGGGGCCAAACTGGTTCCTTCTTTTTGTGACATTTTCTCCTAGGAGGCAAGAGGCACAGAGCTGAGTGCTCTTATGTTCTGGACTCTGCCATAACAGCTAAAGCAGTTTGATAACTAGGGAGCATCTACAGTATATGAGCTACAGCAGTTTTAATATTAAAGGAAAACTCATTTGTTTAGGTTGTTCAAAGCCACCTTGTCTGGATTATGGTGAAATAGGAGTATATAGAAGGGTCAGGTAAAAGGAAGAAGTATTTCTTCCTCTGAAGAAACATTTCTCCCTCTTTACTCTTGCCTTTCTCCTCTGCAAGGATGTGTCTTCCCACATACACAGACACATTCAAGGTACAGCAAGTAGTTAAACTTTATTTTTGTTATGGGTTATATTCTATAGCCTAGATTCTCCCAAACTGAAGAAAACTGTAGCTCTCCCTCAGGAGACAGTATGTTCAACATTCACAATAAATACCGATATAAAGTTTGGGTAACCGGCATCTTTATAAAAGTAAATTATAGAGGGCCAATTAATGAAATCCACTTCAAAAAGAGAAGATAAACCATCACACAATTTAAGCAATTCAATAGAAAGGAACAGGAACCAAGCATCCACAACTAACCTGCATTTTGGAATATTCCATATGAGATGGCCGAGGTAGGGGAGCTTTCATTTCAAAGATGCATCTCTCTAGCAAGCCAGAATTTACAAGACTAACAAAAACACAGACATATACTGTGTTAGGAGAAATTAATATGAACTCAAACACAGAACATAAAAATGTAGTCTCGGTTACTCACACCCTGGCCTGCATTAATGAGGCAGGCTGATGTTTAGTAGAACATGAGTGCACCTTCTTTCTTTTCCACCATAAAGAAGGAATCACCAGAATGCATTTACTTAGAAACCAATTGGATTGCACCCCAGTCAATAAAAAGGTACATATAACAAGGGCAATAAAATATAGAAGCTACAAAAAGGGGATAATAATAAAACCAGGGAGCAGCATGAGCAATTAAAACTGTGTGGAAGGAATGATGTTGCTTTCTCTAGCTGCCTAAAAGGCAATAAAACAGAGGGTAATCTTATTTCGTTATGGAAGAAGTTCCACATGCTGGGTGCTACTATACAGCAAACCCTGTATGTACCCATCCGGTTTCCCCCTGCTAGAATGTGGGACATATAACATGCACTCAGATGAGACTCATAGATGTGGCAGTCTTTCAGATGTACTGCCTTACATGTTTGGGGATCTACAGGTAAGAACCAGCACCATGAGCAGGATTTGCATATAAACTGAGTGCAGGAGATCGGAGATTCATGTTCTATTGTCTATAAAGTGCATACAAAAAAGCAACCTGGATGCTGCAATTGCACTTTCTGAATTTTCCAGATATTTGGCAGTTCCATGTAGTTAGCTAGACATAGAGGGACTAAGGTATGGAGCACTGTGACCAGATTCATCTTCGCATGGAGGACATATAACTGGTACCTTAGCCAAAACTTGACAAAACCACAATTTGGCCAGCAAGGAATGGCTTTAGATCTTAATGAACTCTAAGCTGTGTATATGATCCTCCAGAGGAAGGGCTACCTGATCCATAATAATTTTAATTCCCACTTTAGGCATACCACTCTATCTTAGAGGATCTTTGTCTATCTGAACTCAGTGTCTGTTCACACACAACTAATCCAGTCACATCCAATCCAGTTTCTATGTCCTCTTTGAAAGTATATCAGTACCATCAACAGTATCATGAGATTCTACCTCTCCCAGCAAAATAGAGTTCTAAGAAAACATATATTCCTTCGGCCTAGGATACGAGCAATAGTACCAAGGCATTACTTTTAGGGAACGTTAAAGACAAATAGGACTGGAACAGTGCAACAGAGTATCTGAAGTACATGTAACAACTAGGAGGAGGAGCACAGCCACTTTGTTAGAATCTTCTTTGTAACCTGAGAAGGGCCAGGTTAAAATAACTAAAAGCAACTGGAGGAAGATTTGTGCCTAATGTACATGCCAGGTTAAAATAACTAAAAGCAACTGGAGGAAGATTTGTGCCTAATGTAAAAGCTAATGAAGAGGGCTGAGACTACAGGACTGGAAGAAAAAACAAAACAAAACCCAAATCACTGAAACATGTAGGGAAAGAATGAAAGAAACTTTCTCCCACCTCCACCCAGCAATCTGGACTCTAATGTTGGATGCCCAACTGAATATTCTACTTCATTTGACATTGGACCATATATAAGGTTAGAGTTAGGGTAGTAAAGAGTTTTATTTAAGTTAGGATACAAAGTTCTAGTCTCTAGTCCTCAACAGAGGATACTGATCCTAGAATGTCAAACCAAGACTTTTTACAGTGAAGAAAAATGTAATGAATTCATGTTTAAACCATAGTTTATTTTTGGTTTCATATTATGTGCAGTGAGGCTACTGAAATTAACAGTGGGAAGTAGCTTTGGATAGAAAGAGTCTGGGTAACAAAAATAGCAAAACAATTTGCGTCAAGATATCTAGTCATCTTATGACTCTGTGGTTAACAGCAGTAAACTTAGGACTTCCAAACTCATACTTTAACAAAACTAATTTTAATATCAATAGCTATTTTATTTATGTTGTTAACACATTATTAATGTTGCTTATACACACACACACACACACACAAACAACTCTTTTATTAATGCTAATATATTTTCTTTTCTTTAATCTCACTTCTATAGTCATAGGATAATAAAGGAAAAATATATCACAAGTAGATTTAATATACAAATTTACTTCACTACACATAAAACGTGAAATATTTGCCTCAGTGTATTGACAAGTTTAGAAAATACATTATTTGGGGATGATGCAAATTTAGTGTAGCAAGACTGAGTCAGAGGACTGTTTTATTTTCCGCATACAGATCTTAAGAAGTCAAGAAAACAGATGAAAACTATGTGCTTTTAGTTAGCCTCATCTAAAACAAGTTACTTTTTATTTTGACCAACTTGTAATTAAATAAATATGGAATTGTTAGAAACTGTCAAACTTCATGCCATATATGACAATAAATCTCAAACACGCAGGATATCAATTTTGCAAAAGCTTCGCTGACTCAACATGGCTTAAAGAAGTTGCTTTACTGCAAACAAGAAAGAAGTCATATAGAGAAAGCTGTTGGGAGTCAGGCAGCATATAAGTTTAATAAATAATATTTATTTATTTAATACAAAGATATATCTATCCCAGAACACAGAAATCAAACCACACACACACACATACAGACACCAGCTCTAGGGTTTAAATCCTTAACCTTTTCCTCTTAGCCTTTCAAGTCAATGGATGTTTGGTTGTTGTTTTTTTCCAGACCTGGGATTAGGTGACCCCTGCTCAATGTTTATACAACAGTTCTTTCTGGTCTGAGCACCCACTGATCCTAACCCCATCAATTTCAGCCCTTAGAGATATTCTAAATTTGCTCCATTTTCTGGAAGAAAGGAGTTCTAGTTTGATTTAAAAGTTACTTTTGAATTCTCAGAATACCCAACAGTTTATCAATATCTGTAACAAAGCTTGGGATAGCATTTGTCCCAATCTATTTGTAAGCTCACCAGTTATTGATCTCTTACCTACTGAGAACAGTTAGTGTATGTGCTCTCCGAAGAGCAGTCGTAGTCTCTTTTGGAGTAACAACAAGCAAGTTGTCCAACAAGCCACACACAGCTGATAGGAGAGGGGGTGTGACTACCGCACACTGATTAGGTCTAGTGACAGTCTCTGGGGAATCATGTGGACTTGAAGATGCTGTTGTGGTTGTGTCACTCTGACCTAGAACACAAGATTCAAGAGAAAATAAGCTACATGAAATGTGGATTCATATAAAACGCTGAGATACATTCCTCACCTAGACATGAACAACAGAGAATCAGTCAATTCTATTTGTTACGTGAAGCTTCAACAAATTATTGTACCTATTGTTGCCATAAAGACCCAAGCAGCCAGATGCTGTTTCTTAAACTGAAGATTCCTCTGTTAGGATAAATAGGACAATACACAACAGTCCAGTAAGAAGCAACAAGAATAGGGTAACAGAGGCCCAGACAATTTTGTCCATTGGGAACATTTAAAGTTGTAAAACACATTGTATTTCAAAACAGAGCTGCTGATATCTGAAAGGTATGCACAGCTAATATTTTTGTTTTTCCACCCCATGCCTTGAATGCCTGAGAATTTCAAAAATGAGCTACCAGGTGATGGCTGCGGTTTGGACAACCCATTCCAGAATCCCTAGCATGCACTGTGCATGATTAAGAAATGACATTGCTCAATATAGTTCTCAAGAGCATCCAACCTTGAGCTATGAATCGGTTCACTGCCACATCACGAATGAGACTAACAGCTGGTGAAGAGGGTGCTTCTAGTTCCATAGCACATCCCGGTGATGGCGATACTGAAATTATCTGAGAAGAACCAAGGTTAGCAGTTTATTTATTCAATGTGTATTTTTGTTTATTCTTTAGCTGATGTACCCCACTTTTTCACCCAAATGGTGCTCATGATGGCTAGCTGCGGTAAAAAAAAAAAAAAGATAAAACTGGGACTATATTAAAATAAAACCAGACTAATGCAATTCAAAGCACAGAGTAGAAACAAAGCAAGAAAATTGCACAGAACTCAGTCAATTAAAACATCTCAGCAAAATTTTAGAAAACTAAGGAGCCACTTGTTGGTCAAAATAATAATGTCTTTACTTGCAAGTAGAAAAGTAGAGAGGGAAAGAGCCCAGCTTCCTTTGGCAGTGAGTTTGAAAGCCTGGGAAAGCCAGACATTGAGAGGAAATGCTGCCATCTCCATCCCCACCCTCACATTCCAAACAAATACACTTGGCATGGGAAGAAGACAGAGAGGAAGATATTTTCTGAAGACTACTCTAGAGAATATGATGCCTCAAATAGCCTCTGTGCGTGTGTGTGTTGTGTGTGCACACACACACCTTCAGGTCAGTGTTGATTCCTGGTGACTGTATGGACTATTCCCTACAGTTTTCTTGGCAAGATTTTTGGAAGTGGTTTGCCACTGCCTTCTTCTTCCTAGTTCTGAAAGAGAGTGACTGCCCCAAGATTACCTAGCTGGCTTCATGCCTAAGGCAGGATTAGAAATAATGGTCTCCTGGTTTCTAGCTTGGTACTTTCGCCACTATACCAAACTCTTTCAAATAGTCTATAGGGCATTATAGGTCATAATCACCAAATTAAATTGTCTAGAAACAGATGGTGACTGTATATGAAACATGGTGTTTGGTCATGTAGTCTTAGTATATTTAACCTATAAAAAACCTCATCAAATGCATGGGACATTGGGACTCATCCATGGACACCACGGAGGCCAAGCCCAATCAGCTCTGTTGGTGTCATGGAAAGCTCCCACTTGGACTCAGAGCCAGAGTTTGAGGGGCAGGAGCTTCCAGAGCTGCAAGCAGAAGAGGAACCAGGGCAGTCGGAGGCATCAGATGGACGGCTGGCTGTGCAATCGGAGAAGCTGGGGCAGGGCAGCGAAGCACAGAACCAGCTGGATCCACTCTCTGATAATGAGGCGGAGAGGTTACGACCACCCGATGCCAGAGTGTGGCGGGTGGAGAAAAGAGTTCAGCAGAGATGCTCAGTGAAGCTACTCATGAGAAGGGAATCTCACCCTCAGTAATGAACAACACCGGGGTGGCTTTTAGAAAAGAGGCTTGGCAAACTGGTGTCTCTTTGATAGCAACCACTGTCTGGTTACCCTGCTTCGTGTCCTGCTGTTTTGTGATACCTAACCCAGACTGACTGCCAAACCCCGATCCTTGTTTGACTTCGGACTTCACTCAACAAGTCTTCCCCGTTTGCTGTGTGTTCAACCCTATTGACAGGCAAGCTGTATAGACTCTGGGACTAACTGGAAATTTGTATCTGTATCGTACTGTTTAGTAAAAAAAGGAAACAAACTCCTCCATGTGTATGCATGTGGGGCAGGATCAGGACAGTTGGAAAGTAAATTGGGTCTCCTTCATAAAACTAGGGGTAAGGATTTGTAATAAAACCTCTTATTTAAGTGCAATTGTAGTTCTAGAACCTCACAGAATGGATGGGAATTCCTTTGCAACACAATGCAACCCAAATGCTCTCTCCTGTTTGTTAACTGTGCAACAAGGAGCAAGAGAGCCATTTAAGGCACTTTCAATTTAATTAATAACTTTTGCCGATTAAGCACTATGCTGTTTAAAGCATTTCCTTTCCCACCTTGTTACACATGGGAAATAAGATGTTTTCACTTCTATTATCTGAGAAGCCTATGGAGACATCATAGGGCCCTGAAGCATGCTATAAATAACAAAAGATGCTACAGCCTTTTGCTTTTCTTTTCAGCATGCCAAATTCTTGATGATGATGATGATGAAATTAAAGAATCTAGCATAGAGCTAGTCAAACACAAAGAAAAGTGTCTGTGTGCACAGTGGTGGCCATGGGCACATTACTGCTCCAGAGAACCTAGCAAGGTTACTTCAGAGAACCTATCTGTCAGGCTTCACCCTATCACTTAGGAAAGCTCACAAGAATGCCAAATAATATTTATTAGTACTATTTATAGAAAAAGTTTAGAAGCCATAAGCAAGGAATGTCATCAACTTCTGTGATTCAAAAACAGTCACTAGCTAGTGTGAGAGTTCTCACATGGTTGGTGAAAAACAGTATGATAGCAAATCTGACCATTGCAAAAACAAAGGACAGATGGAAACCAGTCCATTTGGGAGAGAGGCCAAGTTTTCCATTCCAAAAGGCCAGGAGGAAAATAAAGCAGTTTGAATGTTGATTCTGTATAAATGGCTTGTTCTTGAAGGAAAGAGAGGAAATGTGAATAAACTAATTATGTCTGGTCACTTTAAAAGTAAAGTCTAAATGTAAAACAATTACCTACATGAGTCAATTGTCTTGGGGGGAAAAAAAAACGGTTTGCCCTACCATCAATAGTTAATGATCGTTTGCATAATGTCAAATATGGAAACCATTCTAGAAATTATTAGTAGAAACAATTCTAATACTAGAAAACATTGTAGCGTGCAATAACAGAATTAGGCTGTTTTAGACAGAGATACCTTTCTGGAAATGAAAGCATTTTTACTTTTCCTACCAAAAATTACTGGATGCCTCCCACACTGAAAAAATCCACATATTTTTAGCATTGCCTGCTGAAAAGCAGAAACAGAGCTAGTATAATGGAATCCTAGTTCTCCAGACTATCCCATTTCACTGTATGTTCATGACACAAACAACTTATACTATACTCACCCAAGTGTCAGAAGTTGACCGAGAGCTTGGAGATTGGCTTTCACCACTCTGGACTCTCCAAGCAGAAAGAGAATCTTCAAAGTCTGGAAAGGGAAAATGGAGAGGGAGGGAATCCATGCTTATCAAAAGCTCATTATTTATTCTTGCCACCAACAGATTTTCAGCCTCTTGGAACATTTCCTGTCATTTCAAGATAAGCCATACCTCCTCCATAATTCCAAGAGCAAGAGTAAACCTAGCTTCTTCTTCCCTGCAATAGTGAGTTACAGTGTCCAAGATACCCAAGAATAAGTTGGGTCATCCCTAAGCCTCATCCAAGCAGCCACAGTTTGTAGTTTGGCTAATAAGGCTAAACAAAACATGACTGACCTAAACTAGACTTCCCCACCCCCAAATTATTTTTAACTTTTAAACAACCCCCTTTCATTACCCAGTAAGCAAAAGTCAACACTGCATGAAATGCTTATAATGGGTTTTCTTTATAAATATAGCAATGTTTTCAATTGTTTTTTTCAATATTCTGTCTAACTTCTGCATCTTGAATTGTGAAGCTCAAGTGTGGGACATGGTAATTAATCTTCACTAATAAGCATTTTGTGCCATAAAACTGATGAGAAAATGTTATTTATAATCATATGCCCCGAGATACAGATTTACCCAACAGCGAATAGACGTAAGGTGAAGGTACACTTGATTCAGCAAGGAGGGGGGAAGGGGGGATGCTGACTGGAACGAACAGAGCCACAAGGAGTTCCCTATTATTTTAAACAAGAGACAGCAATAAGCCACCAGCTGTTTGCTTAGTGTATCCAGTCTAATTGTCTGCCAAACAAATCTCCATGATGCACTGAGAATTGATAATTTCCACAATGTTCTCTTCAAAGTACACATATGAAGTGGCCCTTGCTCTCTATGGAGCGCTGCCAACAATTCTCATGAAATGAAAAAGTATTTCATAAACCCAGTATGGAATTTCTCACAGGACGTCATTAACACAGCAACAAAGAATAGAGAAATAAATTGTCAGTATAATCCCAAAGCTCGTATCTTGCCCTTTTCAGCCTCTTCCTTTCTTTACATTACAGTTGTATTCTACTTAAAGTTCTAATTAATATATACATTTTAGAAATTCCTACATTTAATTATTCTTCTTCACAAAGAGAAAGAATAAATTACCTGGGTACCTTTTCCACCTCCAACTATACACACACATTTTTTTAAAAAAATCTAATTGTACCCTGAACACTGAGCCAGATAAAAGAGTAAGGTTTTGTTTACTTTAGAAATGCACAAGTATTGTAACTTTACATACTCACAGAGGATAATATTTTAGATTGTCACATAATTAAAACTGCAATCATGGGAAGAAACTATTGAGAACTTAGAGAAGAACAGTGAGATTCACACTATGTGAATTCTTGGAAATAGCACTTACCATTCATGCCATTCTTTGCTGATACCAGGCAATCTCCCACAGAAAAATCCACATCAAATGTATACCGACCCAGGTAGCACCCCTTCACCATCTCATTCAAATGCTCATAGAAGTGGCAGTGGTATAGCAAGGCCTGCAGAGCAGGTTTTCCAGTCAGAGATAGGCCAGATCCTTCATCATGTACACAAGGCCCCTGGAAGGAGGGAGGGAGGGAGGGAGGGGAGGGACAAAAAGTTCTCCTTTTACATTACAGCTTCCCATCCTATGACTCAAGGGTAGGGTACCAGGGATGAAATTTCCTCCTCTCCCTCTTTTCAATTTTGAGGACTTTGTGTTTATAGGTAGTCCTTGCTTAGTGACCACAACTGGGACCAGCAACTCCATCGCTCAGCGATGCAGTCACTAAGCAAAGCATCCCATGACTGCAACGGACTTACGTCACTTCCCATTTTGTCATTAAGTGAGTCACCATGGTTTGTTAAGCAAGACATCATTGGACCACTGCTTGCAATTTTACTGCTGGCTTCTCCACTGACTCTGCTTGTCAGAAGCTGGTTGTGAAGCAAATGGAGATCACATGACCAGAGGACACTGTGACAGTCATAAATGTGAGGAATGGTCGTAAAGTTACTTTTTCAGTGCCATAGTAATTTTGAACAATCACTAAACAGGGCAGTTGTTAAGCAAGGTCTACCAGCACTTTGTAACTTTACTGTTTAAATGGAAAACCATACCACTGATTGTTGATAGTCTGATGTCAAATTTGCCAATTCGGGAACATGAAAATCTCACATCTTTCATCACACAGTGAATCTGGGCGAGGATCTGTAAATTGTGAATCCATGAAAATGCAGGTAAGCTGCAATTTACCGCTTATTGGAAAAAAATTATCTCCTCATGGATCTTCATTTTCATTTTTTTGAAAGCTAACTTCCAAGCTCTTAATTGTGGTATAATTGTAATTGTGGAATTCAAGCAAACTTCAACTTTTTTTATAATTTGGAGGACTTGACTCAGAATTTAAACACTGTTTCTTTTTTCTCCTTCCCCTGTTCTAGTTTTAACAGATATTTTAGGATGTTTTTGAAAAACATTGAATAAAATATGGTTGAGAGTCAGTCTGGTGTTGTGGTTAAGGCATCACGCTGGAAACTGGGAGACCATGGGTTCTAGTCCCACCTTAGGCACAAAGCCATCTGGGTGACCCTGGGCCAGTCACTCTCTGTCAGCCCTGGGAAGGAAGCAATGGCAAACCACTTCTGAAAAGCCTTGCCAAGAAAACTGCAGGGACTTGTCCAGGCAGTTGCCAGGAGTGAAAAACTGACTCAAAGGCACACACACACACACAAGTTGGTGAACCTAGTGGCATGGATTGATTATTGAAACTTTTCAGGATGCCGAAAAAAGGAATTCACAAAGCTTCTTTGTTTTTTTCCCCCCAATATTTGCTAATAAAAAAAAAGTCACTACTTTTTTGTTTCAAATGAGCTACAAGTAAGAATGTGTTTAATTATTTGGACATGTGTTTTGAACCCTACCACAGAAAGTGGGAATTCAAGTGCAGAATATCTGAGCAGGGTGTACTGACCAAATCAAGCATGACAACTCTGCAGATGCTAAGCATGATCACATTGAGTCAATTTTTTTTATATACTTGGCTCCACTGAGGGCAATTTTGGATTTTTATACCTAGCAGCCGCAAAGGTATATAAAAACCACTGAAGTCATATTATAGCCATGTGTGCAGAATGATACCAAGCACCTTGAAACCATATAACATTTCAGTGATCCACTGAACTGGAACTAAATGTGGTGATTACTGACTTCAAAACCATTGTTTGTAAGAGAAGAAAAAAATACTAACCCACCAAATAATCACCCCTATAGATTAATTGCTCTGATAGTAGCACAATGAATCTTAAATTTGAGTACCACTTAGTCTGCCACTCCTCTTTATAATAGTTTTTTTCCCCTTACTTTGCAGTGTTCACCACACAGATGTTGCTCTTTCTAGTGTTTCAAACATTAGAATGAGATGAATAACTTGAAGAATCATTGCATTTGAAACTTGAGGCCAATTCACAATTGTGGATTACTTGCATATAAAATGTGTGTGCTGCCCCACCCAAATCACCCTATTTCCTCCCACTGTGGAGGCTCCTTGCATGATTCAGAGACACTCTGAGATGAGGAGGCTCATTTCATGATTGAGAAACTGGATTATATGGGGTTTTGAACTGTGTGGGAACAACTGACTCCCTACCTGAAAAGTTGCGACTGTGACTTGAGAAGTACGACTTAACCTAAGTCTCTTTTGACACAGAATTTGGTGTATTCTTTCAAAGGTGATGATACCCTGAGAGGAATGATTTTGCATCAGACACAGTCACACAAACATGCATAACTAATTCACTTCTTGCAAAATCATCTTGCACTACTGGATCAACACCATTTGCTTGCAAACCCAGCAACTCTATGAACAACTTTCCAGGTGAATAGTGTATTAATTGTTGGTTATTTTCCATTTGAAATAGCAAATTTAATTGTTAGGTTTTTAATTTAATTTAATGCTTTTTAATTGCAATTTAAGACTTGAGCAAATTTGGAATTGTCTGCATATGTTAGCAGAAGAAGTATGAATACCATGTTGCAAAGTGTATTAATACAAAATGAAATGGTAACGGTGTCCTAGAATCCTATGAAAAGTTCCTTACATTACAGACTAACTTAAAAATGAGTCAGAGGTCAGAAATCAGTATGGATTCTTATACTAAAAGCTATGGATTGTAACCTCATATTGGCTGCTTCAGAATGGTCAAATTATCATCCACATTTTATTTTTTAAATATTTTAATTCCTTTACAAGAACATTTTGTTCTTGAAATGAAAAAAAAATGGCTGGAACTAATTTTTCAGTTCTCTTACTTTCATTTGAAAAAATCCTATGTGATTTCAGTTGTAAATCTCTAAGATATTTAACATAGGCTGTCAGAGCTGCACCTTTTTTTTTTTTTTTAGTTGCAATAGTATCTTCACACTAGCATTGCAGTAGCACCTAAAATTCTGTTAATCCAAATATAGAACTAGCAGACAATACTGATGACATGTTTCATGCAATAAATGGAAATCTATTCTAAAGGACATCTGTTATACTGGTTTTGCATGTTCTCCAATTATGGGCTGCATGTTTTGCATCATTTAAATTGAGTCTTAGGTTTTTCAGTCCATCCTCAATTGACTTTGCCCATATTTTTGTTGGTACTGTTCACTGAAACTTCCACTATGTGGGCTACTTTCTCTACAGTGGTCTGCAAAGAAGGTGATGTTCTGTCATTCTGCATACATGTCCAAACCATCTTAATCTGCATTTTTGTATTTCAACCTCAGTTGTAGGTTATTTACTGCATCTCATTCTTAATCACTCTTGAGACAGTTGTGTAGGGAGATGCCAGTATATGTTATAGGTGCCACATTAGGAAACCATCAAGCTTGTTTAGGGCTGCTTTTAACAACGTCCATGTCTCAAATCTGTTCAGCAAGACCAGCAGGACAGTTTCTGCAAGATCTGCATATTTGTTTTCACTGAAATGTTGTGTTTCCTGCCGAGGTACCAGTTTAACAATTCAAAGACAGCAATGGCCCAGCCAGTTCTGCTTTGTACTTCTCCTTTTGATGCTGGTTTCTGTTCGTCCATCAGTGACTCAAGAAACTGGTTAACCTACTCTATCTGGACTGTTAGACATCAGATAGTCTGCTGATGCAAAAGATACCACTCTAAACATATATACAGAAAGAGAGAGAGAGAGAGGCTATGCTTTATACTATTATTTTATTTTCACACTAGAGCAACCAACTAGGAAAATCAAAACAGAATGCTGCTTCAGTTTTGCTCAAGAAGAAAGGAAGAATGGCTAGAAAACCTATTACATCCTTTGTGAAATTTTCGGCTGGCATTTATTTCCTCAGGCATATGCAGAATACTGCTACCAGCTCCCCCCACCCCCAAGCTCATTGGGTCCAATCCAATAAGATTTATTTTAAAAGCACAGATTTACTATTGAAAGAGAGTTCTTAAGCATCCATGAAATATTTAAAAAGTTAATCACAAGCATACTGAAAAGCATTAAGATAACAGCTTCACACTGACAAGCCTCAAATAGGCAGCTTGCCAAACTGTCTATTACTAGTCTGTGCTGGCACTGTTCCCCAAAGCAGGAATTCCATTTTCATCTCCATGTCCTTCAAGTAGTTATATTAAGTTGTTTTAAATTAATTTCGCAAACAGCTGTTTGAATAACATCACGTTCCTGTCAATGCTTGCTTTCACGTGTCTCCCTTTGATGCCACTGCATTTGGGGGTAACAAAGCCAGACATCAGCCCAAGTAGTGAGGTCCTCCTGTCATGGAGACTCCTTTGGCTCCTTTAACTGTGAGAAAGCTTTTCTAGCCCCACAACTTTCATTACCAAACCAAAAAGACCCACCGCTAACAAAGAAAATTCTGATCTTTTCAGAGTCTCAGCAGGATTGACAGTAAGAACATCGAGTGATTTTTGAAGAAGGACTTGAAGAATGCCTGCTTACTAGTATTTCCCCCTTTCTAGCTCCAACTTTGAGGAGAACAGACACAGAGGCCGCATGATACCATCATATTACATCAACAGTGCCAAGCATTTCAAAGGCAGCTTTAAAGAGTCGTGTTACATTTTGTTTCATAAATTCTCTCCGACTACAGGATAACAGTACTTAAGCAGCATTGTCTCATCTGCACTGATACACTTCATTTCACTAGATACATCGCTGTGAGCCATCATCAACCCATAAATTAGATTCTGAACCACTGCGGAAAGCATTCTAATGGAAAAATGTTTACAAATATTGTAACATAAAATGCATCAGCTTGATAGCAAGGGAGAAGGAATGTGATGGTGGATTTGCCTCTCAGAGATCACAGCTCTATCTCTAACCTCACCTGGAAATATCCACATAATCCTATGGCCTTAGGACACTGCATCTATGATTGTAAATTACAACTAAGTTACATTTATCAGTGAATTGGAATTCAGATATATGCTTCCTTTTAAAATGAAAAGAATAGTGAATGTTATTTGAAAGATGGTATAATGGGCCCATTTTCAAGACATTTCTAAATCTACTTTTTAGGTTTAGCTTAACTTGAAAACCACCAAGATTGTGTTTTTATCTCATACAGAAACCTTGGTTTGAGGATCAATAGGACTAGGAGAAAAACCATTTTGCTTCTCTCTTAACAAGTTAAATTATGCGTCATTTTCACATCTTGGTACATCTAAAACAGCTTGTACTCTTCCTAAATTATAAATTGCTGTGGATAATCCTACTGATGAACAGTAATAACCAATCAAGTAAACTAGTCACCTGCCAAATGGAGTCTTTAGCCTCTTCAGCCGGCAGTGGGATAACCAAAAGATTCTGGAGAATAAATGCAGCCTACAAGGAAAAAAAGACACACATCAACAGTGCCATCTGGCTGCAGTTAAAAGAACCTAAGCTAGTACATACTAAATCATCAATGCAATGCAATGTACACATTAAATTAATACAACTTTTCTGTTTTAAGACTCCAGAAGCTTTTTGGCTATTCAGTGGATTATTTAAAAAGAAATCAAATTTTGCATTCTATAGTAAAATTGAAGCAGGGAGGAAAAAAGACCTTGACATGTAATTTTTCGAACAAATTTTATACAGGTCAACAGCTTAAAGAGGTGGAAGTATTGTAATTCAGATAGTATTAAACTTATTTTTAGTACTAATGTTTCAATTGTCATAGTTCAGTCAGCTTTCTGAAAACTGCTTCCTGCACATCGCTTAACTTTTCACAATGGCTAATCTTGTTTGTTTACACTGTGGAGAAAGATGAGGTATCCCTTAAAATTACAGAGAATGGCTTCATTATTTTATATTTCTCTACTTTCAGTGTCTAGCAAACTGCAATCCCAGAAAACCTAGAAGCACCTCATGCCATATGAAAAATAGGAGTAAGGAGTGGTTTAGTGATCTGCTTGGCCATAGAGTCAGACTCCTCATAAGCTAATGAAGGAACATTTCTCACGTAACTGCTGTTCCAGACTAGATCTTAGTCAAAGACAATTTATTCTTATCTTGCATTCCCAAATAAAATCTAAATATGGCTAGATTTGGACATTGTTTTAAACCCTCTTTGTATGGTTTATAAAAGAAGGAAGGTATGATAATGAATTTTGCTTTCCAGGCAAAAACATTAAAAATGTTAATGCATATCACTGCAGTTATTAGCTATATCTTGATAGTATCATAGCCACTGAAACTTAAGGGGAAAACTTATATAGCCATTACCATCTTTGAAGCATTTTTTTAAAAAACAAAATAGGTGTAATCTAGTCAAAGAAAATCTTTGAAAAAAACTAGGAATAACTTCCCACTTCCCTCTGTATTCAGTGAAAAGGTCTGATAGATGCCTAACTTTTTATAATTAGAATGCCTGGGACTTAACTATATGAAAGAAACCAAGAAACTTTCAGACAAGTTTAACCCACTATAAATGCCAGAAAGAATCCTAGAACATTTTAATACAAATAGTTTAAAGCATGGGGAGGGGGAATCACCCATCCACAATTGCATGATACCATATAATTTCTGCATCTCTTATGATCCCAAGCATAAAAAATAATAGGAAATAGACCTAGATTATAGTTATGTTGTAAAAAGCAAAAACAGAAAATACAGGTAGTCCCTGGGTTAAAAAAGCCCAGGTTACAGATGACCCATAGTTAAGAATGGAGGTTATTGTAGCAAAATTTAAGTTAAATACACAATGATTCAAGTTAAATACACAGTAGCTCAAGTTAATTACACAATACTACTTATACATTATACAATAATACTGTTCTGGCTTATATACACATTTAACTTAAAGACAGACCTTGGGAAAGGAACTTGCTCTTAAATATAAAGATACTACCTGTATCTTTATATGCATTTTGTTCCATAAACTTCAGTACAATATTTCTCCTTCCTCCTCTGTACCATAAAGGTTTATAAGTCAAGGAAAATACAGCCATGAGCTGTATCTTTCTTTGGTATCTAAATGCAGTGCAATTGCCTTAAAGATTCCTATACAGGAAAATCCTAGGTAAGTGTTACTGAAAGTACTTAGAGAAATGTATATAATGCAGCAGGTGACAACTCTAGCAACCATTCTTATAGGAATTGTCCACTCCCAAAGCTTTTCCTTTAACTCCAAATACTGTAACAGTTTTCATTGTTCAGGGACACCATCCCTTGGAGAAGCTTTTCAGAAGAAGAGAAAGCAAGACGAGAGAAAAGCTAAGTGCACAGTCTACAGTCTTCTAGATAAATGATGTAGGCACTTAATTAAACCCATGACAATATCAAGTCATAATTATTTGAAAGCCCATTTTTACAGTTGGTAGGATTTACAAACCTCTCTTCGCACCATGCTGCATTCAGATGTGTCCAGAAGGATGTTAATTACAGTTCCCCATAATCCTCCTGATATGTTCTGGCAACTTTCTGCTAAAGCAAAGCAGCCCACTTCTAGTGATGTAAGTGCCGATCCTATTGCAAGTGAAGTGAACTTTACCTAATATCAACAACAAATCACATTAAATTTATTTAAAGATTTCTGTGGCTGCTCATCTTAAAGCACAACTCTGGGCGGCTTGCAATTTATACATTAAAACTTATCTTCCCGCCAGACTTCTCAATACATTTTATATAGCATGTGGATGATTTATAAGTGTCTATTCAAATTAAGAATTGATTAAATAGTGTGGTTTTTGAATTATTTGCCTCAATCTAATTGCTGAATATTAAACATGCATTTTCAGGAAGCCCTAATTTATGGATTTAATTTAATCCACACATGAAGTCTTCTAGGATAAATATTTTCAAACACTAAGAAACTAATCATTTTCCTATAAAACTACAGTAGCACATACACATGAAGTCAAAACTATTCATCCTAAACCCAAATGAATAAAAAAGATCCAAATTTAAAATCTGATCTCAGTAAATTAAATTGATTTTCTCTCTCTTTTTCCCTTCCCCCCACAGTATGATTAAAACAGCAAAAAAGTATTTCTGAATCTGACAATCTTATAAATGAAAACATTTTATACACTGGAACTTGAAAGAAGACAGAAAATGGCAACTTTATCTAATGAAACACACTTGAATCCATGATTAGTTATCATCAACTTTGCTGGACAGGAATTTTGGAAGTTATACTAGATTGGGGAAGCTGGTTTATGTCACAATAAATCATAAAAATACACAGAACCTTGTTGTTCTTACATTTCTCAATAGAAGCTGTTTTAAAAAATCCTGTTCAACTGTGCATATATTATTTTAACATAGCATCCAACTCTTTAATGTGTTAAGCAATACAAGTATTCCTCGGTTAACGACCACTCATTCAACAACTGTTCAAGTTGTGGCGGCGCTGAACAAGTGGTACCAGTTCTTGAAGTTCCAGCTGTGGCAGCACTCCCATGGTTACATGATCATGATTTGGGCACTTGGCAACCGGCTCACACTTATGAGAGTTGTAGCAACCCACAGTCATGTGATCACAAAGCCAGCAATCAATGGGGATCGCAAAGCAAGTCAATGGGGAAGCCGGCAGGGAAGGTCACAAGTCTCTCCTACTGCTTTTTCTCCTGAGGAGCCCACTATGGATCTCATACTCCATAGTGTGCACCTGCCCACAGCACCCTTCACTTGCACTCCGTAGCACATGTACACACCTCCCCTGCCTGTACTCATGTGGCACCACAGCATCCCCTCCCCCACCTGCCTGCAGTGCCACAGCACCCCCTTCCCCGCCCACACTCCATAGCACTCACCTGCCTGCCAGCCTGCTTGCGAGCCATCTGGGACTTGCGACTTCCTACCAGCTTCCCCATTGTCTTTGCTTGTTGGAAGCTGGCAGGAAGTCACAAGTTGCAGTCACACAAGGTGCTCGCTTAACAACAGCAGTGAGGACTGCTGGGATTGCAGTTGTTAAATGATGTGGTCATCTGACATTGCGCTTTATGACATCACTTAGCGACCACAATTCTGGTCCCAATTACCATGGTTAAGCAAGGATTATGAAGTGGTGCTCCATCAAATTAAGTCCATATCAATTCCACCTCCATGCAGCCTCCAAAGAATGCTAAGAACAAAAGAGCTCACAACAAATTCTCATATCCTTTACCATGTCAACAGTTTTTTCCTGTGACATTTCAACAAAACTAGCAAAGGATAGCATTGTTGGCTTGTGAAAACAATGGTACAAGAAAAAGGAAGGTATGCTTTTTCTTTCCTTGGGAACAATGATATATTCCCACATATGGGAGATTTCTAAAAGGCATTTTAAGATGAACAAATGTACTTCTACCTACTAGAGAGGTGGCTGGCCTGTGCTACAGCAATAATATGCAAGATGACTATTCCAACAATAGGTAATCTACCATTAGCAGAAAATAGGCTTTTGTTCTGTAATTCATATTTTTCATGTTGATCTCTTTGGAGAAGACCCTGATGCTGGGAAAGATTGAAGGCAAAAGGAGAAGAGGACGGCAGAGGACGAGATGGTTAGATAGCATCACTGAAGCAATGAGCATGAAACTGAGCAAACTCAGGGAGGCAGTGAAGGACAGGAAGGCCTGACGCAATATGGTTCATGGGGTCACGAAGAGTCGGACACGACTTAACGAGTAAACAACATTGCACAGAGAAAAGAAAGAAGCCATTAGAACAGCTATTCTTCCAACTGCCATCTTAGCTTATAAATTGGCAATATAACTTTGGAACAGTCAAGATTATTGCATCCAGGCCCTTCCACTTTTATACTTACTGTAATTATTTGGCTACAATAATGGCTATTTTCCACCAATTGTGCCTTCCTTTTTTTCTCTCAAGTTCAACTTACCCACAGACGTTTTCAGTACTAAAGACCACATTAAAAACCCAACATCCAACCCACACATACAATGGAATGGTGTATGCATGTATGTGTAGGTAGATACACACTTTAACAGCCTATATAGATGAGGCTGTTAAATGATGTGAGACAAAACACAATGAAGAGAAGACTCTTGTGCTCCAGAGAAAGTTAGATTAGAGCAGAGCAAAGCAATAATTTCTATCTAATTTTAGTTCTCATTTTCAAGCCGTACCATCTTGTATGCTAATCTCTGCACATAAGGCAAACATCTGCCTTCCAGTTTTATCCAGCTGCCAAAACAATTTACAATTTGATCATAATGGTGACTATGTTGCAGACTTCTGATTCTTCATCTAACTACCCCAGATAAAAAGGAAAAGCATCTCGGAGGGCGGAGCTGGCGTCGCGGCGATACGGCGGGCGATCCTGGGCTCCCAGGATCGCAGCTGATATCTCCTCCCCTGGACGGTCCCGATGGACCTAAGCTGTCCCGAAGAGATGGCGATCGTAAAGGGCGTGTCCCGCGGATCTCAGGGACGCCGCAAGTCCCAGATTGATCCCAGGAGAAGCTCTTGAAGCCGGCGGAGGAGAGCCAGCCAAAAATGGCTGCGAAAGCCGGGACAGCTCCAACGGAAGAAGGAAGAGAGGGGTGTCAACTGGGTGAGATGGATTTTTATTATTCAACTATTTTTAGAGAACACCTTAAGTAACTTAAAGAGATTTTTAAAAGTGAAGAAAAGTGGATTAAGCGGCGAGATTGAACCTTATAAAAAAAGAAGGGGGAAAAAAAATTTCTTTTCAACTTTCCCTTTTTAGTGGAATTGACAAGATGTTTTTCTTTTAAAAAAATATATTTTTAACTGGATTGGCTTTTTCTTTTTAATACTCAATAACTCTTTATTTTAAGCCTTTTTTTTTTTACTAAGATTTCTTTATTGTTATAAGAAATTTATACTTTTTGATTTTGAAATGGGGAAAGTGGAGTTAAGAGAAAGTAAATGAAAGAAAGTTGCACTGCCATCTAGAGGCGCGACTTAGTGCTTTTTTCCTTTCATTGTGACGCATGCTCAAGGACTCTGTGCTTTCTAAAAAGATAGTGGGATGTGCATGTTTATACAGGTGCCATCCGTAACTATAAACAAGAAAGTGGAGTTGAAAGCGATTTTGAAAACATCAAGATGGAAAGTTTGAGCTAGTCACAAGAGCCTTGATTAGTGGCAGTAGCTCTTTTTTCTGCTAGAAGGTCTGCTTTGCTCTCCATTCCCCCCTCCCAGTTGGATTTTTTTTAAAGAGACTTAGTCTCTCCCCTCCTCTCCTTTTTTTTTTCTTTTTTCTTTTCTTTTTCTCCTTTTGCTTCTTTTTTTCTCTTATTTTTGGCAAGAACAAAGATAAAGAATCCTTTGACTCAATGAAGGTTTATCAAGATAATAGACTATACGAGAAACACAATGCAGAAAAAGATCTTTAAACTATCGAGGATGACTATAAAAAACTGGAAGAAGAGCTGCAGAAATTCCCGCAAAAAAAAGAAAAAAGAAAAAAAGATATTAAAGCTAAAATGGACTTAATTAAACATAAAACGGGATCAATGGAAAAGGAAGAAATAGTACAAGAAATCAGAAGCATTAAACAGAATTATTGTGAGGCCTATAAACTGAGAATTAAAAGGGTTAATCAACTGATAAATGAAGAGGATCAGACTTGTTCTTGGCACTGAGGGTGAGAAAAAGATTATACAAGATTATAATGGAAAATCGTATTAAGAGAATGCACAAAAAGAAGAAGTAAAACAATATTGAAAGAAACTACTTCAGATGTTTAAAGAAAAAACGAGGGGAATACAACAATGATGGAACTGACAGAAGCTTTAAAAAGCAGAATGTTTGAAAGGACATTTATTATTGCTTTCTCTTATCCAATAACATAGAAAAAGGAATAAACAGCTAGATATTTTGGGATATTGAATGAAAAGGGTGAACTCAAAATTATGCAAGCGCTGGAATAAAGTATAAATCTGAGATGTATAGTTAAAAATTGTATTTGATTGTCTTAATATCTTAAGATATTAGAATAAAATTTATACATGGTTGAATATAGTAACATATAGATTTTAAACTAGAGACATTTTTGTTGAAACATGTAGTGAAGAATCTGGTTAGAACTGTAACCTGGTTAGAACCGTAACTGATACTGTAACTGATACTGGTTAGAACTGTAACTTTTAAGAATTTGAAAAATTAAAAAGTACTTATGCAGGAGGAAGTTATTGAAAATTATGGAATGTGCAGAGATGAGTTAAATTGAGATTTGATATTAGAGTAAGAAGATAAGTAATTTTATATGACACGGGATTTGTTTTTATTAATGATTAGATGAGAAAATATAGTAATGTAATGGATTAGGAAATTTTATAATAGAAATTTGATATTAACTATTATATATATACACATATAATCGATAGATGAAAATGTATTACTAATCCTATTGAAAGTTAAAATTTTTTGTAATAAATGATTCTATAGATTAGCTATGAATGATTAATAATTGTTTATTGATAAGTATACAAGTATATTTTGAATAGATGATATGAGAATTTAAGATTATGAAAGGGGCACCAACGAGTTGGTAACTGGTTGACACACGGTATAAAATGGAAGATGCTTTTTTTATGCCTTTTTATGTTTTTGTTTGTTCATGTATGTTTTGTGTTTGTTGTAAAAATAAAAAAACATTTATAAAAAAAAAAAAAGGAAAAGCATCTCACAATTGAGTGAGGCCTATGACACAGCAAACAACTTTATTTAAATATTTTAAGACCCAGTGGATCATTTCTTAGGTCTCTTTACAAAGACTAAAATCTTCTGTTAACTGGGAACTATTAGATGCAGCCCATTCACATTTCAGATATTTCAAAAATCCAAGACTGAAAGAAAAAAAGCAGCTTGATGAATTTAGCTTATTAATAATCATTCTTGCATATGTCAATGAAAGAGTGAGAAAAAAAGTCCTATGCATATAAACTCAAGGTTCTGTGGGGAAGTATATTTATTGTGAACAATAGAATTCCAAGGAAAATGATCAGACATCAGTTGTGTTTAAAAAGATCCTGCCTCTATTGGCATGAATCTGACGCTGTATATCCAGGAAAAGTTAGGGATAATCCCCTCCTTTTTTTGGAATTGCAAAAGGCATAAAGAAGTTTTCTCCTTTGTATTCTATGTAGTTGTGGTGCTGATGAACAGCAAAATAATGACCAAACTATCTAAAATTCTTTCCAAGCTTGATGCTGAATCAAGAAATAACCACACAATTGCTAAGGTCATTACTTCCTACCTCTGCAGCATCAAGGCTGGGAGCCAAGCTGGTAAATCACACTTTCACTAGGGGAACAGCAGTTCTCTTGCCATGGCAATGGAAAAATATGCAATATTTTACTAACCTCAGGGTCTCTATCTACCCATAATGGAATAAGCCATGCTAAGCCTTGTCGAAACTGAGCTTGTTCTTCACGGTTATCATATGGCAAGTACCAGAGAGAAACCCAGTCCTAAGAAGGAAATATTTCTGTTAAAAACCAAATGAACAACATTTTGATTCTTTCTGAAATCAGTTTTTATATACTATAAACTGTTTGTATATTTTCCAACATTTAAACCTATGAACTTTTTGAGTCAGTGAAATGCATATCCTAAGCTAGCACTTAAATAACATACATAAGGCACAAGAGAACACTAGTATGTTTTGTAAAGATAAAAGCACCGCACAGTGAAAAAGGTCACCCTATAATCCAGTAAAGTTATGAAAAATGAAAGTAAAAATAAAACCAGGACTTGTTCTCTTCCCTTGCAAAACCGCATTTTATATATGAAGTTATAAATGTGTGAAAACGTAATGCTAATGTAACACTAAGGTTCAGCTCTTATTAAATGTCATTGTTCATTAAATTAGACTGAATATACATTTAAATACCTAAGGAATACAGAATATAAAACTGAAAATACAGTGTACACCTTTATAGGGATATAACTAACTCTACTTCATCTAGCCTTGGAGAAGAATCCTTACAGTGTGTTCTCTGCAGGAAATAGCTGAAACTGAACAAAAAACCTTTATCTAAAAGGTTTCTGGAAATTTTTACTGGAGAAAACCTTAATTTCTGGGTCTGTTCTTCTCATTCTTCTCCTCATTTTCAGTTCCTCCCAACAATTATGGACACCATTTTGTTTTGTTTTTTTGGAGCAAAGTCACAGTCCTGAGAAATGATGATGGTTACTTGTTCAGTGGGACAAAAGCAGAGTAAAAAATGGATGAAGATATCAGTTCACTTCTCTTTTTGACAACCTCTTCTCCTTCCCACTAGCAAAAAGCTGGAAGAACACATAACTCTTACTAGAAGTCTTGACTGATCACTGATAGATGCGTTTTGATATTAGATAGAGGCCCACATATGGCCCAAAGGTCAGAGAATACTCATATTTGTGTTATAATATAGCATCAACGCAAATAGATGCGGGTGTCTACTAGGAGAACGGAGATTTCATTTGCATATAAGCATACAAGATCCACAAACTGATCAAATATTGCACAATTAAATTCTAAATTATATATGTGTTGGCCTTTATTCCATTGAATGCATACAGTGGACAATTACAATAAACTGCTATGCGTTCAAAAAAAAATGTCACTCTATACAGGTGAAAAAGAAAAAAAAAAAGCTAAAAATTACCAACCAGTCAATTCCAAGCTCTTTTTAAGTATCTAGGCATATAACCTAGATATGTTATTTTAAACATTACTCTAGATCAGTGTTTCTCAACCTCAGCAACTTTAAGACGTGTGGCTTCAACTCCCAGACTTCCCCAGCCAGCAAGTGTGGAACTTTAAGTCCACACGTCTTAAGGTTGCCGAGGTTGAAAAACACTGATCTAGTCAGCCATCAGTACTGAGGGCAACGGTCCTTCTTAGATATTAAATGTTCCCGCTTGAAACTGTCTTACCAAGGACCCAACAACAAAATATTCATGCTGAAATATAAAAATAATATCATGAGCACTGAGGTGCAAAAAAAGTGATACTAAACAATGCAGTAATCCAAGACAGAGAGAACTTTGTCTTATCATTTTCCTACCCCATCTAGAGCCTGAACGCTCATTTCATGGGACAAGTGAAGCAAACAAAGAACAGCACTCTTGGTAACTCCTTTCCCCATGAAAGACATGGCATGGCCTCCCCATTCAACATAAAAAGATGAGATGACCTGGAAGGAGAGGCAAAAAACACTGATCAATGACATCACAACTTTGTCACAAATATCAGCTTATCGACACTCAAAGATTGTAGCTTTAAAGTTTATAGCTTTACTACATGTATGCTGTGTTTTTCAAAACTGGTTTATGAACATTATAAACCTTGCTCCTTTCTCATGCACATAGAGTAAACTACGTCCAAGGTGATTATACTATATTATTGCTTCTGTTTGGGGTTGGAGAGTGGGTTTCAGTCCACTCTGGAACAGTTTTGAGGAGGTGCAGAGGGTCGCTTGGGGAAATGAAACTTCTTTTACATGCAGATTCCATTCTGTTCTTTCTGAATCTGAAAATAGCTTCTACTCTCGCAATGCATACATTCAGCAATTATTAATTCTGTCCCTCCTGGGCACTGGCCAGATGTAAGATGCAAAAATGTATTAATTCTGTCACTTTGGGGATATGCAAAAAAAGAAAGAGTTTAAAAGCCTGTAGAATTTTAATAAAGTCCTAAAGAGCTGATAGCTATTGGATGATATAACCTGTGAGAGATAGTATTTCGTTTGAAAGAATTATGCCTACATGATGTCTTATCTAAAGATCTGGGGTGTGATATTTCTATTCTGGTTCTTTAAGCTATCAAACTAAGCTATCAAACTATCCTTTAATTCATTTACTAAACTCTGCATACCATTCAACAACTCAAATTAGATGTGATAAAGAATTTCTGTATTAACGTTTCGGTTATTTTTAAGCAACAGGTAACAGGTATAACAGGAAATGTGTCTGACAAGAAGAATGATCATTGCAGAAAGCTAATTCACTCTGTCCCCTAACTCATTTTATGGCAATTAAGTATACTAAACTAAAAACTGCTACAAAATCTCTTGTCATGTTGTAATTCTTTTCTGATCTCTCATTTAGATTGTAGTCCAACAGGGAGATCTTTTTCTTACTAATTACACATATGATATTCCAGGTCTTTTTTCAACTGTAATTTTGTTTAACCTAGTGACAAACATATAATATTTAAATGATATATAACAACACTTAAAAATATTCCACTCTGCTGGGATCTGTGTTAAAATGCAAGTTAGAGCCCATTTGTGGCGCTCTCACAAAGGAAATGATCTGAGAATTAGGTTTTTGTTTTTTAGAAATTAACCAAGTAATATGGAAGCTATTTAAAAATAATATCCAATATGCTATTTTCTGATTCATGTCCAAAGGGGTAAAAATGGCTTTTAACTACTATATGACAAGCGCATTTTCCAAAATTAGCATCAGACACATATTTGCATCCTGCAGTAGTGAAAGGTGTGCATAAATAACATTTAGTGATGAAACTATTCATTGACTAGAACCTGGTAAAATACTATACAATATATTTTTAAGTTCCCTTTCAATTACTAAAAGCAAAAAAATAGACTTTGGGCTAGATACTAGTAAACAAAATCCAGTACAAAAGATGAGCTCCCTAAAGAAACTTCCAATTGTGGAACCTGTTCCCCTTCTCTCTAATGAAATCTTGGCTGGAGCATCAAGCATTTTGCTTACAGAAGGACACTTCCAAGTCAATCCACTGTTTTTATTGCCCAGTCACACAAAAGTTATTCACTGTTCATTTACCTCAAGAAGCCCAGCTAAGTATTTCTTGCAAATTGTGAATGGATCCATTGTGACAGAGTATGAACTCCAGCCTGGGAGTGCAGTGACATGAACCATACCACTTAGTGTTCTTTCCAAGGAAGGTAATCCATAGAAATGAGGGGCATCTGTTACTGGCAAATACTGCAGAAGTTTCAAGGCTAGTTCTGTTCGGAAATATCCAGTAAGTTCTAAGTCTTTCCTGTAAAAAATATAGAAGATGGTAAAATATTGTATTAGAGAGCCAGTTTGGTGTAGTGGTTAAGGCATCAGACTGGAAACCAGAAAGTGTGAGCCCTAGTCCCGCCTTAGGCACAAACCTAGCTGCATGACCTTGGGTCAGTCACACCCTTTCAGCCCTAGGAAGCAGGCAATAGCAAACCATTTCTGAAATCTTGCCAAGAAAACTGCAAGAATTTGTCCAGGCATTCACCAGGAGTCAACATTGACTCGAAGGCACAAAAAAACAAACAAACAAAAGTTTTATGATATGTTAATTGGCAGTATTGATTACATGGCAGTAATGATTATTTACATCCACGGCTGAAAATATTTTAACTTAGACTTAGGCTAGAAGGAAGAATGGGAGTTAGACTGGAGATAATAACAGAATGGAAAGACTGCAGCAAATATTTGGCCACAATAAAGATACTTCTAGAGCTGATGTCTAAGAAAAATGTGAAGATATTGGAAAGGCATTCAGTATTCCTGTCTGTATCACCTATAAAAACTTCAGGCTGATGTAAAGTAACAGAGTTATAATGAATATGTCAAATCCTAAAGAATAATTATATATTTTAATGTAGTGGATTGCTTTCAAAAGGCAGAATAAGATGATGAAGATGAATTTCTAAATTAATATCGTCTTCATAAATTTGAAAACCTCAAGGAAAACATACAAGACATAAAGCAGAACGTAAGGTGGATCAGGACAAACAGTGCCAATGATGCACCACATTGTCCAACTAGGGCAATAGTCCTTAAGGTCTTGCAATTCAACCATAACCATACAGACTTTAGTTCAAGATGCCTGGCTTACTTTTTTCCATAGCTCTTCTTATTGAGATCAACAGTATTCAAGTTGGTTTCCGCAGAGTCCTGAAACTTCTCAAAAGTTTTATAAAAAGCCCTTCAGCGAACAGAGAAGTAACAGTTCTGTCCTAGAACATGCGTGGAAATCTTTTGTAAAACCTAAGTTTTGTGACAATGAGTTTTATATTAGCTTCACAAAGATGAGTTTGAATTCAGCAGCAAAACCTTTTTCTACAAACAAAGGTAGTAACTGATCCATGAAGTACGGCCTCCAAAAGCAACTTTTCAAGCTATTTAACAACATTTTATTTACTTTGAAAATCTATATTATGCACAAAAGTGAAGCAAAACATTACTAAAATGTATAAGCTTTTGTTGAGATTTGAAACAGAAGATGAACAAGTTAAAGATTGTATGATAAAATGGGCTAAAAATTTTGGATATAATATACAAATGGAACAATGGGAAAATATGCGGATGAAAGGATTAAAATTTACACTGTGTTATAATTTGAAGGAGAATTTCTATCAAATGGTGTATAGATGGTATTTGTCACCAGAAAGATTATCAAAAATGTACAAAAGGGTTTCAAACATGTGTTGGAAATGTGAACAACAGGAAGGGACTTTTTATCATCTTTGGAGGACATATAATAAGGCTAAAAAATTTTGGACCCAAATTCATACATTAATTTGGAAGATTTTGAAGGTTAATATACAGTCAAAACCAGAAACTTTCCTTTTGGGACTGATGGATAAACAATTGGAAAAAGCTCACGGATTTTTGTTTTTATATATGATAACTACAGCTAGACTTTTATAAGCTCAAAGGTGGAAAGACTCGACATTATCTACAATGGAAGAATGGATGGTGAAGATGATGGTTAGCTGAGATGGCCAAACTGACAGCTTAGCTTAGAAAAAAACCACTAACTTTAATGCCAATTGGAAGCCCTTTTTGGACTTTTTGCAGGAGACAGAAAAAAATGAAATTATGATGTATGAATTTGATGATTAGTTAAATAAATGGGTTATACAAAATATGTGTTAAGATGTAGTTTTAGAGTAAGAAGTTATTATATATATCTGCTGTATAAGAAGTTGGAAGTTATTCTTTTTGTAATTTTTTTCTTTCTTCCCTTTTCTTTACTTTCAATCACTTTTATATTATTTCTTTATTTCTAATTCTCTTGTTCTTTACTTTTCTCCTTGATTATTAGTTCTTGTTTGCTTTTATCTTTATGCTTTTTATAACTTAATAAAGTTCTTATGAAAAAAAAAGTGAAGCAAAACAAAATCCTCAGCAATAGAAATGAAAAATGGGACATTGACCAAGTCCCCCTCACAACAAAACACAAGGAACTAAAAATTCTGGCAAGTAGTAGTCCATAAAGAAGATGGAGGTAAGCAGAAATAGCACTGACACAACTACTGGAGGACTTTTGCTTAACCAAAGGTCTTAAATTAACAATTTTTAAAGCAGGTGCCTAAATGCAGATATCAACAATTAGCAAATAAATTTGTTTGAATTTTTGAATTAAAATCTAAATTAAACAGAGTTTATAAGATTTAATGATTTCCTCCTTCTGTTACATTAAACTTGACTGTTCAACAGGAACCTTTTGAAGGACTCCTGCGATTATAATTAAGCTTTGAGGAGGCTGCATGTGGTTCTGGACCATCAGGTCTTGCACCCCTGCTATATATAGTACTTCAGGTAAGTCTTAACCAGGAGATCTTCCAAAAAGCCTTATTCCTGGTTACCATCTTCTACATATTAAAAGGCTGAAGCACTTTAAGAATCAAATAATTATACTAATGATTTATATTGCTGGGCATCTCAATTTATGCCATACCTGTCAGTAAGAGACATGAACCTGAGCAGAAGTGTATTAAAGAAAGCAATCAATTCTTTCTGCAGTTGTTGTCTTACAGCAGTCTTTAGGTCATCAACTTCATCTTGTGCCTGAGATTCTGGCTGTACCACAAGATCTAGTAGAGATTTTGGATTCTGCACAGGAGATCAGAGCATAATGTCAGAATAGAACAATTATTTCATTTCCTAATCTCCAATAGAGCAAAAAAATCATGTTGAAACTAGCAGTTGATATGCTTTTGCCAAACTAGAAAAAAGCTATTTAAGAATATGTTTTCTTAACAATTTATACAGAATGAATATGCTGCATAACAGAGTATGCATGTTATTCAGTAAACTAATTTCAATAATACAAAAATTCAAGCAACCAGGTGATAAGTGTTTCCTGGCAGAAACAGGACGAATTTATCAAAGGGTTTATTAAGTGGCACTGACTCCTTGGCCTTCTAGATGTAGTGAGTTTCTGAGGACAGTTTTCTTTTTGTGAACTACATTCAAATGTACTTCCTGTTGTAATAGTTATTCTGTGGCAAGCATATATTTCTCCTGATCTCAAATCAATTTTTATTGGGAAAAACATGATTGTTTCTAATCTCATGTGCTTCTTGTTGTTGAACAATCTTCTGGTAAGTTCTTGTGCAACAACATTTATACAAGATAACAGAGCAATGCAAAGGTTCTTTTTCTGCACAGGATAGACGGCCTTCTGGAGTGGATTGCTCCTCCAATTCACTCCAGTAGGCAGGGCCAGGATTTTAGACCATACTGTGGGAAGTAGTTGCCACCTCCTAGTTTAGAGAGCTCCATCTAAAAATAAAAAAGATAGCAAAGAAAAAAAACTACCCCTCCTTATACTTCTTACTATTCACACATGGTCCAGGATGGAGAAGAATAAAGAGCCTTTTGAGACGTGTAATGTTACAGAGCTGTACATATATGAAAAATACATAATCTGTTGAAATCCAGTGTTACTCAAGGCCCTTACATGCTTCAGGACTATGTCCAGGATCCATTTTATGTGTTCAACCTCTGAAATATTCTTCTGTTCCTTCAGAAACTTGTTTAAAAAACATATGACATCAGCCAAAAGTTTTTCATCCTCTGAAGAAGCTGGAAGCACCTGAAGAAACCTATTATGTAAAAACCATAATATTGTACATGTCATTACGTAGCCGTAGCTGTCACTAGTATTGCACAATCAATGTCGCTTGCTGGAAATATGAAGATAAGAGATTGAAAATAGCAATATACTGATGCTAAATGTAAAATCAAAATCTTTTATTACAATCATAGATCAGAAAAAATGCTAAATGTAAATGTCAGGAATACAAAGCAGTTGAATGCAAGAGTTTTTTTTTTTTAAGATAATAAAAATCAAAAAGTTCAACCATGAAACAGAATATCAGAAAATTCATAGCAAAAGGAATGGTCAAAGAAGTTTTATTGCCGTTATCTTTCTCCCCATTCCTTATGCATTTGGCCTCCGTGAACCATCTCTATATACAAATCAGACAGCCTGAAAATTACCAAAAGCAAATGTCTCACTGATCTAAGCATTCCTCACCATATTCTGGCAAGGAGATGAATGCACCACTTACAATGGGAAGAGCAAAAGGGCAGAGAGAAGGGAGACTCTCTGCTAAACATGTTTTGTAGCACTGCTTTATGCTTAGCCACCCTATGAATGTGAAAACCTCCTTCCTTCTTGGTTGCTAAACACAACTGATTTACCACTTTCAAAGGTATTCGTTGCTATGGAAAACTCTCAGGAAGATTCTAAAGAAAGTGGCTATCTTAAAAGTTTCAGAGCTAAACCTACAGTGACAGATGGCTTTGTAGTCAGCTGGGTACCTTGTACTTACACACTAACCTGCTTAATGCTGTTTGCCAAGCCAAGGACTTGAAAGTGGCTCCACAAGGACTACTGCTGCACATTAATGCCAGCCTATCATTCAGAATATAAAAATTCATTCTTGTGACAGCAGCCCTAACTTCCCTGTGGGATGCTGCTTGAATGATGGCATTAAGACAATCCTGAAGACCGAAGGTTGCACATGTTAGCTTCAGGATAATAATATCTTCTGAAGAGAGCTTTAATGTGTTGGAAAATCTGGAATTTTAAAAACATGAACATTAAAATGATAACTAATGGGTTTGTTTAAAAATAACCAACTAATAAAGCATCTCAATTTATATTTATGTTTTTCTTCTTTCATCACATTAATTTAAAGTTTTATCTTTTGGGTTTTGGAACCTTCAAATAGTATTTGTCTTCTTGGTCTAAGGGGCAATTAATGAAGAAATCTTTCACACAGTGTTTTTCCTAAGTTTCCAGGATACATAAACAGTATCCCCAAAATATGCCCAATGGAGATTAGAAGCTATGGAAAGTTTAAGGAAAAACTAAGGATAGGGAAAAAATCTTACAGCTTGTTAATTATTTGGAGGATGGGTCGCTGGCTGGAAACTTTGTTAGGAATCCCTGGCCTCAAGACATTATTGGACTCTTCCTTAGTCCCCGATCATTAATCATGCTGGCTGGAGCTGACAGAATTTGAAGTCCAATTTTAGTTAGAGAGTTACAGTTTCCCAACTCTATTCCCAAATGGAGCTCAGTATTTTATGGTAGGTGCCATTTGTTAAAACACACACATAAAAACTTCCAAGTCCCCTAAAATAAAGACACAAAGTCCCAAAACTAAGTCAATGTTGCTCTTTGTTAAATATAAATTGGAAGAAATCTTAGAGCTGGAACAACAAAATGAATAGCTTACTGTTCAGCTGCTGTCTCATAACTGGTGAGTGCAAATAAATTATCTGCTCCATGGAACCAAGACAAGTTCCAAGCCATTTTTAGCATGTCTGACACATGTTTTGAGGCCCAGAGTTCACAAGAAAATGGTAACACCACTGAATTAGGACTGACAGCATGATGTGCAGAGACTTTGATAGGAAGATGATACCTGTAAGAATAAAAACGGAAAAATTGAAATAATGCTGTTTTCTGAGAACTAAATTTGTATTGGCCACTATTTAATTACAAATAGTCATGGCTTAAGACTTTTGAAATATTTCTTTACATACTACTCTTACATGGAATATACAGTGATTTCCTGTTCAAGATACTAACAGTCCCTACATCTACTTAACATCATTCAATTCTGTAACATCAGATGATCTTAGACCATAAACTAGAATCTAGTTTAGAAATCACTTTTCTTTGCAGAGCCTTGAATTACATCTAGAACAAATAGTACCACATCACATTAAGCCATAACTGCAGCTTGTTTGATTTTCATCAGCATGAATGAACACAGACATTCTGCTTTGCAAGTCATGGCTTATGGTTAATGCGTGAACTATGTCACTTTGGACTGCTCAAATAACCACAATCATTGCTGAGAATTCTGCGAGTTGGTGTCTCCGTATTTGATTGATGCCAGATTGGGAAACTTAGTTACAGAATAACAAAAAGAAAAAAAAAATCTGTTTAAACTGAAAAGTGTAACATTGCTTTGAAAAATACATAAGAGTCAAGTATTCCTGAGCAGTCTAGTAATGTTGGTGGAAGGGAACAACACAAATCATTATGGGAAAGTCACCATGACATACACTAAATGGCTTTCATATTTTAATTGAAGCACAACTGAATCTTTTGCTATCATAATTTGTGACAAAATAAAAGAAGGTAAGAAGCTTCCACTGATAGATGAAAGTCTACTTGTGGAATAAAGAGAATTTAATCCATTTAGGGTTCTTTAAAAAAAATAAATAAAAACATCCCCTTGGAATTTTACCCACAACACAACAGCATCTACACAGAAAAACTGTCAGTCATACGTATTCTGTATTAGTTAAACTTCTAAACCAAAAGCCACTATAACTAGAAGTAGATAAGTGTTATTATTTTATTTATTTATTTTATTTATATTTCAAATTTGTTACTGCCCATCTCACTACAAAGTGACTCTGTGATCATGTTGCCGGGTCAAGCTCTTTCAAACGTCATTAAGGCTTTCTAGCTTTTTTATTTAAAATACTTCATTCACAGTGCAAAAATCAATATTTCTGCATGGGCACCTCTTAATATGAATAATAACAACTCTTACCTCCTTACAACAGCAACAGGCAAGGTGAAGTGGGAAATGCTGGACGAATCACAGGAAACAGTATCAGCCCTGCATAAACAAACCAGTAAATACATTCAAACAAACAAACAAACAAACAAAAAACACTAGGTGTTAATCAGTTTATGCCTTAAGTGTCATATACTTTTAGCTAAGCACTATTATGAGTACACAGTGCAATGCTCAAGGTGCAGTGCAGGAAATCTGTAAATTTTGTTTTGTGTCTGTCAGGCTTCACAACAGGGCTCAGCAATAAATCCAAGAGGAATTGGCTCCTTTTGGCAGAAGACTCTTTGACATGACTCCTTATTTCAGATAAGAATGACACCTGATACACACAGAACATTTGTTAGCTCCAGTGCAAAGAAGCAAAAACCTTTATAAAACCCTAATTCAGTGTTTCTCAACCTTGAAAACTTTAAGATGTGTGGACTTCAACTCCCAGAATTCCCCAGCCAGCATGGCTGGCTGCGGAATTCTGGGAGTTGAAGTCCACACATCTTAAAGTTATCAAGTTTGAGAAACACTGCCCTAATTGAAACTTGGCTTTTTTTCCCCTCCTACCTTTCTGATTTAATGGCTATGTAGCTAACCTTTGATGGCCTTGGGAGGCTGCTGGTAAACACTGACATAAGGATTCTTTCTAGCCTGGGAACTTCTGGTTTCCATCGCATGAGCTTCAGCCCTTACAATATCAGCAGGATAAAGTGGGGAAGCAGGACCCAGATTATAAGAAATACATAGAGAATCACAATATGGCTATCCGGTCATGAAAGACCAGACTGTTCACCACTCATTGAAATGGGGTCACTTCCTCCTGCCCCACCCACAGCACCCCTTTCCACATAATAGCACAGAGCAGAAGCATTTGCAAGCAATGAGCTAGGACGTCTTCATCTGACAAAATTTTTAAATAATCAAATTTAATTTTTTTTTAAGTCATGTTTAAATCACTTTTTAAATCTTTTAAATCTTATATAAAAGGTATAGCTGCCCTCTCAAAAATGACTCAGGGTGGTGCAACAACAAAACACTTAAAAAATAAATGATCTTGAAAAAAAACATAAAGCCAAGTCTGCCAAAAGCAATCCAGCATTTGAAACAATCACCCCAGAAGGGTTATCCACAATAGGGTCGCCAATTTTCAGGTGAGAAAGAGAGCTATAAGAACCAAAACAAATCTATTTTAACTAAAAGATTAAAATATTGTTCTTAGGACTGGAAAGATAAAATAAGTTTGAATATCTTTACTACTGTTCCGTTATTATAATGTTATCAAAAATATTTTGCAATAACACCATCACTAAAAATACGGATACTACCTTTAACAATACCTTTGTTGTAAGAGTTTTTATTATAAAAAATGTTATTAATCCATTAGCAATTAACATAGGATGAAAACATCTGTCACGGCTTTCTGTTCCGCATTTATTACATTAGCCCATCTTAATTAGTCACCTTGTAGCCAATGGAACTATTGTGGAAAAAGGTCCTGAAACATTTCCTCTAATGTGAGCAGAAAAGCAGGTTTGAGTTATATTTCTAGCAATGATGGGCTTTTGATTATTTAAAGATGTCAGGAGGTCACCAAGTTTGTATCTATCTAATTTAAAATAGTGCTATAATGAAAGGCAAGAAGATGATCAGCCAGTGTTTTATATCCTGCTGTCTGATAAATACAGACAAGAGAGAGAGGGAGAATACGCACATGATAAACAAGCACAACCCTAAGTGTTGCCTATAATTTACATATATCGTAGCTGGCACTAAGAAGGATAGTTTGCTCGGAAGAGTAATGAAGTAGCACAGAACCTATCACTATAGATTACCCTACCACATCTCTTTCCTTGCTGCTTCATCAAAAAGTAGTAGACAAAGTAACATTGCTGTTTCACTCGTGATAGCACCATGATCTTGGAATATCAACGCAACTGAAAACAGAACAGAGACATTTACATTGTTTTTCTAATCAGCATAAAAGCTTTCAAGGTTCTAAATACCAAATTTCAGAAGAACATCAATATTTAGGATTTGCTCTTAAACTGTGATCCATCAACAAGATATATGAGAAATATTAATGTTGCTCCTAAAACTGCAAGCTAGAAAATGCAAACATATCCAGCTTTTGGAAATAAAATACTTGTAAAAGTATCACCCCTAAGGCTGTGACACATTTAATTGCTTAATTCAAAGGTATAAAAACAAATAATCAGGTAGCTCATAATATTAAGGCTTATAGTCAGTTGGGTTGGGATCATAAAAATCAGAATCAGTTGAAACTAGAATTAATTAATTTTTGGAAGAAGAATCAGTTTCAAAAATTAAGTAGAATTGAGAAAGTGGTTGTGAGATATACAAAATAATTTCTGAAAACAGAGGGATGCTGCAAGTCTAAATACATTAAAATAGGAGAAAATCCCATTAAACACAGTACATATAGCCCTCGCTTAACGATAATTAATTCAGTGACTATTCAAAGGTACGACGGCACTGAACAAGTTACAACCAGTCCTCAAAGTTACAGCCATTGCAGCGCCCTTGTGATGACATGATCAAAATTTGGGTGCTTGGGAGCCCACTTGCATTTACAACTGCAGTGTGCACTTCAATTCCTCCACCCACCTGCCTTCCCCCATCTCTGCCCTTTTGGCTGGTCTGCACTCTGCTGCCACCTACCCCTGCCGCCCCCACCCCCCAGCTGACCTTCACCGTCTTCTTCCTCCTGCTGCTGACAAGGCATCCCCGGCGAAGGCAGCTGCGCGCACTTCACAAGGCTGCATGGAGGCTTCAGGGAGGCCGTACGTGGCCTCACGAAGGGGCAGCAACTGCCTTGGCCAGGTGCACCTCATCAGCAGCAGGAGGAAGAAGACAGTGAAGGTCAGCTGGGGACGATGGGGGACAGCAGGGGTAAGCAGCAGTGGCAGAGAACAGGGTGGCCAAAAGGGCAGAGATGGGAGGAAGATAGGCAGGGGGAGTTGAAGTGGAGGTGAGCATGGCAAGGCAGGGAAGTGTGAGGTCCTTGCCTAATGATGGCACAGTCTTGTCCTAAAAACCGTAACCAGGACTACTGGAATTGCCGTTGCTAAGTGGTACAGTCATGTGATGTTTTGCCTAACACCCACTTTGCTTAACAATAAAAATTCTGGCCCCAATTAGGGTCATTAAGTGAGGACTGCCTGTATAGCTTATTTTCCAATAAACTTACAGAACTTCAAAACATTTTTCAACTTACTCTGACCATTTACTTTCTTCCAAAATTAAATAATTTTAATGCAACACACAATAACATGAGTTGTATAAGAATGAAATTAGACTTGTCAACAGAAGCTGCAATTGAGATATCTGTTACTCAATGTTTTAACATATGGCCAAAATTAATAAGATTAAAGAAATCTTTCTTAAAATACTGGTTCAGTTTAGTAAAATTAAGACTTTTGGATGCAACTGTTCATAGTTCTCTTTTTAAAACCTTTAGAAAGGATGAGCTGCTTTTAACTGTTTATGTCAGAAAAGACTGTTACATCCTCATAAGATGCTTGGTTTGCATGTGGAAGATTCCCAGACACTGGAAAGCAGTCAAAATATACAGAATTGGGCTAATGAATTAATTCTTATACTATATTGCATATTATATTATATTACACACACATACACCAGCACATACATATACCCATACTGTAGTATATTGCAATAATTGAAAAATATCTCCATAACCACATTCTACTAATAAAAGTGAAGCTTTGAAGAAAATTCTTTAATATGGCTGTCTCAATCATAAGTCTTTCTGAAGCAGCACTGCACTGCTGAACATTTATACAAAAGCTTATTTCTATTTTCATTTTAACCACCTAAAAATCTTATTGGTGTGGGATTTGTTTTCCCAAGGGCCCAAGAATGCTTTCTACACATTTTTATTATGCTTTTATGATGTTACCTCTAAATAACACAAGCAAGACAGAAGGCCGGTAAGCCAATGACAGTCGTTTGACTGGATCAGCAGAAAGAAGTTTCCGCAAAAGTGCAAGACATGGCAACATCATACAGTCCATGATCTATCAAAAGAAAAAAAAAATCTGTTCACTAAAATCTGTAGTAGCAACATACTGAATAAGCATTCTGGAACTTCTCTGAAGTCAACACTCTTTGGAAGTTTGAAGAACTTCAAAAGTCTGTCTAGCCTTACTTGTCTTTTGGTTTGATACCTCAATCCATTATTCCCAAATCTAGAGAAACTACTTCTAATAAAAAAGCTCATATTTTAATATTTAGTTGCAAAGGCATAAAGGCAATGGAAAAAATCTAACACATTTTTAAAGCAAGGTATTTTGTTTTCTTTTGCAGCACGGAACTTCTAATATAGATGAAAACTTGCAAGAGCTTTTAATGTTTTACCCCAGCTCACTCACAGATAGATAAATAGATAGATGGATATAAATTAAATTAAGCATAGTGGTTTCTATTAATGTTTTAAACAAAACCCTCATAAATTTATTTACAAAATTAATTACTGCTGATAAAATTGTATTATAATCATGAAACTGAATAAACCATCCTTAGATATACAAGTAATATTGTTCCAAAATCTCTGAAATATCAGTTGGGCTTGGTTGATTTTGGCATCATTTAAATTATGATGAAAAAGCTAACCATATTACTCAATAATTAATAATTGATAGGACTCCCTTGGCTATTCTTTCAGTCCATGAGCAACCAGTGAGTTAACCTTACTCTAGGGGACACTCTATGTAGCAAATCTGCTGGCTGTCTCTTGCAGTCCCTGACCAATACCACCAAGTTGAGAATCATGCTGAAGGAGTTTTAACATGGATTTATCTAGTCCCTGCACCATCTGAATTGCAGTAGGATTCATCTACCATCCCTCTCATGGCTCCCCACTTTCCTTCAACCACTGCCATGGCCCATCTACCTTCACACATGACTACTGTATTGCTGTATATCACTTCCTGATCCACCTAGATCAAGCAAAATGTTTGTCTTTGAGGCCACCTACACTCATAGTGCACTCGCACATAGCTCTGAGGTGATGCTTTGGCTAGCAGCAGACCACATAAGCAGACAAAAGAAAAATGACTATTTTCCCAATTCTCATCATTTTTTTAGTTCATTGCCTGGAAGGAAAGTTGCAGTTTTTTGTAAAGCTTAAGGAAACTGGACTTCATATATGTGGTCTTCAAAAGAAAAAAATGTTAGAATGCTAGCATTTGAAAAAAAATGCACCATAATCAATTTCTAAATAAGGTAACAATCTGGAATGGCCTTATTTAGCCATTTATGATTACATTTATGATTTTTAAGCTTCAGAATCAGCTAAAGAATAACAGATTATTCTGCTTCCTAATAAAATAGAAAGAGGAGAGGAAGCACGTAAGTTTGAGATTCCATATGAGCTCCTTTCTTCTTCTGTATAAACTTGCTTATCATTTAAATAGCAAGTTTCTGAATCGGGATTTATTTAGTTTTTAATTACAAGCTGAGAAGTGATACTAGAGTCAAAGAATTAGACAGTGAAGTTTCCTTTCACTGTACTCCGCATGCTTAGTCACTACATTGATATAAAACTCATCATATTCCAAGTAGCAAATATTTAATTCCTATCCAAAATAGTTCGACTGAACATACAACAGTTGGAGCCCTGGGAAGGTTCTGCTCAAAGAAAAGTTGATGTAGTTTTACCTTGCCATCTTGAGCAACACACTCAGTAAGGTAAACAAGAATTCTGTCTATTGCACCCATATTTTTGATAATTGCATGCATTTTGGAATCTGAAAGAAAAAATAAAACATTAACGTTCTATATATATACTTTCCAACAATGCATAACAGTGGATTCAGAACTGCTTTATTTTTAAAACTAGGTACAGACAAGTAAATGTGCCTCCTTCCTGCAACAATTAAGCTAGACCTAAATGGTGAATCACAAATTGTGATTTGTTACCAATTTGAGTCCTCTGCAAGATTCCAGATATTCCCATCTTACCTCCTGTCATTCTAGCTTTCTGATTATCACCCCACTCCCCTGCCAACAATAAAGCACTGAACTTACTGAGCATGGACAATCCTCAGTCCATTTTGAGGTAAGGAGGGGACAATTGGAATTACTTGTGTAAGACTTTTTCTAGTATGTTGAAACTTTTGTTAACTCTACCTTCTGGATATGCTGTTGTGCTTGAATGGGGTTCTTTTGAACCAGCTCTTGGAGAATTGAAAGAGGCACTAGAAATAGACATGGAACCTGCCACCACAAAATGCTGCAGAGTGAAGTGCTTCTATTCATCTTTCTATCCAGCAAGCCAATCCCATTCTCACAATACTCCATCTGTACAGTGTCTTTGTTTTATTTTTTAAAGGAAAGTGGATTAGGAGATCATGCTATTGGTATATAAATATCAAGCATATACACAATGTTTAAAAAGTGGCTAAGGAATGGTGATTCAGATTTTATTGCAAGATAAAAAGAATTATATGAATTACCCATTCTAAAACATCATGTCAAGATTTTCCTTACATTGGAACAACTCTATCTTAATGATAAATTGTATTTTAAAGAACTTCACCTTGCATGATTATGACTAATTGCTCAGCTGCTGACTTCTTCAAACTCAGATCAATGGTGTCCGATATAAAGATATTGTACAATTTTTCAATGGTCTCAGCCTAAAAATAAAACAAATATATCTTATCTGTTCACATATTTTCCCGTATCATCCCTTACAAGAAGAAGGACATCTCAAGTCCAATGTCACCAAGAAGGAACAGCAATATACACAGCACCACTTTGGGCTTCAATTTTCTCTCACAGTAAATCAGAACAAACAATTAAATACTCACAAGATCAAGCTAGAATATTATTGCCTCTAGATGTAAACCCCAAACATCCATTTTTGAAGCCGGTATCTCACAAACTGATACACTTATGCTGCTTTATAATCTTCCCAAATGCATTTTCAGGAGCTTATAGGGAATTGGGGACCTTCTAGGATTTCCTCTTCTATGACTGTATAATCTCTAACAGAATATGAGATAGTAGGTTATCCTAATTTCTCTACACCAATTCCAGATTCTCCCTCTCTTCTCAGCCATTGTTTTCCTTGGCTCTTCTTACTTTTCTTTCTTGCTATCCTCCTCCAGTGTCGCTTACTGTCTATGCTCTTTTCCTGCACCCTGTTGGCTTTCTTACCCTCCTGTTCCAGATCTTCCTCTTTTTCCCTACATCATCCTCTTCTATTTTTATGGCTCTATTCTTTCCACAGCTTCTACCCCTTTTCTCATTTCCTCCTCCTTTGCCATCTGTTGTCTCTATCCTCACCCTCTTTCAACTCCTCCTGGCTGCATAGGAACCACAGATAAAATAACAGGCAATGTTGGTTTCTTTAGCTAACTTTCTGAGCAGCCCACAGGCACCTGGCAAACAGAAGAAACATCATCCATAAGTAATAAAGCCAGGAGACAAAAGGTTGCTTCATATCTTGGTAAAGTAAAAGATTAATTGCCAAACCTTAGATAGGAAATTCTAAGCCAATAGAAATGTTACTACTGTGTTACTTTTCACATTTCAATTGTCTTAAAAACCTATTTATTTTATCCCTCAAGACGCTAACATATAATTGAGAGGACCTGGAGTGCCCACACTCTGTCCGAATGGACTGGGGAGGCAGAAATGATTGGCAATAGACCACATAACCAGGTCTCATGCCATGAAGGGCTTTATAGGTAATGACCAGCACCTTGAATTGCACCTGGAAGCCAACAAGCAGCCAATGCAGCGTGCATAGCAGCAATGACATATGGACATAATGAGAAGCACCCCTTACTGCTTATGCCACTGCATTTTGAACCAGGTGTAGCTTCCAGATGGTCTTTAAGGGCAGCTTCATGTATAGCATATTGCAATACTCCAGTCATGAGGTGACCAGGTCATGAATGACCATCTGAAGGGCCTCCTGGATGAAGAAAGGGCACAACTGGTACACAAGATGAATGTGTGCAAAGGCCCCCCTGGCCACAGCTCCCATCTGTTCACTGAATAGTAGCTGTGAGTCTAGGAGGATCCCCAAGTTGCATTCCAGTCTCGAATGCGGAAGTGCAACCCCATCCAAGACTAATAGTGGAAATGCCCTTGGCCTAGGACGCCCAAACAGCCACTTAGTCTTGTCAGGATTGAGCCAAAGTCTGTTCTTCCCCATCCAGACCCAGCCAACACTGGGTCAGCACATTGACAGTTTTACCTGCCCAGCTGGGGTTAAGATATAGAGCTGGGTATCATCAGCATACTGATAATACCAGACCCCAAACTGACAGACGTCCTCACCTCACCTAATCTGCTAAGATATTGAGGAGCACAAAGATTGACACACCACTCCCATCCTGGCTCCAAGGGAAACACAATTGCTTGAAATAAAGCTCACTGAGGCAAGACAGAAAGTGATCACCATGGAGGAAGAAGGCTATGAATGGTCAAAAGAGCTCTGCCCTTTTCTCAAGATCAGACCCACCTTCCAAAGGTGCAGGAACCATTTTGGGAGTTTGCTTTAAAAAGTTTAGCTCAATTGCTGGTAATTTCATGGGCACTTAGTTTTCTTGTCAACAATACCAGAAGCGATTTACCATTATCATCTTCTTCTTGTTTTTTTTCACTTTTACTTTTCCATCTAGGTGGTAGCCCTGGTATTTTCTAGTAGTCTCCTTCCTATGTATTAACCAGATGTGACCCTGTTTAACCTTCTAAGAAAGGGCTTGTGTATTTCTTTGTTTATTCAGCTTTTCCAAGCATGGAAAACCAATCAGATAATAACATCAACAATAATAATGTGATATGTAATACCAGCATAAAGACATTTAGAACAGCAAGAGTTACAAATAACTGTATATGGTAAGGGAAAAGTGAATCATGTTCACCAAAGAAAGTGGAAAGCGAAATGTCACCAATGGAGTAATCCAGAAACAGTCTTGGCTACCAAAGATTAGCTTTGACATAAAGTAATCTTATTTTCAACCATTTCCACATTTCAGTAGTTAAAATTAAAAATTAATTTATTGGGCTTTATACACAGCTAGATAGTAGTCTGGCATCAAAAATGAAGTTGTCCACAGCCATCTGGACACGTCCCTGACCAGGGAAGGATTTGAAAACAGTTTGCCATGACTGAGGACAACTTGCTGGACCACATTGGACCTCATGTATCAAACTTTTACTTTTTCTTTACTAGAGTTTCTTCAAATAAATGTAATGAATTATTTCTTAGTGAGAAAATAATATCACCCAGTTTTAAAAAATGGGTAATTAATACTTCAACAGTATCATCTGCACTGCATTTCCTTGCTTAGGGGTCCTCTCCAGTTATCAATCCTGTGAAAAGTTTTCTCTGTTCACCTTAAAAACAGACTCTCTTGTATCATCCAGCTTGAGTTCAATAGGCTTTTCCACAATAAAGACGTTAGAAATACTTGAAAGAATGCTGCCATGCAACAGTGGGCGCTTCAGATGGGCCTCTTCTTCTTCCACAAGGTGAATCATTAACTGTTTGAGTGCCACAGAACGAACTCTGGGGAAACAAAGCATTTCCTTAGAAGATTTCCAGATCTTTACTGAAGATTTATATGCACAAAAATCTAAATCTCACACCAAATGTTTTTGGATCAGTCTGATTTTATATATCTTGCTTAGCTTTTCCAACATCTTATGAGCACAGCCAAATTGTTCCTGTTAAAGGCCATGTTGGGTGAATTAAAACAGTTTGAATTTTTGCATCACATCAGACAGAACTGGTTACCAATTAATAATTTTAGCCTTCCAAAACAGTCCACAAAATCATGTAGACCAGCTATCAACTCAAAGTTGATGTAAAAAATGCAGTAGATGAGAGTTCAGTGCCAGTGTTTTACAAGTTGATTTGCTTGTCACTTCAAAGAGTATCTCAATTTCTGTGCTCCAGTTTTCCATAGTAAAACAAACACTTAATCTTCTCTTCACTGCTTCTTCAATCCAGTCAGTCATAATCTATTTCTACCCACCCTCCGCTTTTCCAAATTAGTGTCTTTCAGACATTTTACAACCTTCTAAGGATTGGCATAATTTCCAGCACCTCAAGGATGTATTACTTCATTCTAAAATGATTTATCTAAGCGGAGGGTTGTCATTTGGGCTGTGCTCCATTTTCTATCTTTTTGCAAATTGGCTAAATTGACACGCAGTTGAAAAAGTTGTATCACCTGCATTTGAAGGATATAGCTGCTATAACCTCATCTGCCTTTTCCATTCAAAAGAAAAATTAACTTACTGTATCTTCAAAACTATATTCCATGCAGGCCAAGGTACAGATAATAATCCTTTTCTCATATAAATGTTATTGCTGGTTTACTCACAATGGTTTTTTTGAGAAGAGAAGACGAAGAGAAGCTCTTAGCCTAGTAGTTCTTGGCAGAATACCTTCATTTTCAGTAGTTGTTTCACTCAGTGTGAGAATGCAGTTACCTAGAGGTTCTTCTGTGTTTGCATAACCCTAAGTAAATACTTACAAGTTAACACAGGCAGATAATTACCATAAGTAAATATCATGCTCCAAAAGAGACATTATTGCTTTATTACCAAGAAAACTCTCTCAGTAATTGGCAACAGGAAGTTAACAGACCAACTGATAGGCAATTGCCATTTGTTTTTCAAACATGCATTGTTTGTTGGAGATATCCCAATTTCAGAGGACAGCTTCTGGGGGACTGTGGTTCAATTTCCTCAGCAAATTTGCCTTGTCGTGTTCTGCTGGTATCACCACTACCCACCAGAAACACAGCACAAAGTTTCTAATACAATCCCTTATGTGATGCCCAGGGTCATTAACTTTCCTTTTGTATGCTTACTTCCAGTTCCATGCAATTTCTTTAAAAAATAATTGGGATTTTAAAATATTTTAATTAAAACCGTGATGTGCCTCCTGTTATCATTTTTACTTCCAAGAAATAAAATGGGGGCCTGCATCTCAGTACTTTATTTGGAAGTACACCAACCTGCTCAGAAAAAGGACAATGAGAAGCAAAGGAAGTCTTAATAGGGGTGGGGGGAAAGACAAGAAGCATGGGTAAATCAGTGCTTTGTATCTTATTGTGTATGCCACAGTAGCCATTTTGACATAGGCAAGTTGCCTCTCATCAACATCCATGTTGTAAAAACAAAAACAAAACTAACATATTCTCAACATTCCAAAACTGTTCACCAAAAAAAGATGAAGAATTCTGCTTAATGCGTTGGCAGAAACATGCTGGCATGTGAAACAAGCACAATACAACTTTCATGATAAGATGATTTTGGAATTTTACTTGAAAAAAATTTAGACAATGAATATAAGACGTTTCCTCATTGATTGATTATATTAAATTGATTCATATGTCCCACAAGCAATTTCTCCAAGTAACCCTCAAGTTATGATCAGTAAGAATTCAGGATGCTTCTGAATAGTACAAATCTCTCCAGAAAACTGTCACATCGCGAATTCCAAGATGATATTTCCTGTTTAAAAAGTCTAATGCTACTTACCTATTCAGCTTTAGTTACAAGCATCCAAACAACAACTATAGGGGCAACTCCTCTATTTCTGGTTGCCATGTTTACATATTTTCCCCTATTGTGTAATGTCAGTGCTGCTTTTTTTGGCAAAGCAATTAGGCTTATCTGAAGATAAACTACTTTTCAAGAAGATGAGATTACCTGAAGAATTGGAACAACAGGATAGAGGGTTTCAATAAACTTGTTCCAGGTCTCTGCTGCCATCATCAATCGGCCTTGAAGAAGATACATCAGTATAGCTGTGGCAGCTGAGCATACCTGTTTTAATGAGAGAAGATACGATAGTGCAATAAAGAGTGTTCAAACCAATTTGTTGGTGTCAGAAATGGAAATTAGGCTGTGCCTTGGGACATTGCACCAAATAGCTTTTGTGTTTTTTTGTTTGTTTTCATTTTTGTTAAAAAACAAGAACAGTGATGAAATACTTTCAAGAACCTACCGCCTATTAGCACTGAACAGTCTTCAAGCAGACAGTGTGATTCAGCTCAAGAAATGCCCACAATAAAACACTGATGAGGACTTTTAAAAAACAGCGCTCTTGTCTAAGCATTTAGGAAATCTTTACAACTCAGGGTTAGCTTTGCTTACTGCCCACAGAAAAGGCTGAGAGGCAAATCTTAAAACACTAGCTGAACTTGAATCTTAGGACAAATGCAGAATGTATGTGTGTGAGACAGAGAAATACTAGGTAAACAAATGACAAATAATTATATAAAAATCACAAGTAACATAATTGAGTATTCTTTTCTTCTTTTGGTACTGTTGAACTACCTTGTTCCCTTGTTTTGCTGCTGTATGTATTCCTTGTCTGAGAGAACAATGGCACACAAATAGCCCTGAATCTGAATGCTGATGGGAAATCTTCAAAGTGCCAGAAATAATTTTTAGCCCCAGGAATTCTCTACACACTGCCTCCCCTCCCCACCACCCTCCCCTTCTCCCTCAATGCAACAACAATCAGCACCTAATACAAAGAAGATGAGAGCTACAGGTCAAGCCCTTTCTTCAATATTTCAGTCTACTACGAGGGGGTGGGCATTGTTTCTTTTTGGAGAAGCCTGGGTGCTACCAAATAACTAATTGCACTTTAGTCATTTTCCACGTTACTTAAAATTCTTTTTATGCTTTTGAAAATTCTCAGATTGAAATTTGCTGCAATCCTAAACACATTGAAAACAAAAGCAAGTTCTACTAATTTCAATAAGGACTATTTTTAATACATATACTTAGGATGCAGTTTATGATCTATTTATAGCCAGTTGCAAGATAGCAATTGATGAGAAAGCTAAATAATTTGGAGTTTAGAAAGGTACAAAACTTTTGATCTATTCATTCTTTTAATTTACAGATCAACTCACAGATGATACCATGTACAAAATGTTGTACCTCATGTTGGGAATCCTGAAGACCAAAAGTGCAGATTTCATAAAGAACTTTGGGATGAAGCAGAAAATGTACACCATAGCTGACTGAAGAAACAGACTTTACAGCATTATGAATGCCTAAACATTTCTAAAACAAAGATGAAAGATGATTAAATACTGTCCTGACCACATGAACATATTTTCAAGTCTACTGAATTAACTGGAATAAGATAGAGGAACCTACATTCAGACTTGATAAAAAAAAATATGGCCACAAAACCACAGGCAAGACTGCTGGTTTCCTATTGCTAATACATTACGTCATCTTGCTCAAAACTGCTAGTTTCTCACAGCAAGAAACCAGTGATCTGCAGGCAGAATAACTGGAAATAAAGAAAATCTTTCGGCTTGGTTCCTCCTGCCAACCTTCTTTAAAGTTGCTGGGAGAGAATAAGATGCAAACAGTGAGAACATGAGGGAATGCCCTCACCCTGACAACTGGTGAAGGCAAAAAGGACTGTCTACCACAGACAGAGTTAATTTATCTCCACAAGGTAATGATACCATTAAATTGAAGCACTACAGGTTGGACTGTCGTTTACATGCTGCAAATCAGCAGCCTTTTATAGACATGGGGAAGAATTATTATAATATAGTTCCTATTATAATAAATTATAATATAGAAAAAAGCTATGCAGTCAGATAGATACCCCTCTGAGTACTGAAACTCAGCAAAATTAACGAGAACTCAGAATTAATTCACATCAGGCAATTTCAACTTTACATAGCAAATGACTGAGTTTTTCAGCCTAATTAAATTCCTGTGAGATTATTAAATGGAAAAAGGGCAACTTAGATATAATAGGGGGAAAAAGAGTATTTTTTTGGTTCTGAAGAAACCACAGGCCTTGTTAAATGCTAACCTTAACAATTTCAAGGCAGCAGCGATAGGCTTCTGTTCTAATATTTGGCACAGGATGCGACAACAGATGGAGAAGAACCTTCTGACTCCCAGCTTGCAGCAGTGGGCCAGCTTGAGCAAGCTTCCAGCTACAACCAGAAAAACAGAGGATAACAGAAATTGCTTCAAGACTTAGGTAGCATATTCTCCCTACCCAAGAAATACAGAGGCTTTGGATAATTACTCAGTTATTTACTCATTGTCATTCTTGGGTAGACTGGTAAGAAGATGAAACTTGGCAAGCTAAGAGACTTGAGTAATTTTACCAGTAAAACTGACCTTGCAGTTTTTATTCTGAAGAAGAATAAAGTTTTATTATAATGCTTTTTCCTATTTCTGACACATTTGTGGGTGTCACCATTGTCAAGGTAGTACGGTTTGGGATTTTTTGTTGTCATTGTTGCTCTTAAATTGCTTTGTAAATCATTATACATGCACACATACACACACCTATCTATCTTTGGGTTAGACGCATTTGTGTTAGATTGTATAAAAAAGCCATCTACACATAGCTATAACATGTTACCACATAAATGGCACTAAATTGTGCGAATTCCCCATCCCCTTGTCAGAATAATATTCTTAAATTTGTCCAATATGCTTATTCAGCTGAAAGAACAACTTAAATGGATTATATATTTAATAGCTCAATATTTCATCTTAGAATCCTACCGTGACATTTTCTTATGGCATGCAAATTGCCAAACTTACATATCTGAGCAAATGTTGATGAATTCCTTAAGTAGAACAAAATACTGATGGTACGGAAGACTTTTTATGGCTTGTTCTGCCAGTTCAAGTAAATCAAGAAGATTTTTTTCGCCCTTTTAAAAAAGTGAAGTATACCATTTAATTTTAAAGAATAGGTAGATGAATTAATGATCTATGGGTTAACTTACACTCATATGGAAGATAAACAAAAATAATTTGCTAATAACAATGAATATAACAAGTAGCAGCAACTCACAAAACTTCCATAGAGAAAGAGGAACCAGCTTATCAGTAGAATTACCAACAACCATATCAAATTACTAAATACTGAAAAAAAATCTTATTGACTAAAGTTAATAGGGATAGAACACACAGACAAATATTCCTTCCCATATACAAACAGATCTGCAGTATGATTTCATTAATCTATAGGGAGCAGGGAATAATGAAGGATTTGATCAAGTGGCTTCAAGACTTACCCAAGTAATCCAACAATCGCAAACAGATCTATGTCAGCAAAACTAACACATTTTTTCAGTTCGTTCATCAATAACAAAGTGTTTTTTGCTTGTTCATTTGCTTGTTTGTTTTGCTTAATATAGACAGCAAAATCTGGTTTCAGTAACTATTAACTGCAAAATGCCACAATTTATAATTCACCAGAAATTAATATGCCTATTAATGCTAATATCATAGTATTACATTTTTCAGTCAGTTTTGGGGGACACATCTTTTGTAATAGGGTCTAAGCTTGTATGATACATTTAGTGTATTTCAAATTTAAGCAACAAGGAGACATTTCTATCAAAAGAAATAACTTAAATGGCAGTTGGAGCTCTCCCCCTCTCTCCCCCCTTCCCCACAAAAATTTACACACATAGATCTCAACATATAGAACATGACAAGGTGGAAAAAAACCCCAAACATGCTCTTTACAGAAGAAAGTGATGAATGAAATCTCTAACGGAAAGAATAACTCTGCTACCTTTTCAAGAAAGTGAGATGCATTTAATGCCACTGGCATTATTCAATTACCAAGCTAACTTGGAATTTCCAAGAGTTTTAGTTCACCGCCTGGTTCCTTTTGTCAGTGGAAGCAGCTATAGAAAACATGGATGATGTAGTTTACCAACATGTGGCAATCTAAAGGTCTAGAGGCCTCCTAACAAGCCAAAGACACAAGCCAAGCTTTATTCTTCCTATCCTAGCTTACTTGAGAGACAATCCAAGGATCCCAGTTCACACATGCCATGATAAGAAACTACAGAAAGAACTTTTTCAAAACTGATTGGCAAAAGGAGTTAGGTGGGAATGACCGAGTGATATACACCAAATGCTTGCTCAGTCACCATGAGCCAAAACTGAAAATATGAATATTTGCAGGAGTCAAATGACTCCCTGGGGATTGTGTGGATTATTAGGAGTATTCTCACAACACTTATATAGGGCTAGGGATGCACACATGAAATTTTACACCATTTTGTTCACTGAAATTCACTTAAGCAGAATATCCTACCTCCTTGTGGATATCCAGCATAAAATTACAAGAACACTCAATTGAATAGGCAGCTTCTGCAGCTTGTTTATAAATACTGTAGTTTTCTGAATTCATGTGTTCCAAATAAGCTGTGACTGATTCATGTATACTTGGATATTCCAAGGAAAATGGCATGTCCACAGAAAGGACAAACAAAGCTGTCACCAAAGTCTCAGGTAAAACACCAGTGGCCTTGAGGGAGAAGAGAAAGGGTTTAGACAAAAGTATATTGAAAAATCCACTATGTAATATTTATATATTTATTTATTTCATTAATTTATATAGCTGCCCATCTCACCACAGGTGATTCTGGGCAGTGTACAACAAAGCTAAAAACAGTAAAATACATTAAAAATATATAAAACAAAATAAAACAGAAAATAAAAGGAAGTTAAAAATAAGGGAGCCATCTCACTAATTCTCCCGTCCCCTGGAGTCCCCAGGTCTGCTGGTATAGCCAAGTCTTAAGGGACCTCAACAAAGCTCAACAATGACGAGGCCAACCTCACCTCAGGGGGGAGAAGTTTCCACAGTGCAGGTGCCACAGCAGAAAAGGCCTGCCGCCTGGGGCCTGCCAAATGTAGCTCCCTAGGCGATGGAACCCGTAACATGCCCTCTCTGCTGGATCTGGTAGGACGGGCAGATGAAATCGGGGAGAGGTGGTCCCTCAGATAGCCCGGCCCCATGCCATGAAGGGCTTTAAAGGTCAACACCAGCACCTTGAATTGGACCTGGAAACAAACTGGTAGCCAGTGCAGCTCATGAAGCAGCAGTGTAACGTGTGTTCTACTAGAAACACATATAACTGCTCACGCCGCTGCACTTTGCACCAGCTGAGGTTTCCAGATACTCTTCAAGAGCAGCCCTTGAATTGATAGTAGTCTTAACTTTTGATTATTTGTGAATATTTGACCAACATGATTTCTTCAAATAATATATTTCATTTGCAGAGGCATTACATTAAATTACATCAAAATGATGGTAAATCTTTTGAAAATTTTTAACTACTGATAAAATAGATAATTTGGGATAAATTGATTAAAAATGTATTGCATAGAGATTTAGGCTTACAACAGCTCAGAACCTCCAGCCTAAATATAGCAACCCAGGTTTTATGTGGATTATTTGCCAAAACCTATGCTTAATTCAAGAAGATAGTTATTCCATTTCCTGGCATAGACATACGTCAGGATTTTTACCCTCTCTTATCGCTTTCTTCTAGATTATTATTTGAAAGTTCTAGATTCTATCTATCTTAGATAAAATCTTAGGAACTGACTGAGTTATCTTCTACTAGCCCCAAAAAGAGAGTACAGGGATCCAAAAAGAGAAATATTTACATGCAATTATGTTTTGCTTATTTTTTCCACCTAGGTAAATATGCCTCCTTTTATCAACTCTTTTAGTTGCTTCATAAAATTCTATTGTATTATTACATGGAATGAATCTATCTTCACAAATATGTATTATTTTAATTGGTTCTGTAGAGTAAAAACAACAACATCCAAAAGTTATGTATTTTACAAACAAACAAGTGATGTCTATAGCAGTGAAACTCACAATGCAGCAAAGCGATACTTAGGAAGGAATGCAGAGCAGCAAAATTACACAGTGTCCAGCAATGTTCCTTACCATTACCAATCTCTAATTAAGATCAGAGATAAGAATAGGCTCCACATCTGCTCAGACACAACAGCAGAATTGAAGATTATCACAAAATCTCTAGATTAACGGGGTGGTCATTTCAAATGTAAGGCACTAGCCACTAGGGGGCAGACAATACACTTGTCATTTTTATGCTTGTCCCTTTATAATGCTGTAATACCATACATACTGCAAAACACAACACAGTAAAATGTCTTTAACTCAGACCAGAAATCTATTCTGCATGAACAGCAACCTCAAATAGCTTGTCTTTGACAGCTGCAATTGAAAACATCACTATAAGGAGTACAAAATTGAACACCAAGTCAAAGCAACTGTTTGGCGTGACAGAAGCAAAACAGTAAAAACCAGATACTGATGAGCTTGTTTCAGAACGAGGCAGAACATCAACTGCTGCTAGTAATAATGGCTACACACTGGATGCTACAGGTTGTTTGGTGGTGTAGAGAGTCAGGGAGATGACCTTGAGGGAAATAGGCAAAACATTTACATAACCAAAGAGGGCTCTTTCTTGCTTTTATTTAAAGACTTCTGCAAAAATTACCATTTAAATGCATACATGCATACTACCTAAAGAAGTATTTTTCCCAAAATAACTTTGAAAATGTAAAGAAACTGGCATGTCTCACCTTCTCTACAGGGAGGAGTGCTTGCAGGAGTCGAACTGTGAAAAGCGAAACACTAACAAATGCCATCCTGTGGTGCGCTACGGCAAGCTCGGGTTTTTCTAAGCTGGTATTACTTTTGTGATAGCTCATGATTTCCCCTAATGAATCTAGGATTCCAAGCAGTTTTTCTTTCTGTAGACGAAAAAGAAGTTGCAAATCAATACTCTCAACAGAAGAAGCCAGGAATACAGCCACTTGGTACTGGAGGAACTGTTTGAAGACTCCCAGGAGAACTTCTTCATTGTTTAATTTATTTAGTTATTTAATTTCTATCTCATATTCCCATCAATGAATAGCATTTATGTGGGCTAAGCAAAATAAAAGTAAAAGTCACAAACATGTACTTCTACTACATCTACTTTGACTTTGTGCCAAAATATGGTACTTAATAGATTCTTGGACAATTAGCCTTTTTTAATCATTACAAATCTACAAAGAAAGTATGTTTCAATCTTTTTTTTTTTTAATACTATATAAGTAAGATTTGCTGAGGTGAGGTGCACTCCTTCACTAGTGGACAATCAAAGACCTACGTTAGCAGCTTATACATTAGTTTATGATGATCTCCTTTAAGAATGTTCTTTTGCTACTTGTTACTTTATATTTAAAGGGTTTATTAGACAACTAGGAAAAAAAATCAAGTTTGTCAGATGGTAACAGAAAACTTCAGCACATTATTTACACACCCATGCTCTTAGGAAGAAGAAAAAAAGAGACTGCTCTAGTGAAAAAATAAAGCAAGGACGCCTGAAGAAAGTGAGGAGGACTTTAAATAAGGAGGAGACCACATAATGGGGAGAAAAAGGTCATTCTTAAGTCCACCAATGACTTTTTATGGAATTTTATTTATACTCATAATGACTGGATTTAAAAAAATGAATAAAGAGAGAACGCATCATACAGTTTTTAAAAGTTACTACCCCTTCTAAAACCCTTATCATAAGGGTAGGGTAAAAACACAGATGTAAATGTAATATAAACACCTTAAAGATAAACAGATGACACATTTAAGATAAGCAGACCATAACTGCATGGAGTTGGTCCTTGATTATGGTGGTGCATAAATATAACTAGCAAACAAATAAATAAGCAAATTATTTTGGTTAAAACAAAAGAATTTGAAATTCTCACAATTTCTAGACCAAAGAGACTGTTGTCTTCCCAAACATCTTCAGACACAGCATCAACAATAAGTAGCAGATCTTCAGCAACCAATTCCAACACTTGTATGGTCATTCTACTACTACCTGAGAATTGATAAGAGAAGGAGATTACAGCAGTAAAGTTCCTTGCTACTGAATAATATAATACGTTAATTAGTAAGGGTCTCTTAATGAGGAAGTATTGAAATGAGGAAGACTACAAATTTGCCTTCTTTGCATTGTGGTGCTGGTTGCTCAGCTGAAACTGCACTACACATAATATCCAAAAGTGTTTTTGAACTCTTAATTTTTTCTTGCCAGAGGGACAGCTTAGAAGTTTAACATTTTCTAAATGAAACACTATTATATAATGCTACTATAGGTAGTCCTTGGCTAACTACAGTAATTGGGGCTGGAATTTCCATCGCTAAGAGATGTGGTCATAAAACATGATGTCACGTGACCGCATTGCTTAGCGACAGCAATCTCCGCAGTCCCCATTGCCATCATTAAGCGAGAATTGTAGGTCATTAAGTGAGGACCTCCTTGCAACTTCCTGCTGGCTTCCAACAACCAAAGCAGTGGGGAAGGCAGCAGGAAGTTGCAAGTCCCAGGTGGCTCATAAACAGGCCAGCAGGCAGGTAAGAGGCTGCTGCTAGGTGGGGGAGGGTGCACAAGGGTGTGTGGGTGACTGGTGAGATGCAGCAGAGCTGGCTGCTGCTGGGTGAGGGAGCATGCATGAGGGTGCAACCATCCCCAGCTGCAGAGTGGCAAGAAGCCCCAAGGACCACCTGCTTAGGAGCCCCCTCCTCCCATCAGTGGCTTACCCAATGAGAAGCGCCCCACATCACTTGCCCGGACTCATCTTGCCCATGACTCCACCACCACTTGGCTCTTCCAAGAGCTATGTCTCCTAGAATGCCCCTCATGCCCTGACTTGACATCACCCAGCCTCTTCCCTTCCTGGCGGAGTGGCAGCACATGCCTGCCTACCCATAGCTTTTACCCACCAGCCTGCAGGATGTTTCCGCAGAGCCTCCCCATGCACAGCCAGGATGGTGAGCCCAGAGGAGGGCAGGCAGGCAAAGGTGATGAAGGTCAGTGGGGGAGCAACGATAAATGCGAGCTGGCTCGAATTTTTATCATGTGTCCATAGGGGCACTGCGACAGTCATAAGTTCAAGGACTGGTTGCAAGTCCATTTTTTCAGCGCATTCGTAACTTATATTTTAACAAAGGCTTTCAGTACAGACTACCATGCCATTATAAGAAGTGAAAAGAGAAATAAAAAGTAACATATATCTGTAAAGAACAAGAAAAATAGAAAATATGATGCCCTCCATTTGAACACAATGAAGGCACTCAACATTTCAAAATCAAGCTATCAGAACTTAGTCTGATGCCTGAATGGTAATAATTGGACAAAGGCATTCCCTAAATAGTGTCCCACAACTGAAAACTGTTTACAGCTCTCTGTCTAACTTCCTTTTGGGAGTGCAGCCAGAACAAAGTCTCGGAAGCAGTCAGGCAGGGTTATAAGGAAAAAGACTTCACTTCAGATACTGAATGGTTGGAGATAGTTTTAAGCATCAGCCACAACTCTTCAAATTAGTCTTAGAAACAGAGTGGAATTAGAACAACTAATGAAATACTGGCATCACATCATTGCCTCAACCTCACCACTCTATTCTGGATCTTCTGAAGCTTCTAAATTTTCAAGATAGTCCCTTCCCACTGAAAACGCTATGAAAATCCTTCCTACCAAGTCTGCTGCTTTCTTCAGTTCTTCCCTCCATATGAAAATACATTATAAATGACTACCTCTTTATCAAAATCAATCAGCTAATTACAAATTCTATGCTGAAAAGAAGGCATTTTTCCTGCAACGTCTCAAAAAAGTGGAGCTATTAAATCCCACATGATCTCCCAATCCATTCCCTCCAACAGTTCTCCTATCTCTTCCACCCCACTTGTCAAAACATCCTCCTTTTAATCAGAAAGTAAAATGGTAAAAGACAGTAAAACTAGACAGCTTAATGTTAATGTAAAACAGTGACCTCAAACAGCTCTATAAACCACCTCTCAAACTGACTTAGCTCATATGGTTGCTACAAGGAAAGAAATGGAGGGAAGGAAGAATCATGCAGAATGTCCTAATCAACGTGAGGGAAAGATGGCATAAAAATACATTGGGTGAGCCATTCATATTTATGAACAGAAAGGTTTTGAAGAGTTAGAAACAGACAATAAAACTCTATTTTGCTTGTCAGCTTCCCTTCATGCAAAGTCATAAACTAGAAGGGGATAAGTGGAATGTAAGGCAGAGCCCCAAACACAATTGTTAATTTTCCAAAACATTGCAGTTTTCACAATGGCTACTAGGCAGATAAGACAAATTGCAAATGGAAGTGCTTAGGTTCACAATCAAAGCACATAGATTGCCACCAAATTCATGTCAAGCCAATTCTTTGTTTAGAAAGAGAACAGTCTGAGATAAAGTATGTTTGTATTATGGTAAGCAAAAAGCCCTTTAAAAATAAATGTTACCTGTTCTAAGAAGAGGCACAGCATGTTCCAAAATGGCAACACAGAACTGAGGAAGACTAAATTGTTGAAACTGTAACTCCAAAGTGTCCTCATTTTCCAGTTCTGGCAGGTCAATCTGACCTATATCCAAAGGTGATGGATTAGATATTCCAGAAGTTACATTACCATGAGAACTGCTTCTACTACAAAAAAACAATGATATATGTAAAAAGACACTATATTTCAAACAGTCAGCACTATACTAGAACAAACTAATAATCAGGCTGAATGGAAGAATTGGCGTGACAAATTCTTCAGCTCAAACCTCAATTGCTGGATCCACTGTTAATTCCACCCACATTCCTTCTCTGCGGATAAAACAAGTTTCTAAATCTTTTGTCAACAAGAACCTTACAGGTGGCTTATAATGCTATCAGACCTCCTAAAGATCAGATATATCAAACAGAACTGAAAACAGACCTTAACAAGTCAAAGAAAACTGAGAGGTTAGAATTCAGCACCACCAAAGGGAAGAAAGAATGAAAACCTTTCTTCCTTGCCTGCATCAAAAATATCAGTACTGGAGCTAATTTATCCTGTCTGGAGAGATAATTCCATATTTAGGATGCTGCCACATGACAGTCTTGCCCTGTGTTCCCACAAACTAAGCTTTTTCAGGTGATGGGCTATAAAGCTTCTCAAGATAACTACAACTTCAAAATGTTTTACATTTCCCTAAGCCATTTAGGTAGGGCTTCCTAGCCAAGATCAGCACCCTGGCTTGGTTCCTATCTATTTATCTACATCTTCCACCACAAAACTTTTATATAGCTCATCCTACATTTTGCTCAAGTACATGTCCAAATTGTTTATAGTAACTATGTGGTCAAAGATGGGAATCCATTGTGTGCTTATAGCTACAACGATATAGCTTTCTGGAAAAGGGTATAATCGCATACAAGGAGAATACCTTTTATGAAACATTAATAAGATGGAATTGTATCTTCGCTTCAATAACCTGGTTATTTTTTGGAATAGCAACACTGAAACACTTACATAAAAGGAAATAACAACATTCCAAATAATCCTTGTTTCTACTTAAATAGCTCGTGGCATAAAACTGCATTTCTTCTTGACTGGAAAGTGAGATTAACGAACTAGATTGTTGCGAAGATGCATTTTTTTCCATCTCCTTTTTAATAAAATAGTTATTTTAGTTCTTGACTGAGCTTGTTTAAAGATGATTCCTTAATAAAATCTCATGCAGTGAACTAAGTATAGCAGTTATCAGTTCTCTGGCTTCCATAAATCCTTCAAAGGTCTTTGGAAGTCCTCAGTGTTGCCTGCTACAGAGAGAAGCACCAGAAAGGGACAAGAAGATTGAATAATGAAATTGAACACCTCATGACATTAACACATGCACTCAGCAAATGAAAATATGAAGTTCCTTTCCCATTCATCTCTAGAGGAAGTGAAGGTGTACTTCCTGGCACATCTAAGATAGTATAGGGGAGTGTTTACAATACAGCCCAATAGTTATAAGACTTGTTGGGTTGGGCAACTGTTTAGAATGGGGATAGCCAATTGTAGGCTAACCCCTACAGGTTTTTGTTCATCTACATTTCCCAACACTTTCAGTTACTATCTATACTGGCTGGAGCTGATACTAATTTGAATCTAACATATTGCAAAACTTGTATTTTGCCTGATTCTGATTTAAAGGTTTTAAGCTACCTCGGCAGCATTTGGGACTAGAAACATACTTCTGAAATACTATTCTGAATTTCATTTAAAGGAAAAAAAAAATCCAATGGCAGCAGAAGGAAATTTTAATTACTCCAGGCTTATAGGTATATTCCTTCTCTTCTCTCTTTTTTTTAATGTAATTTTTACTGAGTTGTTCAACCAATATAAGTAATACAAATAAGAACAATTAAGGACAAAGCTGACATTTCATTTCATTTACACTATTACTGAAGGGCGTACGTACCTACAAATTAACAACTAAATAATGCAAACCCAAAGGAAAAGAAGAAGAAAGAAGAAAGGAAGAAAGGAAGAAAGGAGAAGGAGAAACAACATGTATTCCTTTTCTAATAAGCATATATATTCCCAGTTGTCAGTCTTCTTACCTGGAAGATTCTGCATCCCAATCCTGACCATCACCTCTCGGACGTTGGCCTATACGTCCTATCACAGAAGGTCGAGGGCTGCTACTTCCAGGAGATGGATTCTGAGAATGAGCAAGTCTTCGGGCCTCTTGGTAGTATGACACTGAAGAATTCTGGGAAATGGTACCTTTCATAACATACATACATACATACATATATGTGTTAGACCGCCATCATATTGGAAACACATAGTTTTACTTAAAAGAAAAATCCATTTCTTGCTGCACAGGAAAAAAAAAAATCCAATGGAAACCATTATCTCTGCCTTCAGCCTGTACTCAAACACTTGGAAGACGCTGCTGTTTCAGATTCTTGAAATTCAGCTAGAAGAATTCTCCTTTTCCTTTTGCTAGAATTTGAAAAGGCAGCAAAAAGAGGATGAACAAATATGTAAAGGGAAAAAAAATGAATGAAAAGCAGAACAGGATTAATGCATACCTAAGCGGGAACCCAAGTTGATAAAACACAAGGTGGAATGGCTGGTTGTATCTATGGCTTTAGCTAAGGAGCTTCAAATAAAGCTCTTGCTGTAACAGCTACAAAATATTCCCATGTGTGGAAAGCAGGATACAGACAACATTTCTGGAATCATTTGTGACTCTACTTGGTTGTACCATTACATGAGGGAAATCCTGTAAAACGCTAAAATAAAGACAGATCCAGGATCCATTGGATGTTACATGGTATGCTGAAGATAAATAATATTTATAATTCCATTTAACTGGTTGGAATGATTGCTCCCAACAGTCTGCTATATCCTTTTCACTATTTTATTAACTATTACAACCACCATTACATTTTCCTCATTAACATTTTAGATAGAACAGACTCCTTAACCACAGGAAGCAAATTGAGTTTGAAACCCTGAACACTTCTTTTTTTACACCCCATAGTAAAAGCCATTTGAGCAATACACTTCTACATCTTACTTAAAACAGGGGGGGGGGAACACCATCATTAAGTTAATGGTGAATAAAACAGACTTAGTTTATCCCGATTAGCTGTATGCAAACCTGTTTCACTTGAGACAAAACCTGGATCTCTATGGAAGTTCAGTCTGTTCCTTAAGAAAACACAAAGTTGCTGTAGACATAAGATTGCCTGCAATGCCAAATGGTGTTGTCCATCTTTTGCAAGAGCTAGTGCTGTTAGACACAGAAGGCTCTGAAATAAACAGAAGTGCATTTTGTTGTCATAAGAAAAATACTTTTAAATTATGTGTGTATGCCTGCTTAATATATTCAATATACCCCAAATATGTATGCTAATGCTTCTTTCCTAAATATTTCTTGTAAGCATTGCAAATCAGAGACAAACACAAATCCATGGAATTTTTGCTGTGCAATCATTCAGGACTTTGAAAATTTTACAGCTTTATGTTTTGATAGATTCTTTCAATATAAACATTTGCATTTTGGTAATTGTCCATAATAAAGGACTGACTGACTATAACACATTTGCTTTTCTGAGACCATATACCCAGGACAATTTTTATTCAGCAGTCTAATGTACTTTATTCATGAGAGTTTACTCCCTTGTAAACACACTTAGGAATTGCAATTTTCTATGAGAGTATAAACATCTATCCCTAGAGCTTTATACAATACACTAAATTATAGGCTAGATATTAAATAGAGTCATACCCATGTAATCAAAGCAATTCTTACTTTAGATGAATCTAAGGAATGTATCAGGCAAACATTACCTATGTTTCCCACATTACACACATGATCAAATGTCAAGATTATGTTAAAAAAGAAGACACACATACACACTCATACACACACTTGTCAGAGAAGCCCACACTGTTCATATACAATGATGAAGACAAGGTTTCCTCCAGGCCTGGAGCTAAAAGAGACAGGACTCTCAACATTCAGTTCATTCCTGAATTTTCTTTGGTAAAGATCTGTCAGGCGTAAGAAGAGAGCCATAATAAACCACTACTTCCCACTTCCAATTCAAAGCCCTAAGATGGAACAGAGATGTAAAAGCTTTCACTTCTTCATATTACTCCACTTCAGTATGTGTCCATCTAGTGCAGGACAGGAAAAGCAATTTTTTTCTCTCCCCATCCCTGGTCTAAACCACTAGATATGGGCCATATTGCTATACATAATCCAAAGTCCAACCTCGGTTCTGGAGAGAAACTGGTACACTGAACTTACTGTGAAGGTCTTTTCTATAAGGGAAACAGGACATCTGACAATAGGTAACCATTCTTGTCCTCTCCCCAGGGGGCTGTCCCAGAGAGAGAGCACTTTTTTCAAATTCTTGGGGCAGACAATCGATGGTGTGGGTGGAATGGCCTTACTGGATACTTGGGGGCCACTGAAATGCTGGATGAACTGGGCCTTGGATGGGGGATAGTACAAGAGAGAGCCACTGGAATAACGCCAGCATTTCAACTTCTTTGGTGGATGGTAGGGAGTGGGTTGGGCCTCTAGCACCACCAGCTTCCATTTCCTCTGGAAAATACCTGCCCTTCAAAGTAGACCAGACTAGGAAACCGAAGTCATGTAGCTGGGCACACAAGTTCCTGGATCACGACCACTGGGGTACTGCGAAGGCCAGAACTTTGAGGACCCCTCACATGTCCATTTTTTGTCAGGCCCAGCCCAAGAATAATGGTGAAACAATCCAGTTGAGTTAAGTTTCTTTATTTGCTTATACTTTATAGACAGAATTTTGCGAGACTAAATCTATACTAGTGCAACAAGTGGATATACCCTGGGAGATTCTAGGGAGTAGCTATCCTGAACCTCTTTCACTTCCTACACGCCTCCTGCTGACTGTGTTATCTTTTGTCTCCTTTCCCTTCCTGGAATGCACCCCCTCCTTCCTGATAGCCTTGATCTCTCACATTTTTTTCAGTGCCACTGTAACTTTGAATGGTCACTGAACAAATGGACGTAAGCAGAAGACTATCTGTAATTCAAGGTGGTGATCATACCTAATACTCCTGCCTATTTTCCCTACAACAACCTTGTGAGTTGGGTTGGGTTGAGACAGAATGATTGGCCCAAAGTTACCCAGCCAGCTTTCATGCCTAAGGGAGGCCTAGTACTCGCAGTCTCCAGGTTTCTAGGCCAGCACCTTAACTACTACACCAAACTGGCTCTCTTTATATATTATTATAAAGACATAGTAACAGAAACTTGCAAGTCTGAATGTGTTTCCTCTCTTCTCTTCCTTTATCTTTGTGAGAACTAGGGAGGGTCTTCTCTGAGATGCTTACTCAGGATACAGTTCTGTCCCAGACTCAGGTTTCTTTTATCTGACTGTTGTCTTGGTCGCAGCTCTTCCTCCTGTCCCTCAAGGCCATTCCCTTGTCCCACTACATGTCAGGAGAAGTGATGACAAGACTACTAGTGGCCACAAGCAGCTTACATAGCTATTGTGATGTTGGCTATGTTTCTGGGGGGAGGGGCATGCAGTAGGAAAACAAAGGAGCACATTGCACCCAACTGTCAGAAAAGTCCTTCAAAGTGCTCCAAGACAGCAAATTTCTATCCATGAGCTTGCTGGCTATGGAGTTTACTGCTAGGTGGAAGGAAGGAAGGAAGGAAGGAAGGAAGGAAGGAAGGAAGGAAGGAAGGAAGGAAGGAAGGAAGGAAGGAAGGAAGGAAGGAAGGAAGGGAGGGAGGGAGGGAGGGAGGGAGGGAGGGAGGGAGGGAGGGAGAGAGAGGTAGTCTGGCCTTGCTATATGGGTGGCTAGCAAAGCTTAAAAGAATGAGTGTTCACTGGAACAAGACAGGCTGGAACTATGGAAGCAGCTATCTCTTCGCATAGGAGGTATCATCAGGCAAATCTAAGATCTACCTCTGGAGTGAGTAAGAGGGAGATGTCCATTTTTGGATACCCTGGCTCCACTGTAGAAAAATGTCTTGATGTCATGCTGTGTTTCAAAGCAGAAAGCCTGACAACTTCAAGGTTTCCAAATATTAGTTTACCCAAAGGAAACAATGAAATATTTCAATTAAATGAAAGCATTCTAACCTGAACAATCTTTGGTCTCTGTAAAAAGATCTCAGCAGGAAAGTCTTGCATGATAACATCTCGCAGAAGCTCACAAGTATTCCAAATTAACTTGGAATTTTTGCTTCTCAGTGAGCTGAAAAATACATGTAAACAATAACACTAGGCATTTGCTTTGCAAACTTATTTAAATCTTCGTCAGTAGCTTGGCTTTAGATTGGATAATAAACCAGCAAAATAAATAGTTTAGCTAAGCATAGTTTAAATGTTGACACATACAACATAGGTTGAGAATAGAGCTTTCTCTAACTGTTCCATGGAGCTTCCAGCAATTATCACTTCACCACATGATATCTTTGCCAATTCAATTCAATTCAACTCAATTCATTACAGTCATAGACCAGTACAAGCAGAGTGCTCTGAGAATATATTTACATCTATCTTAATAGACAATAAACAAAATAAAATTTAAGACAAAGTTAAAATACATTTATAAAACAACTTAACAAACATCTATGAGTAAGGTCCAGGATGCAGTTTATATTTAAATTATAAAGTAGACACTAAAATTTTATAAAGTATAATAATGTCTAAAATTACAAAAAGTGGTATCTAAAATTTAAATGAATTACAGTTACATAGAACGCATTTGGCTAGTGGAAAATTGGCCCATCAGGGTCTGGTGGATCTTCCGTGCTGCTGCACAAAACCTAGCCACATGGGCTGTAACAAAAGACAGTTCATCTATGAGCAGCATCTGGGCTTAGGCTGAGTCTGAGCGACCAGGATATCTACTAATCAGAGGTAGGATGAGTCTGGTTTGAATATCTCCATAAAAGTAGCAACAAAGAGGAACATGTTCTGTAGTTTCTACCTTTCTGGAATCACAGGGGCAAAGCCTTTCAGCCAATGGTAATTTTTTATATTTACCATCCAATACTACAAAGGGGAGTTCATGAGAGAAAGATTTCCAGTGGCCGAGTGTTTCTAGCTGTGTAAAGTAGCTGGCAGCAGTGATAATATAGTCTGTGACTTGCAACCATTCATTTAACAACCATTTGGAGTTATGACGGCCCTGAAAAAAGTGACATACAACCAGTCCTCCCACTTATGACTGTCACAGCATCCCCGCGGTCATGTGATCAAAATTCAACTGCTTGGCAACCAGCATGTATTTACGATGGTTGCAGCATCCCAGGGTCATGTCATTGCCATTTATGACCTTCCTAGGGGGCTTCCAAAAAGCAAAGTCAATGGGGGAAGCCAGATTCACTCAACAACCAGGTGATTTGCTTAATAGCTGTGGCAAAAAGTAAAATTGGGCACAATTCATTTAATGACCTCATAACTTAGCGACAGAAGTTCTGGTCCCAATTGTGGTCATCAGTCAAGGACTATCTGTATATCTGTTGTGTACTGGTGACAGGAAGGCTTGGGCCTTCTCTAGATCTCCTTGCTGCTGCATATCCTTTATCCTTTGCTTCAGGGTTTATTTTGCCTGATCATATTTCATCTCAAGAACCGAGGAAGGAGTAGTCTAGATTTAAAAGTTTGGATTCAACAGCCCTGATCCATGTGGATTGAAAATTGCCTTGGAGAATTAATGGTGCTAGGCCTTGAGGATAAAAGTTAAGCTTTAACCAAAGGTTTACAGAAGCTAGGATATGAGAGTGATCTAGCTGCAGCATCTGTCACCCCATTGATCACCAGGGTTGATATTTTTGCCTTCTGCAACTCATGAATTTTTCCAGAAATGAGCTTAGGCTGTTATGTAGGGAGGATAAATTCCCTGCACTTCCTTGCATAGCTACGAGCATGTTTAGTCTGTTGTTGTTTTTAGTACAGCTCTAATCCAATATAAAGTTGCCAAATTTCTAGCCACTGGGAGCTTTCAAATATTTGCTTGTTTCTTCCTCCTAGCAAGCTTTCTTGGAACCTCTAGTATAACCTAGCACTCCTTTGTGATCAGTGGGACCTGATTTCCATACCTTGAGGCTTTCCAGTATTGTTTGTCCAACAGCAAAACTCAATACAAACATAATTAAAGTAATTTTATACAACTTCAACTGTTTCTATGGATTTTTATTTATGTTTTTAATGCCATTTTTTATTAAGTACAGGTATTCCTCGCTTAACTACCCTAACTGGAACCAGAATTTCCATCGCTAAGTAAAGAGGTCATTAGGCAAAATATCACATGATCGTACCACTTAGTGACAGCTGTTCCAGTAGTCCTGACTGTGGTGGTTGGGGAGGACCTCACTGTTGTTAGGCGAGGACCTCACGCTTCTCCTGCCCTGCTGTGCTTGCCACCACTTCCCCCACCTGCTTATCTCCCCCCATCTCTTCCCTTTAGGCTGTCCTGCACACTGCTGCCACTGCCTACCCCTCCTGCCCTCTGCCATCCCCAGCTGACCTTTGCCATCTTCTTCCTCCTGCTGCTGATGAGGCATGCCTGGCTGAGGCAACTGCTGGCCCTTCGTGAGGCCGTGTGAGTGAGAGGAGGTCTCATGCAGCCTCCCAAAGGCCTTCCGAAGGGGCCGCAGCTGCCACAGCCAGGTGCACCTCATCAGCAGTGAGAGGAAGAAGACGGTGGAGGTCAGCTGGGAGCGGAAGGGGGTAAGAGGTGGCAGCGGAGTGCAGGGCGCCCAAAAGGGCAGGGATGAGTGGAGATAGGCAGGTGGGGGGAATTGAAGTGCACACTGCAGTCATAAATGCAGGCAGGCTGCCAGGTGCCCAAATTTTGATCATGTAACCACAGGAGCGCTGCAAAAGCCATAGCTTCAAGGACTGGTCATAACTATCATTCATTCAATGGCAGCATAACTCCAAACAGTCACTAAACTAATGGTTGTTAAGTGAGGACTACCTGTATTTTTCCTAATACAAATTGAATCAGAGTACGCTTACAGAAAAGCCAAGATGCATTTATTCCTTATATCAGGGTCAGGCCAACACTTTGGATGGAGCACATCCTCTTTCTCCCCTTCCTCAGGGCGCAAGGGCCATAGCTAAGGCACTGTGATATCGCAGGGCCAACTTCTTCCAGGATAGTTTTTCCACAGGAGACAGATTGATACTGGTTGCCTTACAGAGTCTGAAGGAATAATTTTGCCTATTTAAACCACAGTGTGAAAAATCAAGTTGATTTGGGAGGGAGGACATATACTATTTTGGGCATAGAGTATATTATGGAATATATTATTTATCACACAATATAACCCTAGAAACTCAACTTATATATGTATAATATCATACCCAATATTAGTAAAGTGAGATTTGCTTGCAAGAAAATGCTCAAACTGGTATTCATTTGCAAATTTGTGGCTTGTGCCATAGTCCAATATACGGTTATTTAGCAATAAGTCCCACATACTGAAAGACATACGTACAGGTATGTACAATTATGATGGCAGTTGGGATCAGAATTTCCATGGCTAAATGATGTGGTCGTAAAGTGTGACTGTACTGCTTACCAACGGCAATCCCTGCAGTCCCGATTGCCGTGGTTAACAGAATCCCATGGTTGTTAGGCAAGGCTACTTCCTGCTGGCTTCCCACAATCAAGTCAGTGGAGAAGCTGGCAGGAATTGCAAGTCCCAGGCAGCTCACAAGCAGGCCAGCAGGTAGGTAAGTGGCTGCTGCCAGGTGGGGGAGGGCGTGAGGGAATCTGCAAGGGTGCAAGGGAGGTGCGGCAAGGCTCGGGTGCATGGGGGTGAGCAGGAGTGCAAGGGAAGTATGGCAAGAGTCAGGGAGGGTGCACGAGGGAGGGACGATGAGAGTATTGAGGGAGGTGCGGTAAAGGTTGGAGACGGTGCAAGGGCATGCACAAGGGTACGAGGGAGGCGTGGTTAGGGTCAGGGAGGGTGCACAGGGGTGCGTGGGAGGCACGGTGAGGGTCAGGGAGGGTGCGCTGGGGTTTGTGAGTGGCCTGCACAATGTGAGCACAGAGGGGCTGGGGGAGGCTGCACAGGTGGGGGAGACTTACTCCAGCAACTTTCAACCTTCCCTGCCAGCTTCCCCACTGATTTTCTGGGGAAGCCAGCAGGGATGGACACAAATGGTGATCATGTGATCGTGGAGCGCTGCAACTGATTGTAAGTGCAATCTGGTTGCCCAGTGCTCAGATCGTGATCACATGACCACGGGGGTGCTAGGACGGCTAGAATTCCAAGGACTGGTCATAGCCACCATTCGTTCAGCACTATCATAACTTCAAACAGTCACTGAACAAATGGTCGTAAGTCGAGGACTACCTGTATAGGATTGCACAGTGATGTTTATAAGCTGCATCTACTTTCTCAAGATAAAGCAGGTTGCACAGAGAGACATGACCAGAACAGTTCTTTGAAACTTTGAAATACTGAAAAAAGGAACCAATAAAAGCCACTGTAAAGGGAGAGACTAAGTCCAAATATACTCTTAGCTTGTAGCTTACCACATTACAATACAGGTGGTTGATAGTGAGCACAATTCAGGCAAATCTAGGACCTTTTAAGCCCCATTTATTTCAGTATATCACAGCCTTTTAAGTGCATACTGTAAGGTTAATTGATCAATGGGGGCTTACCATTAAGGAGATTAATGTTTCCCCAGTGAAATCAACCCAACATGAGACTATCTAGCTTCAGCAAGAGCATCTATTATGCATATGGTGCAGAATTGGAAGGAATACAAAAACCAATTGTGGTTTGAACTTTTAGGAAGATTGTCCAAACAGAGTTATGCCTCCTAGGGGGGAAACTATAATTTGATTTTGTCATAGTTTTGCTAAAGTTGCACTCTTTTGGAATCATCCATAAGCTGAGGCAAAATACACTTAATATTCTGGGATAAATTAAATATAGTGTTAATTTTATATTACCTTTCATTTGATGAAAGAACATGTCTATCTGTTGTTGTCAGGGATAGCCAAGGAAATGTAGAAAACTTCAGACATTTCACTACATGTTTCACTGGAAGAAAAAAACAAAGAATTCTGCATGTGTAAATTACTCAAGTGCTTTCATCATAGGAACAGGCAGTGTTTATACAACAGTGTTTATACCACCCTACTTACCTATTTTTAAAAAAAATCTAGTACTGCTAATGCTCAATTTCAAAGTTCTACATTAAAAAGTAATCACATATGTTTGAAACTAGATTTTAAATATTTATTTATTATTTAATTTGCTATAGAGCAGCTTTTTAATACAGAAAAAAATGTGATGCTGGAAACCTACAATTGGATGGCTTATGCTATTTACGTAAGTTCTGAGACATTCAAAGCATGGTTCAAACTCTGTTGAATTCGCTCAGACACCTGATGTAGCACGGATTGATAAAACGTTTTCTTCCATACTAGGAGTAATTCACAAAATAATTGATTGCCCTCTTATACCCATGTAGTTTAATTCTGCAATTTCTTTTTCCCATGCTTCCCACAGTTTAACAGACTTCTTGACTTGTACTTTTGGCCTTGAAGCTGGAGGAATGGTAATTGTTGACATATCTGACATCCCAACCCTCACACTTCGCAGTTCAATATTCATTCATTCATTCATTCATTCATTCATTCATTCATTCATTCATTCATTCATTCTCCACCTCAATGTCTGCATGATTCAATGCTCTTCTTTCTTGTGAGCCCTTTGAGGCAGGCAAGAATGTTCTTTACTGTTGTAGGCTAGAATAACAGAATCTTCAAGACCTGTCAGAGTCATTCTCTACTCTATCTTATACCAAATAAAATCAAGATGGAATTATTTTGACTTTCTTTCTCATGCTTTTTCTTTTCTTGGGTCTAATTCCTCTCTTAATGGTTCAATTATTCCTGCTCCTTCCCAAAGCAAGGTCTAGATTCTTTCACTTTCCTCTTTTTGTTTAAACTACTCATTATTTCATACTCAGTTTATTGCTTTACTGGGTATTATTCTTTCAACAACTTTAAGTATTCTTACCCTCAGGTTCTCCTTTTCTTTAATTCCATTCAGTCTTTACACTGCTGAATCAACATTTACACTAGTCTCTCTTTTTATGTGAAGTTCAATTTTAGCCAACTCTGCCAATTTTTTTCAGCAAAACGTTATTCCAAAATTGCTTAAAACTTTCATGAAAATTCTATCTACCCCATCAGAACATTCTATCCACAGCTGTGTCACAGATCTCATTGCCATAACAACAAAACAATACACAAAACTGAAAACTAAACAGAGAAAAAAGGTAACACTGAAGCTCAGTATTACCAACAAGCTAAAAGAAAATTAAGTAAACTTATCATGCCTTGACACATTTAAAAGAAATAGTCTGATCATTAATATCTACTACTCCTCACAGCAGAAACACATATATTGATTCTTTTATATGCTGAGAATGCAGCAATCCTTTCTATCACACCACTGGATCTGAGGAGAAGCTTAGAGAAGCTTGTTCTGTATTGGTCAGAATAAGAACTGCAAATTAATTAATATAAAACAAAAACAATGGTTTCTGCTAAAAGGCTAAAAATCTACCCCTGAAAAATGGATGGATACTTAATATATCCTCGAGGACATATTCAGAAAATGTGACCAATTGGTCCAAAGGAACATATCAGCCATTCTTTATTTATTTTTATTTATTTATTTGGCTTGTATGCCGCCCATCTCCCCCACGGGTGACTCTGGGCGGCTCACAATAAAAAAGAAGAAATACAATTCTCTCCAAGATGGCTAAAAACTATAAATAATTTAAAAACATATTAAAAATACCGTAAAAAACCTCCTCTAATTTTGGCCCTATAAAAATCTGTAAGATGGGGGGGAGCAACCCATCATCCCACCAGCCATCTCCACAGGTGCGGGCCCCCCTCTGGCCCCCAGGCCTTCTGGCCCCCAGGATTTAATACCTTTCCTGAAGGCCATGAGGGAGGGGGCACACCATGAGGGGAATTAAGAAATAATTCTTAAATTATTTCACATGGCAGAGGGCCATTATTTGTCTCTAGCTTTTTAAAGTATTTCAGGCAAATAACTCAACTACTATATAGCTCCCAACTATGTATATATAAAAACTTTAAGCCATTAGAAAACATGGTATCCAATGAGTCCTAAATAACTAGAAACAAGATCATATACAATTCAGATGACAGCATGAGCTTACACTATTTTTTTTAAATTCTGGCTCAAATTACTTTTCTCCCTCTTGCTCTGACCCCTTTGATACAGGAAACAAACTATAGGTCTAGCTGGGGGCAAAATAGTGGAGGATAAGCTACAATATATAAATTTGCCCTGGATTCTGTGATGCCATTGGGATTCACTAAAACTGAGAAAACCTTTAAACCAGCAAATGACAGCTGATGACATCCAAATTAATAGTACAGTGCCTGATTAAAATAAGACTAGTGCTAGAGATCTTTACTGCAGCTAGACACCTTACCAATCTAAATTCAGTAAGCCAGAGAACAGCTTTCACATATACACATTTTAATATACTTACTCTTGACCCTGAGCAGCAGTGTCCAATATCTATCTATCTATCTATCTATCTATCTATCTATCTATCTACCTACCTACCTACCTACCTACCTACCTACCTACCTACCTACCTACCTCATACTTGGATCACATCTGCCCATTTGATGCTGATGAAGCTGAATCAATAGTTCATCTGCCATTCTAATACTTATAGAACAGAGATATAATTAGAAAACAGCTACTTCTAGTTAAGACTCCTGGATGGATGGAGAAATATTACATACATTTCTTATTAGGTGATCAGTGCCCCAAAATAATGGGAAAATGGTGTGTCAAAACATGCTCAGTGGAAAAAGCAACTGTACACACATGAATTCTATAAACATCTGCTATTATTATTATAATCCGTGTTTTTTGTGCTGATCAATGATCAAATAAATTACTTAATGAGAGAAAATTCTGTCAAACATATCTTGATTTACAGATAAAAATTGCTATTACCTACCAGCTGGCTGTTTAGGCGGTGTTTCTGACTCTGATGAATGTTTCTTCCTTTGATGAAAATATCCAGCATGAGGTTCTTTGCGAATTACTTAACAAAACATAAAACCATAGTAAATACCAGCATTTCATTTTTTTTTAATTATTGTTTTAGTCAAGACCCTCCCCCCCAATGTTTACATGGTCAAATTTGTCTTTTCTTTTTCTTGGAATTACTTAAGGGATCAAGCGTAATGAACACAAACAGCAATAGCTTCAGTAAATTTTGTTAATCATATACTGTGAATAACAAATAAATTACCCGGATTAGCTTCTGGTTGATCTTGACAATGCTTTGCCTGATAATCCAAGGTAATGTCTGAAGGTAGCACAAACAGCCCATCAAGAATCCCATCAATCACAGCTTGTAGATTGGAGTCCACGTTGGGACGAAGCTGAGAGAAGAACTCCACTGCCCCAATCCCAACCAATTGTTCCACAACAAAAGGATGCTAAAATTACAAACACAATATTGAATTTAAAATGATCAGAAAAGTGGCTAAGCTCTTCTGAGTGAAGAAAGCCCTGGGTTTTTAATTAAAGCGACCTTTCCAAAAAACCAAACCAAACAACAACAACCACCCTCAGCTTTTCCCTGGTTGCAAATATATGATTTGGGGCTTGGGTATCATGTTTGGGCTGCCTGTTTCGGGTAGCATTTGCTCACTTGTCGTTATTATATTTTATTACATACAGTACTATATCTATATATCTATATAACACTATATACACCATATATGATACATTCACTACGTGCACTATATAGTACATACTATAATAAGCACTATAATAGCATATATTTTTCCTTTGTATATTATTGGATTGTGATTAAACTTAATTGTGATTGAGGTAGTTTAGAGTCTTATAAATAAATAAAGTAATCTAGTTCCCAATGTTTTGTTGACAGACACATTCAGAACATGCTATACAGGTAATGCTCATTTAACGACCATTTGTTCAGTGGCCATTCAAAGTTACAATGGCGCTGAACAAGTGGCACTTACGAACAGCCCTCGAAGTTCTGGCTTTCCCAGCATCCCCGCAGTCATGTGATCACGATCTGGGTGCTTGGCAACCAGATCATACTTATGATGGTTGCAGCATCCTGCAATCACTCACATGAAAGCCATTTGCAACCTTCCCTGCCAGCTTCCCACAAGCAAAGTCAATAGGTCACAAATTGCTCCAGTGAGTCACTCACAGTCTCCCCCACCCAGTAGCAGCCTCCCCAGCCCTGCTGCGCTCACGCTGTGCCTCGCCGGCTACCTGCACACCCTCTCCTGCACTTTACAACTGCATTGCTTAGTAACAGAAATTCCAGTCCCAATTATTGTTAACTGAGGACTACCTGTATTGGTAAAATTTTAAAATATACCCTTTTGGTATATTTTAAGGTTTTTGTTCCAAAGGAATGTTTATATTAAATTGAGTAATACAGTATATTTTTTTAATTATGGGTATAGACATTAGTTATTTGCTATTTCTATTACTATTCAGGAAAAAGGAATACAGACAGCAATACCTTTAACAAGTTGGTCACTAAGTTCAAAACTTCTTCCTTCATTGGTACTACAGGAAAGTTGAACCATTCCAAAAGACTGAGAAATAGTAGCTTTTCTTGAACCAGATCATCATACGTAATCAAATTATGATTTAATTTACATAAAATATTCTTAAGTGCTCTTTCTCTAATTTCAGACAGCTCATGACCTGTTAAAATTTTTAAAAAAGGGAAACATTGCAAAAGAAAGTTACATTCTACCTTTTGTGTGCACACACACACAAACACACATTTTATCAGTCCAAATCAATCCACTGCAGGATGAAGGTCTCTTCACTGAAGATTACAGATCATAATCTATCACACTGGTTCAGTGCAGGCTGCTAGGCAGATGTTTTTTAACTTCTTTATCTAGGGCTGAGAGACAGTGATTGGTCCAAAGTCACCCAATGAACTTCTGTGGCTGCAGATGGACTAGAATCTAGGTCTCCCCACTCCAAGTCCAGCAACCTAACTACCATGCCATACTGACCCTTGTATGTGTGATACCACACACACAACTGCATATTCAGTAAGAAGTATTGCTTTGCATACAATTATCTGGTGAATTTATATTGTTGAACTACCACACTGAAAATTTAGGGTATTTTCTTAGGTAGGACAAGGCATGTGACTTGTTCATCATCTTCCAGCCATGATCTCCTATAATCTATTCTCTACGCATTTTTTTTCTTCTTTTATTATCAGGAATAATATATTTTCTTGTTAAAAACTGCCATTATCTAGAGCAGAGTACAGGGAGATTGCTCTGGAGCTGAGGCTATCTTTAGCATTTTTTTTTCTTTCCTCACTGCTTTAAAACTAGAAGAATTATACCAATCTAAGAACCTCCAGTGGAAGAACAACTGAATATGGGCTATAAATACCTCTCCAAGAAAGGGGGTTGACTGTCAAATCCTACTCTGGGCAAGCAATTTCCCCATAAAGTTTCCAAAACATCTCCCCAGGCACCCCCATTTCCATAGGATTAGCGGTTTGCGAAAGATTCTGCGTGCAGCTTATTCTGGGAATAAAACAGTCCTGGGCAGATGAAAACGGAATATGTTCTAGGCAGAGGTATACTAGTCTGGGGAAAATGGGACAAAGGGAACCTTATTGGAGACACTGGCATAGAGTGGGGCAGCAGCTAAAGGAAAAAAAGGAAATGGAAGACTCAAGAAGCTGGAAGAGAATGAGGCAGGATTTGAAAGTCCTGACAATGGAAGAAGGAAAAAAATGCTTAGAGAATCCCACAGGCTTTCAATCCTTGCAGTACCTTTACTTAAAAAGCTACAACAGATACCTTGTTAAAACTCTCTTGCCTTTTCCATTACCAATGGAATTTAGAAATGTGATCTTGAATGATCCTGTCTCTTCTGAATCTAGACCATACAGTATATCTGGCAATTCTCATTTCATGTATTGTTGGTGTCTCACCTGCAAAATCTTAGTACAGTGGTACCTCGGGTCACGAACGCTTCTGTTCATGACCAGTTCGGGTCATGAATTCTGGGAGTTGAAGTCCACTCATCTTAAAATGGCCAAGTTTGGACAACACTGCCTTAGAGTCAAATTGAAATCATTTTTTCCGTTTTAAGCACTCCCTTTGACACCCTCTTGCTAATAATGATAGCTAATCTATTTTTATGAGTTTCTTGTCTGCAATAGAAATGATGTTCCTCTGATACAAAAGTACCAGAATGTCAATGTTCAATCTTGACATTTTTACTCTGATAACATCCAGATTGCCTTGGCTCGTGGTTCTGACATTCCACATGCCAACGGTACACATATTATTTGCAGTGCTGCGCTTTTATTTTGTCTCTGGGCAGATGAACAGCTGGATATCCTTTTGGCTTTACCCCGGCCCTATCATCACCACTACTGCTACTTAGACTGGTCCCCTGCTCTGCTGCTAGTACTAATTAAGCTCTTTATACTCTTGCCAGCAATCTTATATTGTTGCAAAATATGTGTTTTAAATTCTTCCTCTGTTATGTTCAGCTGTCTAGTATTATCATCCAGCTGTTATACCACTAAGTATGATGGTAAGTACAGTTCACTTTACCAGATGCATAAATGTGAGCTGCAGCTCATGAAACCTTTGCCTTTTAATAAAACGTAGCAGTTGGAAAAGGTGCTGCCAGACTCCTTCTGAGTTTTTGCTGCCATATAAGTTTTTGCCAGCTCTCCTCCTACAACATATAGAGCTTACGACAAGTTTCTCTGCTAATCGTCTTGAGTAACTTTTCAGTTGGTTCTTGAATTCTGTTTCTTCCAGCAAGATCATCAATGATTAGATGTTAATTGTGTTAGAGTCTACTATTTATTTGCATTTATCTTTCTGACATAATAACCTTGATTATTGTTTTTGCAATTGCAATTTTGCCATTTTCTGATAGTTTGAATATCCCTTTTAGTTTCCAACCTCATCTTCGTTCATTACATTCTAGCCAATTTTGAGCAGTCCTAATGCAACAGTGTTAACATTTAAACCCTTTAAATTCCCCATATCATTGGCATTCCTTTTGTATATATGATCGTGAAGAACATTTAGCTATTTTACGTGGTCGCTAAGAGTTGACACCGACGTGATGGCATATAGTCATCAATCAATCTGTATAAATATATATATGCGACTTTGAGATGGGATCGTACTGAGAATCTACCAAACACAAAAACGAGAGAGGCGACATAGGAGCAGAATATGCTACTCTTCCTGCATGAAGTCGAGAGATTCTCACTGGGGTTTGCAAACCCTGATAAAACTGGATAGGAAGCTTGTGCGCAGCTAAAAAGTGATTCAGGGCTACTTTTTCTCACTCAAAAAGCAAAGCTTTTTGGATCAACTTTTATGGGTCAAAAAGTAAAAACGGTCAGAGGATAGGCGCTCACTCGCTCCCCGTTGCACACCGCGCGGGCGAATCAGGCACTTACGAAGTTTCCGGATGAGCGGCGTCAGCTCGATCGGGGGAGACCCCTCAGCGGCATAACCCCCATCCATCGCGGCCGCCTTCCCAGAGCGGCCCAGATTCAACCGCCGCGCCGCAGCGAACGCGAATGCGCTAGGAAAAAGCGGGAGACTATTCCTCAAGAGGCTGCTGGGAAGTGTAGTTCCACCTCTAGCTCCGCCCATCCGTTGTGTATAGTCGCAGACAAGGCTCTCTTAACCCGGGTAGTTTTCAGTGGTCGGTAATTCTCGCGAGTTTTGACTTGAGTGTTCTAGTTGCCTAGAGAACAGCCTTTTCTTCTCTCCTCCGAGCGTTGGGGGAGCGTTCTGGAACCGCTGCCGTTCCCGCGTCGGCTTTTTAACGACGAGATTTAGCTGCTGTGATCAAATGAATCCGCCTGTCTTTCAGCCCAGGTCTTCTCCACAGCGAAAGCTCTGCCAAAATTGTTTCGGTCACCGGGGTAACCCCTAGGCAAGCCTGTGCAGCAGCCTTTCTTAACCCGATCCCCAACGTAACAGTTGGGACCAGAAGTCTATAGAATTCCATTTCGTGAAGCTGTCTGAAATTTCTGTTGTCCAGACTGGCTGGGAATTCTGGGAGTTGTAATTGGGGAAATCTACTGTAGAACAATGCACCGTAAAGCTTAGTTCAACGCGGGTGAAACCTCATGTTATTTCCACCAGAACCATTTCTGGGAGTAGCGTTTGTTCTGGCAGTGTAGTGCTTCCAGTGGTGTGTTTTGTGCATGACTAGGACTTTTCAAACTCTTCTGAAGTGTGTGCTGGAATCAAATATACCCCTGGAATAATTTTGATAAGAGCACTTCTACGTGTGTATGTGTGCCTGCACGTGTGTGTGTGTGTAAAATTCAGGACATTTAACTTGCTAACACAGGTATGCCCACTTTTGTTTTTTGCTCACTTTCCTCCCGTTGGCATCACCACAGCATATTTTACTCTTGGTTGTGTTTACTCACTGAACCACAAGCTAAGCAACCACATTTCTAGGCTAGTATATTATGCAAATCCAGCTCATGGGGTAAGTTTATTATTAACTGTAATTATTTACTTCTCACCTATCCAAATAATCTTCCAAAGTGATTTAACTATATAAACAGTTGTAAATAAAAATCTAACAACAACAACAAAAACCTTCTAGGATCCTTTAATTCCACAGAAGTGTTAGAATTAAAGGCCCACTGAGGGAAGGGGTCAGCTGAACAGTCTTTGGTGATGACCTTTTCCTGCCTTCCTCCCTCTGAATGAGTGTGCCATATAAAACCAGAAAACTGGATTAACAGTAACTGGTGTGTCATGCAAAAGCTAACTAGAAAATTAAACATCAGTCTTGTAAGAAGAGACTAAGGGAACTGAAGATGTTTAATACTGAGAAATATGGCTGAAAGGAGAAACAATAGCTGTCTTTTCTGTGATATCTCTTCAGAAGTATCTCACAATACAGCACATGGCATAATGGTTTTAAGTTACAGAAAACATTGGATTGAATGTCACAGCAGCTTTCCAACAGAGCAATTTAATAGTAGAACGAACTACAAACATCAGGAGGACACGGGATTAGAGATGACTACCTTAGCAGAATTCATGGATAACAAGTTTTTTTTTCCTTTGCATAATACAAAGTTTAGAAAATGGGAAATAAATTATTTATTTGGACTTCAGCTGTTCATTTTAATGGTACTGAAGGCACGGCAGACTTGAAATCTGGATCTTCCTAGAAGTGCCTTTTTTAAATTCACAGGAAGTTGGTTATGAACTGAAACAACAATATGGGCTGGTATATCATATGCAATAGTATTTCCAACATTTTAATAATTTCATAAATAAACTTTCTAAAGAGAGAAAAGGGAAAAAAGGCCTATTTTATTGGCTGACTTCTGACTCATGTAGGCACAAGCATTTTTTTTCTAAACATAACACTAGGAATTCTGACACAAGTGATGAATAGCTTTTAAGCTTTGTGTTGTTTATACTAGAGAATGAGTACGAGAGAGGCATTTTAATGAGAGCTTTTGGTCAATACAAGTTTTAACTCTCATAATTTCCAACTTCCATGGTTGGAATTATGGGAGTTATAATCCAACACATCTAGTGGGTACCAAGCTTGCTGGCACTTCTTTAAATGTTTTCTTTTCTAGAAACTGCCAGGATCCCAAGCACTATTTATCTAGTTTTTAATATTCAAGATGCTGGATTATAAAATGTTTATTTGAACAATAAACTGCCCTTTACCAGCCACACCTCAAATGAATTTTGAAAAGGGGTTTCAAAATCAGTTTACTGTGTAGTGGGTGGCAGTTTCTAGTTTAACAATACAAGTACACCATTAGAATGACTCTTTGCATTGTGCCAAAGTAAATAACATTTTAGAAGCCACAGTAAAATTTTTGAATAAAAGTAAAAACACTTATTATAATAAAATCATTTCATATCTCTAAATAATCACTGAATTTAGGATTGCTATTTAAAATAAATCATGTGATGATATTTTTGCTACATTCTGTCTAGCCATTCATGTACCCAGAAAAACTGAGTTCATTGCAAAGCAATACTTATAGATGTCGAGCAGTGTTTTCTTCTGCTCTCCCTTTTCCAACTTTGGGGAAGGGTAGAGGGTATGTATGGGAAGGGAAAACCTGCCTGCAGACGAGCCATAAGTACAGAGTAAACATCCACACTCTGTAGTCCTGTGCTTACTGTAAAGTAACTTTCAATGAATACATGTTTAAGATTATACTCTTCACTTTGTATGACATTGGTAACCTGTAGTTCTACATCTTGCACGTATACTATCCATAAAAATCCATTGTGAAATATAACTTTTAGATGGTAGTGACTGAATATTACATAATATGAAACATTTTCCCTGAAGTCCTTTCCTAAATACTGAGTTAGTGCTGTCTAGCTATCTCTAAATCAGCATCAAACAATACCAGCATAAAATTTGCTTTTGCTATCCTTGTCCTGTCTCCATTACATCTGTCTCATCTGAATATCGTCTTGCTTTGTGAGTATGTCAGGCATTATAGGCAAGGTGAATAAAGTTTTCCCTGCTGGCTGGTGATATGCTGAACGGAAACAGCAATAAAGCCAGAAGAGAAAGCGAATTGTGGTTCTAGAGCACAGAGACTTTTGGACTCTGCCTGGGTGTATCTAGGCCAGGCATGCATAACTTGTCAAGAGGAAGGGGCCACACTGATAAATTAAAAATCCACGTGAGCCACAGAGAAATACTTGGAGTGGAATCAGCTGTTCCACAGCTAGTGGAGTGGCAGAAGTGCTGGAGATGCTAAGCAGCATGTCTTTCAGGGCAACAGTAGTGGGTGATGGCGACTATAAATGTACTTCTTTTTAAAAAATGTAGGTGGGCCGTGAGCCATATATTGCACAGACCTGCTCTAGGTTGATTTGTCTGTCTCTTCTCCTGTACCCCTTTGGGCTGTGAGAATTACCTTGAGGAACAGGAGGAAGAGCCACAACCAACTGTCAGATAAGAGAAATCTGAGTCCAAAGCAGAAATGTAATTTGAGAACATGTCTTAAACTTGACCCTCCCTAGTTCTCTTTAGTATAAATGCGGGGGGCAGGGGAGGCCCATTCAGACTTGCAAGATTCTTACTGAAATCCTATAATAAAAGTAGTTGTAATATTCACAACATTGGTTTCCAATGTTGGTCTACTCAAAGGGCTGACATCTTTTTGGGCATCTCTCAAGTTAAAACAATGGGAAATAAACATATGGGAAGGCCTTAGGGCATTAAAAAACGAAGGAGGAAGACCTTTCCGTAATTCCGTAAATTCAAGGATCTGTAGAGAGAAAGATAACTGAAACTGACAAGCTATTTATTTATTTATTGCTACGATTTCTATGCTGCTTCATTCCAGACTGGCAGAGAGCAGCTTACAAGAGATAATGCATTAAAACAATAGAAAAATAACATGAAATGAAAACAATACCACAATAAAGATGCCACCCACTAGGGCAAGCACAAACTAACATCCCTCAAAGGCCAGCCCTGTGAAAACCCAGAAAGGAAGTAGGGTCTAGATATCTGAGGGCAAGCTGTTCTGCAAAAGAGAGGAGTCGAGAAAAGAGATTGAAACTGATTAATATAATGAAACTGGCAACCAAACAAATGCTCCTTCAACATTTCTCATTATTTTCTACATTGGCTGCTGCATCCAAACACAAAAATACCCAGTGATATCATTTTGAAATCTACTGAAGTGGAGATGCACAAATATGCCTGTCTTCTTCCCTGAATTTATATTGGTACATTTAATGATGACTTTAAGCTGTCTTACTCATGGACTGGGATGAAATAAAGGCAATGTATACAAATAAAGAGGATGATTGAGACTGTTAGGATATGACTAAGCAGTAAGACAAGGCCTCAATCAACAACAGCTAAACTCCTGTACAACCTGTCATAGGGCACATGTCCCAGTAGATATAAGTTTTGTAAATTGCCCTGAAAGTGTAACTTTGTAGTTACATATGAATTAAGATTATTGTTTTGCTAAAGGCACTATAAACAGATGAGACTGAATGTTCTGTTTTTGGAGCAATGCTGTTTCTTATCAGCTGCAAGTCAGATGATGATTCAGCAGATCCAGGACATAAAGCCAGATCCAACAGAGAGCCATGAGGCAACTGAGGTCTTGTGATTTCTTTCCTAATTGCCTTGAACAGTTGGGTTTGATTGTCTTTTTATCATCTGCAAGTTATGAATGGCCATGAAATGTACTATATAGTAAATGTAAATTATGTTTCAGACAGTTCTTACGGTAAAATGATAAATGTCTGCTGCCTAAATTATTTGTTTTCAGTATGTGTTTTATTTATACTGTTAACATGGCACAGTTTCAGCATTAGGTAAAAAGTGGTTTGAGGCACTTCGGGTACATTTTTATAGACAAATAAGGATTTAAGTTGAGTGCTGTAGCCCTGCTTTTTTTCTGGATTCATCAGTCATTATTATATTTATTTTATGTCAATAAAAATAAAATAATAAAAAAAATAGTGATCAGTTTTGTTGTCAATAATCTGAATTCTATAGGAATAGCACTGTTTACTGGTTAGGTCTTCATTCAGAAAGCAATCTTAATTAGGCTGGAACACGCTTGCTTGCTTCGTTGCTTGCTTATGTATGTATGTATGTATGTATGTATGAAGCTTCTATGCTAACTTTATGATACCATGGCTGCAAATCTATGAGTGATCACTAGCAGTTGGTAAAAAGATACAAATAACTCTTAGTTTCCATCTAGTTGGATGTCTAAGGTTTTGCAACCCAGATTTCTTTTATTCTATGCTATCTTTCAAACTACTGTTTTTGCAGATATACTAATTTTAAAAATAACAGTGGTATTTAAAATATTAAGGGTGGCATTCAGCATATGCCAGTGGATTTATACTACTGTAATACAACAGGACATCCGCCTATGTAAGTAATTTTGAAAGCACATAGGAGAGTGCAGTTAGGAAAAAGATTTTCCCTTCTGTTCCATGAATGAAAACTGTTTCCATGAAAAGAGGTATGCGATGTCCATTAACAAAATCTGTTACAACAGTCTAGTCTGGATATATCCAGGGAAGAAGGGACAATAGGCTGAGAGCTTGGAACATATCAGTAAATGTTAAATAAGGGGTGTATTTGGAGCAGCCCAAATTTAACACTTTACAATACACAGAGACTGGTTCACACAACACACTATCATCTGGTTTGTTTGGTTTATACTGTTGTGCAAATCTAGATAGTGTGGTTACTGAAACCATGGTTTGTGGTTTAGTGGCTTGTATAAATGCAGTTAAGTGCAGTATATTTCAGACCACATTTTAAACAAACCATGACTGAGCATGATGAGAGATACCAGTTATACAGTTTATTCCCCCCTGAATATAGAAATGTATTTGATGCATTTATAGTCTTACTGGCTAAAGTATGAATCAGTGTAAGCAGAATTGTTTGCTGCAGGTGGATAAGGCTTCCTCTGCACTATTGTGAATTTTGCATTCAAGAATCAAGAACTAAATCTTCAAAGTTCAGTTGCGGTACATTTCAACATAACACATGCACAAAAGTATGGTAATATGATATGTTTTACTATATAGTACTATTGGTGAATTATGTTACTTTGCTCACATTTAACACTCTTTGCTTTAGATTTTTATTTACATTGTTACTGTTGAAACAACAATCATCTGAGAGTGCTGAAATAGCATTACTGCAAAATCATTTGCATGACTAACAAAGAAGAGTAGTGAATACTCACAAATGGCATTGTTCGTTAATTTGTAATGTGGCAGTAACATATAATGGAATCTGACCTCTAAGGGTAAAAGGAATTGTCCATATGCCATTCCCAGAACCAGAAACAAAAGATCTACACATAAACTCAAACTGCTGTTAAATGGTTATTCTAAAAGAACAGCTTGTACTTCATTTCTTTGTTTATTTGATAAATCTTTTTTTCAAAACTCAATTTCAGTGTAGCAGCATTGCTTGCTGAAACAGAAAAATAGTTGCTGCTATTTCTCCAAACTGAAATTGAAGCAGAAGGAAAGTAGCCAATGAGACTTCCTGCCCTTGTAAGATAAATCTACATTACAAAATAGATACACGTTTTTTAGCTCAAGGATAAAACTAAGCAATTTCTATTTCACCAAAAGACAGCCATTTGATAAATCTGAATATGTCTTCTACTGTGAAAGATTTAAATTGTAATGATACAACATTGTTCTATTGAAGGATTAGCTGCATTAAACAAGAGTTTCTGTATATTGTGTGTTTCTATTGCATTTGTAGGATGCTTCTGTTTTAGTATATCATTGTCTTTGCCAGCTGATCAGTGTATGAAATGGAGGTAACCATCTGCTCTGAATTTCATAGTCTTAAGATGTGACAATCATCAAGTTTCATGGGTAGCATTGTTTTTATGGAAAAGTAATATATTCCTATCCTTATACAGCATTTGCTTAAATTGGAATGGTTCAGATCTAATTGTGTTTTTCTACATAATACAAACATATGGTGTTTAAGTCCAAAATTTCAGAAGTCAAGATGTTTTAACATACTATAATGTTTTTCTATTGTTTTTATTACAGTATATTACTACTACACTATGGGATGAATCAGAATTACAATAATCTAATGTGGCATGATATAGCAAATATTCACATAAAAACAACACTTAGATGAGACTTATGTGGTATGAATCCCTGCATCCTGGTATTAAATAAGTGTTGTATTTATCTTGCTTTTGCATATACAAAATACATCTGCATATAAATCACCATAATAAATTTGCCTCCGTTAATTTTACTATACTCCTCCAGAAATTTTGAACAAAGACATAAACTCTGCATTCAGACAAAAGGAATTATCTATGGGCAACTAATTGGATTAGGATTATTTAATTCTTGTTATACTTAGTCCCACTGTGGATATGTGATTCAGTAGTGAAAAAGGGGCTGGTGCCATCCAAGTGTTAGTATTAGGTTATTAATTCCTCAGTTCTGGAGTTGCATTATAAACTGAACAGGTGGAAGTACCTGATCAATAATATACCTTTAAAGTTCTGCATGGCATGGGGCCAGGTTACTTGAGGATGACTTTTTCCCAATTACATCTACCCATCTCATCAGGTCCAGCAGGAGGGGTACGTTATGGGTTCCATCTGCTAAAGAGTTCCACCTGGGAACCTAGGAGACAGACCTTTTCTGCTGTGGAACCTGGAGCCGCTGGAGCATATTTCCTCCAAGGTGAGGTTAGTCCCATCCCAACAGCTTTCCTAAAAGCCCTTAAAATGTGTTTTTTCCAGAAACCTTGGGGATCCCATAGAAAAAGGGAGCCTGCAAGTTGGTTGTGTTTAGAATGTTGTCCATTTTCTCACAATGTTGGTTTTTTATTTATCTTTAATTGTTTTAAATTATTGTTTATATTTGTTTTTAACTGTTTGTTTTCTTGTACGCTGCCCAAAATCACATTTGTGAGATGGACGGCTATATAAATTTGATAAATACATACATACATGCATACCCAGTGAGTCATCACTACAGGATATTGTTTGGTTAGCATCCTTTTATTTTTAACATCTTTATTTAAAATGTTCTGGAGATGTAAGGTGTCTTGCTGGTTCCATGGCAGCCCTTTCATTAGCCCTATTTTTAATGCAAAATAAAAAGTTGTTACAGGGAACAAAATTATACAGGAATGGACCTAGGAGACAGACCTTTTCTGCTGTGGAACCTGGAGCCGCTGGAGCATATTTCCTCCAAGATGAGGTTAGTCCCATCCCAACAGCTTTCCTAAAAGCCCTTAAAATGTGTTTTTTCCAGAAACCTTGGGGATCCCATAGAAAAAGGGAGCCTGCAAGTTGGTTGTCTTTAGAATGTTGTCCATTTTCTCACAATGTTGGTTTTTTATTTATCCTAACATTATGAGGTATAATGTTTAAAACACTCCTCATAAAACCATAGTATACATAAGTACACCCCACCAATATTCTGAAAAACAACACTCATTCACTCATACTTGTTGATGTTTGCATTGTAATTATCATGTATTAAAATTCTGAATCAGAAATATTGAGAAAACCTTGGAAACAACAATAAATTTCTCTCTGGGAACACAGACATGGACTTATGAACTTAATAAATATGCAAGAAGGAAGCTCAGATAAGTTGTTTTTATTGCAGATATCACACACACACACACACACACATACATACATACAGGATTTAAACCCTGCATCTCTTCTTCCCTTACATGGTAACAGACTTTTGGTGCCTGTTTCTCAGCTTTGGATTTTGAGGGCACTTTTATAGTGTTCTAATAATAGTCTTGTCTGATTTCAGGCTCTTCCAGCCTTGCCGGCTTCATCTTTCACAAAAATGGGAAGGGACAGACAAAAGAAAAACATTGTAAGATCACGATGATGTCATATGGACTCCATCCTTTTCCATAAAACTGCATAAGCCATTATGATAGGTCATTAAATCTCTCATCTGGAAGCATTCTAGGTAAAGAGCACCACACTTTTTGATGTTTCCTTTATGCTAATCCATGCATGACTCTTCTAGTTATCTTTTGTATTCTTGCCTGAAACACAAAGTTACATGTGGTTGAAATGGATTCATGATATGACAACTTTTACAATCTATGCTATTCAAAGTAATATCACAACAGTGATAGCTAAAATCAGTGAAATTACTATCTCAATTATATTCTTATTCCTGACATAATAAATCATTGAGTCATGAAATGAAACAGTATGAGAAGATTTGAAATTACTTCACAATTCATCAGAATTTAAAGGTAGAACTTAAAGACATATGGCAGCAAAAGGTGAAATCTGCACAAATGGGACTTTCTTTTTCATCATCAGGAAGAATTCCATATGTCTTCATTCCATGGGAATCTGAACACTGAAGAATATGGAAATCTTGACCATACCGCTCTAAATATACTTCTAAACCCTTCTCTGTACATGAATGCCACTGATAGAAGTTTAAATGCATGTTCTGAAAACAAATGTTCATGAACATGTCTGAAGATATTAGTAAACAAATCTTGCAGCACTGATATATTTTTTTACCCATTCTACCTTTGTAAATATTTTTTGTACTTTGGTTCATTATTTTTTCTTTTCTATAGCAATTTTTATTTAGAATATTCATTTTAGCTTTGAACTTTCTTTCAAGATCTGAATGCTACCTATTGTAAATAGCAAGATATGGTAATGTCAAACTGAGAATGTCTAGCTATTTCAGTTTTTCTAATGTAAGATTGCCAATTAATGTCCAGTGCATGGCTGTCTATGAAGACTTCTTCAATAAATTAGATTCACATTGACAATTGATGTTTTAATAATAAGATTCACTAGGATGATGCTTCTTTCTATATTTCATGCTCACTAGAAACTTGATCCAATTAAAATGTATTTCTTTAACAACGTCTAAACAACCTTAGAAATCAAAATGGATTAAGATTAGGGTGAAAGTTAGTGTCAAATATGTTCCCTTACATATTAAATGCAATTTAAAATTATATTAACACATTAAATTTTGATAGTTGGGTGATTGTGCAAATGTGATGCTTTATTAACTTAGTTGGTCCAAATGAAGAATGTTGCCTATGAATTTATTTGCTTCACCTAGCAATTTCCACAAGTATGCATGATTGTATCTTACATGTTTTCAGACAAATTCCATTCACATGCTGATGCAAATTTACAATAAATTAATTTCAGCTAATTTCCAGTCTAAATGCTATCAAAAACAAAACAAAACAAAACCCAAACAGCTGGATAATGCAGATGGAGAAATAAAGTAATGGCATCTGGCATAATAATGAAGGAAGGCTGCACATTGGTTCCTTAGCCACTGTTCAATTAAGTGAAAATAGAGGTTAAGGGTCATCTTAAATGAGTTTTAAAAAGGGGATTGCCAATAGTCTACAGTATTTAAAAATCATATAGGTACTCACAAATTTATTTATTTTACTTTATTTATATATTGTCACACTCCATATGGAATCTTGAAACCATTCCATATAAAAATGTTAAATCCTACCAATATTTTGCCTCATATCTTTTCAAAACTTTCACAAGCTATTCCATTTCTTTTGAATAGATTATACAAATGCAAACTGTGAAAGACCTGGTTTTTCTCCCAGGCCTTGGTGGTTGGGCCATTTAGTTGATTTGTTCATTTTTGCTGTTTGGTTCTTTAGGTTTTGCCTAAATGAATAAATGAATGAATGCTGTAATAAGACCCCAAAGTAGGCTTAAGCTTAAAAAAATAATTTAACACAAGCACATCTTTGGACCAGGAGTAGCATGGATGTAAAAGAAACAGCTTTGCAAATAAAGTCTGTAACAAACTCTTCAAACAGCAAGTACTTCCTCCATCCTTAATTCCCAAAATCAATCAATCAATCTCTCTCTCTCTCTCTCTCTCTCACACACACACACACACACATATGGAAGCCAGTGTGGTGTAGTAATTAAGGTGCCGGACTAGGAGCGGGTAGATCCAGGTTCTAGTCTTTGCTTACACACTAAAGCCTGTTGTGTGACTTTGGGCCAGCCACTTTCTCTCACCTTAAAATGGAAAGTCTACATCTACTTACCAACCCACACTGGACCAGCATATCCATAACTTTTAATGAGGAGGCCTTTATCCTGCAGTGGATTGATTTGAGCTGATAATAACAAAATGTATATGAAATATTATATACAGGTAGTCCCTGGGTTAAGAACACCCAGATTAAGGATGACCCATAGTTAAGAATGGAGCCTACTGTAGGAAAATTTGAGTTAAATACACAATGATTTAAGTTAAATACACAACTGTTCAAGTTAATTACATAATATACAGTATTATATAATAATACTGTTCTGGCTTACATACAAATTTGGCTTAAGGACAGATCTTGGGAATGGAACTCATTCTTAAACTAGGGACTACCTGTACAGTAAAGCTATAGCTTCAGTTTTATCTGTCTGGGAGGCACTACTTTGGGGTAAACAGATGATCATCAAACATAATTAAATGTAGTTATTGTTCCTGCCTCCCCGATTTCTTTTTCCTCATACACCTATGTTTTGGAATATGGTCCCCTGGAACCCCACTGAAAGGCCAGATGCGGCCCTTGCCCAGAAGAAAATGCATTAACTATGCAACATAATAATATCTTAATTAGTCCAATATAAAAAGTCAAGTCAAATGACTAAAACTTTATAAAAGAAAAATGCAAGAATCTTAAATATAGTGGTACCTCGGGTTACGAACTTAATTCGTTCCGTGACTCTGGTCGCAGCCCGAATTGGTCGCAACCCAAAGCAAATTTCGCCATAAGGTTCAATGTAATTACCGTTAATCCGTTCCGGCGTGGAGGACAGGGAGGCGGCTATTGTCAGGGGCGGAAAATGGCCACGGATGTGTCAGGGGCGGAAAAATGGCCGCGGACCGTGTCACGGGAGGGAAAATGGCTGCATATCCTGTTCGTACCCTGAGGCGGAGTTCGCAAACCGAGGCAAAATTTTGCGGCTGGAGCTGGTCGTAACCCGAAAAGTTTGTTAACAGAAGCGTTCATAACCCGAGGTTCCACTGTACCTTCAAATTGTGTTCTTGCATATATCAACCTCTGCCTGAAAATGCTGAAGATACTTTCTGCATCTTGTCTTACATTCATTCGGCATTCTACTTCACAAGATTCCAAATCTCATCCAGTGTCTCCCTCTCTCTTTTGCTGTTAGTCTTAAGATTGATATCTGCTTAAATGTAATTTTGAGTGATCAGGTCTCCTTCAGTTATATATTACTATTTTAATTAATTCAAACCAAAATCCACATCACATTTAAAACACTCCATTTTTAAATGGAAGCTCCAGCAATCTCTACTTGTATTTTTCTTTTACATTTTTGTAATACTTTTTCTGTAATACCCATGTCTGCAAGATGGTATTCCTGAGCTAGGAATAGCTATACTTTCTTTAAACTAATGCACTGCATTCTAGTAAAAAATACAAAAGTCAAGGGGGAATTTTTCCTTATAAAAATCTAATCATTATCATGTACTAAGGCTGTGATCCTATACATTCTTACTTAGAAAAAAGCCTATTTGAACTCAGTGAGGCTTACTTCTGGACAGATTATGTACAAAACTGCCAATTTAGGAATTCAAGAATAATTTATGCTTTTGGGAAGGGGAATATAGAAAAAAATCAAAGAGGGCTTAAGATAATCTCTCAATTATGGATAGATACAGAGAAACAACTATTTATGGATTATAGATATTTGACAGAAATGGAAAAAGTGCTATTTCCAACTCCTTTCAAAATACCATTTCACTATTTGATTAATAAAATTATGCTATTTTGGATTTAGAAATTACATTTGAAATCATAGTCCTACTTTATGCTTAATGTAAGAATTGTACAACTACAAGCATTGTCACCGAAGACTAACTATGATTGAAATGCCTCCAGCAAAGGTTAGCTTACTGTCTGCATACACAGAATTGGAAGAAGCCATTCAGGCTGATTCCAAACTCCTATCTGGACTCCAGTTTAAAGCCTCTTTGATGCACAACTGTCCATTGATCACATCCAGTCAAGAGGAGCCCATCACCTCACTCAGTAATAGATTCCATTATCAGATTTCTTTTAGCAACAGCAAATTCCCTGTTACTCGGTTGGCAATTGTCTTTCTGTAAAATAAATCCATTATAATATACCTGTCTGTATGACAACCCTTCAGGTGAAGAATACTTTCATACGTCCCCTCAATCAGCTTTTCTCAAACTACACATACCAAGTTTTCTCAATCTCTTGGTACAGGATTTAGTTTCTAGTCCCCTACCTTTCTTATATGTTTGTAGCCAACTTCATTTTATATTTTCAGTCAATTGCACTTCTTCACCTACATTATTAAAATGTTGAAGAACACAAATCCTGTGGATTTCTACTTATCTTATCCCAGTTTGATGAGCATTATTTGAATACAAATGTTGATGAACATCTTGAGTAATTTGCAAGCCAACTGCAGATATACTCAACAGACAAGCCATCCAGATACTTTGTCAAATGTTGTACTGAAATCAAGCTATACTGATTAGATCCGCAGTATTCCAAGAATCCACTAAGGAAGTTAACCAATCAAAAAATGAAGTAAGTTTAATTTGACAAATTGTGGGGGACAAATAATATTCTATCCTTACATACGTGATTCTGAAGTGCATTTTAGACAGAGCAGGCAAACTGAAGCTGCCTGATGATCCTGGAAGCAAAGAAATCAGATAATAAAAACCAGGTTGTTGTCTTTTTCATGGTGTGAAGTGAGTCAATATATGAGTACAATAAAGGACACTGATTCTGTTAGAAGGTGCTAAGTTCAGTAGAAAGGGCAGGTTTAGAATCTCCTTAGAAGAGCAGAATGTAGAGGTGCCAGGTCAGCCCATAGTAAGGTCACCCCATGTTGTTATCATGCCACATTCTTGCAGTAAAGGTCATGTTATACTGCAGGAATCCTGCAGTAAAGGTCGTGTTATACACTGCTTATGTAATCTTATGTATCATTTTCAGAGGGTATATAAACTGTAGCCTTGTGGGCTTTGGGATTCTTCTGCATTCCTTTGGCAGGAGCCCAGTATTCACTGTAGTTGTGTATGCCAATAAAAAACACTTTGTTGCATCTATCTCCAAATGCTTTGTTTTTCCCACAACAAAATACATACTGACTACTGGTTATCATTGTATTGTTTTCAAGGTGCCTACACATCAATAATCTTATTATATGTTTTAGATTAAACTTTCTAGGTTTTGATATTGGCCTGATTGGAACTCCCTAGATCATCCTCCACACCACACCACCCTTTGTGAGGATAAGGAATCTTTGTTCTTCAGGCTCCTACAGTACTTTAGGATCCAATCTTCCTTGGAGATTTGAATTTATTCAAGTTCAAGTATTCCTTGACTGAGTTCCCATCAAGCTCAAAACAGAATATCAGTGTTTCAGACCATTCTTCCCAATTGCCTATGGAACATACATCTTCTTAGAATAGATAGCTGAGTATTTCTGTCTATGATCTCTTATGGTTTTGCCATCTTTACTATGCAGTTGATAGACTATTTCTTTCCTCTTCATTTTCATTTAAAAGCATTTTAAATGAAGAAACCCTTTTTATTTGTCCTTAGTATCCTTCACTAATCTTAGTTCACTCTCAACTTTACCTTTTCTCCTGACACCATCTCTATGAATCTGGACTATCTTCGTGTATTCTTCCTTGGGAACATGTACCTCTTTCTACTGCCTGCATCTGTCCCTTTTGATTTTCAGATTATCATTAGGCTTTGTGTAGTCATACTGTATTAACTTCCAATACTGTCTTACATTTCCCCCCTTGATAGGTTTGTTCGTTGTTGTGTTTTTAATATCTCCTTTTTAGAAACTCCCACATATTTGGGTTCCTCATTAGCTTTTCCTGTAATGGAATCTTACTTATAAACGCACAATGTTTATTAAAATCTGGCTTCTTGTATTAAGAACACATTTGATTAAACTCAATTTATCTCCTTTAAATCAAGAAATCCAGCATTACTTGGTCATTTCTTCCCAAAATGTCCACTACTTCCCTTTGAACCCTTAAGTCTTCCCAACTGAGTGGGACAAGCCTTTAGAGAATAAAAACAACAGTAAAATCTATTTTTAAATGCTAAAACCAAAAAAAATCACAGAACTGTAGGAAAAGATAAACTCATGCAAAGACATGGATGAACAAAAAGGCTTCAGAATCAAACCAAAACATTAATTCCACAACTCTGAACATCTGTTAAAATTGTAGCTGATTCAGAAGTAGAAATTACAGGAAAGTGACAACTTTCAGATTTCTAACTGCCACTTTTTGACTATATTTTATGTAAGCATTAGATGGGCACAGAGATTGCAGGAATCAGATTTCTAACCTTATATATAGTCCATAATTTTTCACCCTTTCTTTGGTTGGCCTTTACATCAGCCAGGGTACATCCAAAGTGTCAAAAGGAGAGGTCAATAACAGACAGCCCTGCCAGCTTTGGGGGTTGTTTTTTTTAAGAGTATCCTATAGATAGTCTTTTTCAACCTGGCACTCTCCTAATGCATTGACTGTAACTCCCAGAATTTTTAGCCTGCATTACTAGCCGCCATGTTGACTTGGAATTCTGGGAATTGTAGTCATAATCAACTGGAGAGCATCAGACCGAGAAAGGCTGCCACAGATACCGCTGTAAAGTTAAAGCGTAGTTCATGCTAGCAGCAAATAGGAAGCAACATCATGCAATTCCTTATGCAGCCACTATGTCTAACTAGAAGGTCAGCCAACCCGGACAAGGAAAGAATAGTTAAAAGCTCTTCGTATTCCCTCCCCTCTCAAATCATGTGAAGATATGCATGATGTGTTCCATCAAAAACTAATAGTTTACAAGACATTTGTAATCCTTTCAATTCGCCCATCTTTTAAACGGCCATTTCTTGACTTGCAGGGGAACAACTCGAAAGGCATACTTCATTACTTCCAGAGAGAGTCCCCGAGCATTGGAAAGGGTACCAGACCCACTGAATGTTAAATGTAGGGGATTTAACACGCACATACAGGAACGGAATATGTCTTCTTGGGAAATACATGCCCCTTTACGGTCGGACGAGATCGCAGCCCTTAACTGAGGAAAGAAATCGCAACAGTATATTTTGCCCGCGTTTACGTTGGAGTGAAGAGAAGCTACTCTAAAGCGTGTGGAGCAAAGTGACCGAATAGAGCGAAGGTCTGGGGGCAAGAGGGGAATCGGCGCACCAGAGGGACGGGGGCGCGGGGAACGCGGCCAAGTGTCACGGACGGCGAACAGGCAAAAAGCAAACACGCAGAGGGGAGACGGCCGGCCCTTCAGTCGTGCGGCGGCACGCGCGTGTAAAGCTGTCTCGTACGTGAACTGACGGCGGCGGTAGCGGCCTCGCTATCCCCCTCGCGCCCCTGCGGAGACGGAGGGCGCGGGAGGAGGAGGAGGAGGAGGAAGAGGAGGCGGGGGAAGCTGCAACGCCAGGAGCAGGAGGAGGAGGAGGAGGAGGAAGTAGCGGCGACCGACAAGAAGGGAGCTTGGCGGAGGCGGAGCCGGGGCTTGAGCCCGGCCGGCCTGGACTCAGCTCATTACGGCCGCCGCCACTGGCAGCAAGCAGCAGCAGCAGCAGCGGCGTCGGCTGCCTTCGGTGAGTCCTATTCTGTGCGGTTCCGGTTCTTACGCCTCCTGTCCGAGAGCCGCGCGCCCGAGCGGTACAGAGAGGGAATCCAGGCCTGGATTGCTTTGGGGGGGGTCCAGGCCCTCGTTAAGCAACGCTACGGCCTTCAGCGTGGAAGTCTTCCTGCTTGGCCTGACTCGGCCTCGGTTCGCCCATCCCTGCTCAGCCCCGCTCGCTCCCCTTTTGTTCTGTCTGGGGCTTGCGGCTGCTGAGCCAAGGCCTGGGGAGAGAGAAAAGAAGGAGCTTTGCTGGCGCCTGCAAGGGGATGGGGAGGCGCAGCGTGGTCATCCAGGGAAGGGGGACTGTCCTGCAGTCTTTTCCCGGCTCCGTGTTGTCAGTTGCAGCCTCCACCTTCCCAACAACCCCCCTCAGCCGGGAACAGCGGGGTGGCTGCGCCAGGGCCATAAGGAATTGAATCACCCCTAAGAGCTGCGCTGGGATCAGATTCCCTTTGGAGTTCGGGGGCACCTGGAAAAGTCTGGCTTCTAAACTTCCTCGCCGCGTCCAGCTCGCCTTTTAATGCACTTTTTTTCCCAACACCACCCTGATTTTCCTTCCCCCACCCTCTCAAGTTCCAGACACTCATACGGGCGCTAAAAAAAAAAAAAAAGTTAAGAACTGCGGTGTGGTTTTTGCTGCTTTTATTAGTTTCTAGAACCCCCTTTGAGCTGCAGGGGAGAGAGGCGGGGAGAGGAGAACAGGGAAAAGGCTGAGATTGATGGTGGAAGGATCTGAAGAACTCCTACTGTGTATCTAAAGTATAGCTCCATGCCAGCCTCCTTTCTTCTTTCCCACATCAGAAACAATGAAGTCTAGACAATTAATTTTGTTCTAAGGTAGGCCTCTTACAATCAGAGTCCAGCGATCTCTCTGATGTAAACATTCATTAAGAGCACAACATCTGTCACTCACTTCCATCTTGAAAAAGTGTATCTGACTTGTTAGTTGAGACAGTTGGCTGTAGGACTGGTCCCCAAATAGAATAACATTCAATGTAACTATATCATTTTCTTTGTGTAAACTTCATCGTGTATAAGATGGGTGGAAGGTAACCTAAAAGTTGTATTTCCACTTTTACTGAATTTCTTTCAGCTCATTTGACTTACTTTCTCTTTGTATTAAATTGGAAGCAGTCTATAAAGCATGTCAAGTATCAAAGTTCATATGCTGGTTAATTCTAACAAAGGAGGAAGTCTTCTGGTGAAACTAAGTAGTGTGACGAACATTATGTGTAAAATGGCCTTCGTATATCTAACACCATTAATGTTCAGGACATAGCTTATGTCTTGTTTATCCTCTTGCTTCATTTGTATGTGCACTGTGTGCAGCTAAGTCTGACACCAAGAATGTGCACATTTAAATATGATTAGGGAAGGGGTGTTTGTGGTCTGGATACTATATTGCCATGATTAATCTCCACATTCTAATAATCTGTAAAATAATTTGACTTCCGTTGCTACTGTGTGCATAAAAGTGATACCATAAGAATTTCAGCTAACTTTCAAAAATAGAATAGATATTTTGCTTGCATTCAATATTTAAATAAGTTACTTTTTAAAAACAAAATCATGTCAAGATGTTCAGTACAGTCATCTATTTGTGCCCTGTACAATTCTAGGAAATAGTTCCAGATAACTGCTTTATCAGTTTTTGGTCTTCAATGTTTAATGTAGATTCATTCTTAACCTTAACCTGCTCTTCCTCAACATAGTACGGTAGTGCTTATTCTGAACTTAAATGCCATTTGCAGATATAATAGATAACTGTTTTTTAGATTAAAAAAAAGCCACATTGCATTGTTTACCTAAGCGCTATAGTCCACACTAATTAATACTATAATATTAACTGAAATCAGTGCAGACACAACAACCTGCCTAAGCTTTGAATCTCCCAGAATTCCCAGGCAACAGTGATGCTAATCTAGTTAGCATGGCCACTATAATTTAATTAGTCTGGAGGCACCAAGCCAGGGAAAGCTGTAGTGGAGATTTTTTCCCATTCTGGTTCCATGACATATATAAGGTATCTTTGTAGCCTAGTTATCTTTTTATTATCATGCAGTTCAAAGATGGAAAGACTTGGAATAAAATCTATAATTAAATATGAAATATTTTAAATGAAGATACAGTAAATGAGATGAATTTATGCAGAAATGAAGTTTCTGGCGTTGACCATATCTTATCCTTACTTTATTCTTAAATACTGGATGAGGTGCTCCTATTGGTGGGACATAGAAAACTAATTCATTTAAAAAGTAAACTTTAAAAAAACTTAAAGTAACTTGGGATAAATTCTGTTAGCAATAATGTTGTGGCTTCCTGTGATGTTGCACAAGGTCAGCACAAGTGGCACACCCAAAAGCTATATATGAGCATAAAGAGAGGAAACAGATTTTTCCAGTGACAAAATGTTGTAGTTTCGATTCTCTGCAAAAACTGAATAACAATTGTGTGTTTAATATGTGGTAAATAGTTATCTAAAAGGTGCTAAAATGCACTTGGATTTCTTTTCATAATATGTCTGTTGAGTCACAATATACCATTTAATTCCTGAATAGCAGTTGGATTCTGCTTCCCTTCAGAATTACTTTCTCTCTTCTTTTCTTGCACTTCCTGGACTTACCAAAAACAAACGTTCTATTCTATATATCACTTCCTCACTGCATCATGATTTATATTGACATATGAGTTGCTTTTTCTTTGAATGCATTTAGTTATTTATGCATTTATTATTTATTAAATGCATTTATACTACACCACAGCCCCAAAGGACTTTTATACAGTTAGCTTTCAATTTGTTTTGTTCCTAAATTCCTATTCTGTGTTACATTTCAGTAATTTGATATGCTTTTTAAGTTCTTCTAATTGCTAGTTTAAAGATGCAAAACAACTAGGAGATACTGACAGTCCTAGCATAAATGTAAAAATAAAGGAAGAGGACTGGAATATACTAACCTTTCAGAAAAAGCTAAACTTGAATACTATTTGGTAGTATAGTATTGGTAGTATTCAAGTTTAGTATTTTTTTAAATTAAAGACTAGAATGTTTCATGTAGTAAATTTAGAATTATGGATTAATAATTTTAACCCTCCTTTATTTAAATATGCAGAAAACTCAAGATTCAGCATACGGCCTTCCTGGATTTAAATGGCAAATTATTTGTATACGAATATGTTTTTTAAACTGTACTGTTCTGTACACACTTTCTTCAGAGAAGACTTTATTGACCATAGGTAGAATTGCTTCAGAATTAGGCTTAAAAATACACATATATGCTTAATATTTGTTATATAATGATGTCATAAAAGAATAAGGTAGAACGCATTATTGATGTAGATGTAGAATGAATATAATTTTTCAAACATGAGTGAAATAGCACTTCAAGGAAATTATTTGTCTGGAAAAAATACATAAGAGTATATATTATAGAGCAAAATTTGGTTATTTGTTCAACAAACATTCTAGTTGAAGTAAGTTAAGGTGCAGTCTTCCTTGAGTCAGACTCAACCCTTGGTGACTACATGGACAGGCCTATGCTGTTTTCTTGGCAACAATAAGACAATGGTTTGCCATTGATCTGTTTAACCTTCCAGGTTAAATCTACAGTCCTGATATTTCTTTGTGGTTTTCAATCCAAGAACTAAGCAACTTCAAGACTGTTTATCTTTTTCAAGATCAGCCTTTACCAGATGAAATATGTAATGTTTTGTTTATAGTAACATCAAACAATAAAGTTAGCCTAAAGGAAAAGGCAGCTGGTGTCATGCAAGTGCTTTCTGGTGATGGGTTTGACACATCACATTTTAAACCGTATACTTATGTTGAGTTATGGAAATGCAATAATCATTTGCTATGTTTAACTAAAGCAACTGTGTCATTCATAAAATGCATGCCTCTGACCTTTCAGCGGGTAAATATTTTGATACTTTATTCAAATAATAAAAGGATCACTGTAGTGGAAATATTTCAAGCTAAAAAGTCAGATGATAACAAATATAATTTTTCAGCCATGGAGTCACTGCTCTGCTCACAGTCATTTATGCTCTAGTCACCTCCAGATTGGACTACTGTAATGCACTCTACATGGGGCTGCCTGTGAACAGTATTCAGAAGCTTCAACTGGTACAGAATACAGCAGCTCAGGTAGTTACATGTGCTTCCAGAACAGCACATGTCACATCTCTGCTCCGTAAGTTGCATTGGTTGCCAGTTTGCTTCTGGGTCCAGTTCAAGGTGCTGGTTTTAACTTTTGAAGCCCTTTGTGGCAAGGACCGGGTTATCTGAGGGACTGCCTCTCCCTGATTACATCAGTTCACCCCATTAGATCTGGCAGAGAAGGCATGCTGTGGGTACCATCTACCAGGGATAGCACTGTACATTTGCTGGGTCCCAGGCAATGGGCCTTCTCTGCTATGGTGCCCACCTTATGGAACATTCTCCCCCTCCCCCAAAAAATAGGTTAGCTCTATCCCTCTTGATGTTCTGGAAGTCCTTCAAGACCTGGTTATGTCACCAGGCCTGGGGGTTCCCAGGGAACTGGAGATATGTTCAGATGGCTCCACTACTAAGGTGGATATATTCACTCACTTTGCCTGGGGTTTGTATATTTTGTTTTTAATAATATTGAATCTTTAATACTGATTTTTAAATTTTTATAATAATTGTTTTTTATATATGTGTTGTTTTTATCTGATTGTTGTACACTGCCCAGAGTCACTTTTTGTGAGATGGGCAGCCATATAAATTTGATAGATAGATAGATAGATAGATAGATAGATAGATAGATAGATAGATAGATAGATAGATAGATAGATTTAGGAGGAGGCATAATTTTGAGTTGGATAAGTGCAGGAGGGCCAGTCTAGCAGTATTATGTCCTCCTCCTGATGTGCTTCTGCATAATATGTGATACAAGAACAGAGTTTGATGATTTTTGTTCTTTGTGAAGAACAAAAGGCTTTGGTAAAATTGTGTTAACCTTTAATTCAAAAGCCCTGTTCCTGTGTATTACAGTGAGTGCTAAGATGTTCCAGGGAGGAGGTGTATGTTAAAGAATCTCTTTCTTCTTTGGTAAAAAGGGGTTCATAAATCTTTTAAAATGTGCTGAGCTTACTTGTACTGTATATACATTGTTTGATTATTTGATTGCTTGGATATTCACAGCTTAATGTATAAATGCCAATTGTATGTGAGCTGATAGAAACTTCTATCTGTGCTTCTTGATCTGTGATAGTTCATTAGCCACCAAGATATTTCGGTTACAAAATAATGAACTGTCAGGTAAAAGTTATCCTTGTGCTTTGACTTGTGGAATATAAAGCAATATAAGCATTGCAATTCCTTTGATTCTGCATGTAATAACTACAGAACTTAAGTAATGGAGAAGAAAGTAATGGAGAAATTGAATACCAAAATAATGTTTGCTGTACTTGTGTGTGTATTGTTGATCTATTGGTTTTGACGCTTGAGTTTCTTAAGGAAAAATTCTTTGTAAACTACCATTAATACTTATATGCGTACAATAAGGAATAGGCTGTGTTTACAACAGATTACCATTACTAATGGTAAGAAATATTGGAAACGTAGTTTAGCAACATATGGAAAGCCATTCAAAGTTCCCATGATGTTAAACATACTGCAAGGTCATGTACTCCATTTGCCAAAATAAACTCCTTCCTGATTTATTTAATTATTTATATTTATGAGGCACCTACAATACACATTTTCTAGATGTCTGCCAACATCTACAACGTTATAGTAACCATCTATTAGATGGTAGGATAGTGTATTTAATTAAATAATCAGAGGGGCTGGAATGATAAAAGTGCAAATTACTGGACTTCCTGGAACTATATTTATAACCACAAATATGATTTCTCTAATTGCTTACTGTTCAGTCATTAATTCTCAATATTACAGTTCATTCGAAAGTGGAAACGATTTTATATGTATAGTGACGAAGCCTCCCTTTGCACATGCAGATTGCTTAGCACACATAATTATTTTTAAATAATAGGAATAATTTATACAGATGTTTAAAAATATAATTTCTGTTCAGTTAAGCTTGTCTAGTTTAGTCTAAGCATCCTGATTCCCTCCAGATATTCTGAATCACAATTCTTGTAAATCTTAGCAGCATAGCCAATAGTTAGAAATTCTGGGAGTTGTCCTAAACTTCTGGAGGGTACCAGATTCTTTATTTCTTCTCTGAGTAGTGTGTTTAAGATGATACTCTTAGAAATTAAGGCAACCTGTAAATAATTCTTAAGGGAAAGTGGTTTTCTTTCTTTTTTGAGTAGCCTATCTTTCCATAGGGAGGACTGTGCTCTCAGTCTGGTAGAACCAAAGATGGATACACTTTCCTTCATAAGCCAGTACAAAAACAAGTGACTGGATGAGAAATGAAGAGATCCATCTTCCACAAACTACTCACTAATTAGCATAGATTCAAATCTGTACTAGTATAGTGTCTCCCATCAGTGACTCACTGCATCAGCTGCAATCTCCTACAGCTACTCTACATGGAATAATCTAGGCATTAAATTGTCAGACCTTGGGCAGTATAGTGGCTGTATCTGATTTAGATGGGGTAAGAAGCAAAGCTTGATGCTATAAATTGATTTGCATAGGAATCTTTTTAAATTATATGCATGCATGCAGACACAGGGAAGATATTATTTGCTTTGCTCTCAAATTTGGTTTAGAATTCTGTATTGCATAATTCATTGAACTTATGAGCAATAAGTTCTGGAGAAACTATATTCTAGTGCTTTATAGTTACATGAGTCATATATGACTATTGTGATTAAGTATACTGATCCATGCTTAAATCCTTCTTTGGCACAACTAGCTGGAAATTCATATGTGTACTTTGCTTAGCCTTCCACAATGATCAAATCCCTCTCTTGACATGTTAGAATCTAAAACCATGGCTCATCTTGACTTCTTTTAAGTGTAATAAGTTTGGTATCTTGGTTTGCATGTAGCACTAAACAAACCACAGATGGGATTCTTGTTTTGTGTAACTGTTCCCTGCTGGTAGGTGAAGCTAGACAAGAACTACTGAGCAGCATGCATCGGCCTATTAATTCAAACATGGTAAATCAGTATTTGTTCTTATGTGCAAATTGTCCACAGTCTAGGTACAATGTGTATAGCTGAAAAACAATATAATGAGAATAGATTATGCTGTTTCTTTGGAAATCCCTGTCAACTGAATTGAAGAACCAATTAACACTCAGAAACAGATTTCTGTTCCTTTCTATTTCCTCTCTTTTGCTTCTTTTTCAGTAGCATAGAAAGAATGCTTTTCTTCGAACGAATGCATTTGAAATAAGCCTTTTCCATGGTTTTTAGCCTTTTTTAGATGATGGTCATATTGGCATATTCAGTGTATGTTATGGGTACTGCAAGGGGGCTGCCCACTACAAAATGGCTGCCCTGGAGGATAGGAGTAGTTACCATGCCCCAAAGTATCAGAGTACTCTCTGCCACTCTTTTAGCCTACTCCAGGATGCTTCCTATTATCTCTAGCTTAGCATTCTCCTTTGCTTGGAAGGTGAGCATATTTCAAAGTAAAGCACTGAGCTGCAGGTCTGTCATTTGTACTTTTTCAAGAAAACGTGTGGGGCTCATTAGGGGCCAAGAGACAGTTTTGGCAATAAATAATGCTGAAGGATGGTGCTTGTCCTTTGCAGCATGCTAGCTTCCTATTTTTTTTAAAAAAACATTAAAAGTATGAAAAGGTCAGGTAAAGTAGGGAGCCTAGTACACATATCAAGGAACAGGTGGACAGACATATTTGTGTCTAGAAAAAAATGATGGGAACTTCCTCTTAGTTTTGTCAATATTTCAGGTAGTCAGATTTATTATCAGTTGCATTAAGCAAATGATAGGTTCAAAACTGAGTCCTGTAATTTTCTTTTTAGTGAAGTAACATCTATGATGTAATTAAATAATATAACAATAATAATAATAATAGTAATAATGTATTAAACTTGTATGCTGTCTGACTCTCAGTTATAACTTATAGATGGGTGTCATGCCTTTGAGGTAGGAAGGGCAAAAAACAGTCACGATAGAGATTCCAGGAATGCTCTTTATTGTGATAGGGTAGATAAGGGTAGGTAACAGAACCTTGAAAGCCTGCTCAAGTTTTTCTCAGATTATACTAAACAAAATCAAAGCAGAGATATTTTGAGTTTCTTCCTCACGCTTTCCTCTTTCTTGGGACTGAGTAATCAAAGTTCCCTTTAACACCTTGCTCATTCTTCCCATTCCCAAGCTATATATGAATTAAACATTATTACTGATTGAATCCTTAGTTTTTTATGCTATATGTTTGAAAGTCAGTCTTAAATAATATTTTGAAGCTATTAAAATAGTGTCCAGATCAACTCTGTGGCCATGCCATGTCCTTTACATGCATTCTAAACCACATTGTTCCTTAATAGGATTCTACTCTATTATTTTTTTTAATCAAATACAGTATCTTCTAAAAGAGAAATTTGCTTCTGCCGCAGTGTTTCTTTTCAAGTTTCAACAGATACTGGGACAAAAGTTGGATGTGCTTCCTTCATATAAACTAGGCCTTCAGTGATAACAACATTTTGATTCTTGCTATCAAAATGCTGTATTTTAAAAAAACATAAAGTCGCCTGCTTGTGACCCTTTGTATAGGTAGATTGATTACTCACTTTAAACTAGATGTAGCTTTTGTATCAGAAATTGAAAACTTTTGTGTTTCACGTGTGTTAAATTACTAGGGCCATGAAGCAATCTGTTTTGGAGATAAAGATTTGGAGCATCTAAGTCTGCATCAGCACGTCCTTTAAAATGCTGCATATTTTCCTGGGCTGTCCCTGGAAATGGTGTATGAAATGTTATTTTTCATTAATTATTGAAACCCTTTACTATATTAATAACCATTGAAATGGCAGTGGTTCCCCAATTTTTAAATAGCAATGGAAATTCTAGGTAAAAGTTTATAAATTAAGATTTATTTTAAAATACTTTTTGAAATAAATGTATAAATGAGGACAATCCTGTTTTAGTCATCTTAAGAAAATATTGAAAGTTAATTGAAAGTTATTGAAAGGTTATTTTAGTAAAAAGGTGCCTCTCCCTTTTGAAAACATTATCCTTCTCCTTTTTTCTCATTGAATAAATTGCATATATTATAAACCCAGTTAATGATTGCAAAACATATGTCACACTCAACTCTATAATAGAGTCATAGCAATAATTTGAATCTGATTTTTAGGATTTCATATGAAATCAGTAATTAAAAACACAACAGGCCTTGTAGCTAGTTAGCAAATCAAGTAATACACATGCACATATGCACTTTTCCTCTGTATATAATAATTAGTTTCATAAATTTCAACATATCTGAGTTTTCTGAAGTTAAGAAAAGTTTTGATATGTTTGTTCTATATTTGTAAGCCTTCAGAATGCCCAGCTAATTTGAGGATAAGGCTGTAAGTGACCTAGATAGATAGATAATGTGTAGAAGCAGAAGTAGAATGTGTCTAAACACCATTTTCTTGGGGAAGGTCTTCGTTGGACACTGTAGGAAACAGGATGTTAGTCCTTTAGTCTGATTCTACATGGTTCTTCCTCATTTGCCAACTTCTCTAGAAAACATGCTTTAAAACATGATTTTTGAGAAATTAAAGCAGATGGATATTTTATAGATACGGTAATCTAAATATGGATAAGTCTGGAAAACAGACATTTTATAATTAACAATTATAAAGAATTGGCACCAAGACATTAGGGAAAATATATATTTGAGTACATGGAGTTGTCTTGATGTTGCTTATTTAGCTGTATTTAACTGCAATTATATAAGGCTGGTTGATGAGAAGAGTTTGGATAAGTATGGAAATTGCCAAGGGAGTAGGTGTCTTTGAAATCTCTTTTCAGTGGCCAGTGCTACCTCCCAGGTTGCCTCAATCCCAGTTTCTTCCTAAAATGGCAGGAGTCCTTCAACTTGAGAAAAAAGGAGAATTGTCCTCATTTTGAAGAGCTCTAACTATCTAGGATTTGATTTATTTTGGCTTCTGTCTTGTAAAAGGCTATGAGTGTGCCAAAGGCTAATTTTAAAAAAAGAATTAGATATGGTGCAGTAGTTCTTTAATGGACTTCATATTACCTATTAGTTTGTAGGACTGTGCAAATCCCTTGAAAGAAGCGCTTTGGAGTTCCCAAGAGCACATACAATATTTGGATCAATCAGATGTGAAGCCACATCTTTTTCCAGGCTCACAGAGCTGCTTGGAAAACTGTTTTTGTCTGTCTTCACATGCCTGTGAATGTACAGCCCCTGGAAGTGACCTGTACAACAGCTGCACAAAATTAGAAAAGGATGTAGCTACTTTCACTGAAAATAGGTGGTTTATGTTGCTCCCTAGCATTCTGAAGGATCTCTGTTGAATGATTTGCACATCCGTAGTTTCCGTGTCAGTGGAAGAATAAATTGTTTTGTAGTTTGCTGTAATTTACTCTGTTTAATAATGCAGCTTTTTATATATGAAAACCTTGTTGTAATCCTGTCATTTGTATGACTGCTTCCAAAAATAGATTTAGCAGCAAGTATAGAAAAGGTGGTGACGCTCATTGTGCTGATAGAACATCGTTAATGCTAGGTTTGCCACTTTGATTTAGATGTTTCTAATATTTATTTTTTTATATATGTTAAGTTGAACAATGAGGGGTTTGAAGATTTTTCAGGCCTTCTTAAGAAGTTAGAAGTTAAGGGATTTAATTTGTTTTGTCTAGTCTCCATTGGCTTTATCTAGTCACTCTATCTCTCTCTTTTCTCCTTTTCTTAAGTTTAATACAATTAATATTTCACTTTTCCTTCAAGGCACTATGCCATTGTCCACTATATTGTTACAGTAAGTAGTGGAGTAGAGTTGCACAAAATACAGTTTATTTAAGGTCACACCATTGAGCTTTATAACGGAGTTGAGATTTCACCAATGTCCAACACTTTAGCCAAGTATCTGCTTTAACTTGGACACAAAGCCATGTGTAACATCAAGTGTCTCATCATTTTTTCAAGATCAGCCAAGGTCTGCTAGATGCTGCCACCTGCTGTGACACAAGGTCATTTAACAAGCAAAAATGAAGACACGTGAATAGGAGTAAGGGGTAAGAATCCAGACATTTTTGTTGCAATATTTGATTAAGACAACGTAGGGAGGTATTTGTTTTAGTTCAGATAAATTAAAGAAACTAATGTATTTATGTGCTTTTCATTAATTTCATAATAATTGTTCATCATGATTGCTCTGAAATTTCACCAGGATTCTAGCTGAACTCAAAGAAGTTTTTGCTTTAACCTTTCAGTTCTTCTGTATGCATCTGACAATAGATTTCTGTGGTGACTGATGATGATTCCCAGTTCTTCCAGAGTTCTCAACATAAATATTAGGGCTGTGTGAATCTTTTGGAGGAATGCTTTGTGAAACACTCTTCTAAATTGCTGTTTAAAGTATTGAGGTGCTGCTGTTCTTGAAGGATCGCTGCAGACAGTTCAAGGGTTTCTCCATGTTATCTGAGTAGTCCAGGAGAAATGCCACTATACATGCACATACATGATCAGATAATCCTCTAACTTGTTCATACAGCTTTTTATATTATATCATAGCAAGCTGAAACTTATTTTGTGTAGTTCTTTAAAAAAAAAGAGCTATCGGCCTTCTGTGAGTTCTGTGTCTTATTTGATTTCTCATATTTGCCTCAGCTAAAGTTGTTGCATGAGTAAAAAGAATTGAGAGTTGGATAAGGGAAGGACAGTTTCTCTGGCTCGGGAAAGCATGTGTGTTAATAACTTTCAAGTCAAGTGCCTGAGAATGAATTTCTGTAAACTTTAATGGTATTTTCAAGCCTTATTTTTCTGTAAAACATAAAGGAGAATCTTAAAAAAGGAAGGGACCACTTAAGCTAAAATTTAATCCTCTGCTTGGTGCAAGAATTGATTCCTCAATCTAGATATCAAAATTCAAGCATTCCCAACAGATGGTTTTTGAGCCTGTCCTTGAATACATGTAGTTCAACATCAGAGATGCTGATACCTAGTCTGGGTGATTCCACCGTTGAAATGTACTTGCTGTTGAGATGCTTTTTTCCTGATATTCCATTTGAATCTACTTTTCTATAATTTAAATCTATTATTCCATGATAAAGAACAGCTCTTGACCTTTTTTGGTGTGATATCAGTCCAGATATTTGGATAGTGCTATCAGGTTCCTCTCTCTGTTTTCTTTTTTCAGTGCTAAATATATCAATTGTTTCAGACTCTCTTCATAGGCCTTAATTTCCAATCCGCTGGTCATCCTCATTGGCTTTCTTGGGGCCACTTTCTGTAAATGTATGGATTTTAATATGCCACATTGGAACAAAACCAAGGACCCTTTTTTCCCCCCAAGAGTTTCAAACATATGCCAAAAATGATCAATTATTTATTCTTCCATGAAATACTATTTAATAATGACCTTAGCAGTGGTTAGTTTTACTGCCCATTTAATCCAGCATTATTGTATATACCGTATTTTTCCGACTATAAGACGATACTTTTTTCTAAAATCCTTACACTAAAAATTGAAGGGCGCCTTATTCAAGGAAGTAAGCCGAGGAGAGAACTGCGCGGTTGCAAAACTGCCCATACTTTGTCTCTGCAAACAGGCTTCCTCCTATTTCTAGCCTCCAATCACGAGTGAAATAGCTTGACTCTGCAAACAGGCTTCCTCCAATCACGAGCCTCCAATCACGAGTGAAATTGCCCATACTGTCTCTGCAAACAGACTTCCTCCAATCACGAGCCTTATATAACTGATGTCAGCTGATGCTGAACAAACCAATTGGAGGAAGGCTGTTTGCAGAGACAAGCTATCGGCAGTTTCACTTGTGATCGTATGTAATCAGTTATAAAAAAGAGCATGGAAACAAAGCTGCAGAGAGACGATTTGGACCTCCTCCCACCGAGTGTATCAGGTAAATGTTACCTAATTACTAAATAAAAGTGTGTTCTGCACTATATTTAAAATATTGATTTCTTAATTTTGGGTTGGAAAAGTGGGGGTCGTCTTGTACATGGGGGCGTCTTATTGATGGAAAAATACGGTACTATAACTAAACAAGCTGCGCTCTGAATGGGTTTCTTTTTTACTGACATTCTGCTGTGCAGAACTACAAGTTTGATTAGAGGGGGGCTGGTGGAATAAAAAAAAAAATGGCCCTCCAGAGTTGCTGAACTATTATTCCCAAGTGCCCACCAGTATGGCCATATCAGCATCTGAAAAAGCTGCAGACAATCAAGTTTTTTTTTTTTTTGTACAGGGATTGTTTACAGATTAAAACTGTAGCACCTTTACTATCCATAAGGAAGTGGGTTATGTGTGTATGTGTTGCAAGGAGGGGAGGATTTATGCTACCCTTGATAAAAATGCTACTGCAAGAGTGAACATGAATATTTGATATCAAGTTTTGGTTTTCAGTTTTATGAAATTTATGACCCTTCATGGTGTCATAAATTGCTCTTTTTGCCACTTCCCATTGTGGAAAAGGATAGTCATTTACACCAAGTCAGAGTTCTCCTATTTGGTATAGTCAGTACCCTTAGCCGGATACAAGTCAGAATTGACTTTTTTGTACTAAAACTAATCCACAGTGGAAAGATGAGAGGGAAGAAGTGTTTAATCCTATTATTTATTCCTATTTTTGATCCAGGTTTCCTGAACTGTGAGTTATGATCATCCAACTGGGCTGTTGTTTCTAAATTGTGCAGTGAAATATGCTGATAATGTTTTGTGAACCATGTCCATTTATATTTGCTGATGGTTCTTATAAAGAACCACATGAAAATATCCAAATAGTTCATTCAATCTGTTCCTTTTTTATGACTTGACTTGTTTTTAAAATTATAATTGCTTTGATGTTTTATATTAAACACAAACAAAACATACTGTGAACATTTATAAAAATAATTTAACTGTCAGCAGTCAGACAGATGACAAAAGAGAAGCAGGCTAATTTTTCAAGCATTGTACTTTCATGGAATATGTGACAATATCTGTTAATTGACAATATTTTATAGATGAATATCCTAAGTAGCATATTCAGTATTCAAAACAGATAAGGAATGATAGAACAAGGAAGCACAATCAGTGGACCCACAATGCCTTGAATACGCTCCCCAGATACTCTCCAAATGGGGATATTTTTAAATACAATGAGAGCAATCATTTAAACTGTATGAATTTACTTTTAATTCAGTTAAAATTAAATTTAGATTTTTGTTATGTTCCATCCACTTTCTGGAATGCAGCCTTCATGTTTGTAACTCTAAGTCCAAGCATGATTTTGACACCAAAAGATTATACTTCCTGCCTAGAGTTACCCTGGTAATTAAGGCAGCATGCTAATCAATCAATCAATAACACATCCACTTACTTATCCTGGCAATAGTATGGAAGCATCTTCAGGATGTTTTTTTCAACCTTCCAGTCTAGGCTATAATTTTGGGATTTCCTGGTAGGCTTCATCCAAATATTAAACTGGTTTCACTCTGCTGTGTGTTGCGCCCAAATGGTAAGTCAAATTAAAGTCCTGGCAACTATCTGAAAATAGTTATTTGTTTGTTTTTACATCAGTGTGGTTTTGGTTTGCTCTGCTTGCTTCTGGGATATCTTTTTTTCTGGTACCCTTGGGATTTTCCAGTGGTCTCATATCCCAGTCTGACCCTGCTTAGCTTTTTCAAAATCAGCCAAGTATGGCTGGGCTGCTACCTGCTTTCAGAGTTCTGAAAAATCTTAGCAAATGAAAGAGTGCTGAATGAGAAAGAACTAAATAAGTTTAACAAAGTTTTGTAGAACTGAAGTGTGACAGTCTGAATGTTTGGTGATGAGATATGCATATTTTAATGTGTGGGCAGTTTAGGAGACATCACAGTCAACAGTTTGGAGGCAGATTCAGATATTGTGAAAAACTCTGCTTTAAAACAAGCAATGGCTGCAGTGGTGCATTATGCTTGCACGGGGCCTTAGGCAAAATAAAATTTAGGCCCCCCAATTTCCACTAATAATGTATCACAGATAATATTTAAACAATTTACAACAAATGATTGTCTGCTTCTTAATTGCACATCTTGTTGACAATAAATTGTTAATATCTTTACAAACAATACCGTTTTATTTAAAAAAAAGTCTGTACTTGTCTGGTTAAAAAAGACACCAAATCACAATACGTCATGGAGAAATATAATTCTATCACTTTATGCACATAGATATTTAATATTTCGTATATACATACACCAGTATGGTTTTACATTTAGACCCTCCTTTTTGTACGCATAAAATGGTATGGTCTGATCATGCATGCCGGTGAATCTTCTATTGGTTGTCGGGCCATTAAAAATTCAACTAATAATTGTGGATCATAGGGCAGAGTTGGCACAGGCACACGGAGGCTGTGCTAACCTGAGGCCCCAGAGGTTGCTTCCAGAAATCCCTGTTGATTCAGGAAAGCAGAGATGCCCGCCAGAGGTGTACATGTGGCCAGATAGAGATGGTGGAATGGCAAAACAGTTTTCTAAAAATGTGATTTTGGGACCTCCTTTTTTGTGTACAGCAGGTTTTTCAATCTTAGCAACTTTAAGAAGTCTGAACTTCAACTTGTCCAGACTTCTTAAGGTTGCCAAGGTTGAAAAACACTGGGCTGTGGTACAACGTCTGTCTGAATGGATGCTTCCACACACTTGAGGAGTGTGGAGATGTGAGCTCGAGGATTGCTGCCGTTTAGCACATAATTCAAGTGACATCTGACTGTTTTGGATTATTGCGATGTATAGTTATGTGGCTAATTTTGAAGGTCTTTGAAAACTGCAATTAATCTCAGATGCTGTTGCAGGCATGTCAGTGACTATTTATGCGCAGGACCATACAGCACCTGTTTCACAAAGTCTGTGCCTGTTATTACCTTCTTTCTAGACATAATTGAAAATGTTGCTACGGAGCTTTTAAGCTCTAAAGGGCTTAAGCTGTAGATATGTAGGAATGCCTCTTCCTATTAGAATCCCCCTTGCATCCTGCAAACTGCTTGAGAGACCTGCTTTTATTATATATCCCTTAGTAACGTTTTTTCTTGTATTTAAATGTATTAGTTTTAACTATTTGTAGCCTTTCTAAAGATATTTTTATGAAGATAAGTAATCGTAAAGCAGGAGTCACAACACAGTGCCAAAGCAATATTTCTTCTCCAGAACAGTGTTCACAAACTTCCTAAATTAGATTAAAATTATTTTTTTCTACATAATGCGTTTTAGTACATAGAAAAGACATAGACTAGGTTTTCAGACATACAGTAGTTGGATTTAAGCCACATGGTAGCATTTCCTGCTAGTGATACAATTCTGCAAATTATGGCCAGAATGCCACAATCACAAATGGAGCCCAATTCTACACAAAGACCCATAAGCATGCTTATGTGATTCTGTGGAAGCTAGGATTGCTAAACTAGAAACTATCTTGCAGACCAGCATATTCTTGCGTACATCCCACAACTAAGAGGTATGTGCAGTTTACTGGAAGCAAGGATGATTTACAAGGGTAGAAAGATATGGAAATGTATAATGAATTGTATTGATATAAATTAGGTCTAGCTATATATCCTTCCTTCATGAGAAATGCCAGGCTGGAAGAATCACAAGCCGGAATTAAGATTGCAGGGAGAATCATCAACAACCTCAGATATGCGGACGATACCACCCTAATGGCAGAAAGTGAAGAAGAACTAAAGAGCCTCTTGATGAGGGTGAAAGAGGAGAGTGCAAAAGCTGGCTTGAAACTCAACATTAAAAAAACTAAGATCATGGCATCTGGACCCATCAATTCCTGGCAAATAGAAGGGGTAGAAATGGAAGCAGTAGCAGACTTCATTTATTTGGGCTCCAAGATCACCGCAGACGGAGACTGCAGCCATGAAATTAAAAGACGCTTGCTCCTTGGGAGGAAAGCTATGGCAAGCCTAGATAGCATATTAAAAAGCAGAGACGTCACCTTGCCGACAAAGATCCGCATAGTCAAAGCTATGGTTTTTCCAGTAGTAATGTATGGCTGTGAGAGCTGGACCATAAAAAAGGCCGAGCGCCGAAGAATTGATGCCTTTGAACTGTGGTGCTGGAGAAGACTCTTGAGAGTCCCCTGGACTGCTAGGAGGTCAAACCAGTCAATCTTAAAGGAAATCAACCCTGATTGCTCATTGGAAGGATCGATAATGAAGCTCAAGCTCAGATATTTTGGTCACCTAATGCGAAGAGAGATCTCTTTGGAGAAGACCCTGATGCTGGGAAAGATTGAAGGCAAAAGGAGAAGAGGACGGCAGAGGATGAGATGGTTAGATAGCATCACTGAAGCAATGAGCATGAAACTGAGCAAACTCAGGGAGGCAGTGAAGGACAGGAAGGCCTGGCGCAATATGGTTCATGGGGTCACGAAGAGTCGGACACGACTTAACGACTAAACAACAACAATATATCCTTCTTATTCTTGCCTCATGTATTTAATTCATCTTGCTTATTGTTTCCTACTCCTTTTCTCTGTTTTATATAACATTGCTTGTTACAAATGGGACTAGCACAGTGGATGTGTATGTATGTATGTATGTTGCCTACAATAATTTAAAAATATTTTTTAAAACTGAAAAGTTAAAAAGTGGCTGTCCTCTCATGAGAACCACAACCAATTGCATGAGCAATCCAGCATTCCTTATATTTTCTCTGGGCTTGCAAGAACTCAGAATGGGATTTTCAAAATCTCCAAATATTTGGTATTCTTGTGGATTTTTGATGAATTATTTTAAAACACCTAGGCCATAATGTGAGAGTGAATAATGGTACCCAAAGTATCTGCAGTGATTGCTGATCCCTGCACTAAACCACAGTTGAGTATTATAGGCAACCCAGATTTGTTATCTATTATTGATTATGTGAAAGGTGAGGATTTTTCCTAATCCATTAAGATTCTCCTGAAACTTTCCTGAAGTTTTGTATTTGATATTTTTCACCATCATTGCACTGAGTTTAAACAGGAAAGTATTGATTAATTTTTCTTGTATAGCTAGTCACATTTAACAACTAGGTAGTTATTTTCATTTTAACACAAACATACAGTTTTATTCTAGGCATACTTGGAAAATCATTGGGATCTTAATGTTATTTACAAAGTTATGTACTAGATATGTGGTTGATAGTTGCAAGGAAAAAGCCAAATCCAATTACAATAGGTTTGTTTGTTTTTACTATCGGTGGCTTTAAATCAGAGCTGAAATTACTTAAATGGCATTGTCTCTCAAAGATAATCTGAACTTCGTGGCACATACAAGGTTGTTCTGCAGATAATGATATTGTGAATACTTGCTTTTGGGTCATTTTAGAGCCATTAAAGAAATAAGATAAGTGCATGTGTTTATATTGTTCACACTGTAAATTGTTTTGGAAATCAGTTTGGTAATTTCTATATCTATTCATTAAATAAATTGGCACAATGGCAGTAAAACTAATATTCCAAAGAAGATACTTTAACTTAGCACTTAAAATCTCAGATGCAGTATAGGAGGGAGATGTTCTGATTCAATAATTTAAGTAACATTTACACTCTTTTATAAAGACCTTTTTTCACTTACTAGCTCACAAATATTAGTAGTCCACTTAATTTTTTTTCTGGAAAGAGGCTGACCAGGACAATAGCTATCAGGTTGTCTAACCAAATGCTGGCTCCTTCATATTCTTGTAAAATGTCTTTCAATACGAACAGTATTTTCCCTTCTCCTTTTATGAGTGCTGGTTTATGAAAGATTTCTGTTGACTTCTTTGGGAAACCGCAAGGGATTTCAGTAAGCAGTATCAAAGAGAATGAATTTTTCCCCATTTCATTCATATGCTTTTATTTTTTACTTGTTTTTTTTCCCATTATGTTCCATTATTTCATAAAAACTAACAATTATGTTGCATTGGTGTTAAGGAAAAAAAAACTTTCCTCCTTCTCTTTATCACATGATGTTGATGATGATGATGCTTCGTAGTGGATATCTGCAAAGTAATGAACATTATATATTGTATGAAATATGCGCGGAAGCCTGATAATGCCTCTCTGGCAGTGTTTCTAAAGGTACACGTCTGATGTGTACCTTTAAGAAAAGCAAAGTGCACCTCATCCTATAAATCCAGTGAGGCTGAGAGACATTCACTTCATTTATGCAATGTGAAAAGAAGGTAACTGTCTTTTTTATCTTCTCACCAGATGAAACTCTGTATTTACATAAGTAAAAAGTAGCTTATTCATATATAAATGTGTTTTGCTTGTGTAGATAGGCAGATTTTTTTCTGAATACATTTCATAGCAGATACAGATAGTCCCCAAGTTAAGAATGCCTGGTTTAAGGATGACCCATAGTTAAGAATGGAGCCTACTGTAGCAAAATTTGAGTTAAATACATAATGGTTTGAGTTCATTACACAATACTATTTATACAGTATTATACAATAGTACTGTTCCAGCTTACATACAAATTCGACTTAAGAATAGACCTTGGGAACGGAACTTGTTCTTAAACTGGGGACTACCTGTAATCATCTCAAATATATTTTAATTAGCTGGTGACTATTTCTCAGTTGCATCTGTAAAATTCCATGGGAAGAGAGCATGCATTGTTGGGTATTCTTTAAAGGTGCAGGTTCATCCATTCAGGCAATGGTGCCTGTTGCTGTCACTCACTTCATCTTTCCATAAGGGAGGAGAAGATCTAATGGTCTCCTCTTCCATCTTTTCTCTTCTAGGTAAGAAGGGCTAATGGGGTAAATAAAAATTGAGAGATTGCCAGAGCGAGCCTGCATTAGCAGAACTTGCTGCACTAAACATCAGATGCAACACATTACTCAAATAATGTAAAAGAATGTAATCTATATGAAGAAGTTACCACAGATGATATGCCTTCTGATTTAATAGATTTAGTGGAATATTGGATACCCTCATTTGGTCTGTTAATTCAAGATTTCACTACAATAGTAGAGTTAACAGACATATTAAATGACTTGGATATTTCAGTTCAGAAAGCTGAAAATGTATTTACTAACTCTAAACATAACTTGCTTTTTCACTGTCATATTTAGAAAATATTAAAAGCCTCCTTCAAGTTGAGCTTGACTGGTGACTACATGGGGTTATCTATGAATATTTATTTTTCCTTTTTTTCCATTTTGAAACAGCTTTTTTTTTGCTTTTGTTTATTCAGTTAAATAGGACAAAGAAAAATATATAAATTAAACAGTAGCAAAATTTAAAAGAAAAAGAAAGGGGGGAAAGGGAGCAAAATAACAAAATGTGTCTGTGTGTCCCTGAGTCAGCCAGTTGGCTTCCATGCTCAAGAGAGGACTAGAAATCATGGTTTCCTAGTTTCAAAGTCCAGCATCTTAACTACTATACCAATAAAATTTTATACAACCATTTCAATAAAGGAAACATATTTCATTATAACTGCTCATACTAAATCTATGCCTATAAGCAACTTGTTAAGAAGCTGCAAGTAACCTCAAATCTTCAGTACACTGAGTAATTGGGGTCTTATGTCATTATATTTTCATTACTGAAGGATTAGCCTCTTAAGGACACAATGGATCTAGTTCCATTCTCCAGCAGTCAGTTTCCATTTAGTGGGTATATAGTTCAAAAGAATATGGATGTCTGCAAATATACCTTCTCCTTGAATTTCTCAACTCTGAATTTTCCTGGTAGTATCTCATTTAAGTACCAACAAAATCTGATCCTGTTTAGCTTTTTGAAATCGGTCTCCAGTTGATTGTTTAGAGTATGTTTTTTTTTTTCCAGGATTAATGTGAGCTACACACGTGCATATGTCCTATTCCTTATTTTCAGATGGGTCCTTCCTTTTCAGGATCAAACTGGATCATATGAGATATGTTTCATTTATGTTTCACAAGACTTGTATTTTAAAAAAGAAATTGCAACTGTAATGTGCTCATGAATAAAAAAGGATGTGAGTTTTTATACCATGCCATGACTCCAGTCAATCTGTTCCCCAAAGATATTTACCTAGAAGGAAAGCTGTATCAATAGCTATTTTTTTTTCTGACACAATACCAGTTTTGAGAAGGAAGTTTTCAAAAGGAACCTGGCACAAAGAAAAAGTGTTAATCCTCTTCCTACATACTGTGATCATATATTTTACCTCCATGACTGCTATTCCTTTAAAAGCAATAACATATTTCATAATTATATAATTACCTCTCAATATCTTGTTTTGGACTACATTGGGGAGGCATACTGCGGTTAGCGAGGGTATGTATAGAAAAAGGGTCTGAAGATAGGAGACCAGCATGGCTTAGAATTTTGGATATGTAATGTGGTTCAGCTTGGATTTGTATTACTGTGTAGTGTTCCTTTAATCTATTTTCTACAGCTCCTGTTAAGTTTTTCTACTTTCTTCCAGAGAGCATGGCTATTGGAAATAAAAAAGAGAGCCTGCGTAAAATAATTTGCTTATTGGAAGCTAGGTGTCAATCACAAAGTTACATTTCCTTTTTCTTGTTGGGTTTTTTCTCTCCCTTGCATTTTCTTAGAGAGAACTTACTTGTATGTGGTCCACATGGCCATCAGCTTGGATGTACAAACAAATTACATGCTAATGCTTTTGACCATAAGCCTCTCCAGTTTTGGATGATTATTGAAAATACTTGCCTACTTTAATGAAGGTCTGAAGCAGAATGAAGTGGTTATCTTCTTTTAGATTATAATCAGAAGAAATAATATATTTTCAAATTCAATTTAGAGGACAGACATTAACTGTAGCTTGCCAGTGTGGTCATCTTAGCACAGTAGTGTTAATGTTAATGGGAAATAGAAGAAAAATGGTGTAAAAGAATAGGCTGTGAAACATGTGAATGTATAGCTTGATGACAGTCATTCAGACTATAGTAGTCATTCTAACGCAAAATATGAGATACAGAGAGTAAGCCAATAGAATGAAGGTTAACATAATACGTGAGATAAAATATACTTTGCTCAATAAATCGCTCTCTTATTTATCAGTAGTAATAGTTATTAACTCTGCTTTTCTGATTCTGTTAGTTTATACTTTGGTTATACAGATTTCTTAAGTACTGCTCTACTATACAGATTATGTCCTGTGTGAAATTTATTGTTTGTTTGTTTGTTTTCAGGAAATGGGTCTTCAGAGTTAATGAGTCTGGATAAGGCACATCAATGTGGAAGCACCTGCGTTATCCGTTTTAGGGACAAATCTCCAGTACACTAAAGAACAAAAACAAAAAACCTGCCAGAATTGCTGCATTTTCATAATGAAGAAAATTAGTCTCAAGACCATTCGTAAATCTTTTAACTTAAATAAGAGCAAAGATGACAGTGACTTTGTTGTGGTTGCACAGCCATCATTAAATGATTTTGGAAAAGATGACTCCTTGTTTGCTAGCTGTTATGGCAAAGATTTGGCTAGCTGTGACATCAACAGTGAAGATGAGAAAGGTGGCAAAAACAGATCAAAGACTGAAAGCTTAATGGGTACATTAAAAAGACGACTTTCAGCCAAACAGAAGCAAAAAGGTGGCAAGGGCAGCACGCCGTCTGTAAGCTCTGCTGATGAAGATACTTTTTCTTCTTCTTCTGCTCCAATAACTTTCAAAGATGTAAGAGCTCAAAGACCTCTTCGATCCACATCCCTCCGAAATCACCATTATAGTCCAACCCCATGGCCCCTTCGGCCAACAAACTCAGAAGAAACATGTATAAAAATGGAAGTGAAAGTAAAGGCCTTGGTCCACTCTTCAAATCCAAGCCCTGCACTGAATGGTGTTCGCAAAGATTTCCACGACTTGCAGCCAGACAGCATGTTCCATGAACAAAACAGTGCATTAAAAAGTACGGAATCTCAGAATGGAGATTTGCATCTTCATATTGATGAACATGTGCCTGTAGTTATTGGACTTATGCCTCAGGACTACATTCAGTACACTGTGCCTTTAGATGAGGGAATGTATCCTTTGGAAGGATCACGTAGTTACTGTTTGGATAGTTCCTCACCCATGGAGATTTCAACTGTTTCTTCTCAAATGGGTAGTACTACATTTCATGAAGAAGAGGGTTCAGTGAATCAAGACGTAGTAGTTGCTCCAGATATCTTTGTGGACCAAGCAGTAAATGGTTTATTGATTGGTACAACAGGAATCATGTTGCAAAGTCCAAGAGTTAATCATAATGATATTCCTCCACTCTCGCCATTGCTACCTCCAATACAGAATAATCAAATCCAAAGGAACTTTAACAGCCTGAATGGCACAGATGTCCATGTGGCTGAAAGTATGCGCTGCCATTTAAATTTTGATCCTAACTCTGCACCAGGAGTTGGAAGAGTATATGATTCTGTACAAAATAGTGGCCCGATGGTTGTAACAAGTCTCACAGAAGAACTTAAAAAACTGGCAAAACAAGGATGGTACTGGGGTCCAATTACACGATGGGAAGCAGAGGGAAAACTAGCCAATGTTCCTGATGGTTCATTTCTTGTGCGGGACAGCTCTGATGACCGTTACCTTTTAAGTCTGAGTTTCCGTTCTCATGGTAAAACTCTTCATACTAGAATTGAGCATTCAAATGGTAGATTTAGCTTTTACGAACAACCAGATGTGGAGGGACATACTTCTATAGTTGATCTAATTGAACACTCAATTAGGGACTCTGAAAATGGTGCATTTTGCTATTCGAGATCTCGATTACCTGGATCTACAACTTACCCAGTGAGACTAACCAATCCAGTATCTCGTTTCATGCAAGTGCGTTCCTTGCAGTATCTGTGTCGATTTGTTATACGTCAGTATACCAGAATAGATCTGATTCAGAAACTGCCTTTGCCAAACAAAATGAAGGATTATTTACAAGAAAAGCACTACTGAAGGCTTATGGGAACCTTGCAGCTTGCACTTTGGGAATAACAACAAAAAATTTAAAGAGAGCGATTGATACACAGTTTACAAACTTAATTATTACTAGTTTTTTTGCTGCCATAATTTCATTTTTGTGCATAAAGAAGGGTAATGTGTTTTGAGTTTAATGGGTATTTGGGGTTTTTCTTTTTTAAAACGATCTGAAAGGTTTTTTTTTTTTAGAAGAATAAAATAACTATCTTTCATTCAGTGTGCAAAATAATCACAATGTGAATGATAAACATTGTCCTTAAACTCCCCATCTCCTTTGCTGCTAATCCACTGTGATTTTTATGCATTTGAAGCACATTTCATGTGTTTTCAACCATACGTAAAAATTGAAACTTGATGGGATATATTTTGTCGTCTTCAAATAGTCTGCTTTTTGTTTTTGTTCTTAATTTAAAAAAAGTTGGGAGTAAAATATACTGGTATACTGAACTTGGATAGATGCTTAACATAATTTCCCAATACCTAATTGAAAGCATAGAACCGTGGGCTGGAGGGAATGCATGATACAATACGGTTGTGCATCGTATCTTTTGAAAGCCTCCTTCTCCTAAGCAGTTTCAGTTATTGCAGATATTACTTTGCTTTTCTTGTTCATTCTTAACCATTTTTAAATTTTAAAATAGCCTTTGAAAAAAAAATGTGAAATAAATATTGGAAATCATATTAATATTCAAACAAAAGCTAAATACACTTAAAAACACTTAAAAATATTTGGAGGGGTTCTAAAAATCCTGATTTAAATGAAGCTATTCAGATAATTTCAGAACTCTGAGATTTGTCCCAATGGAAATTTTGAAAATTATGTGGTGATGCATTTAAAAGTATCCTGTAATTACTGCAAAAAATGGACATTAAATAGCTCATCGTAAAAGGAATTTAAATTCCATTAATTTCCTTGGGTGAGTTAGCCACATGTATAATCTTTTCCCATGGAAAATGATAAGATTAAGAAGTACTTAACTTTGATCGAACATGGCTTCAATTTCAAATGTGTTTTCCTCTATTGTTTAGCATTCATTTTCCATCATTATATTTCATTTTAATTGGCAAGTGAAGAGAACTTAAATTAATCCCCAAATATTATTCGTTATAGAAACATGCACATTTTAAAATGAAGACAATTAGATAAAATATCAAAATAGTCACCATAGGAAATATTCAAGTGCATTACGATTTTCATTTTTACATACTCTTATTTGCAAAAAGGAAAATCCATATCATTTTAGATACCTGTAATGGGATAAATCTTCCAGGAATAATTGTATTAGGATTTCCAGAGCATCAACGTATTGTTTTGTTTCACTTTAGTGAGGTCTGCATAGGAGAAATTTCCAGTTAATTGGAAGGCCTATAGATGAGGCTACTTTACAGCCTAGACCCAATCTTGAGAAATTTCCTCACCTGTTTTGATGAAAAATTGGGGAAAGTTGATGTTAATTGGGCTCCATTGCCTTCAGTAGGCTTTAAGTCTGATAGTGTTGTTTTGTGTATGTTTTTGTAGAAAAAAATGCCAATAAGTTTATAAAGAATTGCAGCCTAACTATTTAAAAAAAATGTTTGTGGTCAAAGGACTATTTCTGCAAGTTGTTCCATGATAAACACTATACTGTGGAAGCAGAGCATTTTTATGTTTATAAGAGCTCTTGTGAACCAAAATCTTAACAAGTAGGAAACTGTATTCTGAAATTTCTGAATAAAATCATACAATTTGGGAGTGTGGTTTTAAAGTTACAGAAATTAGTTTGTGCCACTGCAGTGTGTCTTTCATTTTTTTCTTTGCATTTTCCCATTTGAATACTGAATATTTTTCTGATTAGTAAAAACATTTAAAGGGTGATGAAATTTTGAGAAATCTTCATTTTGGGGTATTTCACCCTTGCTTCCTCTACCTTTTTTGTGGTTTTTTGAATGAATTTATACTATTAAAGTATGAAGGTGCTGCAGTGGCCTGACATTTTGGGTTGTGTGAGTCAATATGCTAAATTTCTATTTTTTAAAAAATTATTTTTTAGATCATAATGTTTAGAAGAATATCAGAGGCAAAGTATGTCTTTTGCTCTGGGAATCAGAGGTGGAAGCATCTCTCTTGCCCAGTTACAGTATAATAGATTTTGAAAAATAAAATATATAGAGAGAGATGCTCTTAAATTCCTGAGCAAAATATATCTATATGTGTGTGTGTCATTTCTTGGCTTTGCCATTCTGATATTTATGCAAAATCTTCATTTTTGTTTCTTAATTTTTACTCCCAAGCAAGATTACAAATTTTATATATAAAAGGCACAATGATATATGTGATAGTACCATGTTTTGCCTAATGAAGAAAAGGATTTTTTTTTTTTTTCCTACAGTAGGAAAATACATGTTAGGGTAAAATCCTTGTCTGTAGGATATGACAAGAAAAGGACTGTTTAGTTAGTGGTAGAGGAAGAAAGTTCTCTGGAGTAACCAATGTATATTATGGCAATATTTTTAAAAAGTTTAACAAATCATGATTTGAGGGACTATAGTGGTATCACAATTCCATATTTAGATTTTTATAGCCCAATCATATTTCTGTCTGAATGATAGACCCTGAACCTGCCTGCTGCATTTGTCCCCATCTTTTTACATCTTCAGTTCATTAATACTCAAAATACACTCTTGCATTGCACGCCTAAAGTCGTTTCCCTCACAGAATAAACAAGTTTATCTCATACAGTAGAACTAGGAAAGACAACATACACCAAGAACCTCTGTCTTCTGGGCAACTCCTTTAAGGTAGTAAGACAAACAGCTATGTGCATCCTAATCCTCACTGTGCCCAGTTAAGGTCTTGGCTGTGTGTGTGCGTGTGTGGGTGTTTAGGAGGGGTTCCTAAGTGGCATGTTGCATATTACAAACAAAAAAAAAGTGGAAAATTCTGCAATGACTTTTGATCTTAACGCATCAAAAACCTCTTGTGAATTGCCTTTCTTGCTTTGTTTTTTAATCTTTGTAGAAAGCTCATATCTTTTGCCATGCAGAATTATATGTTGCTTTCTGTTGCCTTTTAACTGTTGGTGTGAGTGGGTGCTCCCTTATTCAACGTAACAATTCAGAACAACTGCTGAAACATGGAGGTACCTGTTGACGGACATTGCTGCAACAAAATTGTATTTCCCCTCAAATATTACATTGCTTGTGCCAGTGTGCTGCACGTGCAAGGGATCACATAGGCTATTACATATTTATATATAGTAAGTTCTAAGATGAACAGTTTATATATAAGAAAGAGGGCATCCTCAAGACAGGAAACGTTAGCTGCCTAACATTTTGTTGTAACACTATGAGGTATTCAGATTCTCTTATATTCCATAATCAGATTGCATTAATTACTTGTCAGTATTTTTGTGCTATTCAAATGTTGACAGAAGAAACACAAGTCCATTTTGACAGTATTGATACAAACTTAAATTTGGTTAGTATAAAAAGTACCTGAACATTAGCCCAGATTAAATTAATAAATGCAATTGGAAAATGTTACTACCATAAATTGAAAAATTGGTATAGTAGATTGACAGAAAAATAACAGAAAAAATCACTGTGTTACAAAGTTAATGATAAAAATAAGGCAATAACAAAAGTTGCTTGTAGGGTTGAATTTCTGTGTATTCAGCAAACAAAACACATAATTATTGGAGTGTATCCATTTAAATGGAGTGGAAAATGATTCTAATGTTCTGAAGATAATAATCTCTTGTATTTTATAAGAACTGTAGTAAAAATTTCTGAGTCTACAGAGGTCATTATTTGTGGAATAATCTGGTGAGAGAAATAAATGGCCAAGTCGGCCTGGACATACATGTAGATAGAAGAATTCAGATTGGTTTCAAAAATAAGGGAATCTTTCTTTAAAAATTAGTCAAATCCTATAATTGATTAAAAAAGAAAGATTATTAGAAGCCACAGATATTTTCAGTGCTGCTGAGATGTATCTGTGTCTTATTTCTTTGCTATTTTAATAAGTTACAAAATAATAGTTATGAATTAGAAATGTTCAGAAATGGCATACTCAAGACAATAGAGATGAAAATCTGCACACTCTGTCTTTCTCTTTTTCTCTCCCCCCCCCCCAATATATCAATGTAGCAGAAATTCTGGCACATTGGTTTATGGGCAAGCAGCAGGTTTATGTTTCTCTTTCTCCACCTATATACACTAGCCAATGCTTTGCATGTGGTCTATAACCATAGTACCATGTGTCTCAAATCTTATTTGTTTCAGTTCTTCTCCAACCTACACAAATGCATACTTATTGCATATTCATGAGGCAGACCCACAGACTTAATCCATAAATTTTACACACAAACTGTAAGACTGCTTTTACATGCAGCTCATAACTTCTGTGATTATCAGCACTGGACATAATACCTTACAGGAATTCACTGATCACAGCCAAACAATGGTTTCCATATTCCAAGAATCTTGTAACACAACTTGTAAAGAATACAACTTCAAAGGATGTTTCACTTAAGTCCAACTCTTTGATGTGTTTTTTTTTCCAATGGAAAACCTTATGTATTGTAGAATTGGCATTAAAAGTAGTGAAGATCTAAGTCTATTCCAAAACAATTGTAACTGCAAAAATAGTGGCTGCCTTTCACAAAGTAGTTTCTTTCAAATTGGATTGCTCGAGAGGAAGGGAATGCAAATTCTAGCTGCTATTATCAGTAAAATTATTATCAGATAATTTATCACTAAATTTACTTCTTAAATCATTGGGTAGAAGGGAAACCTTTGATGGGGCTGAAAATTCAGATGATGCTTAGAAATATTTTTTTCTTATAAGTTTTGAATAATGTTCACATTCTGTAATTATACCCAAGTGATCTTTGGGAAGAAGGGATTAAAGTAAAGTTTTACCTATTATGTCACTGTTTAGTTCTGGAGATAAAATCTTGTAAACCCAAGAATGGGATTTTTTTTTTTTTTTTAAGCCCCAGGTATCTTTACTGTTCGTCAAGGTGCTTATCTCCTTATGAAACTTTACTGGTGAACTTTGCAAAACATGCTGTTTTTCACAGAAATGCATTTCTTAATATGTAAATATTGGAATTGTTAAATGAAACCAAAATACCAGCAATATACTGACTGTGAATTCCAGTAAGGAATGGTCTTCAGCCACATAACTTTGAGATTTTAAGCTAAAAGATTATTACATCAGCAATCATTAATATTGTAAACTTTAAATGCTATAAAAATGTGAATGATAAGTTTGTTGACAAAGTTGGGATAGTTCTTAAAAAGACAAAATACTGTAGAGTTTGATGTATTTGGAAAATGATCCAAACTCTTTATGCCAATAATGGGTGGGAGTGGGGAATTCTTATAAAATTTTGTATTACTGTGTATTGGGAAAAAATTTTATAGTGGTGATGGAGTGCCATGAAATTAATACTTAAAATCCAGATTGCTGTAGTTTACACTTTTCTGTATGTTTCAATTATGTGTGCGCTATTTGTATTAAGCACACAACAAAACGAATTATCCAAAGTCAATTGATTTTAAATGTGTTTTGGTTTGTTAAAAAGATTACAGTAATTTCTTGCACATTTTTTGAAAAATTGTATAAGAATTTATGTATCTGCTTCTAGATACAGAGTGTAAATAAAAAAAAAATCACAAAAATCTTTGGTGGATATTTTAATGAAATGTCGAAGATTGTGTAGCCCTTCTCCCTCCCAAAAAGGGGGATTTTTTTTCCTGCTTTGCAATGGGTTTATTTAATGAATTCTAACCCCTATGCAGATTCTTAGTATCCTTGGGAAACTAGACGGCATTAAAAGTATGGCCCAAATAGTGCCATTCCACAAAACTCCAGAAGAAAAGGATGGAGATTCTCCAGTGTGTGAGCCAAATTAAATTTGTTAGGACCCCCCTCCTAGAAAGAACTGGTTTTATTGAGAATTACCTCAAATTAAAGTTCCAAAATTGCCTTCTTTGTTGTTGTTATACCCTTTGACAAACCAGCTTTTGACTGAACCACCATTTTAAGGACCTCCTGTTTGGAAAAGGCAAGGGCTGAGCAAGCTGCCATCATACACACTTGGTCCTTTTTTTCCCCATCCAGTAAGGGAAGGTCTGAGCAAAACCAGTTCACTGGAAAATTGCTGTTCCCAAACACAGAATTTCAGAGTAAAACTTTGCTAAGAAAAATCTGACACAATGGAAAAATTAGGAAAGGTTAGAGGACAAAAAAGAAATCCAAAAAGGAATCCAATTACAATTGAGTAACCATGCCAACATAACCACATACAAAATACTGGAGTTTTGAGCCTTTGAGATTTTGTTAGAACATTTGGGATTTTAATATTCTATCATGAGCACTGCCAGAAAATATTTTGGGGGGCAACCACTCATAAAATCTTAATCCCCTCCCCTTTTATTTGGTTCAGGGAAAAGATACCAGATTTCAAAATATAGCAGAAGGAGGGGGATGTATTAACAATTTATGTTGCAGTTCTTTTTAGACACAATTGATAAGAAGATGCAATTGTAAAGTCTGCTCAGTTGCCCTGTCAGTTATTCCTATGCATACCGAAACCTCTAGGGTTACCTGCATGCCATATGCAACACTTTTGTGCTGCTTATTCCTTCTTGTATAATCTTAGATCCAAGATATTTTTGTTTAATGCTGAACTTGCACATTAGCCTAGTTTTTAAAGTAATTGGTGCAGATTTTTAGCATGGTTCCTGGCTATATGATTCCTAGACAAAACAGTGTATGATCCCAACTCAGATTCTAAAATTCTAAAAATTAAAAATCAAAAAGAGATTCTAGAAGTATCAAGCTAGAAAGCAATGGATAAACCTTTTTATCTATGTGCTGTGACAACTCCCCAAACTGCTATCACTTGAATTAATGAAAAGGGAAAGCCGCATGCTCTGCATTAAATATAATATCTTAGCTTGATCCCCACTCATTTTCCTCCAGTTTTTTACTCACTGAAAACCTGGTTTGAACTCTATTTAGAAGGAGAGATGGTGAGACAATGAAAATGGTTTGAACATACTAAACTTGCACTCATTTTCGTTTCAAAATTGATGTTGAAGCTTTTTTTCTACTCTACCAGAAAAAACAAACCAACCAGAATGGATGTATCACCCAAACAGAAAAAGAGCACGGGGATTGTTTTGAGTGCAAGAACTGACCTAGAGAGGAAATATTAAGGTCACCTGTTTCCCATCCTTTTGTAGCTCTTTGACACATCCCAGTCATCTGCGGTATAAATTCAGGGAGCTTTCAGGACTGCAATTCTCACCTGCTTTGGAGGAGTTAAGGGGGAAAAAGTGTAAGGCCTCCATGAGGCAACATACTCCTATTCCTGTCTTTAATCTTTTTCCACCACCCTCCCAACCAAGTGAAAAAGAACCCCAAAGCTTCAGTCCTGCCCTTTCAAGTGACAGACCTTCTGTGGCTCATCAGACACAGAAATTAGATTGCAGTTCCTGCCCTAGGAGAAATAGCATGTTCGTAGCCTCAAATGTAACCTTCAAATATATTTGTTGCATTGTCACGTTTTCTCTACTTAGCCTTTCAGAGAATCGGTATTGTAAAAGGGCATCAAGACAATGAAATTTGGATGTTTATTTTCAAAGGGAAATTGCTGTTTCAACCATCCAAGGAATTAAATTTTTTTCAATAAACCCTGGGACATTCCTGCAAAAGTTGAAAACTGATAGTATTTTATTTTCAAAACACCATATATTAGGCATTGGAATCTCAGCAACTTTGCAAACATCTCAGCAACTAGTCCTATTCTTATTTTACTCACCTACATCTAAACATCCTCCAGATGCCAGTTGTATAAAGTGTTGGAACTACAGCTCCCAAAATTCCCAGCACTTTCATCCCAACATATCTGGGTTGCAGTGTTTGAGGAAGGCTTCTATATGAACACTCCTCAGTGTTTTTTCCCATACTTTTAAGAGTGGCAGAGTTCCAACTGTGTATGCCCTGCAAACATCCATAAAGCACATTGTCTTTTAAAAGAAATCTTTTAACTAACTTGAAGTTCAAAGGTGAAGGACGAGGTCATGAGTACTCCCAGCTGAGACATATGGAAAACATTAACAGCTGTCAGGTTAAATAATGTGGATGTTATGTTTGAAAACTAACAGCTAACAATCTTATGAAGCTAACAGCAACCTTTCATCTCAGAATCCTGGGGTTCTATTTATATTCTGTTTCTGGGTCCCAAACTTGCCAACCCATAGGAGATTTTTAAAAAATCTAAAATGAAATATGGTGTAAACAACAATTCCTATACATGTTTCAGAACAAGGTGAAAGATAAGAAGCTGAGCAGGCATGAATAGTCACTTCTCACAGTGTGAATGGTGGAACACCCAAAGGATTCTTTCTCCATTCTTCTGGAACTTCTATGATATGCAATCATGTGGTACCAAAACTGAATCAGCACAGAAGCCTTCAAACAATCATAGTGACCAATGGTACACAATTACGTAGGCTGAACTACAGAATAGCATATGAGGAAAAAAGAAAAAAAAGAATGGCGAAAACTTCATGAGACAGATGGAAAAGAGATTTCCTTTATTGAGTCAAAACTATAATTCAGTGGGAAAATCTGAGAAAAAACATATCTGACACCAGTGGGTCCACAAATAATGTAGCATCAGTTAAAAAAAAAAAGCATCTCCACCCAGTTAATTCTCTCTTTAAAATACTAGTTAATATAAGAAATGATATGACTGCTCTTATTTGACCTGTGGCATCTTAACAGCATACATTTGGGGAGAAAAAAAGGGGGGGTGCTATATATTAAATAAACATACTTATATAGGCTGCTAAGTGGCTAAGGCCAGAAAAGGACAGTTAAAATAACAAACAGTAAAATGTCAAACCCAGAGGTACCAAATCTGGGCTGCAAAAATCTGGATGTGTTAGAGTTTTTTGTGTTTCCACTGCTGTCTAGATTTCTGAAGAACAGAACCTGTAGCCCTAGTTAAATGAAATTTAATCTTAAGTGTGTATCAGCAAAATACATTCAAATGGGCTGACTAATGAATTTCATATGGCCTTTCAAGGAAGTCCTTATAGAAATCTCCCTGAAAATATTAGGCAAAGAGGAGGCAATGCGCTGCTGATAGAAGCAATTAAACTCCTCGCTCTTTTGTTATCTTCCTGATGACTTCCAACATACTATCTGTCATAGAGTTTTTTGTATATAGTCAGTATGAATAATCATCTTGAGCAGAGATTAGACTGATTTTTAAAGGATGTAGCAATTAGCAGTTACCAGTCATAATGCCTAATGCTAGTTTTAGGGTGAAAGAAGCGTGTTGCTAGAGAACCAAAATAGGAAAGGATGCCTCATGGCGTGCTTATGGCGTTCCTGTATAGCTCTCTTTAGTCAATGAAGGAATTAGGGTACCAGATGGCAGGGCTTTCAAGGTTATAGTTATGGCTACATGGAAGTTAACTAATTCTTTTTAAAAGCCGCTTTGGTTGGCATCCATTACTATCCTGGGTTATTTGTCAATCCACTGTATGACCTTGGACACTCTCAGAGATAATCACAATTCTTATCCCTTTTCCCTGCATGATACGTAATTGTACAAATTGTACAATCCTCCAAAATTCCAGCTGTTTTCCACAAGGGAGTTGTTATATTCCATTAATAATTTTGATTGTCTTTTCCCAAGTTATCCAGGAATCTGAGGTGTAGCAACTAGAATTGGAAGTTTCATTTTTAGCCTCTGACTTAAAAGTTCTGTTTTTACAACTGTCATACACAGAGTAGTTTTTTTATTTTAAATGAGCATGCCTTCCTAAATCTCTTTCCTAGGTAGTTGCTGCCAACAACGTAGGTCCTCTAAGTACATGTGGATAATTTTTTTTGTTTCAATTTTCATCATTTTATGCACACAGACACAGACACACACATATGCATATATATTGAATTGGGTTTTTTTTTTTTTTCATTTTACAGGTAGTTCTTGCTTAACAACCACAATAGAGACCGGAACAGTGGTAATTAAGCGAGGCAGTTATTAAGCAAGTCATGAATCACATGGTCGTTAAGTGAATCCAGCTTCCCCAATGGACCTTTTTGCCAGAATTAACTTAATGACAGATGATTCATTTAATGACTGCAGTGATTCACTTTATGACCATCATAAAAAAGGTTGCAAATCATGATCACGTGGCCACGGGGTGGTGCGACGGTTTGCGATGGACATAACTGTGACTTCAGGTCATAAAGCACTTTTTCCGAGGCCATCATAACTTCAAACCATTGTTAAATGAATAGTCATTAAGGGAGGACTACCTGTACTGCTCTTATTGACTCTTTGCAATCCCTCATCTTTTAATCCTACTAAATATTTTGATTTCCTCAGCAAACTGGGTTGATCACCTCATTTCAGAATCATTTGAATAAATTAAAAAATCATTAGTTCTAATACAGATTCTTGGAGCATCCAAGAATTCTTGGACTGTGAGAATCATCCATTTATTCTTACTTTGTGATTTCTGTGATTTAATTATTTACTGATCCATAAGATAATTTGTCTTCTTGACTCTTGATTCCAAAATATACTTTTCCAAAAGCCCAAACATTTGCTACATCATTTTTACCTACTTATTGAAACTTTCAAAGAATCTTCATCAGACAATGAAACAGGAGCTACCTTTACAGATGGCAAAAAAAAACGTTCATTCATCATTAGCAAGATTATTTTTCTTCATTAGCAGAATCATTCTTTGTATATGCTGGATCATTTTATCTTTAATAATGATTTAAATCAATTTGCCTGGAACAGATGTTAAACTAATCTGTGCTAATTGTTTTTGGATTCCCCCAAATTCCCTTTTTAAAAGTTCTGTTGTGGTGGTTGCTTTCTAAACTTCAACGACGGAGGGCAAAGAAGGTACGCATTTTTGTTTAGAAGATCATAATTTTCAAATTTAAGTTTTTAAAGAACTCTCAGCTAAATGACAAAAGCAATGCATAAATGGTATATGGAAAAGCAATGCATGAATAGTATATGGATGTTGTAGAAGTTAATAATGTTGTTTGCAAAGATATAAATAGGTGAAGAAGTTCAGCAAATGGTATTGGTGTAAACTAGTTTCAGCTTTTTTTTTTTTTAAAGAAAATTTTCATGCATTTCTTTATCTTACTCTTTGCTGTTCCTTTTCTGTACTTTGCATAATGGGCTCACCCAAAAGGCAATAGCATGATGTGAATATCCATGCAACTATATATGTAAGAATTCTCAACTAGATGCTACAGGATCCAGTATTTTCCTAATGTTTATTTTCACAGTAAGACTTGATCAGTTGTCACCATTATTTTCCATTATTATTTCAGGCATCCCCCCCCCTTTTTTTTTTAAATCAAGCATTTTAATCCGGTTTATTTCCACAGGTCGCTCCTTATGGGAATTATCCAAATGCTATATAATACTTGCCTGTACACAAAGACATGCTTGTGAGCTGTAAGTATTAGCTCTGTGTATTAGTATTAGATACTGGACTTGAATCAATATCGACAGGGATGCTTGAGGAGCTAGTAACTGTGACCTCTGCCACAGACTACCTGCATATGAAGCACTCTGACACTCTACTGCTATACGTAAGATGTGCCTATCTTTATACAATGTATGTTTTTTAATGTTATATTTTCTACTTTCCTGGGATGTAAGAAAAGGGTAGGGTTAAAAGAGTATGTGTCGCTCCCCAACATAATTGGTGTAAGTGATTGTTCAGCCAGTCATAAAGGTTTGATTGTTTACAAGCCCAGCTGGCAATGCATGGAACTTTTCTTCTAATTTTCCCTCCTCTTTTCTGCTCTTAGCAGGATCAAACTTGATTTCCTTATTTTTGTAGTTCTTTATCTCAGTCTGGTTCTTAATCAGCGATGGCAGAGACTTAACATTTTTTCTTGGGATTGATCAGGAGAATTTCCTAGAACCTCGGCATGTCATACTTCTTGGGGTGTTTTAATTACTGCAACCATCAAATTAAATAAATACAGAAATACACTTTTGGAATTACAGGACAGAGCAAGTCAACCTTCAAGGAAATTACCTGGAATGCTACCTGATTTAATGTGTGGTATGCCATTAATTGCTGTGTCCTACCACTGCCTTACCACTCCACCCTGTGTAGCCTGCTCATTCAAAAAATGGTTCCATTTTTTCATGCCAGTGGATTTTCAGCCATGCTTGTCAGCTATTCCAGGATAAAAAGGTAGGGCCAGTTTCACTGGTGCTTAGAACTTCTTGGAGGGTTGCAGTGCTCTAGAATTGAGAGAGATCAGCTTCCCTCAGAACTGTCCATATCATATTCTCTATGGCAGATGTTTAGAGCTGTTCACACAAGTCATTGTGCTATCTTGCCTCGCCCAGTAAATGTTCTTCAGAGCCATTCCACTGGTCTTGGAAGACAGGATTGCTGACTTCAGCAACTATTTGGGGAGCCTAATCTTAAGTTCCTTATGGCACAAGTCTCTCTCTCTCTCTCTCTCTCTTTCCTCTCTATTTTTTATTAAGAATTTTGATTATAATAGTAAAATCTAATATGAAGTAAAAAAAAGAGAAGAGAGAGAAGAAGTAAAAAATGCAAGGAAAAAGAAAAAGAGAAGAAGAAAGAGAAAAGTAAGAATATAATTTAAAAAAGAGAAAAATATATAAAAATAACTTTCAACCTTCATCACAACAAATTTAGTAATGCTTCACCCTCTCTAAAGTTACAAACTTTTATCTCTTCATCCCATATCCCATCTCATATCTATAAACAAATCCATAAAAAATCATCTTTTCAGTCCTGGTGTCAGCAGAAAATCCAAAAAGGATAGCCAGAAGTAACAACATTTCTTATTTTAACCTTGATCAAATAAAGCAACTTTATATCCCTTCCTTTTATTTCTAACAGTCTTAATCTTTAGTTCATTAAATATTGTTGTACGATTTGATTTCTCTTCATTTCTTCTTTGTCCCATCATACAGAGTTCTTCAAGGCTTTAACAAGCCTCTTTTGTAAATCCAGTATGAAAAAATTATCCAGGTCACTCTCTTGATTTATCATTTGTATTTCCTTTTAAATTTTAAAATCTCAGCCAGTTTCTTTTGTAGATCCAGTGAAACATCCTTTTCAAAATCATTATCTTGGCCTGTCAGTTGTAAATCCTCTTTTAATACCATCTCTACCTTGTTAGATAAAACTTTTCTATATCTGACATTTCTTCTTTTGGACATAGTCTATCCAAAGAAGAAGACATAATTACTGACATTGTTGATATTGTGGCTACTATTTTCTGATTCTATTCTTCAAAAGTATTCTTCAGTATTTTTATTGTCATAACATTTTGCACCATCTTGCAGGCCTGTATACCTTTCTTCTACCTAAAACCTTTAGTCTCCTCTAGTGTCCAGTTTTTGAAATCATGAAATTATTTATCTATGTTATGTCTTGTAAAAACCAAAACAGGATCTATTTCTCATGAGAAGCTGTTTGTACTTTATAATTAATTCCAAAATCTTATTGTAAAAAATTCAATATTCCAATTTTATATGGACCCTTAGTTTGTTTATAACTTTCTAAAATCAGAATCTTATTTAGTTTTTTGCTGTTTGTTTCAGATTCTTTAAATTCTTAAGCTTACAATTAAAATTTTCTTTCATTCAGGATTAAAAGTGTTTTCAAACTAGTCATTCTGAAGGTCTCTAATAGTTTAGAAGTAGTTAATGAGCAATTTCTGAAGGTGATTAGAAAGTGAGGTTTGCAAACTTAGTGTCCTTTAAAAGTCTCCGTCGTAGTTGCAAGTGAGGTGGCTAATCCTGTCATCTCCTGATGCTCAAACCCATGGAAAACTGCTGTCCTGTGGTCCAGAGCACATGTGGGTGATCTCCTGTCCTCTCCTTATCCAGACAGATTCCAAGGAACCAGTCTACTCACCAGTTCTTTGGTCTTTGCTGCTGTTATCAGCTTCACTTTCGCAGACCTGTCTTCAGTTTGCCATACCTCCCCTGGAAGCCCGTGGCACAACTTACTCTTGACCAAATTGTTCAAATGGGTGACCTGGAGTGGGAGTCAGTTATTCCTTCTGAAGCATCATCATGATGATCTCTGGAATCCTATGGAACATAGGGACAGTTAATGAAATCAAGTCTGGTCTTGCCAGACATTTCTGAGAACACTTAAGAAGAAATGGGAGAAGAAGGGGGTTCGAAACTGTATAGGAGTTTCTTCTTTATTCCTGTTCATCCTTGTCTTCTTACTCAGGATCCTGCTACAGCAGAATAAATTGAAACATCAGTACACATGTCATTCAGTACACACACATACAACATACTTTTTTCCACGTCACTGCATTCATTTAGAAATGATTGCTTTCATCAGTAGGCAACTGGGAAAACAAAGTCCACTCATCTTAAAGTGGCCAAGTTTGGACAACACTGGTCTAGGCAGACAGCCTGTCAACTGAGGAAAGACACACTACAACTGCTTAGTTACATAAGAGGCATAATTGAGATGAACCTGACTACATACAAGTTCAGCACACTTCCCTGTCCTGTGGATTTTCTAGCCTGTGCTGTTGCATCACCAAAAGTCACTTATGAGGGCCATGGAGAGCCTCCAAGCTCAGAAAATATCTTTTAAAGAATTTACCTTTGATGTTACCCTTTAGTCACCCAGAGTATGACTATCACATTCAGGGTTGACGTTGCTAACCTAATGTCCCCTTAGCACTACCGTCAATCAGGAAGTGCTGGATCTACTGATGGTACCAATCTATCAAACAGACCCTCAGCCACAGCCAAACCCTGCAGCTTCTACCATACAACTTTGCTGGGTGGAGAGCTATATTGAATAATTCTGCTTTTATGGAGTACATTTTCGAATTTGAAATAATTTTCTTTCAGGAAATGTGGTCATATGTCGACCTATGTCTTAATGGGATTAAATCCTTCTCACTTGCTCTGCTTAAGTTTAGTACTATTTTTCTATTGTTAAAGTGTAAAGTCTGTATCGCACATTTGTACACATAGTCTTAGACAAACAGTATGTAAGGTAAATACTTATTTAAGTAATACATTGCTCTCTAATCCCCTCACCCATACAGTTTATAGTTAGTGACTTTAATGCAAGATTGGGAGTACATGATCAGATGTTGTTTGGAAACTTCAATCAATATCAAGCAGACATGGAATTAGATGTACCTTTACTTATTTGATATGGTAAATACAGAATGGGGAACAATAAAGGGCTGTGTCAAAACAGTTAGTCTTTCCTATCTCCAGAAAACACAGGGCACATGATGATTACATTGTCCAAATCCTTAAAAACTGAATAGCCTTACAGTCCTTTTATTACTCCAGACGTCCATTATTCATACCAGTAGCACTAAAAGTGTTCTTTGGGCATAGCTCTTATTTGGAGCCCAGTTAGCTCCATATAGCTGTTTTGCTCCCTTAGAGAGAGTACAATCTACCTTTCTAAGGACTATTTTCCATGCGTCACAATGTGGTTCTCTACTAGGAGGCTGATGTGATCAGAGCAGAGAGCAGTTCATCACTGTATCTTTTTTCATACTGGTTAAAGCTACTGTTTTTTCTTTTGGGCTAGGCTCTCTGATCTTGGTTGATAATTTTGAACAACCTTGGAGAGGATTGTTTCACTGATAGTTGCAGTGTTGTGTCTTCTGATGGGCTTTCAGTTGGCAGCATCAGGTCTTAAACAATGTCTTACAGATATAGAAGAGCAATTCAATCTGTTGGGCCTTCCTAGACATGTGTTTCTGGGTAGCTGGTCATCTTTTTTTAGACCAGCAAGATATTTAAATTGAATAGGTATCTCCAAATTTAGAAGAACTTTAACTCTAACATATTTGAATGTGCTCCCAGTGGCTGTTCTTGAGGGGAAATGCAGAAAAACCTCTCATATATTAAAACTCTGCACTTGTGGTGAAGGCACAATTGAAAATATGGCTCATGTTCTGTTGCACTGTCCATTTTATAAAGATGTAGGGCTTCCTTTTGTAACTCCCTTTTTAACTAAATTTTCAGGCCATTCAGATCGATTCTGTGTACCACTGTTTTTAACTGACCAATATGACTCAATTTCTTTGAATGTGGCCAAATTTTGTTTTACTGCTTGTAAAATTTGCTGGGATCTAATCACATTGACCATGTACCTATTTCTTGTTCATTTTACTTTGTAGGTTTTAAACATTTGTTTTGTTTTTAGTGGAACTTTGGTTAATAAAAGTCAGTATAGCATCTGACTGAGGCCCAGCCTAGCTGAGTAGCCATTTGGGAGCAGCAGTGATTCAAGTCACAATACCTAATAGAGACAAGCAGATGGTAATTAAGGATACCTTTTCAACCAGCAGACCTGCTAGTCTTCTTTGCTTCGAACCTTCCTACAAAGTTTTTCAGTTAATTAATAGACAGAAAATTGAAAAATGATTGAAGAGTTAATTAAAGCTCTCAGGAGAAAAGCAAAGAGTTAAGACTTATTACAGTGCTAATTAAGCTCTTGTCTTCTCTTCACCCATACCTGAGCTTTAGATATTTCACTAGCCATTTTATATCTAGGGAGTTCTTGGTGTTTCTGAGCTTGGTTGTTTGCACTGATGATGTTACCTAGTTGAATAGTGAAAGGTCTGCAAGCAAACAACCAAGCTCAGAGAGCACGAAGACCCCATAGTTCAACTGTGAGCTACAGATATTCTCTTCTACTGGAACCATTTTATTTCTTCTGAATGTTTAGAGGGACTCAGAATATCCAGATTACCTTGAAATGCAATGTTGGTAAACTTTCTAATAAACCAGCAAAACTTTGGTTAGATTCTACTAGATTCTTTCAAGATAGCAGGACCAGACCCTTCCCATTCTTAGCTTATGCTTTTCATTTGTTCCTGCAGAAATAATGCATGCAGAGTAAATAGCCTCTTGTGGATCATTGAAATGTCTGTAGCTATTTGTCATGAAGAGGTCCCTCACTCCTCCCAAACTATATTGATCCCCTAGATCCTGACAGAACTGATACCATGTACTGATTGACTATTAAAAATGTTATTTAATATCTCATTAAGAAAAATATAAGGCCATGTATAGTATATAAAACAGTATTATTAGCATATTAAGCAACTCCTAATTCCTGACAGAGGGAAAAAATCTCAATAGCTTTAAATATACAAACCCTTAGTATGAAATTATGAACCTTTCTCATTAAGGTTACCTTACAACCATTATTTGAAACTTCATTTTAAGACCAACTGTGCAACAACAGTCAGTAGGAAGATCTTAAAACAGGTAACATAGGCAGTCCTCGCTTAACAACCACAACTGGGACTGGCAACTCTGTCGCTAAGCGATGTGGTCATTAAGTGAGACATCATCTGTCTGCAATGGACTTATGACATCCCTTTTCCCTGCAGTTGTTAAGTAAATCACTGCGGCTGTTAAGTGAGAAATCACATGGCTGTGACTTGCGATTTCACAGCTGGCTTCTCCACTGTCTCTGCTTGTTGGAAGCCAACTGTAAAGCATGCAAATGGTGATTACATGACTGTGGGATGTTGTGACAGTCCTAAGTGCGATAATTGGTCATAAAATTACTTCTTCAGAATGGTCATAACTTCAAAGAGTTGTTAAACAGGGCAGTTGTTAAGTGAGGACTATCTGTAGTAAAATTCATTTTGATGGTAGCAAGTGTTTTTACGTTATATATTTTTATCCAGTCTAAAATGTTCAGTGCAGTCATTAAAGACTCAAGGGATCTCAAGAAAGGGCAAAAAATTCCTACCGTTACTCTAAACTTTTTTTCATCATGGGTGTGCACTGCTTCCATATATTATGCCAACTGTACGAAAGTTATAATAGTTCAGTTTAGTTAATCTCTCTTAGAAAGGCTTGGGAAATGAGCCCTTGCCTAAGACCATTTCCCAAAATGTTTGTTAAGAATGGTGCATGACTGGAGGACAGACTATTTAATTTTATTTGAAGCATGTTCATATTGGATTTCCTTCTAGTCTATAATGCAGCTTGTGGGATGTGGATTGCCTGGATTGCTTCTTACAAATGTTACTGGTGCCTTTTAAAAAATAAATCTTGAATTGAAAGACAAAAAACTGTGAAGTATTATATTGTCTTAATCTCTTGTTATAATTTTCTGTTCCATTTCTGTTCTCAGTCCTCCTCTCCCACTCCCCTTCCCCTTCCAAAGCAGGATTTTTTTTTTTCTGTAAACTACTTTTAAGCATTAAGGAAAAGACTCTAAGTGCCTGAGTTTTTCTTAGCTTTGTCTCTTTCAGTGATTCAATATTTATTTTTCTTGGTATTGTCTGTATACTTCTGAATTTCTGAACAAGAGGCTAAGAGAAAAATGAGTTTCAGTCTCTTGAGGATTACACCATCTGGTGGAAATTCTTCAGTAATGCCATATTCTCTGAACTCACAACTCTCCTTTTGAAGAAAAAATTGCCATCAGCAGAAACTTAATTCTAAGTGTATGGATTACCTGAAAAAAATGTCAGCAAACTGCAGTTGCTTTTGCCATATGAAATTTATCTGTATGAAAGTGTCTTTTCATACCTGATCTCTCTTTGCATGGCCTGGACCACTTAGGTTATTTCTGTGCTGGAGGAAAGAGAAAGGTATGAAGATACTTTGCTTGGGCTTGTCCAACTCTGATCTTCAAGTTTCTGGCTTGAAGATTTCTATCACTGTTAAATGTACAAAATGATTTTTACAATCCTCCTTTTCTTCTATCCCATCTGATTAGATCAGCGTTACTCCTTAATCTGATTCATGATTTTTCTTTAATTAGACCTCTGGCAAGCTGAAAAACAGCTTGCCAGAAAAGCAAATAAAAGAATTCAAATAGTATATTTTGAATTCTGGGCCAAGGATTTAAATCTGATAGTGCTTACTCAGTTCTACTCAGTGAATTTATAAATGAAGAAGCATTTGAGGAGATACTCAAGCTGAGCACTTTACAATGATGTTTACATTTTCCCTTTCTCCCATGCCATATGTTGATCTAATGTTGTATACATGTTCAACACAGATGCACTTTTATGATCTCTGGATCTTTGCAAAGAGGAAGACTGAGATTTGCTCTTATATCCTCTCTATTGTTGATTACATACGTGGGTGAGAGTGCTAAGGATGGATGGATGGATGGATGGATGGATGGACGGACAGCCGGATGGACGGACAGACAGACCCATCAACCAAATTTCTAAAGCTCTTTGCAAGCAAGCAGTTTAGACTCTGGCAAGAGCAAGAAGATTCACTATCAAGCATCCTGATGGATAAAAAACAGGAGAAGATAGGGAAAGGAGAGAGAGAAAGAGAGACAGAGAGAGTGCAGAATGAGACAAAATTGTGGAATGGAAGAGGCTGGCCATTCCCACTGCTGGCTTTATCCATCACTAGTTGCTCCTAGTGAGCTTGTGCTAGAATGTTATGGATGTGGCCATTTCTAATGTTTGAAGCCAATGTATCTTTGAATCCATCCTGCTGCCTAGGACTGGCTGTCAGCAGAAACAACCTGGCTACATGTCTGCTCATGTATATACCATAAAGACTTCCAAGGAAAATGGTTGCACAATCTTCCTAGTAATTCTATAGATTCCCCCTGTCTGTCAATGCCTGGCATAAACCTTTCTGCTGTGCTTTAGGACCATTTCTCTTGTCCTAAGACTAGAGCAAACATTCTGTTGATTATAGAGAATCCAAGTCTTTTTCTTGGCCAATGATCATGCTGCAACGGTTAAAGTTACCACTACAACAAGTACTAAGTCAGACTTCCCAACCCAGAATCCTCTAGATGAGTTGGGTTACAATTCCCATAATCCCTGATTAGCCCTGACATATCTGCAGAGGATCCTGGGAATTGCAGACCAACACATCTGAAAAGGACCTAGAAAAAGATTATACTAAGAGTGTATTTCTATCTCACTGTGAAGTTTTAGACCGTAACAACTAATTAGGGCACTGGGAATTTGCAACAGAAAACAAAAGAAAATCAAGTTATAGTAATGTTTAGTACAGGGGTGTGTTTTTTGTTCATTCAGAAATGCCCACAGCTAGTCACAACAATGCCACAATGCTGAAACTTGTATAGAGATGCTATAACACAGGCTCCACGCTTTCATACTTGTGTCACAATGTTGCATGCAAGTATGTAATGACAGTTTGCATCATGATTTGTATCTCATCACTCTTCCCCCACCTTTTAAACAAAAGTAAGAAAAGTATAAATCCGGATATAACACAGGTAAATAGAATTCTCCTCTCCAAAGTGGACAGTAAAAACAGACTCAGTGTATATCTGGTGGAAAGTATCCATTCAACTTGATAGTCTGAATGTGCTTGTTTATTTTTATACTTTCTACCACAAGAAAAAGGAATGTCATAAAACTGATTTATGAAACCCTTGCTTTAAAAAGAAAAAATTAAAACAATTATTAAAATTTTGGAGACACATACACACTTGCAAACACACAGATTGTACATTCACATATAATGGAATATCCTTGCAGACACATACACACTTGCAAACACACAGATTGTACATTCACATATAATGGAATATCCTTGCATTAATATGAGAATACCTATATTCTGGAAATTCTTACACTAACACATATAAATAGAGAAAAGCAACCTGTACACAGTGTTATAGCTACATTACTGTGCAGATGTGTAGATCAAAGGCCTGGGTATCCACATACATAGACAGCATGTGTATGAAATACTACTAGTGTCACATTACACACAAATGCACACATAAATATGTAATACAAATCTGTAGTAAAGACAATTTGTTTACTAAAGGCTCCCTCTAGTGGTGAACGATATTATTTCTTATCTTAAAACTTCCACTTTCATAAATAGCTAATAAATTCATGTTTGCAATAACTATATAGTATTTGAAAAGATGCTTATATAGTGAGATTAGTGGCATATAAATTTGATTGATTGATTGATTGATTGATTGATTGATTGATAGATAGATAGATAGATAGATAGATAGATAGATAGATAAAAAGGGAAACTCTGAAATTCAACAATAGCTATTAACACCTTTTAAAAATTATTTTTAACATCATCAATTTTAATTTTTATAATTTTAACACTTTTAGAATATAATTCCTTAAATAGCATTTGAGAGTTCAACTTCAGGATATGATCCAGCATAGCTTCTTCTTTATTAGCATAACCTTCGATAAAACTCATTTTTGCCAAGCCATTCTCGTTTTAACAGGTTGGAATCCAACATGAAACACCATTTATGTCCACTGATTTCATGCTGTTTTGCATGAAAGGTGTTGAAATGAAGAACTCATTTAAAAGACTATGCAGTGCAGTCCAAATATATGTGGGGATCCTGAGTTTTTGAAGCAGGGAAAGGTTTATTATGCCTGGAGCACAGCTGTGCATTGGCTGTAACTAAGGGCAGACAATTAAATTGGCCAGAGGCAGAAATCATAATGAGAATATGGGCTGAAGGTCAGAAATGGGATCAAGACAAGAGCAAGAAGCAGAGATGAAGTCAACAAGAAGCAAAAATCAGCAGCCGAGACAGAGGTTAAAAGAAGGTGATGCAACTGGTGCTATTATTCTGTCAGGAAAGATGCTCAACTTTGGAACTAATTTGGAGATGGCTTAATTATTCTGGTTGTGCCAAGCATTTTAAAGAAGTGCCTTGCATTGTCTGAGAAAATAAATGAAGCAGGAAGGCTGCTTTAAAATCAGTTTACAGTGATCCCCCCGTCTCTCTGCATAAGAATTCATGCTCAAATGATTCTATGCCACTAGTCACATGGTCTGGGCGACTGAAATGACATAGGTCCACCACTAGTCACTGTATGGGTAGAACTGAACGGTGACATTCTTCACCCTGGGAAATGTCCTGATGGCACAGAGAATGAAGCTGATGACCTACTGGCTAAAATTACACCATAATCCCAGTGGACTGACCCATCTAATACTGGCAGATAACTTTGAGACGACCTGGAAAACAGCTATCCAAAAGAAACTGAGTCTCTATGGTTTTTCCAGCGATGCCATTTTGGCTTTAGAGTTTGATCAAGCCAGGTCACTATTAAGGCAAAGGATCTTAGATATAGAAGGCCAAGCAGAAACTGCTGTCTTTACCCATAATATAATAGCAAATAACCAAATTCTAGTGAATAAACCATACTTGTACCACATTACAGTTCCAAAATTCAGGAGAGCTTTATCCTTAGCCCGATTTAACACTCTCCCTACAGCTGTTCTAGAAGGAAGGTACAGGAAAATCCTTTATGATATTCGATACTGCCCCTGTGGTACGGGTGCCATTGAAACCACAGTTCATGTTCTCTTGTATTGTCAGTTTTATAGGGACATTCGCTTTCAGCTGATTACCCCTGTATTATTTAAATTCCCCGGGCATTCTGATAATTTTTATTTGTATTATTTGTTAAATAATCAAGACAAATCCATTTCTTTAAAAGTTGCAAAATTTTGCTACATAATGTGTAAGCTTCACCCGCAAATGGTTGCTAATAGTTATTGATGAAAGGGGTAATATTGTTGTCCGTTTTATTGTATGTATTTTTATTGGTCAATGACTGAAATAAATATGATGAAGCTGATGGGCTCTCCAGCCTAAACGCCCCAATCTGAGACTTTTTATTATCATGACAAGGCTTCCCTAGTTTCCTTTCCTTGGCCATATTCAGCTGTTATGGACCAGTTTATTCATGATTTAGGTAAACACCTTCTATGCCAAAAAGGCTCCCAGGGGATAAGTTAAACATGTTTTATAGTTGAAATGGGATTTGATTTCATTTCATGCTAGTAAAATATATGCCAAAATACAGCAGGATGAAGGCAGGGAATCAAAGTTAACCTCTTTGAGACCACGACATCATGTGGTTTCCAGACTGTTGCTGTATCATTCAGAAAAACTACGCATCTCTAATGACCAATGAGTCTTCCATAAGTTAGTTAGTTTCTGACACAATCTCTGTTCTGATTATGGCACATGATATGAGCCAGTGTAAATACAGTGACCTCTTTCGGAGGAAAACCAGCCTTTTGCTCTTGGACGGGAATGTCTCTGAATTACTCACATGTGAATTTAGCAGCCTGTGCCTTATAATAAAATATGTTAGCCTTAAAAGGTGCTACCAGACTTTTTCTGATTTTTGGCTACTAAAAAACTAACATAGCTCCCCTGATAAAATAGCCAGTGTTTATCAGCTGAGGTGCAATATACTGTACTATTTGTTTGTTTAGATGTTTAGTACCCAAGGGCACATGCAGCAATGAGCTGGGGGTTGGGTTCCACAAATTCACATATATGTCTCCATTTGCAGCACACGTGTGTGTGTGTGTGTGTACATATCTATAATGTTCAGCCTCAGCCCTTCCTCTCAAATACACTCAAACATAGTCTCGGGCCTTCATCCTTACTATTATCTGTGTGCCAAAACACAACACATTTTGGAAATCCACTCCATCTTTTCACTGACACCTCTCAGTGAAGGGATCATGTGTATTATTAAAAATGAAGCATCCACTCAGTTTTCCATTATTTTCCTGACTAGCTATCATTTTCAACAGATGCCATTTAAAGCATGGAGATGAGAAAGATGACAAATAATAGGTAGTAAGCAGAGAAAAATATCAGCAAACAGTAATTTCCAATGAGACTCTTCCCAAAACATTTTTTAAAATTGCATTTTGTGGCTATACCTCCACTTAAACAGCAGTCACAGGAGTTTCTGCTGTATGGTGGGACTGAAACACATGGAAGAGGTGGGAGACCCTTTTGCCCTGGGCTATTGTCTCACCAAAGATAGTTCCCTCATCAGCTGTTTGTTCCCCAAATTGCTGTTACTCAATTGCAGTTTTAGAAATATATTTGGCTGAAAAATGGTACAAGAGGAAAGCCTCTAAAAATGGGGTTAATTGTTCTATAAATAAAAAAGAAAGAAAAGCCAGTTTTTGGGGGGTGGGGTGGGGGAGATCTGGGAATTATATAATAAACAGAACAAAAACATTGAGTATATTGCCCCTTTGGTGAAAAAAGACTATTTCATATGCTGAATCAACAAATATCAACAATCCACTCTGTAGATTTCCTGTGTTGTACAATGTTGCGCTCAGTTAGCCCCCATGGAAGGAATTATGGATGAAAGAACATTAAATAGGCTCTGCAAAGTTGAGGCAGTTTGATGACATGTTTGGAAGGCTGCACATTCCTCTTTAGACCCAACCTCTCAAGCATACAGGTAGTCCTCGGTTTACAATTATTTGTTCAGTGACCCTTTAAAGTTACAGCAGTGCTGACTGAGGGGAATGTATGATGAGTACTCTGAGTTCCAGCTGTTGTGGTGTCCCCACGGTCATGTGATCCCAATCCAGGCGCTCAGGACCCGGCTCATGATTACAAAGTCACAGTGAGCCGTGGTCACCTGATTGTGATTTTTGGTGTTCCCTGCGAGCTTCCCACCAGCAAAATCAATGGGAAAGCCAGCAGGAAGTCGGAAGCTGCAATCATGTGAAATTCTTGCTTAACGACCCACGTAGTCCTCATTTAACAATGGCAACTGGGATTGCCAGTATTGCTGTCGCTTAGTAATGTGGTCATGTGATGTTACACTTTACGACCACATTGGTTAGCAATCGAATTCCCGGTCCCAATTGCCATCATAACCCGAGGACTACCTGTAATATGGTTATGAATTAAATTAAACTCATGCATAACCATATGACTTATGGTTTAAGATGCATGCCGGTTTGATTGTAACCAAATACAGATTGTCTGTATTTGGTTACAATATCTGATTATCAGATACAATCAAATAGATCATCAATCTACTAGTTTATCTAGTAGAGCCTATTTCCAGACCAAATGAAATTTGTCATACACTGTTAAAGGAACCAGGCCCATTGGTCAAAAGTTAAGAGAGCATTCTTGTCAATGAAGGTGAAAAAGTCAGAATGGAACTCGCTATTGGCCTGTATCAGCTTGGCTGGGACATGGTTACCTCCAGAGGCTTTGCCAACTTTCAGCTGTGCTATCCAGATTTCTGCTTCCAACAGCTGAAAATGCTGGCCACCTAGGTAATGGCCCAGCAGATCAATTTGTATGTATCTGATTCATCCAAGATGTTATGGAGTGCTTGGAAGTGGGCCTCCCTTCATGCAGTAGAAATGTAAGAGACGCGTCATACAAAAGTTGTACTTGGAAGTCCAAACTATGTGGGTGAATGTCCAACTCCTGACTTGCATCTTCAACAGCAGGGTGATTGTAAATAACCCTTACTGAATGTTCTCTGAGCTGTCCAGTAAATAAGATGTGTTCATTTGCATTAACTTCATTTTAAGATAATAAGAAAATGATTTCACATTTTTAATGAAATAAGTTTAGGAACAGAGATTTCTGGTCTATTTATTAAACTTAAAATACCATCATATAATGAAAGCTTAAGCTCTGCCTGCCTCCTTTTACTGGAGAAATAGCCTGGAGATAAAAACTCACTTGGTCATTCACTTTTCTGATGAGAGAAAGAATAATGAAATGGAAAAGATACTGAATCGGATTCAAAGTATTATTGACAGAAAGCTTTCAGTCAAACTTTCATATTTTTTACTCTACATATGGTCACCTCTGATTCTAAACACCAAACCCTTTTTCCGGTTATCCAGGTTTCTACTGACAGGATGATTTTATATCCTCTTGTGCAGAGGACCATTAAAGATGTTTTTTTCTTTACACTGGAACTTACAGAGGCATTGTTTTTTGCAGTAAGCTGGAAATATTTAAATAATAGTTTCATATTATGCTTAATATAACACTATATTATCCAGCAATGATTTCCACAGTAGCTTTTATGTTTGCACATGAATGAATCTCATTCCTCAGAGAATACCTAAACCTTTCCTTTTCCCCTTCTTTGCCTTGCCTTCCTTCCTATTTAGTACAGGAGGAAATTATTCAAAAATTGCCCTGTAATTAAGCCCTAGTCATGTATTCATTTAAGCATGTGAAACCCTGCCCAGGCATTCATCTAAACTTGGGAATAGAGAGTAGGGCAGTGCCATAATTGTTATTGTGCAGTCAGCTAAAGATCTGAAAGAGAAATATGCTCCAGGAGACGCAGCTCTCCCTCAAACATCTAGTGGAAAACATGGAAGTCTGGGGGAGAAGGAGGTGGGGACTGTTCATACCTTTGTCTTCTTGAGTCTCAGTTGAATACCTGAACAAGGGCTATATTTACTTTCTCTTCTCTTTGAGGGAGCTGCAACTGCTGCTTTCCTTTCTGTCCATTCATAATACTATTTTGCAATGGGGAGAAACTAATTCAAAAGGTCCCTCTGTCCCAGGCGACAGAAACTGGATTGAACAGGAAGTGGTAAAAGAACTGAAAATTGAAAGAAGGTTTTAACTAATAATACAGTAGCTTTACATGTTTCAGTGCCACATTAAACGAAACAGAACGATCCAGAAACAGCTTCATATTGCTATAATCCATTAAAATATGTGACAAAATGGTTTTGAAATAAAAGGAATGATACCATAGTAAATATTGTCATGTAAGGTCATTATCCTTCAGTGTTGACATCAGGTTAGTGCAGCAGCAACTGCAATGCTCCCTTATGCTATTAAGGATCAGAGGAGACACTTAGAAAAGGTATACCATGAGCACCGGCTATGTAATCAGATTTTGATTACATAGCTGTGTATAATCCTTAAGCAGAAATGCTAAGCATTCTCTCAATGCATTCAAAATCTTCCTCCCTTCCCTGCTTTAAAATACTGGGGTATAAAGACATATGCCTCTCCTCTTAACACAGAGCATTCTGATGAATCCTCTTGCATACCACCAATGAACTTAAAGCAGAATACAAAAGGGCTGTTTTCAGTGTGTCCATGAATCCTGAGGTAGAAATGGCTTCGGAATATAAGAATGTAGGTAGTGCCTTACTGGATCTGACCCTTGGCCCACCTACATTCTAATCTCACAGTGGCCAACCCAATGCACAAGGCAGCCCACTAGTCCCCCAGGAGCTGGCCTTCAGAGGCATTTACCCTCCTATCAAGACTAAGAGTCATTGATTCCCATGACTTTCATGAATTGATCCAACTCTTTTTTGATACCAGCCAAACTGGTAGACAGCACCACATCTCATGGTAGTGAATTCCAAAGTTGAATTATGCATTGTGTCAAAAAATATTTCGGTTTATCCCAGTTCTTACAGGATTCAGTTTCTTTGGGTGACCTCTGGGCTTGAATGCTCATTTGCTGCATGCTAAGATACTTATTTTCAGGGTAAATCTAAAATCTCCTTTAAGTAGAGCTCTACTCCTGGTGACTACATGAGCATGTCCATTATTTTGCTTGGAAATGATGTGGCAGAAGTGGCTTGTCATTGCCTTCTTATGGAAAGTTTGTTCAAACTTCCCAGTACAGTGATGGGATTAAATACTAATCAGATCCAACCTTACTTAACTTTATTGAGCTTAGTCAAAGATGGATTTCTTGCTGTGATCATTTTTACAGTCGAAATACTACTTCTAGCACACTTAGAATTTTAGATCTGCCTTTGCTCTTCCTTGTATAATAAGCTTCATGTTTCATAGAAAATATGAAAGTATGTAATTCCTAAAAATAAACATAATTAATGTGCAATGTCCTTTACAAATCCTTCTGTAATACATCTGCTTAGAATTCCAAATACCAGCATTTCTCCACTTTTCTTTTCATTAGTGGGAAAGAGAAGAAGCCATAAGTAAGATCTATGTTTTAAATGCTACAGACTAGGAATTACAGCAGTATGATTTTACATTATTTCTTTTTAATGAATGGAAGACATGCTGCATGCAGACTTTGGAAAAGTATTGATATATATGCAGACATTTTTATATAACTTTATCAATTTTTTTAATAGAAAGATAAATACTAAGAGAAACTAATATATAGAATAAAGAAAAGAAAGAAGAAAAGAAAGAAGTAAAGACAGAGAATAAAGCCAAAAGTGCAGAAAAAAGAAGAAAAATTTAAAGTACAGGTAGTCCTCGCTTAATGACCACAATAGGCACCAGAAAATTGGTCATTAAGTGAGGTCATCATTAAGTGAGTCACCACATGACTGGACCTGGTTTTACGACCATTTTTATGATAGTCATAAAGTGAATCACTGTGGTCATTAAGGGACACATGGTCGTTAAGTGATTCACGTAGCTGTTAAGCAAATACAGCTTCCCCAAAGGACATTTTTTGCCAGAATTCACTTAATGACCATATGATTTGCTTAATGACCATGATGATTCACTTTACGACCATTGTACAAAAGGTCGCAAATCGTGATCATGTAACTGCACGGTGCATATGACAGTTTGTGATGGTTGTAAGTGGGAGTACAGGTTGTAAAGCACTTTTTCCAAGGCTGTTGCAACTTCAAACCATTGTTAAATGAATGGTTGTTAAGTGAGGACTACCTGTAGCTTCTGATTTTCTTTATAGCAGTTATAAGTATAAATAGAAATTTACCTCTTACTCTATGATTACATCATGATTTTCATTATTTTTTTTATCATCAAAATCATAAGTTCATCTTTTTCTGTTTCACGCAAAAAGTCTATAAGGGGTTTTCAGCCAACCATAAACTTAGATAATGTCTTTTCTCTGATCAATGATGTCAATTTGGCCATCTCTGCAAGTTCCATCACCTTCACCATCCATTCCTCCACTGTGGGTGATATTGACTCTTTCTACCTTTGTGCATATAATAATCTTGCTGCAGTTTTCATGTATAAAAATAAAGTTTCATGACTTTTCTCCAACTGTTTATCAATCAGTCCCAAAAGAAAAACCTCTGGTTTCAGTTGTATATTACACTTTAAAATCTTCTGAATTAGTATATGCATTTGAATCTAAAACTTTCTGGCTTTTTTACCAAGCATGGTAAAAAGTCCCTTCTTGTTCACATTCAACATAAATTTGATGTATATATGCAGACATTTTCATGTAGTACTCATCATAAGATACATATACTGAAAACAAAGTTCTTGCTTTGCGGATTACAAAAGAAGATGAATGTGCCTTTGTATATTTATGAAAATGTCTGTTGTCCTCTCATATTGATCTATTCATTAATATCTAATATTTTACACAAGGCAAAACATGGCACTATAGATTTATTTAGGTGTAATTCAAACTGTCCCTCAGGCCCATTTAAAGAAATTTCCACATTATCCCATTATTCTGAAAAAGAAATGCTTTGGTTGCTAAGAACCTAGTTCTTAAAAGTTTGTACAAATCTAGAACCCCAGTGGTTGCAGAGATCACTACATGGAGAAGGAGGGAGTGGAGAGAAGTTCCCTTATTCAAGAGAAGCAGACACTGCTGAACTTAAAATGCACTGCTGAGCTGAATAGACTCCATATTTTTAGAATTCTTTAAAGCCATTTGCTGACCTGTAGATGGTGATGGATTTCACAGAAAAACCAGTGCATCTTTCATGCCCGTATCTTTCCGTCCCTAAGGTTTACTCATTATTATTTCCTTAGCTTCTGCATCATGAAAATACACGTATTATGCATAAGCAGCAACTAAATAAAACAGAACTAATTCTATTTATTGAATATGTTGCATCCTTGGTTAATCATTGTTTAGAAGTAAGTTCAGAATATAATATAATTGTTCAGAAGTAAGCAAGATTTTAAAGGATAAAAAACCAGCCCATTAAATTAAGCTTGGTGGTGACCTGGCAGCGAATACATAAAAATTTTCTGCCCCTTTCACAGCAGCTTTAAAATTCATTCGCTGGGAAGAAGGGCACTTTTTACAGCTGTCATATTCTTTTTATCTTGACTTTTCTTCTTAGAGAGAGAAAAAAAGCTTCATTGGTGTAAGAGTGGCACTCTTCAGGTTTCCCCAGCGAGTTGCAATGTGTCAGATGAATGGAGAACTGGCAGTTGGAAGCATTTTCTGAGCTGTGCATTATTATGTGGTCATATATCAGCATGTTGTGAAACATCTTTCTCTAGAACAGAACTTATGACAGAAGTTCAGGTTTCTTTTGGAGCTGGGGTGGGATGGGCTAAAAAGGCCTATGGCACTCTCCATTTCTGATGTTAGAAGGTTACAGCTCTAACCTTGAGAAAGTTTACACTAAATTTGATGTTATTGTTGTACAAAATGGGACTTGTTTTCTGACAGCCAATAAAATGGCAGGTGAGAATCCTTTTGTAATGGACTTCAGAAGGCTATCACTATTTGTTATAGTAGTTTAACTGCAGGACCCCCATAAAGGGGGCCACTACAGCAAAAAAAACAATTTTACCAAGTTCATTTTTCATATTACGATTTAGAGCAGATTCTCACCTGTTTTGACAGTGGGAAAAAAATTAGAGCTAGATTTAGGAGAATGAAATCGCCTCAACATTAATGAAGAGAGAGGAGGGAGCTGAGCACATATCTGTAACTGGTTCTGTGCATAGAATAAGAGAGTCTTACAGCTGAGAAACAAATGTAAGAGAGACAACAGAGAAAGCAGTGAAAATAATGGAACCTTGGCATAAATGGGAAAAAGAAGTGGTGGCTTGTACATTTAAGTCCAGCTCAGGTATTGACCTTGGATGATCATGGGAAAAAAGAAAACAGTAACTAAGTAGGGTCAGAGCTGGTTAGTCCTTGGATGGGACTATCAGGAAATTCAATGGCTAGAGTGGAAAGTTGAAAAAAAAAATCCCCAAAGAAAGCAATAAGCAATGGCAAGCCACTTTTGTGTTGTTACCAAGAAAACTATATCGATGTGTCAAGGAGTTACATACACACACAGACAGACACAGGTAAATTCATTCATGTGTAGGATGAAGTTTCTGTCCTTTCACTTGCCCCATTTATTATTTCCCCAGGATTATAGTTTTCCCCAGGACTTATGCAAGGTTTTCTTCTCTACCTTTGGCTGAACCTTGAACGAACACAGTGGAATAGTATCTTGCTCACAATTTACCTGTGATAGAATGGGGGAGGAACAATAGCTCTTACTATTAGTTTGTTAGAAAATTACAGTGGGTAATTTCCAGTTTAGTTTGCACCCAACACAATCCCCATCAATGCCTCTATCCACATCAGAGCAAGAACACACACCATTCAGTGTAAGTTGCAAAAATATAGCTTGATTTTTTTTGTTGTTAAACATCAACAAATATCAAAATCAGTTAACTGGGACCAAAGGCAAGCAAAAGCTGGAAGACAGAAAGACATGAACAACAGGCAACAGTTATCTCTCTCGCTCTCTCTATGTATACATCTTTATCAAAAGGATTTTCTAGAGCTACTGGAAGCTATGCTATGGGGAATTAGGAAAGACAGTCCCAAAGGGAGTGGCCTTTGATAATTCCAGCCCTAATGCTTTTATGAACATAAGAATCGCAGACTTGGGAAGGAAAATAGGACATTAGGTGATCCCTCCTCTATTCTGTTCCATAAAGAAAAGAACATGGTGGATGGGGATGACGTACCCATCAAGTTTAGCCTGAATGCTGAAGTCAGACTTTTCTTCCTGGGATGCACTATCCAAAATCTGAGGCAGACAAGCATCAATGAGAGGTACTTCCTCTCTTTCTTCTGGCAGGTTTTGGCTTTTCAACCTGTTTCCTCACTGCTCATTTCATCATTGATAAAGTTGGATTTACTGGAACTGGCATTCAAAAGCATTAGCTGAGCCTGGGGCATTCAGCAGTCTGGATGCCCGGCCTTTGTATGCTTGAATTAGCATTTATCTGTTTCCAAGCCTGACATCCAGTGAGCCGCATGGTCAAGCAGCCACTAGGCCTTTCCTGTTCTAATCTGACATCTTAACTACTACACTGTATAGTATGAGAGGAAATTTCATTGGTGCGATAGGAGAGAGTTCTAGGAATCCCCCTACCCTCCTACCCACCACAAAAGTTTTGGAATTTGTTCAGTTCTGAACTAGGTGGACTGATAAGTCAGTGGCCTTTGAAACTCTACCCATGGCCACGGTTCACGCTCATGAACCTGCCAGTAAATTCTTCTGAATATAGGGTGATTTCTGCATAAAGGTCTAGCTTGGTACTTTAAAATTCACCTGATTTACCCCATTTCTATATAAAGAGAAATGCTTTTAGATCTGAATCTATTGGGTTTAAATGCCATTTCAGGTTGGCAACACTAGATTATCTTATTATTTCTTAGCCTCAGTTCTCAAACCACACAAAAGAGAATATTAATGAATTAATGATGTATCTCAGTATGATTGTGAAAGTATGAGTATATCTATATCTATATTTCTACCGCAGGATGAAGGTCTCTTCATTGAAGGTTATAGACCATAATCTACCATGTTAGTCTCACTCCCAGTCCAGAACCTTAACCACTACACACGCGCGCACACACATACACACATGCAAAGACACACATCATTTGTTAAGTATCACTTGATATACCTTGTATGGCAATGTGATATCTGTTTGTGTGTGTGTGTGTGTGTGTTTTAAGTACATTGCAGGAGAACAATACTTGTATCTCAATAATCCAACTAACATCAGCATAATCCTATATGGAGGGATTGGCAATGTTTGGAAAACCAACAAGTGAAAATAAGAAGATTTATACACTTGTACGTATAGCTTAGGCAAAGATTTTCACATGCAAAGTTGAAATTCTCCTTCCAGACAAGATATTCTTATAACTGCTTCCCCATTCTTTTCAAAGCAAGAACTCTAGTGCGTGTCAGAGGGGTGTGTGTGTGTGTGTGTGTATGTGAAAGAGAGAGAGAAGCAAGGTTCACTGATTTCGGAGAGAAGGAGGAAAGCACCTCTAAAAACTCTTTCAAGTAATAAAACATCACTTAATGAACCACGATGTGTCTTTCCTCCCAATATGCCTTGCTGAGTATCGCTTCTAGGCAACAACTAATAATACTGTAGTCTATATAAATTCCTATATGAAACTTTGGCAGCTCCAGTGTGAAGGCAAACATGAGAGACTGTTGCTCACAAACCATTCAGCAACCGGCTGATCTTCATCTGCCATAAATCAGATTAGTTTCAGAATGTTCATAATAGACTGAAAGATGCTGTTGAAATCCATCAGAGTAAACAGCATTGTTCTTTATGGTGCCTGGTATGCTGGAGCTCTATCTGTCTAAACAGAGGAGGAAGACATGATTCTTTTGTTACGTGACGTTAAAGTTTAAGAAAGAAAAAGAGGGAAGATAGACTTCTGAAGTTATCCCATGATTTCTTCTCCTCTTTTAGAAGTGAAGACCCTATTTATGTTCTTATATTCATCTATCTGCAGATAGGAAAATCAAATTTAGCTACATTTAAGCCAATAACTACCTTGAAGAGATATTACAGTATAAAATAGAGATAGCACACTGAGGCCTGTATGCACGAACATGCCTGGAAATACTTCCTTGGCACACAGTAAACTCCCTGCCTATCATCATCATCATCATCATCATCATCATCATCATCATCATCATCATCATCATCCAGATGTTTAGACTGGATTTGGCGTTTTTATCCACTTATCTATATTTACTATTATTCTTATTCTTACTATTATCATTATTTTAGTTCTTTTATAAAAAAATATTAATTGTAAAACTGGTAAGCTGCTTTGCCAAATACAACGGTGATCTTCAAAGCCTCCTTTTTAATAGTAATTTTATTAAAGATTACAGTTGCAACAATAAAAGCTAATACAAACTAAAAAAAAAAGAATAAAAAGAAAAAGTAGAAGATACAGAAAAGAAAGAAAAAATAGAAAGAGAAATAGAAAAGAAACAAAAAAAAAGAATATAGTAAAGAAAAAGAAAAGAAATATATAAAGAAGTGACTTCCCCCTTCATCACAAGTATAAACAATTTTAGCAACTTATCACTTTCTCTTAAAACACAACAAAATATCTCTTCTTCCCATATCCCATCTCTTATCTACAAGCAAATCCATAAAGTATTGTCATTTCAATTCTGATGTCAGCAAAAGTCCATTAAGGGTTACCAGAGATAACAACATATCTATTTTAACCTTGATCAAAGAAACCAACTTTATATTCCTTCTTTTTACTTCTAATAATCCTGATCTGTAGTCCCTTCAAATAATGTCCTAGAACTTGATTTCTTTTCATTTTTTCTTTGTCCTTTCTCACAAAATTTTTCAAAACTTTAACAAGCCTCTTTTGTAAATCTGAGATAGAAAAATTATCCAGGTCACACTCTTGGTTTGTTATTTTATGTTATCCCTTTTAATTATTAAGACACTTTTTGTAAGTCCAGTGTAACATCTTTTTCCATGTCATTCTTGTAGCCTGTCATTTTTAAATCCACTTTCAAATCAGTCTCAAACTCGTCAGGTAGAACTTGTTCCTCTTCCATAACATCTTTTAAACATCTATCTATCATAGAGGCAGACACTCTTAACATTAACTTCTGGGTCCATTATTCAAAAATATCCTTCAATATGTCCAATGTTAAAATGTTTCATTTGTAAGTCAAGTTTGAGTGTTCTTCTCCTTTAATTAATTTAATTAGCATGTTTAGTTCCCTCTAGTTCCAATTATTAATGTCTTATCTTAAAAAAAGAAAGAAAGAAAGAAACAAAAGCATTTTCCCACATGAAGGATTCTTTATAATTAATTCCAAAATCTTGTTTCAAATTTATCTGGACCCTTAATCCATTTGTAACTTTCTAAAATCAAAGTTTTAATCACCCTTTTGCTGTTTATTCCCATTTTTTTAAAGTTCTTAAACTTGTAGTTAAAACTTCTTTTGCTAAGGATTGAAGGAAACTCACTCAGTGCTATAAAACTTGCCAATCCAAAGGTTCCTAATAGCAATTAACAAGCAATTTCCAAAAGTGATTAGAAAAGGAATTATGCAAACTTTTATTTCAAAGGCACTGACCACAGTTTGAGCAAGATGGCTATTCCCTTGACTCCCAGAGCTCTAAACCTGCTGGAGACTGCTGTCTTGGAGTTACAGAAAGGATTCTTTAGTTTAGGGCAGGGAGGACTATGAGAAAGAGACTCACAGTAACTCCACCTTAATTATGCTACATATAAGTTGATCAGGAAAATTGCTTTGCCAGCTTTCAAGATTCTGTCACCTTACCCTACTAGCAATATAACATCATTCCAGAAATCCAAGTGGTTTTTGCTTACTGAGTTTCCCAGCCCTGAAGGGCTTGACAAAGATGAAGTGTATACTATTGATTTTTTCCCAGGTCCTTCATTGTTCTATTTTAATGTAGAAGGTTCAGCAGTAGGACCAGTTCGAAATTATTACAGGTTTCCTGGAAGAAGAATATAAGTTCCCCCTTTAGAACCTTCTAAATTGCTAAATTGCTTAGAACCTTTAGAACCTTCTAAATTTCTCAAACCGCAGTTGGTGCCTTTGAAAGGACACTAAGTTCACATGCTTCCTTTTCTAATTGCTTTTGGAAATTGCTTGTTAACTACTTTTCAGCTATTAGGAACCTTTGGATTGACAAGTTTTATAGCACCGGGTGAGTTTCCTTCAATCCTTAGCAAAAGAAGTTGTAAATACAAGTTTAAGATCTTCTTCTTCTTCTTCTTCTTCTTCTTCTTCTTCTTCTTCTTCTTCTTCTTCTTCTTCTTCTTCTTCTCCTTCTTCTTCTTCTTCTTCTTCTTCTTCTTCTTCTTCTTCTTCTTCTTCTTCTTCTTCTTCTTCTTCTTCTTCTTCTTCTTCTTCTTCTTCTTTGGAATAAACAGCAAAAGGATAATTAAAACTTTGATAAATAGGACCAGCTTGGAGTTATTACAGGTTTCCTGGAAGAAGATTCTCAGTTCCCTCCAGCACATTCACACAGACATGACTGAGGACTACACTACATTTCCTCACTTCCAGGGGAGTGCCAGTCCAAGTATATTGCCTGGTGGCCATCCACACTGGTGAGGCAAATTGCATGCCTTGATCACTTCAAGCAGATGCTGTGTCCATTTCTGCTAAGCATTGGATTTCCAGGCCTAAAGGCTCAGTCAAGTTTTAAAGTGGCAAATATAATGTGACTCACAATCTCTGCTCATAGTGCCATTCCACATGCTGTCAATAACATTTGAAAGCCACTTGAAAGCTTTTTCAGTCCAGTGCCTGCCAAAATTATCCAGTACTTGGCACAGTGAATCTTGAAGCTGTTAAATTAGACTAAGTGAAAAATAGCTTTCCAATGTTTTGGAGACCTCACAGAGGTTTGTCCATAGAAGCAATACTGGACAATCTTCCTATGGAGTCAGAATATATTAACTGATTGTAAGAATATGAGGAAAAGATGGTGGTTTCACCCTTTTACAACTATTAAATTATGAATACAAGAGGAATCCAAATGATGAATGCCAGAGGAATCCAAAGGTAAAACAGATCACCCTCGGATCTGGTTCTGAATATGGACCTTTTTTTTCTCTCATTTATTCACATAAGTAGGGCTTTATTATGAAGAATAGGCTCTGAAGATGTACCTTCACTGCAGCTTGCTTCTATTTATCTTATAAGACACTTCCATAAGAGTTTTGCTTTGGTCCCAAATGAATTCCTGAATTGCATGTTCCCATGCTATTGTCTCCATTTGGCCACTGAACCAAATAATTTCTCATTCAATTGCGCTGTATCTGAAATCAGAGAAAAGACCATCATTCTTCTTGCAGCAGTAAAACTCTGCAGAATTTGGGGATAGCCTGTTTTCCCTTTGGCAGGAACCCTTGTCTAATTCTGTGCCCCAAGTTCTCAGGTATCAGTTGGTCTAGCATTTGGTTCACAGATCCTCAAAGTGGAAAGATGCCTTGACAGCTTCATAGGTTTTCCCTTTAGAGCAACTGTCTAGGTTTTTGTTTCCTATTTTTCATACCATTATATAAATCACACCATCCCTCTAATTCTACTTTAAAAAGTAACTGGGATTGGAAGGGACTGTTTTGACTACAGGTAATCTTTATTTAGTGATTGCAATTGGTTTCTGCAAAATGGTTGTTAAGTGACACAGTTGCTAAGAGAAGCATATGACTGAGAGAGAGGGAGGGAGAGAGACAGATGCTGCAAAGATCACTGGTTGTGGCTGCCTCATTCAGAAAAAGTTCTCTTGTACAGTATCCTGTGCCTGACCCTTTTTTCCCCCCCCCCTCTTGCAGGGCAGAGAGATTGCTTAAACAAACTTCCTCTTCCTGAGCTGCTTTTCTCCACAGCACAACCAATCTGGAAAAAGTGCTAACTGCAGGTGAACAAGCTCAGCTCTGTGACCTTAATTAGTTGATTAGAATCCCCCGACTGGTTGCTGCTGCCTGAAATTGACCAGACCTTAATCAGTTTCACACTGAAGTCTGTGGTTGTTGTAAATGCAGGCATTGGTCAGAAAATGATTTTTTTTATTACTGTTTATTATTATTATATTTGTGAGCAGTTGCTATCCGAGGCAGTTGCTAAACAAGGACTATCCATACTATAGATCCATGCATAGATCCCTTGTATGCACAGTGAGTCCAGGTGAAGGGAGTCAGAGTGAAATTGACAAGAGATAATGTCTGTTTCCCTTTTCTCTATGGCAGTAAATCAGCTGGTGCAAAAGGCCAGCCTACTGCTTGTGTTTTTCAAACAACCACCTCATGGATAGGGTGAGAAAATAGCAACTTTTCTTTTCCTTTTTTGTGGAGAAAAGGATAAAGGAATTTTTATTGTTCCAGTACCACCTCTGTCCCCCCAACCCCAATATAACATTCAGTGTCCTATTTAAAGTTCATGTCTGTGGGTATTGTTTAAAATATATTTCCGCCTCTCTTCCACTTCAGCCACTTCAATAACATACAACCAAGTTTACAATTGTTAGTGTAAAAAAGTGTTTGGCTGCGAAATTATGGAATGCTATCCTTTCACGATCATATGGCAAGAGGTTTTTAAATACAAAAGAGTGATGCCTTCACATATCCCCTTTATAACTACTGCTCAGAAGTTGTTGTTGTTGTTGTTATTATTATGGTTGGTTGCACAGTCAGCCAGATGTTTAGACTGGATTTAGCATTTTTATCCACCTATCGAGTCCTTCCCAAGGACCTGGGATAGGCAGATGTTGTTGTTCGATGTTGTTGTTATTATCAAACACCGAAATTAACAAACTGTGTTCTGGAACTGCAAATGAGGTGGGAACTATCAGTGTATTTTATTTTCTTTTTGCACTAGGAGGATTTTTGTTCCTTCAGGACCTCTAGTACAGTGTTGTCCAAACTTGGCCACTTTAAGATGAGCGGACTTCAACTCCCAGAATTCCCCACTGGGGAATTCTGGGAGTTGAAGTCCGCTCATCTTAAAGTGGCCAAGTTTGGACAACACTGCTCTAGTAGGTTGAGTGAGGCTCTGACTGGGTGGCCTTTTTGAGTCTCCTATTGGTCAGCTGGAAGGAGCACACTGATTGGCTCATGGTGTATCCTACCTGTTCTCCACATTCTGAATTGCGCAGCACTGAAGGGAATTCAAAAGGCTTGGAAGGGTTGGGAGACAGAAATGTTCCTGTGTGGGAGGGTCTTTAAACTAATGTCATTCCATTCAGTGGCATCAGTGGGGAGGGGGGAGGCGGGAAGGGAGGGCCAAACCAATCAATGTGACAAAAGGAGTATCACAACACTAGCTCCTCCCCTTTTGTATGTGCCTCATGACATTGCATGTGTGTCCAAAATGGTGGAGTTTAAGGTGCCATGAAAGCAGCTTGGTGATGCAGATGCCCAAGTTCCTACTACAGTTGTATTTGAATGCCACCAAGTCCAATTTTTAAATGCAATTCCAGCGGGGCTCCTAGATATAGAGTGAGGAACTGTGGCTAAACACACACATGTACACATACTGCAATAAAATATATTTGTGGAGGTAGGAGTAAATCATTCTTTTTCCCTAGGCTTAATAGTTAGCTAGAGCTCTTTTCCAAAATGGACATCTTCACAGTTGCTTTTGAAATCCAACAGAAAATAGAATAATCATTACTCTATCCTCAGCAAAAAAGCAAAGAAAAGCAGAAAGAATCTAAGCCATAAAGAAGGAAACTGCTTAAACATTTCAGGACAAAATATTTTGCTAGCTCCCAGCTAGTTTGGAAACAGTCTACTCATGCCTGAAAATGTATTTGTTTATTGCTTTCGAGGCACTGTTGACTCCTGGCGACTGCCTGGGCAAGTCCCTGCAGTTTTCCTGGCAAGATATCAGAAGTGGTTTGCCATTGCCTGCTTCCTAGGGCTGAGAGAGAGTGACTGGCTTAAGGTCACCCAGCTGGCTTTGGGCCTAAGGTGGGACTAGAACTCACAGTCTCCTGATTTCTGGCCTGATGCTGTAACCACTACACCGAACTGGCTCTCTATGCTTGAAAAACATAGAGAAAGGGGCACTACTGTTTATAACCCAGTGTATTAATACACTGGGCTATATACAGTACTGCACCTTTCTGATTGGTGGATCAGAACCCTGGATCTTGGGGCACCAATCAGAAATGAAGGGGCAAAGCAATGGAGGTGGAAAGAAGGAGGAAGAATTGGAGTAATTTGCTGTCCAACAGTCCAACAGGCTGTGTGGGTATGTGGTGACAAACCACTGTATGAAATCAGAAAAAGTTGCCTTGGTTTGCTTTCTGCGTCAAAAATGACCATTTTTCCAGGATGTGGCTGCCATCACTTAGTATTTTTAGATTATTTAGACCATTTATCATTAAAATTTCCACAGAGGTAGGAATGAAAGACACTATGGCAAAAGCAGCATGGAGTTCTGTTGCTCTTTAATCATCAATGGGCTACTTTTTAAGATGGGAAAGGACAGCTGTTTTTCTTGCAAAAATGTAAAACACTAATGTCTGTGGAATCTTTTTTAATATAATTTTATTAAAGATTTTAAAAAAGAAAATAAAACGAATGCAAACTAGTACAAAGTAAGAAAAAGAAAAGGAAGGGAAAGAAATCAAAGAGAAAGCTAAAAGTGCAAGAAAGGGGAAAAAAAATTATTGTCTATGGAATCTAATGACCAGCAGAGGGCGCTGTGTGCCGATTTTCATCTCTTCTTGGATTTAAACAAGAGTCCTGAACCTTCAAACCTTTTTAGAACTGGAGGATATTGGTTCTGTCATCCCAGTTACAATCAGGAGACATAAGTTCAGAAAGTAACAGGTGAGAAAAGAAATAAGAAACAAAACAAATGTTTGAAACATAAACCTGGAAGCGTTAATAACCAATGAGTAAAGTGATTACATATTCTTCTTTCTTTTATTTTTGGAGGTTCATTTATTTTAAAGCCCTAGAGAATTTTCACCTCAATAATTTATTGAAGTCCAACCTGAACAAAATACAGGGGAAAAGGCAATAATTTATTGGTAGGATTTAAATGCATAATGTCCCACATTTAATATCAAGAATTTTCAGTTAATATAAGATTTTAAGAGGCAAGGCTGGGAAAGACTCATAGCTGAGACTAATTTTATTAGCAGGGATTCTCTAGTTTAGATAAATAGTCTAACGGCATAAAGCATGCTTATAATATGCTTATTTCACAAGGAAAGTACAGATCTCCTATTTGATTTCCTCATCTGATATCCCAGTGACCTGAGACTGGGAAAACATTCTTGTGTTTCTTGAATTTTGGGAGTGGATCTCGCCCTGACCCAGTTTTATGAGAAAATGTTGTATCTACTCAGGTTGCCTGCAATTTCACCTGTTATGCTATCCATATTAGTATTATTAATACAGGTGGCCAACAGCGAAGTGTTTGGAAACTTCAGAATGTAACTTTGTTACTAAGACCCATGGATTTCATTGTACTTTTCCTGTTCTAAAATAAATACTTGCATTGACCTGTCATGAATGAACAACTTATTTTGACTGATGCTGAACTTCTTTTTCTTTTTACATGACCTTAGTAGGCATGTGGGGATACAGTATTTCATCATGGTGCCTATATGATGGGGTAAGTGATTTTTTTCATGCAGAATCAATTAAATAAATCCACACCAACAGCTTTTTTCCATCCTTTAATCGTATGCTTAGGCCCTTTAAGAATCATGATGAATTCTGTTAACAAAGAAAAAAAAAATGATGCAGGAACTGACATTGTCACAAATAGTATGAATACAAAAGCACTTTTAAATTACGATAGGAAGTACCTAACACAGTCTTGCTAATGACCTATGAATCACAACAGTCTTTATATCCATTTCTGCATGTTGCCTCCTAGGAGTCAGAGAATTTTGGGTTGGTTATTTTTGCTTTTCAGTCTTTGTTTTCTAATATACAGTACCGTGCAAAAGTTTTAGGCAGGTGTGAAAAAAATGCTGTAAAGTAAGAATGCTTTCAAAAATATATATTGTAATTTGCTCACTTTGCATTTTGTAAATTGATAAACATAAACAATTACAAGATATATTTTTGAAAACATTCTTACTTTACAGCATTTTTTCATACCTGCCTAAAACTTTTGCACAGTACTGTATTTCATTTTTTTAATTCATGCTTTTTCTGTGCCATGATAAGATGACTCTTATTTTGCTGCTAATGCTTTTCAACATACTTCAATGCAGTGTTTCTCAACCTTGGTGACTTTAAGACATGTGGACTTCAGCTCTCAGAATTCCCCAGCCAGCACAACTGGGGAATTCTGGGAGTTGAAGTCCATACACCTGCAAGGTGCCAAGGTTGAGAAACACTGCATTAAAGATACTGCTGCATGGAAGTCTGAAGTAAGGCTGGTTTATGCCTGAGGTGATAGAGCACTATGATTACAAAAGTGTGTTTAGATACATAGATCTGAATTTGATAAACTCCCCACTGTGAATACAAAGACTGTAGGAATGTACAAAGAATTCCTTAAAACAGAGAAACTGCTCAGGGCAATATAAGGATACATAGCAGTTCCTGTTTTTCTGATATTTCTCCTAGGTTAAGTTCTATTTCTGTTTTGTTTTTGTTAATCATAGACTCAGAGGCTTGATGGATGCTTGGAGGTCTTCTAGTTCTACCTTCTGCATACCAACCTATGTGGCAAATGCAGAGACTGAGCATTTCCAATGCATGTGCAAGATCTTGCTTGAGGATCTCCAGGATGGGAAGATATCAGATATATATTTTACTATAAGAGATGGGAAAGCTGTCCCTTCCAAATGTTGATGAAGTACAACTCCTAGCAGCCCTTGACTCAAATATTCTTCAGGTATTCTGTTTCCACCTTATGGAATTCATCCTGATTTCTCCATCCCAAATATCATTCAGTAACTGAAATAATCAAAAGGCTCAGCATTGTCATTCAAGGCAGAAAAACTAAAGTTAAACATAATACTAAGAATTATTTCATTTCCCTCACATGTTCCCAATAGTTGGCAACTGGAGGTTGGAGGCTAAAATAGTCTGTCTATGTGGACGTTCCTGAGAGTGGGAATCTGATCTGACCAAGGATTAGTCAAACAGATTTTGTAACTAGAACAGAAAGTAGATGTATGTGCAGGAAGTACATTAAGGGAGAAGCCAAGCCTAGCACCTAGCTAGCAATATCTATGAGGAGGAAAGCCCAACATGTGCTCCAGGCTTGTGTCCCTGGGAAAAGAAGGAAGTGACTTCAGATTAGCATTCACAAAGACAAAGAGCAATCACAGAGGTAGACAAAGTGGGGTGGCAGAATAAATCCTTAATTCTCTATCTACAACTTATTGCCTGCTTGAAATTGGCAGATCGTGTGCTGAAGATTCAGCGCTATTGGATTTGGACCTCTGACAACTACTGACTTCAATAGACAAAATTAATGGGGAGAGAAAAAGGATCACATTGCCATAGAATGCAACAAGAAGAAATGGAGCGGGGGACTATCAAATACTCTGTCTCTGGGCCTCTCAGAATCTTAAAATGGTTTGGGTTTTGTCATTCCTGGACCTCCTATTCAGACATACACTAGTCAGACATATACCTATTCAGACATAAACCATCATGGATGGTTTAAATGGGTTTCCTGCCCGTTACAGGAGCTGGACTGGACGATCCTGATCCCTTCTGAATCTACAAGTCTCTGATTCTGTGATTCTACATACAATTGCCTTGCTTTTTAAGCCAGTTTGACATCAACTTCTGAAGAGCAAATGAAGACCACAGAATGGAGTTTGGGACCATATACAACCATGTATCAGACCACTGGTTTCAAAAACTGATCCTGGATGTGCAAAGGACCCTTCGAAGTGTAACAGAGTTTCCCTATTTCCCTCTGAAATATAAGAATGGAGGAGGAAGGGAAAAGTTCAAACATATTAACCAAGCTTGTTGACCTCAGTTGTATATTAATAAAAACAACAAACAAGAAACACAGCAAAATACCAAAAATGGATCATGCAATAAATTTATTAACCTGTAAAGTGCCAGTATATTCCCTGCTTTTTTGGGGGGGGGGCAGGGGAAGGAGGTTGAACAGTCAACATTTGAACATGTGGAGAGAGCCAGGATTTTCAATATCAGTTTATCTAACAAAGACAAAGTTCAGTTCAGTTCCCTTAGTTACTGTGAGCTCCTTAGGAAAATAAAAGGAACATGTGTATACTTTCTGCATTATGCTTTCTCTGTCTCTAGTTCCAGCAAGACAATAAATACCAATTCTTGTATTTATTTACACAGTATGAGACGGTGTTCTCCCTTTTCAGCCTGACTTGGTTAAAGTTTATTTTCTCTGTTGCCTGAGAACATTTGGTGGGAATAAGAGAGGATCATATAGCTGTTTCTAGGCCAGACTAGTTTTAAATTTTATGTAGTTTCATCAGCAGATAATTTTTTAAAAATTATTCAGGGAGACAGATTTTTAGTTTTTAAATACATACTTACTGAGATAGATTTTAAATGTAGAGTGCTGTTTGTTACTTAATATTATCAATGTGTTTTAACTTATATAGGATATGTTTCCTTTAATGGTTCAAAAGTCATTAGCCTGAAAACTAATAAATGGAACAATGGGACAGGTATTTAATAAATATCAGAAGGGGGTGATATCTAAAACAAATGTAAAAGAAATAATTAAACTAATCAATCAGCCAATAAATGAATAAATATTATAACAAATGACTTCACTGTCTTGTCTTCCTTTATACACACATAGGTAGAATTTCATTATTTTATGCATATGGGTTTTTCATTAAATGTTTAGTGCAGGTTCTATTATCCTATTTAGGAGAAGCATTTGCTTCCTAAATCTTGTTGGCATGAGCAGTTATGGCACGTGAAAGCTTTTCACATTGTGATGTTTTATTTACCCTTTTTGGATTTTAGGTGTAGGCTCCCACTTTCTTCAAATTCCTGTTGACGATAATAAATAGGCCCCTGTGAACCTCCCTTTTTAAAATCTCACATCCCTATCACTTCATTGCTAAAATACTATCTGTGGCTTCCTGCCATTTTTAGATGGGCAACACTAGAAAATAGATTCTAAGCTAGGCCTAAATTGGGCAAAGAGAAACCTAACCCTATTAAAACCTGTAAATCCCACTTGGTAGACCAGACTAGAAAACAACTCTACAGGAAGACTAGAACCATACTTTATCGAGACAGGCTATAATAACAGAATCTTGCAAGTCTGATTGTGCTTTACCTCTTCTCCTTACAACCCAGTGAATCAGGGAGGCATTTGTCAGATCTGCTTCCAAATGTTATCTTGTTTCCCAGGACTTAAAGAATGTTTCAGCCCTCTTTGCCTGGGTAACGGTTCTTGCATATTTCTGTCAAGGTCATCTCTTTACTGTCGACAAAACTCAGAATAGAAAATATAAATGTGGCTCTGTTTCTCTGTGTGATTGGTTGCATTCATTTTCACCTGCTAAAAATGTCTCTCAAAACCATTAACTGTAATCACCAAAGATTGTCCACCATGACTAGTACAGCTTGATCCCCAGTAATGCAGCAGCACACTTTTCATGTTCCTGAAAATATTGAAATTTACTTTCCTTACTCTGCAGTAATATAGCTGGAAGAGTCAAACTTTATAAGTTGAAGCTAAATTTGCTGCTTGAAGTGAAACATTCTTTATCACATAAGATATTGCCAGGGAAAACTTTTATTGCTCAATCAGACACGCAATTTTCAGAATTTCATGAAGTTGGAAGATGAAGTTGGACTCAATTTGTAATCCTCTAGTTATTCCTCGTCATTTTTTCTTTTTTTCTTTCCAGAAAAAAAGTGTTCATTTTTCCAGAAATATTGTTTATATTATAGTAGCAAATTAATTGGTAAACCAGTGACTATTGATAAGTATAGATTTTTCCCCTTTATTTTCTTTTCTTATTTTCTATTTTTAGGTAGTACTTCTAATTTTTTGTAAAAAAAATCTTTCTTCTTTAACATTAACATTGTTTTGTTAAAAAAAAATAAAGGTTATTTTTTAAAAAATTCAGAAAAAAGTCAAAAAGCAAAAGAAAATACTGTTGTCTAACATGGATCTCTATTCAGCAGTAAATGCTAATATATTTACTAGATTCTTCTACAAAAGTAGCTTAAAAAAAATCCAGGTTACAAATGTATCTTAACAGATGATTTAATACAATAGTTCTGAAACTGGGCATATCCCGAGGGGCATTTTTGGGCATATCCTGAGGGTAATGCAGTAACTTGTAATTGCTTGTTTGTCAGTCAAGGATCCAGTTTGGGACTGTTGAGATGCTTCTATTAAACAACAGAGACTGTTTTTTTTTTTTTTTCTGGGGGTAATTACATTATTTGAAACTGAGAAAAGGGATAATTTGATCTAACAGTTTAACTGATTTAATATATTTACATTTAAAAATATAATTGGAAGAAAACAACTCAAAACCTAATTCACTTATTTCTTTCAGTTAGTTCCTGGAGAGAGAAGCCTGTTTCAAGTCATCCAGAAATGGTTTACATGATTTGGCCTAAATATATATATTTGTAGGTTGCATACTATCAGAATTTTATGGCTTTGCCTGTCATGTTAGCAGAGTCATGGACACTGAATTAACATATTCTGGTTGTTCCAGATGGACTCGTAACAGAGATTTACACATTTTTCAGTCAAACCAGGTGGTTGATCACTTCTCACCAGGAAGTTTCACTGGGAGAGAGGAATGTAGCACAAGATATGCAATCAAGAATGTCTAAGAATTCTTTTTAAGATGAAGGGGAGTTGCATGTGAATCCAAGTTAAAAAAAAAAACAAAACTTCTGCAGACTCAATTCTACAATATCTGGCAGATTCCTGTTACTAAATTGTGTGATACTTTGGCACAAGTTTCTTTCTTCTAAAGGAAGTGATTTATTTTATTCCGGGGAAATTAAACCTTGCTGGCATGCTACTAACTCAATGCCATGCTTGCCTGGATGTGACTGTAGCTCAACTTTACGTTCTTGAATACAGAAAAACATTATAGTTTATATTTAAAAAAACCCACAACAACAACAATGAGTCAGTCCTTTTGTTTGTTTTTTCAGATGATTCAGACAAGTACAAACACACTGCAGCAACCCAGAACACCAGAAAAAGGAAACAGACTGCCTATACATCTTTCAACAAAATGGATACCCACGCAACTTTATCAAAATGTGCCAGACCACTCAGTCCACTACAGCACAACCAACACAAGCTATGAAAAGGATAACACTAGCATATATCAAAAACATCTCAGAAACAACCAACAGACTATTACAACCTCATAGTACACAAACCAACTAAAGCCCTCCAAAACATCTTAAGTAAACCAAAAGACCCAGTAGCCCAAGAAGAAAAAACAGGAGTCATCTACAACATGCAATGTAAGGACTGTAACAGCCCTATGTAGGACAGATAGGCAGAAGGCTAGGAGAACACATCCCTGAACACCAACTAGCAGTCAGAAGACACAATGAAAACTCCTTAACCTCACAACACATAGACAGACTCAACCACAATTTCAGCTGGGAAACTGTGAGCATCCTAGACCAAGCTAAATCCAAAAACACTAGGGAATTCCTGGAAGCTTGGCATTCAGACAGATCAGACATCAATAGACACATAGAGATAAACCATATTTACAAATAATTCAAGAGACAATAAAAAAAAAGCTAAGAAGGAAACAAAAAGACCAGAACACATTCTTTCCAGCAGCCAATACCCAGATAAGCAGGGTTTAACACCAGACAAACAGTCAAGCAGAAAACAATACCCTAATCAAGGAACTACCAAGGACAAAACCACATCCTCACTAATGCTGGCAGGGCAAGCTACTGTATATAAACAGGCAGCAAACCCCACACTCACTAGCACTGATGATGTTACTTAATTGGGTAATCAAAGATCTGCAAGTAAACAACCAAGCTGAGAGAGCACCAAAGACTCCACAAGTAGCAGGGAGCCTGGCAGATACCTGAAGTACACAGAATGTTTCTGAGCATGCTCAGAAATATGACTTTATTGAGTCATAGAAGAGGGTTTTTATTCTATTACTGATCTTGTTGTAAGGTTCTATCCTTCCTGAAGAAAAAAGACTGACTTGCAGAATGGAGAGACCCTACCCACAATATTTGCAAGGGATATCAAAGGCTTTGTTAAAAACAAACAAAAATATTTCACCTGAAAAAAGTTACCATAAGACATTTGAACATCCTTTTGGTTTTGATAGTTAATATTATGCCCAACATTTGGCATCAGCCCTAGCATTTTGGATGCCTTTTTCCTCTCCCTTTTTATTCTTGGCAATGGCTTCTGAATTTGCTGTCACTTTCAGCAGTTTATATATCTATTGCAGTGTGTATGAGAGAGCCTTTCCCCCTGTAAAAGTCTATCTTCGGAACAATCTCTTAGGGAAGTGGATAAATTTAAAACATTTCTTGGTGGGAACCCACCTGAGGGGCTGGCCATGCATCCCTGGCTCCTATTGTTGATCATGATCTATTTTTCTAAGCAGCGGATAACTGTGAGGCACATTTCTCTGTGGATCCCCACTGAAAAGCTCAATTCTTTTCTATGCGGCTGTGATGTTTATTTATTGCAGTACTGGGTCAATGTGCATGAAGCCTCTGTAAAAGAAAAGGAAGCTTTGTAGAGATAACATAACAATCTGATTTTTTTTCTCTGTATTTGTCTCACATAGTGGGGGGAAAGGGAGGGAGAAAGGAAGGAACGAAGGAAGGAATTTTCTTTGAAGGAAGTTGTTTACATGTCTGCATGCGCTTGTGTGTGAATTGCTAGTTAGAGAGAAATGTGTATATTTTAGCATACAATAGAATAACTGAATGCCTGTTTTGGTAATAAAAGCCATTGTAGCACTACAGCTTAATTTCATCTATTTGGTTTATTATTTTGGGCCCACTCAATTTAGGTACAAAACAGTCTACAAAACAAAAATTAAATCAAGTCATCATTATGAAAATTGATAATAATTATGACATTGATCCAATGATCCTATAAGAGGAATTTTGCTAATGAAATGCATTTGCTGGAGATAGTGAGGAGGAATTATTTTTGCTAACAATAGCTTGTTCTGCTGCATGCCCCAATTTCTGTGAAATTTGCACTGGCTAGTTTGGTGATCCAGAATATGCTTTGAAGGGCTATAGAGAGAAAGAATAAATAGACAAAATGACTTCTCTTTCCCTTTGTCAGTTGAAACCTCTATCGGTTCAAAGGTATTTTCAAGACAGGAGGGGTTTATTTGAGAATCAATATGTTTGAATCTAAGCTATATCAATATCCATCAAGTCATTACAATATCCATCAAGATATTGCTTTATCATTAAATGCAGACTTCAGTCAACAAAAATTTTATAAGGCCATAACAGCACTACAACAAAAATTATTTAAAAACTAAGAAAGAAACAAAATCTATCCATTCTGACCTACCAAGGAATGACTAGACAGTTGTCCAGGCAGGAGATATTTGGAAGAAATTGGAGTGAGTTGCTCAAGGTATGTCTTCAAATCTTAGGTTTGGATATTGTACATAATAAATTGGTTGTTGATGGCTAGAGGAATTAAGATGTTGCCTTGGTTGCTCTCCACCAGCATAAAGCAATATTGTCTAGGGCTCTGTCACTATGGAGACCCTTGCTGCCCTTGGGCAGATAGAAAGTTGTGGCTTATGGTCCTCCAAAGCAGCTTATTTCCCCTAAATCAAGTCAATATATATTTTTTTAATCAGCCCAATCATGCCCCATCAACTGGCTCATTCCCCCACCCCTGATAATTTAGAGAAAGGATGGAGGGATATAACTACAAAGAACTGTTCGGTTGGAAAGCTTTGTGCAACTTCCACCCATATCTTTAGCTTTGTGCAACTTCCACCCACAACTTTAGTGACAGTTTGAATTCAATGGAAGGTCCACTCCTCTAAGTCTCTCTGGTAGTGATTCCTATAGTACTCTCACTTGTTAGTAGCTCTAGATAGTGTGTTTTCTGATATCTTGGAGCTTCTTGATTGGCTGATGTTTCATTTTGATATCTATAATTAATAGAGGATTTTAGAAGGTGATATCCTTTTGGAGAGCTTGCCTATAGCCAAAGGTATTGGTTGAACTTCTAGCAAACTGTCTAGATTAAGTGATGAAAGAAGCAAGCAAGAAAGAAAGCAAGCAAGCAAGAAGTCTACAAAATGCTTCTTTCAAAGGTTGAGAGAGTTGTGATCATTTTTTAAAAATCCAAATTTTGCATTTTGTTTTTTTATTGGTTGCATAAAGTCAGTACAAGGAAAGCTATATATTAGTAATGTGGACACCCTCCAATAGAATGATAATAACAAGTATGAAGAAAACATCTCCACAAATATACTGGTTAAAAAACAACAACAACTGGTAATCAAGCCTAGACACATCTCTGAAAACAGAGGTGTGTAGTCTGAATCCTACAAAAACCTTGGATGAGACTTAGAACTCCCTCAAAAGTTTCCACTGAATTATAATTTTTAAGGTGAGAGGATGAAAAAAACTATTAATGGTAATAGAAACTATATTATACCCACCACAAAATAAGCAATTATATTAGCCATATTTATTTAATGACACTTTCATTAAATGTATGTAAATTAAACCCATTTAGTTTTTGTCCTTTTCCCACCCTCATCTTTGTTGCAGGTTATTTGGTTCATACACTGCTGCCTTGAAGAGTCAGCTTATGCATACTATAAGGAACACAATGCTTTACAGTTTAGAGTTTCAGGACAGACGACAATATATTCCAGAACTAACCAACAAACCTTACTTCTCCAAGATCATATAATTTGAAGCTTTAAGTTCAGAGAATTGGTTCAACTTAATAATCCAAATGTAAGCTACATGTATTCTCTGCAACCACAATCTTTTGCCAATTATCCCCACACGCCAAAAATATTTCTGTTCAGTTTTGTTGAGAATGATCATGCTAATGAAAAGACAGATGGACAGAGTCTTTACCTGCTTTACATAATTTCTTTCCAACATTTTGCTGGGTTGGAAACAATAAAAAGTAATATAAACATAATAAAGCGTATTGTTAAAAATACTTAGCATTGATTAATAAAAAGGGTTTAATACAGGAAAGACATCAGTCTTGGCAGCAGATGTACATTTTGAGAAGGGAACTTCAGACCTCAGGCACTAAAACTGAAATAGCTCTCTTTCTGAAAAGTTTTCTTCTGGAAAGAAAATTCCCCAAAATTCAAAAGTGTCAGATAAGCTTGTATGGAGAAGTGGCCATTAAGATATATTAATTATTTTTATTGGTGTTTGTAGACTACCTGGTAAGAGAATTCTCAGAGCTGATCACAAAAAGAAAAAAATAATAATGAAATATTCAAGGACAATAAAAGAAGCAAAAATGAAATCTAATACAGAATAAAAGTGTGAGAGTAGAGATAGTAAAAATGTTGTAAAGTAAAGTTGAGTTAAAAATCCCAGGTTAATAGAAGGTTCAACACATTTAGGCCAGATGAACATCTCCAAGGAGAACATTCCATCAGTAAGATGTTGAGCTGCTTCCACTGAACAATGACTTTCTTGAAGACTACTGCCTTGAACTGGATTTGAAAATGAACTTGGAGCAGTTTTATGCTACAAGATATTGTTCATAGAACAATTCCTACCTATTGAGAATATGTTCAGTGCATTGGACAATGAAATAGAATTTTAGTACCAAATAAATAATAGTTGCCATAGTATCTCTATCTGGCCTGCAGGTGGCTCCTTCAGAAAGAAGACTGTATAGAATCATCACCACCACCACCACCACCATCACCATCACCACCACCACCACCACCACCACAATAATCACATTTGTAGTCATAATAATAGCTGGTAAAAGGTGCTTCAGGTCACTGAGCTTGAGGCTCAAAGGATTGGGTTTGTTGATATTACTAGATTATGAAACTGGTAAATTTCTAAGCTCTCACTAAAATTTAGACATATAGAAAAGCAAGCTAGTTATTATCACCTGTTACAGATAACCCACTCACCAGGAGTATTTTAACCTTGCTGAGACTAAGTCTAAATGACTGATTCATCTGCTCCAATACTGATACACAGATTGGGAAGCATCTTCATAGCTCCATTTGCATCTGATTAAAAAAAGAGAGAGAAAGAGGGGGAAAAAAAGGAAGGAGGGGACTAATGATCTGGAGCCACACTGAAGCATTTTTAAGAGTGGCTGATCCAAGCTACTTATCAAACAATAAAGCTGTATGGAGCATTAAATACAAAACACCACAAAAACAAACTCACTCCATCTGCCTCAGTTTTAGAACATTTTTCTCCATAAACCCAACATTTTAATATTGAACCACAGTAGGATTTCCCCTTTGGCAAAACATCTTGAAATGATGCATGAGGCACACACTGTGTTTTCAGTGGTGAGTGTCATGGGATTACTTACTGCTTACAAATGAAGTGTAAAAAGAAAGATGCTTTTTGTAGCTTGCAAATAAAGTTCAGGTAACAACAAACTTTCAGTATGCACCTCTGCATAACCATTGCCTGGCTGGTTTGTGTGTGCAGAGTCCAAACATTGTGTGTGCAGAGTCCAAAACTAGGTATGTCTGAATGCCTTTAATGTACTTGCTTGCTTTTGATTCTTTAAAATGGCTGCTGGAATAGCACAGCCAGATCTGAGCTGCAAAAATCCGGCTGATCAACAAGTGGCAGCAAGTGGTACAGAAAGCTCTTCTTCTGTTGCTGCCACCTAATAAATACCAGTATTTCTGCAGCCCAGAAAAGTCTCTCCTGCACTGGAGAAATAGCATTAAGATGATAGCACCCAGGACTCTTGTTCTTTCTTGGCCCACCACTAGTGTGAAAATCTCATATCCAAAACATTTGTGCCCGCTGCAGATGTAATCATATGGTACAACATCCTTATGGTGAATATGAAATGGGTACTTATGTTTGCAGAGGTAACAGTCAACTATCAATCAATAACCCTAATCCACTGGCAGGGGAAAAAAGCACAAGGCAGCCAAAATAGGTGGACGTAATTGATTGTGTGCAAACTTCACTGGTGAGCCAAACCTTTTCGGGGGACAAAAAAGGAACAAGAACCAAACTTAGAAAGGGTTTTGAATCTTCCCCATGCCTAGCCTTACTAATATGTGCGCCTGTGCACACATACACACACACACCGTGTCTTCCCCTCTAGAAATTTTCACATATTGCAGTGGCGTGTAGGACCTGGAAGTCAAGGAGGGCACCATTCTGTGTAATGGTGGTATGGAGGCGTGACACAACTGCATCTGTACAGCTCTGCCAAGAGAGGCACAAATGAATAGATGTAGAGACCATTTCACAAGTGACCATGAGATCAGCTTGCACACAGGCAACCCAACTAATGTAAAACAGTTCAGTGACCAATAGCAATGACAAATCACAACACAGAAACAGGAACCAAACCCAGTTAAGACACCAACTCTGTTCTTATACCTGCTCTGGCAACACTACCAACAGACCTAATAACATCATACATGCTGTCAGGGGAACATACATTAAAAAAAAAAAAAAAGGATATAAGTCAGGTTTCAGGCATGGGGAATACATTCATGCCTTAGAACATGCCATCAAAACGGCAGTGCTTGAAGAAAAGAACAAGAAAGATTTGAACGTGGAATAGATGAGCTGAAATTTTTTAGATGCTTTAATACTGTTTATCAAGGACTAAATAGAGATCAGGGTCTCTTTGCACTCTGAATGCTGAATCTCACTTTTCCTCCATCATTTCTTCTGCCCTCCAACATACTCTTTTTCAGGAGTAAAAAATCATATGATAATAGATTGACTACATTTTAAGTTAACCCAGGACTTTCTACAATTTATTTATGACCACCAGCTAGTAATTCTATCAGAGCACATCTGCCCATTCCCCAAATCATTCTCTTGAGATTTATTTATTTATAAAATTCCCTCATCTAGTCCTGTTTCATCTAGCCAACGAATTGGGCATATTCCATAAAAGTTTATGTTAAAATAAAATAGGTTAGCATTTAAGGTTTCTGGCTTGTATTCAGATTACTTGAGGGAGTGTCTTCTTCTATATGACCTCCCTACCCACCCCAAACACATTGAAGCTATCTATTTGGTGTGATGGTTAAGGTGTTGGATTGCCATTGGGGAAATCCAGGTTCAAATCCACCCTCAGCCATGGAAATTCACTCATGACTTTGGTCTTCCTCTCTTTACTCTCTGTCAACCCAATCTACCTCACAGAGTTCTTGTGGGAAAAATGGGAAGAGGTAGTGTTATGTATCCTGCCTGGAGCATTGAAGGATATGTGGGATATAAATCAAATAAATATATAAACTAGAGGAGATTCCCCCTGAAGTTTGTGAGGGCTTGGTTTTAAGGTTTCTGCTTGCTGAAGAACAAAGCACCAGCCTCAGGCATCCTGAATTGAAGGGACTGACAACTTTTTAAAAGGTTCTACAAACAATCTTTTAAAAGAACTTATATTTCTTCCTTGATTTTGATTTTAGTGGCTCCTTTTTATAGTTTTGCTATAAATTGGTAAGAGATTTCAGTTGTTGGTCCAGCTGGCTTAACCAACAGTGATAAAGAAGTCCTTGGAAATATAGAAAGAGACACTTGGGCTGGGCAGAGGAGGCCAAAGGAGTGGTGCCATCAAACTGGTTAGCAAACAAGCTATGGAGCTGTGTTAACAGAGTGGTAAAGCAGGCCCTGTTGATTGCTGTTCTTCTCCATCTGCTACCTCAAACCATGACTTCAGCTCAACATGGTTTCCATTGATTTCATACCTCATAATGATACAGTTATTTTGTTTATTTTCCCTTCCTTATAGAAGGTCATAGTGAGCCAGCTTTCAATATTAGCCTCATACAGAGTGAAAAATAGAATTCTGAGGCACTCCAATACGTTTCTGAGGCACTTACAAGTGTTTGGGTACACTTGTGAATGTCTAAAACGTGCATGAAAGGACACAAACCAAACAATCTGCTTTTAGTGTTAGCTTGTTACTAAACTTTGAGGCTGTTCTGTTTGGTTTCAGTTCAGGATGACTATTTTAATTGGCCATTTGCAGTTTTGCTTGCTTTTCAAGCGCAAGCATTTTAAGTCCCTTCCCCTCATAAACAAGGCAATACCTGACAAAGGAAATGGCTAGAGGTATAGCTTCACAAAGCCCCTCATGATGTTCCCCTGACATGTGCTGTCCCAGTTTTATAAATTAGAAATCTGGTCATCTCATTTTAAGTTTCTAAGCAATGCCAGCTGTCGCCCATCTCTAATACTTCCAAGATGCTTTGAAGCTTTTTCTGTATTCTGTTGGCAATATTTGTGCAGAAAGATTTGAAGAATATAATAGCTGAAAAAGGTTACACAGGATCACGTAATTGACAGCAGCAATATAAAATATTGCCTGCTTTCTGTTTTGTAACAAAGTAGATATTGTTTTCTTTAAGGCTTAAAAAGAAACAAAAAAGTACAGGCAAAATGTCTGTTCTGCTAACTTTCCTAACTTAAAGAAAGAAATCTGTATTGTTAAATACTTTTTTTCTTGCTGTGTACATGAGTCATCATTCCATCCAACTTTTGCCTTTTTCTTTTCCTGTTTTGTTTCTTTGCAATGATAAAGGATAACTTGTGCTTTTTAAACAGAAGCCTAGACTGGAATATGAAAAAATGGGCATGCATTTAAAATGTGGGCATTTGTTGAGGCAAAGAGAGATTACTAAGACAAAAATTTTAAAAACATGTGAAGGACAAAAGAAATAGAAGGCAGAGATGGAAGCTTTGTGTGAAAGTGAGCTTCCTATGTCTTAGGGAACACCACATTTTTGCCAATTTTCTAGCTTCAGGGGACCGTAAAAAGTAGATACACCCCCATCATCTGTCAGAGAACTAGAGCTCAAGTCAAGCTTAGCAGTGCTGATTCTTTTTTTTTTTCCTTCCCCTGTGGATTGTCTCTAGTTTTCTTCCATCTAGTGTCCCAAAGAGCCAGGTGGGTCTCTCTTAGATGCTGAATGCTTTTATGGAAGCTTTGACCACTGTGTGCAGGCAGTTAAAACGAGTCATCTTGTCCTGAGTGTCATCACCGTACATGATATACATGCCAGTTGATGGGACTGGAGTAGGTTGGGGGACACCTAAAAAACAGATAGAAGCAAACACATCTGGAATTTGGAAGTTAGTAAGGGCTTACTCCCAAACCTGTTCTGTGGCACACAGGAAGGCAAAGAGGATTTCTTTTTTTTTTTCCAACAGTAGGTCCCCTCAGTATTCCCCAGTACAGCTTTTCCAAGTGGCTTAGGGATTTCTGAGATCTGGTCCAGCATGAGATCTTATAGAAAGCTCAGTTACTTCCTATGACATGTTGACTAAACACTTTGAGGATAATATTGATTATATCAGTATCACTTTTCAGCGTTTGGGCTGAGATCATATTAGTTATGACTTAGTTTTTGCAATTTTGGCAGCTCAATCTATAAAAGTGTCCAGAGCACTGTCTCCTCAAATGCTTTTGAACAGCTTTCTGCTCTTAAGATCCAAGAATGTGGATGAAGTGCTTGGTAGAGTTTGTCCAACCATCTGTTTGCTTAATTTATGCCTATCATGGTTTATCACATTTAATAGAATAAAAGCATTTGGTTCTTCTTATGTATAGGAGTGAGTCCAGCCTCATTAAAGAAGGTCATAATGAAACCATTCCTGAAAAGACAAGCAGAAAATCTGTAAACAGAAGATCTGAACAAATGTGGACCTGGTGGTAACATTCCTTTCCTGGGCAAGGTGCTCAAGCAAGTGGTAGCTGACCAGAGGCAGAAGCTTAGATGAGATGGGTTTTCTAAATCTATTCCATTCAAAGTTGAGGACTGGATTTAGCACTCTCTGACTGTGCCATAGGATGTTCCTTGGTGGGAGAGAGAAAGGGAGAGTTGATTTTCTAGAACCTCTCAATATTGTGTGGGTTCCATCTACCATGGATATTCTGCTAAGTTTGTCTGAGCTAGATGTAGAGGGAGCAGCCCAGTTGTTGAACGAGATCATTCAGAGATTACAGTGCAGTGTTATCAGTATGCTCAATGACATCTAACTCAACCTCCCTTATTTACCATGTCTAGATGAGGCAGTGAGATGCCGCGTTAGTGCCTGGTCATTGTAATGGACTGGATGAGGGCTAGGAACTAAAGTTCAGTTTAGGCAAGACAGAACTGCTGTTAATGTATAGTTTATTTGTTCAAGTGAGTAGTGCTCAGTCTTTTTTAGAAGGAGCTACAATCCCCTATATGATCAGGTTTGTAGTGTGGGGAAGCTTCTAAATCAAAAGCACCCCCAAACTTTAAAGACACCAGTGGGGTCCTATATGGCACTAGCTAAAGCTGATGAGCCAGTTAAACCCTACTTTGGTAGAGGTAGTTTAATTATAGTAAGCCATTCCTGGTAAGTTTTCTTTTAAATTCATGTAATACATGGAACTACCTTTGACGTTCCCTTGAAGTTAGCAGCAAGAAGGATAGCTGAAACTATGTTGTGCAGGAATAACATTCCAGTTTTATATAATCTTCCCAAGCTGCCAACCAACAAGTTAGCAAGGTAGATGCCTGCCATAGTCCAGTGATAGGCTAAACTCAGGCAGAACCTTTGGAGGAAAAGAGCCCATTATCTTAAGAGGGCAACTGTACGTTTAGTCACAGGCTTGGCATAGGTTGAGACAAGGAATCTGTTAAACAAGCAACAAATCCAGGGAAAAAGACAGGAGACATGGTGAGATGGAATCTGGAGTCTGACAAGGTAAAAATGACAGAAATGAAACTTGAAAAGTTGTTCTCAGCATCTGCTCCCAAGGAGTGAGGCCAATAAATAAGCTAAGCTGAGGCAGTTTACTCCTTAGCACTGGCTCCTCTGTGGGCTTGTTTCTTGGAAAGTCTCTGAGATCCACAGAGTTCTACTGTCTGTTGTTGAATCTTTCTTACACACCTCTGCTTAGGACTAGGCGGCTGAACTTCAGAGACTGAGTGGTGGTCAATGGATGCAGTCAAAGAACCCAGGGGGCTTGCTGGATCTGCATCAACCAGAGTGGAGTCATTGGCTCCACCACTGTTGGAATCACCCATGCCAAGACTATTGTTTCTATGGACTCCTTGGGGTTCTCTGAGCTTGGTTCTTTTCTTGCAAACGTTTCATTACCTGGCTTCAACAAAATCACTCCAAAATATCTTAAGTAACCAAAGACCCAGTAGCACGAGAAGAAAAAACAGGAGTCATCTACAACATACAGTGTAAGGACTGTAACAAACACTATGTAGGACAGACAGACAGAAGACTGGCAGAGCACATCCACGAGCACCAACTAGCAGTCAGAAGACATGATGAAAATTCCTTAATCTCACAACACATGGACAGACTTAACTGGGAGACTATCAGCATTTTAGCCCAAGCTAAATCCAAAAATGCAAGAGAATTCTTGGGAGCTTGGTATTCAGACAAGGCAGCAGTTAACAGACACATAGTGATAAACAGCATCTACATACTATTCAAAAGAGACAAAAGACCAGAAGATCGCCTCACCAGCAATCATCACCCAGATAAGCAAAGGTTACCACCAGGCACACAATCAAGCAGTAAACATATGCTAGTCAAGGAATTACCAGAGGAGCAAAACAAAACCCCCACTCCCACCAACACTGGCAAGGCACACCACAGTATATAAATAGAGAGCAAACCCCATCCCATTTTAGCACTGAAGATGTTACCTAGCTGGGTAATGAAAAGTTTGCAAGAAACGAACCAAGCTCAGAGAACCCCAAGGACTCCACAGTTCAACCCTGAGCTACACATATTCGCCTCTATTGGTACTGTTGTTTCTGAATGCCCCTGATTTTCCCCATCCTCTTCATCAAAGGACATGTCCCACAGGGTCATAACAACTAGCTCCCAATTGGTTTCCAATCATTCACACTCTCTCAACTCAGCTTAGGTTATAGGACTGTAGTTGTGGACAGAGGGGGAAGGGAGAGTTGCAGCTCCTGCAGGAAACAGTGAGATATAGATCTAACAAATCAATCTTAAGGGTCCTGCTTTGGGTGCTGGAATGGTCCTGTTCAGTAATGGCCCATATTTTCCCCAGAAGGCATATTATTATTCTCTTAGGTATTTAAATCATTTTAATTAATCAATGTGTTGGTTCATTAAATAAATTGTGGTTTAGAAAATAATCAAGCTGTTGGTTTTATGTTTAGTGTTATGTATTTAAATGACTGTATTTTACTGGGCATCTTAATAGTTTTAGAATGTTATTGAGCTATTGTTCTGTTGCAAGCCCTCCTGAGATAATTTGGTTTAATTGATGTCATACAAAGGTTTAAAAATAATACACAAAATAAATAATATCTAGGTCCTTAAATACATGGCCAGTGATTCCTCTCTTCCACCCATTAGCCTACATCGCCCACTAGTTTTAGTTTTGTTTTTTAAGGGAAGCTAGCAGATTGCAGAAAAAGCACTGGCTTCAATTTATTACATTTATTGATTTGATTTATTCCCTGTCTTTCTCTTCTTGCGAGTACTCAAGGTGGATAACAAAATTTAAAAAACAAGAATACAACATAAAAGTTAAATATACAGTTGAAAATATATGAAAAGTCATGTCATATTAAGAATTGATTCTAAAATCATCTGGTGAATGGGATGCTTACCACATGGTGTAATATATAACTCTCAGGATGAAAAAAAAAAAGACTCACTTCTATTTTATACGATAGGACATTTTCTCTCTCCAAGATAAATTACCTGTGAATGTATATTTGGGGAGGGGGGAGGGAGAATTCATAGAGAAGAGAAGATACTGTCGAAAACAAGCAATGCATGGAAGGTGCAACTGACAGCCAAGTAGAGATACCTTGGATGATAGTCTTCACTTGGACAGAGTTTTTGCTAGCTAAATTTAATTCTTTTTGTAATGCCTAAACAGCAGTTATTTCTCTGTTCTTTCTTTCTCTGCTTCTGTTGATTTATATGCATCATGGTTTTATTTATTTATTTATTTATTTATTTATTTATTTATTTATTTATTTATTTATTTGCTTCTGCTTTGTGTCAGGATGTGCACTTGTGTGTTTTGTGTGAGACACCAAATCATTGGCATATACAGATAGATCAATTAATTCTATTAATGGCGTGTCTTATATTGTAACCAGACAGTGCTAATCAATAGCAATTAATCAGTGGTAATTAATTGAATTAGTATTATTTTCTTTGTCTTATCCTTTTTGGGGATACGATTGTGTCTCTGGTAGGTAGGTAGGTACACACAATTATATACCAGGCTTCATAGCAGGTTCAGAGCTAAATCTCAGCTGTCCACTCTCTTAACTCCTTATTCAAGAATAGACTTATAGGTCTCTTTATTGTAGACAAGCCATACACACGCAGAAGATTTGTTCACTGCAGTACACAGAAATCAAAAGCATTATATACATCTATATTCCAGGGTTTAATTTCTACCTTTTTCATCTCACTTTTCTGAGTCAATGCATACTTGATGGCTTTGATTTCCAGGATGGGATTTGGCTGAAATTGGCAACCTCAGGTCAGCAAGGAGAAGAGAAGTTGGGCATTGAACATACGGTAGCTTTTCTCTGTGTTCATAATTTTTATCCATTTATTCCATGAAGTCTTCCATGGGAGGAAGACATATTCCAGCACTTTACATTTCGGAAAGAACCCGGAGAGCTTCTTACCCTGACAGCTCCTAAATGTAAGATTCTCATCTTCTGCTACAGAAGGGCTGAATTGTTAGCAGTCTCTTGTATCAAGCCTGTTATGTAGTTTTGTTCTTTTTTGTTGTTTCTAAAGCGGAGAAGTTTCTTCTACCTGCTTTTTCATTTCTGCTTTCCATTCTGTTTCAATGGTGCTTTATAATTTAGTCTTGTTTTTTGTTTATTTATTTATGGAAATTCTAATAGTTGACTAACCTGAAAAAAATGGCAAAAATGTGCTAACCTGAAAAAATGACAAACATGCAGAATATTTTGGCTAATTGATGGGTAATATGTGAATCCAAGGGCTTTGGGGTACAAGAATACAATTATATCAGGTACCTTTTTTCCCAGCCTGAAGTTGTGTTCACTGCCCCATTAACAATGATGGGAAATGCTTCATTTCATTCTGATAGATGCATTTTCCAAAACTGGTTTGAGAAGGACTCTACAATTCAAGCATATTGTTCCCTTTGTGTCACTTATAGTCCAACTCTCTACTGAGAGCCAGATGGAGACAAATGATAAAAGGAGATAGATATTCCTCCAGCTAACAAACCTAAGAGCAATTTGTTTTAGAAGAAACAAACCACTGCCTGAATGCAAGTAAGTATTTGATTGGCAGTTAATTGCTGCAATGTCTTTTCTTTCTTTGCTTTTTAATTTCAAGTATCCTAAAATTCTGAGCCCTTCAATATACAAAAAAGCTGTTCTTGCCCTAGTAAGACTTTTTAGAAGAATTCTGAGTTCTTTTAGCTCACTTAGAGCTTCTGTAAGACTTTTCTCAAACTGGAACTTAGCAACAGATTGGGGAAATAGAGTTTTCTAGGGACTTAGGGGTTTTCCTTGAGCTGCAGAAGCTTCCTTTGACGGAGAGGAAGGGGTAATCTGAAGCTCAGTCCCCCCCCCCCCCATTTTGAGATAAGAAACATACAGGTAACTATACATTTTAAAATAGGCTTAACATCATTTTAAAAACAAAGGAAAGCTATCCCCCTCCCCATAGATTATCCTTCTCTACCTATATGCATGCAATGGTTCCAAGCACTTTCCATCATCAGCCATTCATTGTGACCTTCACCCTCTCAAAAATGTTAAGCATTCATAATAAGGGGTAGGATTAATAATAAGGAGAGCCAGGTTCAAGTCCAACTTCAGCCATGAAATCTTGATGGGTGACTTTGGGCTAGTTGTTATCCCACCATTGTGAAGAAAAACTGGCATTTTCCCTATGGTGGAATATAAATCTAATGAATAATGGTAATAAACTCAGGAATAGCCTTGATTTTCCCCTGTTTATTTATTTATTTAATCAATTTATATAGCCGCCCATCTCAACAAGTGTCTCTGGGTGGCAAACCATATTAAAAATAAAAATAAAGCAATAAGATAACAAGTACAAAAATTAAAACACATAGCAGCTGAAAGAAACACAACAATAATTTATCATTAACAAAACCAGGAGATGGGACCATTCCCACGCTCGAGGCCCCAGGCAGTAAGCTTCTTAGAGCTATACACTATAGGTTTTGCTAAATTATGATGGTCTTCCAAGTTCCATGGTTATCCTAATTAATCCATTCTACTGGTTTTCTCTGGGCTGGTTTTATATGGAAACTTGTTAATCAGTTTTGGATTTTATGTAAAATACAGTCAACTATTATTTAATTTAATCCTCTCAAACTTTACAAGCAAAAGTATATTGACAATTGAAAGATGAGCCCAGAGCAATTCTGAGCTAGCAGAACAACAAAGAATCCCATCTCCACAAAGAATAAAGAGTATACCTAGAATTTACCTTCTAATGAGAAATAACTATGTCACCAGTCGAGAAGGGGAACAACAATTGGTTTGGATTCTTGCATTACTAGTGAAATCACAGCCTACAATTTAATCAATATTTGGCATTATGAATTAATATTTGGCATTCTTCTCACAGTATTTCCCTTCTTAGCATTTTGTATCGGCCAATTTACAAGCTGTTGTTTTTTAAAAAAATCCTAAATCATCTTAATTTTCTTGAATGACTCTTTTTGTAACATTTTTTCATTTGAATAAGGTACAAAAATGCGCTGGCAGAATGCAAAGTCTTCATTTCACATCTTAACCTTTAGCATGTATCGTCTTTTCCAGCTCTCTTATTCTTTATTTCATGCATGTCTACTACATTGTTTAGGGCAGGGGTGAGCAACCTGTGACCCTGGGGTTGCATGTGAACCTCTAAACGCCCTTTTTTGTGGTCCCTTGAGCCTCCTTTGATTGGGCTGTTGCATTTCCAGGGCAGAATGGCTGAAAATTAGTGCCTTGCTTTTGCACCACTTTGAAGAGCAAAATACACATTAGGACAAAGCGCCTGATGGTGAGAACAATTTGACAATCCAGACTATTTCCTGAAGTGGGGCAGACTTTCCATCACTGAATGTATTTGCATTTTATGTAAACACATAGCTGGAAATAAATGGAGATTAAACTCACTGAAAACATCTTTTTATTTAGTTCTCAGAGTAGGGCAATAAGTAGTTTGACTTAATCCTGGCAACTGCTTAGAAAATGCTGTCTAAAAGTTTGGAGCCCTGATGCCAGTTGGTGTTAACAATATTGAGATTGATGGGCCAGTGTTCTTGACTCAGAATAAGGCCATTTCTTACATTCTTATGACAAACTAATTAAGAAATCATTTGTGGCCAATAAATATTATTTAAATCACACTTTGATAATGCTCCTCTTACTTACATTATTTTTTTAAAAATACACAGGCTGAATTTACTTTTTCTAAGATGTTTAGTGCACCTGTCTGTAGGTCTCTTTAATAAAGGGGAGGCATAATAAAACACTTGCCGATGGGCATTTCAGGGGTGAAAATGATAAGCTTCTGAAGAGATCCATAAAATATTTATTAAAGTCTCCACAGTATGCTCCAGATACACACCAAGGAGAAGTGACAGTGATTAAAACTTTCAGCATCCACTCTGAGATACGTGGAGCTTTTAATGTGCTGAATATAGATTGCATGATGAAGAATCCCAACTGTTTGTCTCCTGTAGTTTTTCACAACAGGCAGGAGAATGAATATATGATATTTTGGAGGCAAAATGGGAGCAAAATTGCTTTGTGGAGAAGTTTTCCCCTCTGGCCTTTAGGCACTATTAATATAGTATAATGATAGTTGGGTTTCTCCTTTTCAGTTTCTGTTCCTCCTTCTGTCCTTACAGCTTTAATTTTCTATCAGTGGATTGATGCTTAAAAGAGTATTTTCAAATAGTACACCTGGATAAATTTGGAAAGATTTGTGTTCCATCTTCTGAAACTCTCCTCTCAAACTTCCAACTTTCTAAGAAGATGTCTTCTTAATTTCCAAAGGAATAGACAATAGATAATAGTAGTATGGCTGCTATTGTTCTTGGTCACATGGTCAGCCAGCGGTTTAGACTGGATTTGGCATTTTTATCCACCTATTGAGTCCTTCCCAAGCACCTTGGATAGGCAGATGATGTTGTTTGATGGTGTTAAAGGTATAGTTGCAGGATGTAAGCTGTTCCAAGTAAAGCTGGTTTTGGAATTGACTGATGGTGATTATTAGGGTTGGTTGCACAGTCAGCCAGATGTTTAGACTGGATTTAGTATTTTTATCCATCTATCAAGTCCTTCCTAAGGACCTGGTATAGGCAGATGCTGTATGATGGTGCTAAAGATATCATCGCAGGATGTAAGCTGTTCCAAGTAAAAGTGCCTTTTGCAACTGACTGATGGTGATTTTGTCAATGCTGATGGTCTTCAAGTGGTGCTCCAGATGGTTTGGGATTGCACCCAAGGTGCCTATTACTATTGGTACTAACTTGGCTTTCTTTTGCCATAGTTGTTCTACTTCTATTAGCAGATTTTTATAGTTTGTGATTTTCTCCAGTTCTTTCTTTTCTATTCTGCTGTCTCCAGATATTGCAATGTCCTCTATCCAGACGTTTTTGTCTTTCTTATCAACAATTGTTAAGTCTGGGGTGTTGTGTGGCAGTTGCTTGTCTGTTTGAATTCTAAAGTCCCAGAAAACTTTAGCTTCTTCATTTTCTATTACTTTGTCTGTTTTGTGGTCCCACCAGTTCTGGCTTGCAGGCAAATGGCATTTCTTGCAGATATTCCAATACACCATTGTGGCTACTTTGCCATCCTGTTGTTTGTAGTCAGTCTGTGCAATCTTCTTGCAGCAGCTAATTAGGTGGTCCACTGTTTCTTCAGCTTCTTTGCAGAAGTGGCATTTGCTGTCTGTTGCTGTCTTCTCAGTTCTGGCTTTATATGCACTTGTTCTTAAGGCTTGGTTATCGTTGATGTTGTTGTTATTATTATTATAGCATCTCTGCTATCCTGGCTTTTTTGAAGCCTCCATGCCAGCCTAAAAAGGAGATGTTAAGATTTTTTTTTAAGATTTACAATTTAAGAATTGCAATTAAGCTTAATAACTTGACTCCTTAAAACAGTGGTATATTTTTCCAGGCATACACAGAAGCCTGAAAACAGCAAGGTTGCTTTAATAAACTGCATACAGAAGTTCAAAGTACTTCTTACAAGTTATTTTTGAAGTGGCCACAGCAATAGTGACATTGCTACTGGTACAAATCACCCTCTTTTCTTTTCTTTTTTTTAATAAAAACTTTATTACATTATATAAAAGTACAATTAAAATACAAAACAGAGAGTACAGCAAAAAAAGAGGATAAACTAAAAGAAAAAAGACAAAAACCAAAACAGTGAAAGTAGATAGAAGAATGAAACAGAAAATGACTTCCAACTATCTCCAATACAGATATAGATACAAATTGAAAGAAAATTAATCTCTTACCACTAATTAATCCAAATTCACATTATTTCTATCAACACAAACCATCTAATCATTAAAACCCACAATCAGAGCCTCATTTTTTCCCACACAAGTGTGTAATCTAAGAAGGGTTGCCATGAGGAGACAAATTTAGAAACTGTATTATCTCTTATTAACACTGTTAACTTTGCCATTTGAGCCAAATCCATTAATTTAATGATCCATTCTTCTGCTGTAGGTATTTGTGGATCCGTCCATCTTTGCACATACAACAGTTTTGCAGCTGTGATCATATACAAAAGCAAAGTTCCATGTTGTTTCTCCAGTCCTTTCTCCATCAAATCCAATAAAAACAGTTCTGGTGGTTTTTTTTGAATGCTCACTTTAAGAATCTTTTGAATAGCAATACATATCTGATCCCATTTTTTTTTAGCCTTTTCACAGGTCCACCAAAGATGATAAAAGATTCCTTCACCCTGCAAACATTTCCAACAAACATTTGTTACACCATTATACATTTTTGATAACTTATCAGGAGTCAAGAACCAATGATACATCATTTTATAAAAATTTTCTTTTAAATTATAATTCAATGTAAATTTCAAACCTTTATTCCACATATTTTTCCATTGTTCCAACATAATATTGTATCCAAAGTTTTTAGCCCATTTGATCATGCATTCCTTGGCTTGTTCATCTTCTAAATTCATCTGTAACAACATCTTATACATTTTAACAATAACATGTTCGTCATTTGTACAAAGCTGAATCTCAAAATAAGTTGTTTCATTAACAAATCTATAATTCTTTTTGTCCAACCTGAAACGTTCAAACAATTGCATATGAGTAAACCAATGACACATACAAATCACCCTTTTCAATCAGATTATATAAATGCCCCCTTCCTTCCTTCCTTCCTTCCTTCCTTCCTTCCTTCCTTCCTTCCTTCCTTCCTTCCTTCCTTCCTTCCTTCCTTCCTTCCTTCCTTCCTTCCTTCCTTCCTCTGTATCATCATCTCATAAATAAAGCATCAATCTACCTCCAGAATACCAACCGATAGGATGCTGCTACATGCAATCATATCTGCAATATTTTTACTGAAAAAAGTTCTGACTTCTCCCTTTTTGTGTTTATATTAGCCCTAAGTAGGTCTTCCCTAGAGCACGCATACATTTTCTGTTCTTTGAATAGAAGATTTTCTAAATTCCTGGAAATATGATTTAGGTGTCTCCTCAAGAATTTTGTGAAAAGGACATACTGTATGCTTGAGTTCCTGACACTTGGGATGGTGTCAAAAGAGTGATAAATCTGTAGCTCTAACACCATCATAGAAAAAAAGAAAAAGAAAGAAAAAAGAAAAAGCAATACATTCTGTTGTGGCCAGTTAAATAGAAGGCAAGCAAGGGTGTTGCTTGGATTACCATCAGAGCTGGAGGAGCATTCATGGAATCTGGTGCACCCGTTGGATTGAGAATTATTATTATGGGAGCCCAACACTCAACAGCTCCTATCTGTGACTTTATAGGACTGAATTCTTGCTCAACAGTAAAAATAAGTGTGGCTCACAGCAGTAGGGCTAAGGCTGAAAGATGTAATGCTAGGGAGAAAGACAAACAAGTCTGAGCTATAATTTCTGTTCTCACCTTGACTCAATATATCCCATGAGAAATGCACCAAAAACCATGGAAAAAGGTCACCATAGTATCAAATCTGTAGCACACATTTAACACTAATGAACGGTGGCAGCTTTTAATCACTGTCTTTTAATAGCAAGAGGCTCTACAAGTGGATATTGAGCAGCTTGAGGATCCTTCTTTTGCTGCAGGGCTGTCAGTGGTCAACCCAATGCATCAAATATGGCTACCAGGCTTCTAAAGCAACAAATAAGGGAATCATTTGATATTTATATGCTCGTTCTTCCCCTGCCTTCTCTTGAAATGCTTCTGTGTCAAACAGGAGAGAAATGATCCCTTTCCTGCTACATTTCATTTCCACAAGGTATTTTCACATAAAAAGCCACCAATTCAGCAGGATCCAGTGATAACCCACACATTGTTATGCTGGAATTTGACCCCCTCAGAAAATGTACACTGAAATTAGTTAATTCATATTGAAGTGAAAATGCATTCACAAACTGATTACCATTCAGTGATGTCAATGTCATTCTGGGCAGATATCAGGGTTAAGCCTCTGATATTTCCTAAAGATAATGAAAAACATTTCATATTTCTGGAGAGAGTCCATGAATGGAGTTTTTTTTTTTTTTAGTTCACCTTCAATTTATTTTTCTTGTCTTATTTTCTATTAGAGATGGCTACTTTGTCTTTGGTGAAGTAGAACAAACAGAATGGGAAGACTAAAAGTGTATCACAGCTAACATTATGTATCTGTGTTCTGCCAATTCTCTTTCTCATTCTCTCTTTTTCTCAATACACATTCACACACCAACACAGAGCTAGTTCAAAAAAAAAAAAAAAAGAGCAATGCCTATTTCCCCAGAGTTTTATAGGAATATGTGCAGGAGAATAATACCTTCCATTTCTGTTATTTATTACCAAAGGAAAATATATTTTGTTTCTTTTGTGTAGTTCTATTTATTGATGTGGACATATGAAAAATGAACAGCCCCATTGTGTCTCTTTGGACTCTAATATGTTATGGTATGTTTTCATTGCTGTGTGTGGACATTCCACATGTGCAGTGAAATGTGCGTGCAGAAGTATGTGCAAATTTTTGGAATGTGAAATATGTGCAAATTTTTTGCAGTCACATAGAATACTTGAGTGTCAGATTCTCTATGTCATTATATATTTTATCATCCATCATTAGGACTATAAAATAATTCTGCCTTGGATTCTGCTGGGAGTAAATGTGGGTATTTTGTTCCCAGGGTAATGCATGGCAGGATGAATATTAACATCAAATAAGTTCAGCTAGCATTTGATGTGACCTTTAAAGATCCTAGAGAGAAGACAGTGGGATTAGCCTTTTTCTGTCTGCATCATGGACATATTGTGAGTCTTTTTCCTGTCTTTGGACTTTATAAACATTATATTCACTTCCATCTGATTCTGGTTATAGTGATAGGTGTGTGTGTACATGTATGTGTTCATGCATATGTTAGTACTTTAGAAAATGTCAGTAGAGGGCTTAAAATGGTTAGCCTGGGTCAGATAGCTGCATGGCAGTCCTGTCTAAGTTGACCTGATCTCTCTTCAGGACGGGCAGATCACAGGACAATCTATAGGGCCACTGTGAGGAATATTCTCACTATTGGCAGGCAGGTTTGCTTGGATTTGCTTACCTAGTCTCTAACCCCCTCTTTCTGGGGAACGTGGTGGAAAGGATGGGCAGGCTTCAACTCCAGAGGACCCAGAGGAAAAAGACTATCTAGACCTATTTCACTTGGGGTTCAGGCTGGAGTTCAGTACAGAGACAGGATTGGTGGTCCTTGCTGATGATCTGTGGTGGAACCAGGATGGGGGTGGTGCATCCATCCTGGTGCTCCTTGATCTCTCAGTAGCTTATGATACTATCCACCATAGTATCCTATTGGGCTGGCTTTGGGGATTGGGAGTGGGAGGCAGTTTTGCAGTGGTTCTCCTCTTTTTTCTGTGGCTAGTTTCAACTGATGCAGATATGGGGTGAGAGGTTGTGCCCATGACCTCTCACTTATGGAGTGTTGCAAGGTTCAACTTTCCCCTTTTGTTTAACATATATATGCAGTTGCTGAGTGAGGACATCTGTCAGTTTGGAGTCAGGTTAGGGTTAGGGTTATGATATCCTATTATATATCTTAACCTCAGGCCAACCAAGTAATGCTGTTGAAGTCCTGACCCAGTGCCTGGAGGATGTGCAAGCCTGGATGGGGAGGAACAGACTCAGGCTCAATTCTGAGTGGCTTTGTTTGCTTTACCCCTCTGGTTCCAGGGACCCTCCATCTTTAGCCTTTAATGGGGTTGCACTTCCCCATGCAAGACTGGTGCACAATCTGGGTGTCCTCTTGGACTCACAGTTCATGCTTGAAGAGCAGATGGCAGCTGTGGTCAGGAGTGCCTCTCCGCAGCTTCACCTTGCACTCATTCCTGGATCAGGAGGACTTCAGACATTCATTCAAGCCTTGGCCATCTCTTAATTGGATTACTGTAATGTGCTGTACATGGGCTGCCCCTGAATACCACTTGGAAGCTACAGCTGGTCCAGAGTGCAGCTGCGTGGGCAGTGATGGGTTTGTCGTGGTATACACACATGCCTCCACTGCTTCATGAACTGCACTGGTTACCAGCTGGCTTCCAGGTGCAATGCAAGGTGCAGGTTATTATCTATAAAGCCCTACATGGCATAGAGCCTGGTTACTTGAGGGACAGCCTGTCTCCACATGTTTCTGCCCATCCAGTTGGATCAGCTAGAGTGGGCATGCTCCAGGTCCAATCTATTAAGCAGTGTCATTTTACAGGACATAGGAAGTGTGGCTTCTTGGTGATGGCTCTTGTCCTTTGTGATGATATCCCCCCAGAGATTCATACTGCTCCCACCCTTCTGGCCTTTCGTAATGTGCTTAAGACCTCAGCTAGAATAGTGGTTGAGCCCCTTTGGCTGGTTGTTGGCTGCTTGGGTTTGGGGTGTGTGGTTCCAGTTAACTGCCTTCTTTTTTCCTCTTGATATATTTCATTTTGGTTTAATTTTTATCTGTAAGCTGCCCAGAGCTGCAATGAAACTGGGGGGTCTCCACATGGAAATAATAAATGAATGAACAAAATTACTCTGTAACATGAACCCCCCTGCACTGATTCATATAAGACTTAACCTGCTTTATCTCCATATAACCTTCTAATGTTCCTCTCACTTTCATCCCATTCTGATGAAAAGCAAAACAGTCAGAAGCACTGTAAGGTACTTTATGTTTTCTCCATGCTGGATACTGGGAAAGTGTAACTCTTTTTTCCTGATTCATGCTCCAGAGTGAGGGATAATTATTATGATGCCTAATAAATAGGCATAACAACCACTTCATAGATTTTAAAAAGGAGTAAAATAATATTTCACAGATTTTATTTTACAATATGTACCCCATCCCAAGAACAGTATTTGACTGGCATATTAGAAAATAGGTACAATCAACACAGCAATACCACGTTTAATATTAGTTACCATTTCCTGTGTCTGAAATAACCTTTTCCACAATATGTGATCAGCTTAACTTTAGCAGAAGGACTTCCTCTACTAATTAGATACCACTGGACTATTAAAAGGGCAGCTAAGTATCAGCCATTAATGCAGTTCTTAAAACTGACAGGGCCATTTGCCATACACTTAGTTTTGCTACATAAGCAGTAAAAGTAAATTAGTATGTTATTTTAGCCTTCCTCTGAGTCTCTGTGTTGGGAGGAATCGCCAAGAAGGGCTCTTGGGGAGCGGGCTGCATTTCCAGGACACCCTCATAATTTCATAATATGGCTTATCCAGCTGGAAATAAACATAGGCAATGTCAAAAGGTGGCATTGCTGCTGGTGCCCTAGCATGTCCTTTGGAGGAGCATTAAGCTTTCCTGTGGCTAAGCAAGGCTGGATCAAACAGAGCAGAAAGTCTTGTATTGGATCATAATAACTGTAATAGTGGTAGATGATCTTCAGAGGGCAGACGGAAAGGATGGCCAGTGGTAGGTAGAGCCAAGAATATTTAAGAATTGCAGTAGAGTTGCTTGAGGTGTAACAGAGGGATGGGCAACCCATAGACCAGTAGCCTTCAGTTCCATTTTGGGCCTCAGATCATTCCCAGACTGCACTTCAAGTTGGCCTAAAAAAAAAAAAAGTGAAAAATAAATACATGCAGAATTCACAAGGCTGGATACCCTTATTTTGTGCTTTAAACATAAAAAGGCCCTGTGATTTTATCAGCTCATGGGACACCTATCTCTTGCTAACCTCAAAGGCAACAGCAAACAAATGAACAAGCTGATAATAGTAGTAACAACAACAACAATACTGGGGAGCCTCCAGGCTGAAAGAAATTGGCCTCTTATAACTTAATCTTTAACTAAACTGATCTAATACGTTCTCACTTTGGTTCAGTAAGCTCATATTCTCTATGAGAGCAGCAAAAAATCAGGTGCACCTACTCACCAACCCTTTTGTATAAGGATAGATCTGGGACAGAACAACTGGAGATGGGAAAAAAGATGGATAGCATATTTAATCTGAAAATGAATCAGTATTGTAGCACAGGAAGAGTAGGAGAAGATAGGCACTGGATAACTAAAGAGTTGCCATTGAATCAAGAATGTGGCTGCCAGAAGTGTGGGAGAGGTGTATGATGGAGAATTTCTGCTGGAGGGGAAAGTGAAGAGGACTAGGAGTATAGTTACAGTGGGAGCAGGAGGACAAGTGAGCAAGACAGCAAGGAACAACATCAGTTATTACTGATTTATCAGAAATAGAAGACTTCTTCATAGATACCTCATAGATAGATACTTCCCAGAGATTAAGAGCACCTTGATTCAGGAATTGCTGGAACAAACCTGGACTGGTAGTATACAGGCCTTGGTGGAAACATTGGCTGTTATTCAACTTCTAATTCTAGGGTCATATCCCACTGAGAAGCATCAACATGGAATAGTAATTAGAGTATCTGACAACAACTGGGGAATCTATTCAACTACTCCTTAAACAGATTCATGGGGTGGTCTGGGGTCAGTCCCAGTAACAAACAGTTTGACTATGCTATGCTATTGAGCATTGCTAGAAAAGAGATCCCTAACTGCATGGACCTGGTGTTTACAGGAAAAGGAATGGTCATTCCTGGAGCACAAATTCCAGTGCTGCCCTTAAGCCCACTGAGTGTATGCATGGGAAGGAGAAGATGACGGTGAGAAATGTGACCTGGGATATTTGTCATCTGAAATGTGCAGTTCTTCAACTACTTCTTATGAGTAATTTCCAGCAGTGTTTTGCCAATCCCTTTTGAAGAATAAGATTTCTTGGGTAGGGGATGTTACAGGTACTCAAAGTTGGTGGTATTAAGCATTTTATACTTGAATTTGACCCAATGGGACCTAACTTTTAGTAAGATATGATTCTAAAATAGGGAGCTACATTACCGGACCCTTGTGTTTCAAATTTTGTACCATCTTCATTCTAATCTAGAAATACATAATGCTTCCTTTTGTTACTGATTATTACTGAATATACCCAGATATAAAGTGCTGGTGAAATTTCCAGAATGAATTGCATATGACAAGTGCATAAATGCTGTAGTATGTATGTGGCCAAACTAAAAGCCTCTACGCTATTAGAAGCCATCCAATGATGAAGCCTGAGACCATGGTCAATCTGCTTAGTAGATCTATGAACTGACAGCATCAGCCTAAGATTATGGCTCACTATGGTCAAAGACTCTGCTTTATTCTACATGGATTGATGTGAGATAATAGGCAATGGAATCCTGAACTGTAGCTGCTCCTATTTTTAAAGGAAGAAATACATCTTAGCTTCTGTTTTTCTCTTTTTCACAGGGCAAGCAAGACTGAATGGTCCTCACATCCTGAAATATTCCATTTCTAGAGTACTGAATTTACTGCAGAACAAATATAAATAATAATAGCAATGATAAAAACACATAGACAGGTGGAGAACCATTGGCATTTAATTTGAATTTAAATTTCCCCAAAGCAGGCAAGTTATTGAAGGCAAAGGAGCTATAGTTTCTTATGTGAGTTAGGATTGTAAATTGGGTATTTTTAGATTTAAATTATTGACATTTAAAGTACATAACTAATTGCAGTGCCAAATACCACACTTCTGTTTTTCAGAAAAGCCTTTTAAGCAAATGAAAAAACTAAATAAGATAGAAATGAGATTTTTCCTTGCTTTCTTTTTATCCCTGGTGTAAATCTGCTAGCTGGTCACCCTTGCCCCTTAGGTGTCAGGACTTAATTAGTGCAGTTTCTCCAGGACAACATGTGAATACTAAAGCAATTGGGTTCTAGACTGATCACTCCCCTAGGAGCACCAAGACAGTGCTATATGTGCCTGTTATTAATATTGCTTGCAAATGAACTGCTTGGCTTCTGTGCATCTATGTGTAGGTAACCTTGTCACTAAGATATAACTAATGAGAGCGACTTGAAAAAAATTACACCCAAAATTGGGGAGAAGGGAAAGAGACTTTGTTCTTTTTCTGTATTTGACCTCTACTGAGAATACCAGAAGGAGCATAAAGCTGTCAATCACATTCAACTGCAATTGAATATAAGGAAAACAAATTCATTTTGGACCATTTCCAAACAGATACATTGCTTCTGGGTTAATGCTTCTTTTAGTTTATAGCTTCTTGATTTCTTCCCACCAGTACTGTCATAGTTAAGAAGTTGGACTTGCACCAGAGAGAGACTAGGTAGATTTCAGTGTTCACTTGGTCATGGAGTTCAGTTGGTAATTTTGGACCAGTCATTTTATTTCAACCTGTCAGCCTTCAGGGTAGATCAGATTAGGAAACCAATGCCATGTAGGTCAGTACTACTTTTACTGTAAAGCTATAGTAAAAGAATCTCGCAAGTCTGAATGAATTCCCCCTCCTTTTATCTTCTTGTGAACTAGGAAAGGGCTTGTCTGAGATGTAACTCATGTTACATTCTTGCCTCAGGCTCATGGCCCTTTTATCTAACCATTGCCTTGGTAGCGGCTCTTCCTCTTGCCCCTCAAAGCCATTCCCTCTTCCCTCTATACAACCCAACCTATCCAACAGGGTTGTTGTTGGGGGAAGTGTATACATTCAATCACTTGATCAATAAAATACTATATACTGATTTTCCATATAGCATTGTATGGAATTCCATATAGCATTGTAAACTTTCCTAAATCTTGAACATTTACTGTTTCCCATGAAAAACTTTAAGAAATGTCATGAAAAGGTTGATTTCACAAAATGAAATAAAATTAATTTATTTCAAGGGACCGACAGCTTCTTTAACTCTGTAACTCCTTTAACTCTGTAACTCCTATAGTTTTGAAACCAAAACTTGAACTGATTCTTTGAAATGTTGAATTTTCTGAGGAATTCAAATGTTCAAATGATGCTACAGTACATGAGAACAGATGAAAATTTCCATTGTAAATTAGCAATGATGATGAAGATATCATGTAATAGGAAAACATCTTGCAGATAATAAGAAAAGAATTGTCTGAGTAACGTTGGCAATGACAGAGGGGAAAGGCCACAAGAAAGTTTTCTGGCCAAACAGTCAGCTAATGGAATTATGAAGCAGAGTATTCATGTTTTAGTCTAGATTAGAATCGCAGCCAGCAATCTGGAGTGAGAATGAAAGAACAGTGGGGTCAAAGGGAAGAGAAACTAGCAGATAAGCCAAGTCAGGCCAAACAGCAAAACCAGATAGTAGAATCAGCAAATTGCAATGACACCAAAATGATGACATATGTGCGGTGACATCACAAAACACTGCCATTTCATACTTGCATCCCAAGTCTGATGTAAGTATGTAAGTCATGGAATTTCTGTGATGAAATCATTATGCACATTTTGTCATCCCCCTTCCCCCTTCATTTGGCAGATGTCCATGAAATCAAATATATAAATCACAGTCAGACATAAAAAAGAAGCTTTTCATATTATTTCTTGTCTAGAAGGTTCTAATGCTTGGATTGAATAAGTTCTTGTCTCAAAATTTCTTTTGGAAGAAACTGCAATTATATACTTCATTTTGTGACCTATATTACAAAGGAATAGTCAGTCCAGGGCCACCCATTGTTAAAAAAGTACCTGTGTATACTTTTTTGATATATATATATATATATTCTGCTCCTTACTTTCTTTTCTTCTGCTGGCACTCCTCAACTTAGTTTAGAAAAGTACTTTATACATATTTAAATCAAGAAATAAAATGGTTATATAACTTGATAATTTCAATGCAAAGTATGAAAAAGGGAAATTCAAAGTAGACATCACAGTAGATGGTTCAAAAAGACACAGCCTTGGCCACCTTATTGTAGTCTAAATCAGGAGAAAGATAAGAGAAGTATACTCCAGTTCTCTGGGCTCTATCAAAGGATAATATAGGGAGAATTCTGCTCAGCTTGGAAATTGTCCTGTGAAACAGATCCTTCAAAGTTCTATCTTTATTTAAGATATTTAACATCTCTATGAAGCCACTGCAAAAAATATTGTGGGTCATCAGAAATAATAGTCAGCAATCTATGGGTGATGGCACCCAGCTTCTCCTTTTCTGGGAGAGTCACAAGAGCCTCTGCATGTTTCTCAGCTGTAAAAGGCTAGATGGGGAACAAACTGAATCTAAATCTGGAGTTAAGGATACATTCTGGAGGCTGGACTTCATCATTTACAAGATGTGCCTGATCTGGATAGGGTTACACTTTTCCTAATGGATCAGATTCTCAGCTTGGGAGACCTCCTGGATCAGGTATTTATACAAGAGAGTCATATTATATTAGTACCAAGGGAGCCTTTCATTACCTTTGGCTGATAAATCAATTGTGCTCATTGCTGGAGAAGAGAGAGCTGGCATCAGTGATGCTTGCATGATAACCTCAGGCCTGGATTACTGCAGTGTATCCATCATAAGGAACCCTTGAAATTGTTCAGAAACTGCTATTGGCCTAGAATGTCACAGTGGTGGTTCTAGGAGATACAATATCACTGTGAAGCTGAGACAACTGCTGAAGCAACAGATTGCATTCCAGGTTCAGTTGAATGTATTCTTTATAGATTATAAAGCCTTACAATGCTTGGGTCCAGTTTACTCTCAGAACTGCTTTTGTCCAGATATACATCCCAAATTACTCCTAGGTCTTCAATAGGGCAACTTTTGCAAGTCCTGCTGCCAATACACTTAACACCAGCAACTATTACGTTTTTTCTCTGTTGGAGTGAGGACTATGTAACAACTTGTCACTGGAGTTGAGTTTATCTCCCTCTTTGTTTTAGGATGGGTCTTAAAACATTTTTTACCTGGCCTTTTAGAAGTCTTTAGTATTAATGCCTTATTTTAACTATTTTTAAGGGCAATGTTTGGCATTTTTTTCCAAAGAAACAAACCACCTGGGGTGTTATGGAGCTGATTTAAGCTAGATATCTGAAGAAGAAAGGAATATGGCTAGGATACAAATGACATAGCATTGCTGGAACCTGATTATGTCTGCCCTAACATTGTTTCCAGTGGACTTTAACTTTCTCAAGAAGGAGATAAAGAAAGTATGAAACTATCTAACTAAATAACAAACCACCAGGTTCTTAGCTACCCTACTGCTACAGAAAGCTAAGTTATTTTTTAAACAAGATTTATTGAAAGAGGATAAGATATGCTTACAGAAATCTCAGCAACTGGACTGCTTTCCCTTTGGAATCTAATTGATTTCTGAGGTTCCTAAGGCAGAGACTTTTCAGTCTCTTACTCATAGCCCCTGTGTGAACTGGTAAGGAGTTGTTTTCTTAACTTGTCAAGAAGGAATGCCAAACTGTGAGGATGCTAATTTTTCTCAGGCTCTAAACTATCATTGCACTAATATTTTGGCAGTACAATTCTGAAATCTCCTTTATATTTTAATAGATGGAAATACTTCTTGCAGGCAGTCCAAGAGGAATAGGTTAAGAAATGATAAGTCCTTCCTGAGAAGAGCATGCCATTATACTGAATCTTTCATTCTTCCTAGAAATTAAACCAGGATAAGTACTCACTAAAGTTAACAAGAGTTAGACTACTTTCAATGGGTCAGTCCTGTTGTATTGTCATATGTTTTCTCCCTTTTTGTTGCTTGCACATTTAGCTTTTATTTTACAATTATATTCTATCAAGAAAAAAAAAATCACATCAGATTATTTCCTCTAGTAGCCAAACTTATTCATAATAAGATAGATTCCTTGGCTAATGATTTTTGGTCAATGACTATTCTCTCAGTTAAATAGAGAAAGATCTTTAAAGACAGTCTTGAAGATGAATATCAGGGGCTTGTAAAGACCCATCTCAAACTAGAGGTACTAGTGTAGTAATAGTGTAGGAGGTTTTAAAACCTCCATATATGTAGCAACTCTGGGGTAATATACAGATAGTGCTCATTTAGTGACTGTTGACAGTTACGATGGTGATGAAAAAGTAACTTTGCAACCAATCCTCAAATTTACAACCTTTGCAGGTCTGTAAAGCAAAGGAAAGCTGAAGTAAGATTGTAAGCACAGTTTTCGCAATTTCATGAGTTGCCAGTCCCAGTTGTGGTCGCTAAATGAAGACTACCTGTAGTTCCAATGACAACTACAGGACAGCAAAGAATTAAAGTTTATGGATTGTGGTGGAGCAGGAATGTGGACAATAAATAAATAAAATTAGAGTTTTCTATATCTCTTTGTCGCTATCTAATTGCCTTCTGGATTGTTGTAATTCCCCTTTTGTATCCTTGTATATCATTAAGCCAAACAAAGATGAGGCATAAAAATAACAAATCTCTTCATCCCTTCACCTCCTCCTTTAATATCCATGGATAACGAAATGCTGTTTGTTTATATGTATGAGTTCAGCTGGGAGGACATTCAAATTTCTACTTTCATTTCTTTCAAAACATGTAACTACATAACATCAGACTGATGAATACACACAAGGGAAGAAGAAAAAACTCCAATCTACAAAGAAGGGAATGATCCAAAGAATCCTCACTCATACAGTCTAATCTACTTATTGAATGTTGATTACAGTATAAGCTATTTCGTACAGTATTAGCTGAACATATCAGGGAATATATTTCTGAAATCATACATACAGATCAAAGAGGTTGCATTCCAAAGAGGAAATTGAAAGACAACAGCAAGTTCATAATATATGCATTAGAACAGATAAATAATTTAAAAAAGAAGATGGTAGTAATATTTTTAGATGTGGAAAAAAGCTGTTGACAGTTTGGAATGGACTTTTCTTTTAGAGGTCCTAGACAAAATAAAGCCAGGAGAAGAATCCAAAACTTGGGTGAAGAGTATATATCAATGTGAAACAGCAAAGATTACAGGGAATGGTACACTCTGGGCAAGCTTTTTAGTAAGTAAAGGAACAACACAAGGTGTCATTTTCTCCTCAACTATCTGTAATCACTTCAGAAGTCCTGGTGGACAAACAAATAACCGGGATCGAAATCCACAAAGTCTTCTTTGTGGTGTGGGTGGGGGGGAACCTAGCTATGAGATTATAAAAGATCCTGTGAAATATTTAGGACTTTACTTGATCGGTTCTGTTAAAGATATGTTCCAAAACAATTACTGTAGATTATGGAAAGAAATAAAACAAGATATTGAAAAGAGGAAAAATGTGAAACTCTCTTGGCTGGGATTTAGGGCAATAATAAAAATGAATCTACTGCCCAAGATGAACTTTTTATTTCAAAGGGCACCTATTCCAATTTCAGACAAAAGTTTGTAAGACTGGCAAAGAACAATTAACAGATTTAGTGGGGAAAAACAGAGCAAGATTTAAAATCTTACAAAACAAAGAGGTGGATTTGCCTTTCCTAATTTTAAACTATATTATTGAGTAAGCTGTCTACCATGGATAACAGAATGGATAAAAGTTCCTAATAGCAAAACATCAAATGGAAGGAGCTGGCTGAACCAATGGAATTCATAGGTGTTTATGGTATAAAGAAGCAAAAGAAGAAAAGATTCAGAAGGGGCATATTATAAGACAAAGCCTGTTAAAAATTTGGAACCTTCTGGGAATAAGGATAAATCCAGCAATTTCACCATTAGCATCACAATGGAATGCTTTTTTACTTTAAGGACAATTACAGCAAGATAGATTTAATCACATATGTCAATATGATATATCCAGATTCAGAAAACAGATTAAAGACACTGCAAGATTTATTCAGTGAAGGATACTTTCCTGGCATGGGAGATACCTTGATCTACTTCAATGAGTGTAGGAATGTAGCATGGTTAACGTCCTTACAAATTACTAGAAGGATAAAAAGTGACCTTAAGAAAAAAAGAAGGACCTTAAGAGAGATGACAGAATTTGAAACCCTTACACAAAATCACTTTTGTGAGACATCTATAAATTATTATTGAAATATAATACAGAGATAAAACAAATTAAAATTGTATTAAAAAATGGATGCCAAATTTCAAAAAAGTAATTACAATGGAATAATGGGAAGAGTTATGGAAAAAATAAATAAAATTTACTCCAAGCTATAGTTTGAGGGAAAATTGGTACAATGATTTCAGTGATTACTAAGATGGACAAATCATACAATAACAAATGCTGGAAATACTGTAATAAGGAAAGAACATTCTTTATATGTGGTGGTCTTGTAAAAAAAAAAATCCCCCAAATACTGGAAATAAATAAAGCAAAATATATTAAACAAATTAAAAATGAAATTTAAATTGAAGCCACAAACATAGGAGGAATAATTTCAGGGAGTACAATGAAAAGTATCACAATTCACTAAGATACATGTTGACAGTGGCAAGAACTAATTGGACATAGCACAACATTGGAAAAGTAAAACCTTGTGAATACAACAATGGGAGACCAAAATTGGAGAAAATGCAGTTATAGCAAAAATGACTAAATTCAAGCAAGAATGGCTCCCCTATACACAGTACAACAGGGCGAGCTTAAACATTTGGAATACAGCTTCTAAGAGAAGAGATCAAGGGAGTAAATAAAGAAAACAGAGGAAATGATTTAAATAGATATAAGCAATAATTTCTAATCTTCAAAGAAAAGTACAAACATCTAGGTAGTGGTTAGTGGGTGGGAACAATGAAAAGGAAACTGTGTTATTGAAACTATTTCCTTACGTTGCTTTTATGTTCTATTTCTTGCTTTGCCTAAAGCACTTCGCTTTTCAGCATCTATATTTTTACAATATTTTACTGGTAGTTAAGTTTGCTTTAAAAAAAAGACACACGGAACATAATTGCTCTTGGATTCCTTTTAAAATGTTTTAAATGGGTTTTATGGAGAAAATACCACATGATAAATTTCAAGGAGTTAAATCATTTGAATAATTATTCGGTAAAGCAAAGCAATTAATATAAATCTGCAGAAAAGTGCCTTTCGTTTACCTATCTCATTTCCACATGCCTCAAACACCCAGCATGCATACCTTTATGCAAATTGCCAAGAGCAGCAGCCAGAAGTGAAACAATGTGTGAGATGGGTCAGAGCTGTGTATGGGTGTGGTGGGTACGGGAGAAAGTTCTAATGAAAATTCTGATCTTTAAATGGTGGGGTGATTATAATGTAAGTCATGGATTTTTGCATTAAATGGGGTATGACTTAATTTATGAAAGACAAAAATTAAAATACTAAAAAATATATAGCATCAATTTTATATGATATACAGTATTTAACTTCAGAATGTCCCCAGTTTTGGCTTTCTCTTTGGACTTTCCATGATTTTGGCTTTCAAGAAGGATGACTTGTGGAGGTTTGGAATTATGGTTAGAAAACCAGGAAAATTCAGGAAGAGAAGCACACTTTATTCCAAGCTAAATTCTGATTACAGTTGGACCCCCTCATAACCCAGGAATGTTGCTGAGAATGTGAAAAGGTATGATATCTTCAAGAATTCTCTTTCTAGGAGATTTGAAGCTTAATGATAATTCAGCGACAGAACACATGACTTTCATGCAGAACATCCATGGTTCAAACCCCAGCATCTCTAGATGAGGCTAGAAAACCAGGATGTAAGATCACCTGTTCAATTTTATAGGCTAGATTCAATGTTTCTAAATGCTCTTTGTCTTGGCCTGCAGCAGCCCATCCTTGTTCTGTTGCATGGTTCAGGAGACACAGAAATGTATCCTTCCAGGGAGAGAGGGAGAGACAGGGAAGGAGGGAGAGAGATTTGCACACCACACACACACACACACACACACACACACACCCCTTTCAGAGGGATATAGTTACTTTTCTCCACTATTCTTTATCTGAGGAAGTAGTCAGAGCTAAGTTACAGTCTTGCAGCTAATTGGCTAGAATTTCTGCGGAGGAATTCTGTACATGCCATCTGAGCACAAGACTGCAAGCCCCCTTCCCACCTTGACTATGAAGCCTACTCTAAGCATCTAAAGAGAGCAGGCTGTTCATTCATGTACAGCACTACTTACTCTGAGTTATCCAAATAATGGGTTATTGCCACGAGATGGGTTGCGTCTCACAAGGATTGATAAAAATGTGTTTAGATAAAATGCATGAGCTATGATACGTCTCTGTGTTTCCTTGACAACAATAAGAAAGTGATTTGTTACTACTTTCTTCTGGGATATGTTTCAACTTGATAGTTACTGCTGCAGCCCTATGCAAGTTTCAGCCATAATCCTGCTTAACATCTCAGAATCAGCCAAGGTATGGTAAGTGCTCCACTTAACTAGGCAAACTATTAGGACAAAAAGGCAAACAAGATTGTGAGGTATATCAGAGACCTGACAGAATGCAGCAATCAAAGAAGCCTACAAAACTTCCTTGCTGTTCAGTGTTGCCACTTATGAATCATCAATCATCATTTTTTCCCTACTTGTTGGGACATACATTGAGACTGAGAGGATTTTGGATCCCATGCATTTTCCAATTCATCCCAACCCATCATTTGTATTCCTAGCATTATTGGAGCAGTGGGAAAAAAGTGACGGTGATGTTCATTGCTGTAAAATGGAGACCTTCATTTGCAGATCTCAATTTGCTATCCATGGATAGAAAAGAACATTTATAACAACATCCAATGGCTGTTCAACTGACTTGGCTATAAACAGCTCCTGATTTATGGGGTGTGTTTACACACACACACGGGATGTGATGGACTAGGCTCTCACATAGGGATCCCCAGGTCCTGCATTCACAACCCTCCTGCATTCTCCTACACTCCTGTGGCCTACTTAGGCAACACTGCCACCACCCACTTAATTCCACAGGAAAGTCCGTCTCTGCACTGGCTTAGTCAGGAGAAGGAGAGTGGCAGAACCCTGGCCTCTGCTTTCCTTCCTTTTTTGTAGCTTAACTGAGCAGGATTGTACACTAAAGTAAAATCCTCTCAGAATGAGAGGGCTGATTCAGTAATAAAATGCCAGACTTTATTATGTATATCAAATTTAAGGGACTAAATGGGAGTTGAAGCCAAGGGGTGAAAAGGAAATAATACTTGACATCTGCAAGGTTATCTTAATGGCTGCTCTTCCAGGAAGAAATGCAAGCAGAACAAAAGAAAACAAAGGTACCACAGATCACTTTCCATAAGACAAAGTTAAGAGTTTAGTTTGTATCTAGCTTTTATTCCTAGATACAATTCCTAGAAGGCTATATATTTCCTGGATCTCCAGTCCCAGACTCTTGGGGACAATTAGGATGTGGTTTATCTGGCTTGGAGTCAGCAAGGAGAGGTTTTTTTGTTTTTGGTTTTTTTGTCTTCCCATGACAGTAAAGCATAGAGCAAAGCAAAATACAGCTGTCCTCCCTCCCCTTTAAAAGTTCACTTGAGAGAAGATTCTTGTTGTTCCTGTTCAGCTCTTCAATGGTTGGTTTTCCTGGGCTTTGTTTCTGCCAGTGCCTAGACTGACAGTTTAAATGTTATTGACAGATCAAGGCTAAGTTTTCCTGTAATTTTTTCATGGTTGAAGCGCCTTCATTCACTACAATTGTTTAAAATCTTGAGTATACCATCCTGTTTAAAAAGGAGCTTATAATTTAAAGAATGTTAAAGATCACACACTTATGGAGTCCGTGGTGTTCTCTGAGCTTGGTTGTTTTCTTGCAGATGTTTCATTGCCTGACTAGGTAATGTCTTCAGTGCTAGAGGGGAGCAGGGTTTGTTCTCTGTTTATATACAGCAGCTTGCCCTGTCAGTGCAGGTGGAGGTATGGTTTTTTTCCTTGGTAGTTCCTTGATTAGGCTGTTGTTTACTGCTTGATTAATCAAGGAACTGCCAAGGAGAAAAACAACACCCCCACCCACATTGACAGGGCAAGCTACTGTATATAAACAGAGAGTAAACCCCATTCCCTTCTAGCACTGAAGATGTTACCTAGCTGGGTAATGAAAAGTATCCGGGAAAACAACCAAATTCAAAGAACACCAAGGATTCCACAGTTCAACCCTGAGCTACACATGTTCTCTTCTGTTGGGATCACACATTAAGACAGAATTACTTTATTGCTGAACTTATATCCTATCTATTTATTTCACCCAACACTCAAGGTGGCTGACAATAACAACAACAAGAACAACAACAACAATAATAAATACAGAGTATAAAACATTACAATAAAATTGATGCAATCAAGATCAAGCCAAAATTAGAATAAATAATTAAAATAATTAAAATTGGAAAGATCTTCCAGACAAGAGAGGGTTTTTTCAATACAAGTTCGTAACATTGCCTCCTTTAAGCATTTTTATTTCATGGCATTGGAATGGTGTACTGTTTATCGACACAAAAGGCAAGATGTATCTAGAGTTACAAGGCCATAACTTTCTCAATCACCTTACTCAAAAATGAAATATTTGAGATTGAATCATATTGGATGAGAACTTTAAAAGACATCTGAAGAAGCTGAGGACAGATCTGGGAGCACTAGAGAAAAGTTGCATAGAGGCAGAGGCATTTATCTAACCACACATTTATTTCTTTGTTAGACTTATAGCCTACCTTTTTCCAAGAGCTCATGGAGATCTCCGTCCATTTTATCACCACTACAGCAACAACAACAAAGAGAGTGACTGGCCCAAAAACATCCAGTGAGTTTCCATGGCTATGGGCAGACTTGAACATGGGTCTCCCTGGTCCTACAACAACACCTTAATCACCATTACTCTACCATGCCAGCCCTCACATATTTTTGTCTAGCCTTTCAGAGTCTATAGGAAATAGATGTCTGTGGAGTGATATGGGAGGGGGAAAGGGCAATAACATTCAGTTGGTGAGTGCTACAGGTTTTTTTCTACATTAAATTTTTTTAGCATATTTAAAAAAAATCAGTACTATACTGCAATGCAATAGCACTCTAACACCATTATATAAAAATAGTGTTATAGCATTAGGGTGTTATGGAGTCATATCTATTTTTCATTAAAAAATAAACATAACAAGAACAATATTTTAGCACTAATTAAAAGACTATTTTAAAAATGGGGGTGGGTTTTTAAAAAAATCACAAGTAAACAACAAATTAATACTGAGCTTCACATTGGCCCAAGCACAGCAACTGAATTTGGAAGGAACTTAACAGGATATATTATATACTCTGAAGTTCTGCTTCATAGCTTACTATGATAGAAAGACTGAAAGCTATTCACCAGGAAGAAGCCATGGAAACCTGAAGTTTGTCAGCTTTTAAATGTCAAGATATAGGCTAGGTTTCTATATCATATTCAGCTAAGATGGAGTTTGTAAATAAGCATATTGTGTGATTCCAATCCCTTGTGGTTAATGAGTGTGTTAGCATTAAATAAGAATGCAGCTAATTGGGTGAATTCAGTAGATCATAGTAATATCAGTCATGGATTAGCTCGTTATGCTTAGTCACTAAGAAGTGACAATGTCTCCATTCTTTATTGATTATTTCTCACTTCTACACTACTGTCCCCCCCCCCCACACACACACTCTTAATCTCTCCAAAGCCAAGATGCATTCATCTTTCCTCCTGCCAATCCTGAAACAGGAAGTGCAGACCTCAGGATGTGCCAATCAGTGTTCATCTCCAACTGACAAATGGGGGAGTGTAAAAGGTCATCCAGTCACCTTCCTGAGCTGATGAGATTCTTGAGACACAACAAATGCAAAATAAATGGGAAATACAATAAGTTGCTAGCACTCCCATCCACATGTTTAGTACATTTTGCAGGCACTTGTTGTTGGCAAAATGAAATCTGAGCAATTGCTGTTGTAAAGCCATCTTTGCTCCTGTCTTTCAAATCCTTTTGCAAGCTGTGAAGGTGAGAGGATAATATGTTATCATTTTGACAACCAGGTGCTTTCCCTAATACCTCTAACCATGATTTCATGCTGCTATAGTGACTGGAATGAAGAAGCTACAATTAAACAATGGATATAGCAGGTGTTTGGAATAGGATAGTGACCCTCACAGAAAACAGCTGGAATGAGGCAAGAGCTCTTATGGACAAATTCTGCAGAACAGCAAACAAATGAACAAACAAGAAAGCCCATAGCTTTGCTCTAGTTTTGGAAAAACTGATGCAGAACCAGAAAAAAAACAGACTCAACTCTTGAACTCTAACAATGACAAGGGAACACTGGATTCTGAAGCAAAGAGAACTTCTGAAAGCACAGAGAAAGTATCATCTAAAGCTGTCATCTATAGTAGTAAAGAAAAGAGGGTATAAAATGTCCGTATAGGTTTTAAAACAATTATGAAGAAGCTGCATCTTCTCTTGATATTTTGTGCACATTTTGGAAAAACACACCATTACAGCATTCCAATTCTATGAACAACAGAATTATGGCAAAAATGCCTCACTGGGTTTTAATTTTTCTAACTGTTCAGATCCTCGAAGAACATATGTTGGTGCAGAAAAAACAGTGCTAACTCTGGCTGTGTTATTATTAATAGTATTAAAATATCCCACCAACACAACTGTTTCAGGAATAGTGATCTCTGTTATTTAGTGCAACAAACTCAACTTATCCCAAACTGGTAACCTCCACCTATGTTTGACAAGGTATCTATAGGGGGGAGTCAAAAAAGTCAACATGGTGACTACATGAACAAGTCTTACCTTTTTTAATATGCATTGCATTAAAAAGGGTGGGGCTTTGTGCAGCTGTGACCACCATCTTTACTTTTTTGACAACAGCCCCCACAGATGTCCCTGTTTGATATCAGCTTCCTAAATCCCAGCCAATTTTAAGTCCAATGCAAAAAGGTTTCATAAGATTGAAAGGACAAGATAGAGTTAAGACAAACTCTCAAAGGAACATAGAATTCTCTGCCACTTATAAATATTATTACAGAACCAAAAGGAAATGATTTAGTTTTTACAAGTAACTGATTTAAAACCAGGCCAAGTTTTACACCTTGTTTCTTCATCCCACAAATCTGCAGATGGAAAAATTCTCATCATGCTAATAGATAGCCTGAAGGAATTGTAAAGGCTCAGATCTTACAAAAAGGAACAAGTGCATAGGATTTGAGGGAAGTGCTTTTCAATTACAACTTTAAAAAAGGGTTCAGTACAATGTTATTTAAAGTGGGAAAACATGATCTTTTATCTTTCATCTGTGCAAATCCCATTAGCATTAGTGTGGTTAACCCAAGGGTAACTAAGGACAAAAATCAGTGGCTGTTGAAAGCTGGAACGCTATTGATTCTGTTTCAGTCTAATGAGCATTTGGACTCTCAGAGACAAAAATGTGGACTTGGAATGGGCCAGAATGGAAGATTTGTACCACTCTTGATTGATCCAAGTGGTTTTTGTTTGATATGCAGACGTATAGAAAAAGTCAGTTGTAAGCCAGAAAACTGGAAGCTTAGTTCTCCAGATATGTGTCCAATTTCCTGGGTTTAAAGCATGACTCAATGAAATTACTGAGAATTGCATTTTTCAAAATACCATGTTATACATTGGATTTACTCACAGGGGACAATCATACTAAATTGTGGTACTCTTATTAACCAACTGTCCAGTGAAAATGATTTGGTCATAGTGTTGGTATGATATTCAGGTCAAAGTTATGCAACATAGGAAAATCTAAAACAAAGGAAACTAGTAATCCAGCTACTACAGTAATGTCAAAACCTCTGACATCTTTAGATGTAGCTTCCACATCACTTAGTTCGTTATTTTTAAAAAAGAATTAGAGCCTCTATAGATTGAACCTGGGACCTGACCTCTGTTCAGATGCACAGAACTATAGTCCTTCTAAAGTAGTGTTTCCCAGCCTTGATAACTTCCAGATTTGTTGACTTCAACTCCCAGAATTCCCCAGCAAGCAATGGCTGTTGCTGAGAATTCTGGGAGTTGAAGTGTACATGTCTGAAAGTTGTCAAATTGGGAAACACTACCCTAAAGACATTTCCTTTCAACAGAGGGACCGCACTATTAGCATTACCATATATGAGCTACAAAAATCTGCAGTTTTCTATGACTCTCTGTTCCCCTCTATAGTCATCCAGATTTTAGCAACCATCATATGGGAGCTTCACAGTTCCTTGCTTATTCCCATAACATTTGCTGGGCAAGTTTTTGCAGTTGGTGAGAAAGGACACTTTTTAAAAAACAGCATTATTTTAAATGGCCAAGAGCAAAACGGGATCAGTTGGTGAAGTTATGATATGCAGATGAGCAGGGCTGAGATTTTCAATTTTTCTTCTTCCTTTTGCAGGCTATCCATATTTTTGTTTCTACCAGGAATTGCACCGGAAATGTTATGAGATTGTAGGAAATTCTGGCGGTAGTAGGGTCATATGTGGCCTGAGGGTTATGAATTGCCTATCATACTATTGGGTACATTTCATATACTATATTTCAGGGATGCAGATTAGTTTTGTTGGCAATGTGCATTCCTGCTCATATTCATTAGGAAGGGTTCAGTGGATGCAAGTTACAGGTCTCCTTCGCTGCCACAAATGCTTGGTCATGCATACATGGAAGCTTTCAGCTGTAGTGTACTTCAGGAAATTGCTCTCTGTGTTGGATCTTACCATTATATCAGAGAAGGATCAGTAATAACTTAGAATGCTTACTTGCAAAGATTTCTAATAAATCTTTGAGTGTTCTCCTACCCAAACCGAACTCAAAATCAGCTACTGAAATATTGTTTAAACAAGATTTCAGCAGCATCACTGAAAAGCATAGTGGAGGAATCTGCTTTCATTCTCCTTGATATACTCCGGAATACACAGATTTAACCATGCATGAGATCTGCAGGTCAGCAGTGTTTTGGCTATTATGTGAATAATGGAACTGCTGATCTATGGGCTATTTATGCATCTGCATAATCTCTAATAATGAAATATCAGCTCTGAATCGTTTTTATGGATGGTTTCAATTCTGTTTCCTCCTCTCCCCAAGGGCAGGTAAGCAAGACTGGTGGACATATTTTTACTTTAGCTTACACTACAAATCATTCTCGTTTATAATTTAAGCAGTCTGATATGTACCTGTAACCACTAGGGAACCAGTTCTCAATCTAACAGTTATCCTTCTATGTTTGAACATGGCTAAATTGACCAGAACTAATTCTGGTCATAAGTATTTTTTTTTTCACTATGCTGGCAATGAAGATCATATTTTGCACCAATAAGTCAACATGTTTCCATTTTGTATATTGGAACTCTGCCTCTGCATTTTTACTGCACCAGCTGGCCTTTGTCCAGAGCACAGAATCAGCTTATATTTTGCATATCATTTGTCCCTTTTAAAAATAAAATAGAATAAATTTCAGCAAATCTGGAAAGTTGGATTTCCAACCACAAAGGGTAATTAGAGAGGTTTCTATCTGGCTGTGAGATATCACTATAAATTGATAAATTGAGCCAGATATGAGTTTATAATGAGGAGGGTAAGATTCTGTATAATAAAAGTAGTATTAGCATTCATAACTTTGGTTTCCTGATCTGGTCTACCTTGAAGGGCTGACATCAATCTTGCAACTCTGAATGCACTTCCCCCCTCCCTCCCTTTATCTTCAAGAGAACTAGGGAAGGTCAAGTCTGAAATGCTTCCTCAAATTACATTTCTGCCTCCAATTCAAATTTCTTTCATCTGACCATTGTCTTGGTTGTGGCTCTTCCTCTTGTTCCTCAAGGTTACTCTGATAGGCATTACAAGTTTAGAGTGAAAATCTACATGCTAAAATATGTACAGTGGAAGAAGAAAACAGATTCTGGGTTTTGTTGTTATTGTTTGTTTGTTTAATCAAATATTAACTGCTGTATAGTTTTACTTCTCACAAATAATCTATGTCAGTTCTATATGTAATTTATATCTTGAACTGTCAGGCCTAGCCCAAGGAACTCCAAGAGACAATGCAAATTCAGTTCAGCTATGTTTATTAGCTACAACCTCTAGCAAGAATCCTCCCAGACTGAAACCCCAGTTCCCAAATCAGCCAGCCACAACACTGTGAATTCCTCAGGGAGGTGCCAGTCTCATCCTCTTGTATCTCCCACGCTCCTCCGGCAAGCTAAGAAAATGTTTTTCTCCTGGAGCCTGGCCTTCATACTGTAATTCCATTCCATCACATGAACACAGAAGTGAAGATCCTGAAAATGTACTTCATTCTGCAGTTTTGGGCTCTGAACCACTGTTGTAAATAAGGAATATATACTGTATAGGAACCACTTCTTGGAGCTGGATGGTGACTGTTTTCATTATATAGTGTGTGATCAATCCAGGAAGTGTTGGACAAAGGAAGAAGCCCCTCTCTGTACAGAAACTGTCACTGATGTTAGTAGATGGCTTTTCTAAGATTTAAAAAGCTGGAAGTGATCATATAATCCATTTAAAAAAGTAAGTATAATCCCTCAATCCCCAAGTTTCTCCAGAGATTTTTGTTTTGGTTTGGTTTTAGGGAAAGATTAATGCTAGCTGGACTTCTGGAAATGAATCTCCCAAATCTGCTTGCAGAGGATCTCATGGCACAATTCTTTTACAGTTCTATTTCCTGCGTGTAAATAGTTGCTGTCTCCAAGATTATTTTTTATTTCAGAGAAAGATTGCATAGTGTGATGGAATGTGAGGGTGACTTTGGAAGACGGGGGAAGAGATGCCTCTTAGGGAATGACCAGATAAAAGAGAAAGGAGTCCACTACAGAGTAATGGCCAGAGAAAGAAACTTAGGAAGGACCCGCCCTAATGACTTAAGTGGTAAATAGGAAAGGCGGGAGATTTGTACTTTTAGATATGCAAGATTGATGTCAGCCCTCTCAGATAAACCAGACAGGAAACACAACTAGATGAACTAATTCTACTTTATCATACTGCTAGGTTAACAGAATTTTGCAAGTCTGAACGTACAAATCTCCCACCTTCCCTATTTGCCACCTGAGTAGTTAGGGCGTGTCCTTCCTAAGCTTCTTTCTCTGGCCGTTACTCTGTTACAGACTCCTTTCTCTTTTATCTGAACATTCCCTAGATGGCATCTCTTCCTCCCATCTTCCAAGGTTACCCTCACATTCCATCACACATAGACAGCTAGAACACTTCCATGACTGCAGCATTGGCTGTGTTACCACTCCATTCACTCAATTCCCTTTTGTTCATATCCAAGTTCTTGAATTTTCAGTTAATGCTAATTTTCTCAGTGCAACTGTGATAATGAAACTCCCTGGGTGTAGGTTGTGATTATGTGAATATTCCCTGCCTGTGCCTTCCATAGAGAACTGCTATATAAGTGATTGCAAACATCATTCCAGCCTCCATGAAAGGAGATTCAGATGAAATCAGTTCAATACAAAAACTGAGTTACAAGAACAGGAAAGGATGCTGTCCAACCATACAGGGTGGGTACGGAGCTTGGAAGGGGACAGTGAACACAGTTGTCTTGTCCCAGTGATGTTGGGCTGGGGGAGTTATAGCAGGGGTACAGGGCTGGCTAATCCAGGGAAAAAGAGATCTCCAACTTCAATCTCCATATTGGTTGGATCAGGTCTAATAGAGACCGGGAGTTCATGGCCTTCATGGCAACTATGGGTTTGTCAAGTGGTCCTGGCTTCAACATACATAGGAGCTCATACATTACATCTTATTTTATCTCAAAGCAGCTGTTGAGTGATCTGGACATAGAGAATATTACCTTTTGTCAGGGTCCAATCATTTCCTGCCCTGGATATGATTGATGGCCTCCTATTGCCTTTGCAGGGCTGGATCTATTCAGATGGTCTGCCCCAGGTGCCTTATAGATCCAATGGGCTTCCAGTGGGTGCTTGGAGAATTCTGTCAGGATTTTCTTTCTTATGGGAAAGGATTCATCCCGTTATCTTTACAACAATAACAAATAATATTTTGGCTACAGAGATCATGTGAAAAATACCTGTTATTGTGTGTTGTGTATTGTGCTATTTACTGCCACCTATTGGCGTGTGTATGCTAGTTACCCAGTGGGGGTGGCATAGAGCTATAATACAAGGAGAGGAAAATGTGCAGCCTCTCTGAGTAGTTGTTAGTTGTTTTAGTGTTAGCCACTATGTAGGTTTTATGGGCTACGTAGTTGTAACAAAGTACCAAGTAGTGTACCTCTTCTCTAAGAGTTTGTAGCTAGAGATTTTGTTAAGCTTGTGTTGCTAATAAGTCTTGGATGCTACAATTACATAAGAAGATGTGTTTTTCTTTATGTTTTGTATGAGTTTTTGCATTTTTATCAATAAACACCAGTTAGTATATATTTTCTGACTGGATTTCTTTGGAAGACAAGAAATGGACATTGCATTGTGTTTGCTTTCATGGCTAATATTTTCCTGGAGTTTTTGCTGTGCTCTGCACAAACAGGAGTGTTTGTGATTATCACTCTGCCCGACAAATTCCCTAGCAATCTGCTGGGCAAATCAGCTGAGGGCTTGGTTTGCCACTGGCAGGAAGTGATATCCCAAACTCTGAATGAAATTGCCTCTGAGCAGTTTTTCTCTATAGCTGATCCTCCCAGCTTCTTGATTTTCAGAGGACCTCTGGAAGATGAAGCAGTAGAAGCAGCACCTAAAGTGCAGGTAGAGGATGGCTTAAGGGTGAATCTGATCAAGTAAGAGTACATGCCCTAATGTTTTGGGTGTTCTGTGTATATTGGGAACTTTGAGATGCATATTTTCATAATGTGGCACCAGGGGCTTGTTAATTCACAGAATAATTGCCATGAAGCAAAGGAGGTAAAACAAGATTAGAGACCAGGTCTTCTGATAAGTGTAGTAATTCACATTCTACTAAAAAGAATCCTTCTCTTCTTCTATTGATGAAAAACTAGAACTATTCAATTTAGCCTTTTTTAAAATGCTGATGAATAGATGCGACATCTATATACTCTTTGTATACTTCTATTCATCTGTATCCTAAATAGCTGGTGCACATTGCTTAGTTTGAATTTGAAGGCCAATAACTTGCTAGACTTTTCTCTCTTTTCCCAGTATTGTTGTCTGGTGCAATGTAATAAAAAAATCTAGTTGGGAAATATAACATTTGTTAAGTTCATATTTAGCAGATACCAAATATCTATATCTGTCAGGAGAGGGAGTGCTAATCATTCTTTAATTTTCTTCTCTAAAAATGTAACTTTAACTAATTATTGTTTCTTTTTATGAGAAGCATATGTGATCATTTGATCTCCAATAAATGGTTTGGCTATGTCCCATACCAAAGACAATGATGGAAATGAGTCACTGTTAATATGAAAAAAAAAAAACTTTGCCATTTCCCGTTCCATCTGTTTAATAAAATTTTATTGTTCAGCAAAGATACTTTCAAGAACACCTTAATGAATATATTTAAATTTTAATCAAACAAAGCAATTAGTGTCATGGGAGCATGGTGTGGAATTTTAATAGTATCTATGTCACTATTTAACTTTAACTTTGGATAACAAAGAAGGAAGTATCAGGAAATAATCTAGCCAAAAACAAGTGGCGTGTATGGATGAAGCAAGGAAAGCATGTTGCCATTGGGGGGACCAATTATCCACTAAATTAAAATCACAAAAAAATCCACTAAATTAAATGTACATATGTAATCTCTGAATTTATTTTGGGTGGTAGAGTGTTATGATATGAAAAGGGACCCAAAATTCTATTCAAATCACCTCTGACTACTTATATGGTTTGTGGATTTAGTATGAGATATTAAAACGATCTGGCAAATCTTTGGTCAGACCACATAAATTCAGTAGTGTTATATGGTGTTCTCAGTCTGATAAGGAGATTTAAAAAGTAACAATCTCCATATGATATTTCTTTTTCAACAATCAGTTTAGAAAATCTAATTAATATCACAACACTTATGATGACATAAACTTCTCCCATCCAACCTTTCTATATAAGCTGTTGGTAATTAAGGAGAAAGTTAAAAGACCTGAGTCTCCTGGAAAAAAAAAATCAATTTTAGTTCCCTCTTTTAAAAGTTTACTTAATACTTGTCTAGCTCTTGAACATTCCAGGTTAGAAAGGATACTGCCATTATATATTATTCATATTAAAATCAGTGAGAAAGCAGGGGGAAAAAGGCATATATTATACCCATCCATGAATATCTGGACCATATTGAAAATGGAGTACTCACAAAAATAACTATGTATAGTGTTAAAATTAAAATTAAAATCTATAAATCCCAATCGCTGGTAATAAAGCATGCTAAGTACCCTTGTTACTGCCTAAACAAATTAATCAATTAATTTTTATTGATAATATACAAACAAGTGGTGAGAGAAAAGGGAAGTAAGTTCTACTGATTAATCTACTGAAATATATATGTATCTTTAATGAGGGCTGATGTAGAGAAAAATAAAAAGGAAAAACAAGGGAGAGGGGAAGGGGAAAAAAGAAAGACAGCATAGCTGTAAAACAAACTGCAATTTATAATCTTTCTCTTAGCCAAGGTCATACAAGATAATGTGCAATTAAGAACTAAAGAAGCTTAACAGCTTGAAAACAAGTAGGAGTAGTAGCAAAACATGATTTTTTAAAAAATCCTCCTCATTCAACAGGGCCTTTAAGGGATATTCTTCCACTCCTACATTATTATGATATGGATTCTGAGTGCCATTTCAAAATAAAGATGGCTGGAAATGTGACCCAATACTGAAAAATTGTTGTCCAACTTCTTGAATAGAAACTGGGGGAAAAATGAGACTTTTAACCTCCTCATTTACTTACTCAGGCATTTGGGCTTTCGTAAAATGTCTTTGCTTGGGCAAATCTCAGGCAGTTCACAACGAATGGCTTTTTGTGTAGGCTTAGCTGTACAAGAAGAAGTGAAAACATGATGAGCCCTCTTGATAACTAGCTGATAACTTTCAGTAAAGCCAATATTTCTTGTATTGGAGTTTCCATAAAGTGAAATGGCTAGTTTTTCTCAGATCTTCTGAGAAACTTCTTCTGGAGTTCCAATTACATGTAAACTGGCCTGATGGGAATGAGATTCTGGGAATGCTATTTTGTCCTGAAGAATGTTAATAGCTTTTAATAAATCAGTTATAGATATATCCATTGATTCCCCAGTTTTCCAGCTGAGTTATTTTATTCTCACTCACATCCTATCTGGTGCTTATAGCATTAAAGGTGTCTTTAATAGCTTTTTAATATACTCTGTCATTACCAAGTGAATAAGTATCACATCTATCTCAATAGCTGCTGAGACGTATTGGCTTTGTGGAAGAAGATGGTGGCAGATTTTCTTGAATGCCATCCAGACAAATAACAAACAAGCCCCCCCACCCAGTTCATCAAAATGCAAAGGAGTCACCTGTTTCTTTTTGTGATAGTAGCAAGATAAGTTGCAATAAATACTTATCAGTGTGAAAATATTGTAGGGAAGCTGAGAATGTCAATGTCTGTGCAACTATAGGGCTCAGCTGGAAAGGAAGTCACAGCCACCCATCGGTTTTATTTTTTGAGGAAGCTTATAGGGTCATCTGAGGTCCAGAGGCAGTTTTGGAAATAAAAATAATGCTATAGGTTGGCATTTTTCTTTACACCATATTGGGTTCCCATTTTTAAAATTAATCCTTTTTTTTTTTTAAAGATAAAAAGTCAGGTGGGAAGGGAACCTGGTGGGACCTAGAAGAGGCGAATATGGGCATATTGGCAACATTTCTCCATGTTGGGGATCTAGTTTAGTATGCAAGCACATCTTGGTTTTTCTCCTCCAAGATCCCAACTATCTGACATTGATAGTGCCTAGCTGCATATCCCTGTCCTTGTTAGCTGAATACTTAAAGACTGAGTTTAAAATCAGTATGAACACAGTTTCCATAAATAATCAGAAAGAAGCTTTATTATCAAATCTGACCAAACATTTTAAATGATCAGATTTTTTAAAAATCTGCTTACAGAGCTTAGCTTGTAGAAACTATTAGTCCCTGACCTTTCTTGGATAGTGAGTTCATTTAGAAGTTTAAGATGGAGAAATTTAGCCAACCTCAAGAAGAGTCTTGGATAATAGGAAGGTGTCTAAATGATATTCTAAGTCACCTTTTTACCTTTGAGAGGCTGTATGTTTAACAAGGCTTTTTTGACACAAGCAAGAGACCTTTTAAAAATGAAGCAAAATAGTCAAAAGCTGATATACTGTCATGCTTTTAAAGTCCTTTCATAAGTCTTCTAGAAAGGTTTAAGGAAAGTTTATCAACTTTAATTAAACTTTTCTATCTTCCTTCCACCTTTTTTCATGCAAACTGAATTGTATATGGACCTGGGTTCTTGTTTGCTGTAAGAAATTAAGTCAGTTAATTGTGTGTGTGTTATAAGATAAGATAAGATAAGATAAGATAAGATAAGATAAGATAAGATAATTATCTTATCTTATCTTATCTTATCTTATCTTATCTTATCTTATCTTATCTTATCTTATCTTATCTTATCTTATCTTATAATATCAATAGAGGCTAATATTATATTATAACATGTGGAGCCCCAAGGACTCCACATATTATAATATAATAATATAATATAGGATAATTTTTCCATCCTTCTGTTTGGCTTAGTTTGTGAGAGGCTGTTGTTAAATTGTTGCAGCTAAGCCAAGAACTCACATTTTTCCTACTCTGCCTAAAGAAGTTGGCTTATCCAGGCAGAGTAGAAGAGAAAGCATGCTGTCTGGGTTTTGCACCTAATAAAAAATTGAACTTCTTTTGGTTTCTTCTTAATAGAAAATGATGTGCATAATTGTAGTTTATGGATTAAAATTTTTCAAGTTTCTCAAATTTGAAGAAAACTTCTGCAATTTTTAAATCTAAGTATGTTTATTTAATTCAGTAGGATTCTGATCAAAAATTGTATTATATAAATCCTGTTTCAAGCAGTAGTGTGGGCAATGACTTCTCTTAACTAGTAAAGTTTTTAAAATTAATTATCTAACTTTGCACCATATTAGCAATAATAAAAAAGAAGGGGGGAAGTTAAACAAGGGAAAAAAACCTTTCTAAGTACACATACTTTCACCACCTATACTCAAGAGGGATATCAGGATATGTCTTCCTATGAGTTCAGTACTCTCAGTAAAGCAACCAGGACCGCATTTTCTAACCTTTATTATCAAGAAATACCATTCAACTGAAAGGGAATTCTTTATATGGAAGATTCATTCTTTCAGTTTTAAAACCACTGCATTTCTCAAGGGTTTCAGTTTAACTCTAGTTAAATTGTACTGTTTAGAATAGATTCCTGAATTTGTGATATTAAGGTGATAAGAAAGGTCAAACATAATTTGAAATTGTAGCGGTTCATGGTTTTGCTTCTAGATATTCACCTTAAGAGAAAATGCAGGGCAGCTGATCATTGCCTGCAATCGGAGCAATCATGTTCTTTGTCAGTCTTGCGATCTTCATGTCTTCCCTTTCTGAGGAACATACAGCAAGCTGAGACAGCCGTACTTGCAGTTTTTCCAACTGGAACGTCCACAATATGGCTTGTGTTATCACTGATGGGACTGCAAGGGGCTTAGGAAACCACATTTTGGAGGATGGGTCTTTCTTGAAGCCCTATAGGTTATCGTTTAGGACAATGAGATGGACGTTCCCCATCTCTGTTCTACTACATTTTTGGGACTTGCTTAGATGTTGATGCCCCAATTCTGGAAGCCACTTTTTTTCAAAAAATTGTTTGGCACTACTGTACAGCATAAAAGAATATTTGAGAAGTAAACAGTGCATATACTGTACACTGTTGTCAATAGTCTAGTTTTATTACGGTCAGCATATATGATTTGTTTCTTGGGATTAACTTGATGATCAGTGTTTATGAAAAAATCCCATGATGGAAAATGGAAAATATCCAGGTCTACTGATATCTATGGGATTTAAATTACAACCAAATTAAATATCACCAATTTTACGGGACCATTTTAATTGACTCAGTCTGAATCCAACATGTTGTCTCTGAGCTCTGAAAGGTTTTATGGTGAGACATGTAATTTTAGTTATTAGGGAAATTTAACAGAGATTAAGCAAATCTTGTCAATCTTTTTGTGAGCCATGGCAGAACAAATGGCATATGCTTTAATAAAAACGTGTGATCTTCTTTAGGTTATATTCAGTATTTTTCCCCTTTCTTTCTGCAGTTTCCCAAATAAGCTGAGAAGGCCCATCATTTAATTTTTAATGCTAATTCTGTGATTAAGCCAGGACTCTTCACGGTGGCCCCCATGGCCCAAGGATCAAGTGGCTGAGCCAGTTTATCACCGACTAGTTCAGAGCTGGAAAATTACTTCAGCTTTAAAGGTATGAATGTTTTCACTTTGAAGCAGTCTTGAAACACTTTGTAGATGAAAAGCAACATAATATTATTTGTGTGGTCTAATACCAGTCACAGAAGAATATAGTAATCAGGGCCTGTTTTCAGTCTTAAAAATATGCAGTTAGTATATGTCAGTTTCTAAAAAAATCCTATACTCTTTCACTCTGAAAGCTCTCACCAAGATTTTTTTTTTTTTACCATAAATTCACATAAGGAGAAAGTGATCAGATGCTAATGCACAGTAGATGTGAGTAGATTTGGGGGAAAGAACCTAACCCAAACCCAAAACTATAACAACAACAATACCCCAAGCAAACAGAGCAATGGGGGCAGGGGAATGGAGGTAGAGTAGAGAAAGAGCCATATTTTTCTCTATATAAAAACATATAGTTTTCTTTGTAGCTCAGCATAATCTATCATAAGCTAATAAGGTACTATTTTTGCAGATCCAAATCCATCTGGGCCAAGGCTGCTATAAATCCCATTAATGGTCAGAAAGCTAGACTTTTCCCAATTAGACACCTAGTTAGGTTGCCTTCTTGACTTTTGTTTTGCTTCGGAATCTTTGCCAGAAAAGAGAGCTTCATTCTAGAGTAAAAAAGGAGAAAGAAAAGTTGGTGTTCTCTCTTTGAGGAGACACATTAAACGATTTAAACCAGCAGTGCCTTCTAGCAATCTAGCAATTTAGCTGGTTCCCTGCTGCAACATCTCCCAGTTCTTTCTAAATATTGCATGAAGTACTTAAAGGTGAGGACACAGCTGTTGTGAATATCCATATCCATAAATCATCATTAATGACAAGACTTTAGTGACAGAGTTCTCTGGGCGACTGTTGCTTCAGTCTCAAATGGGACTGACAATACCTTTAAAAATGCATCAGTTCTTTTCACTCTTTGCATTGCGCAGGTTTATCAAACAATATTAACCCTGTTATGTCTTGGGCAGAATGTAATAAATGATCCCTTTCTTTCTTTCTCTCCTGTGGCTACTACGAAAACCTGCTTTGACAAAGATGGGCTGCAACAAATCTCTCAAATTAGATGACTCAAAAAATAGGAAGAATGATGCTGGCAAATTGAACTAGCTTGGATCTTCCATGTAATCACCTTTATAGTTCATTCTACAGAGGATAATGCTCTGTAATGCTTTTACATTTATTGCAGGATTCTCTTATAAGCCACAAAGTGCTGTCAAAGACTAGTTTGCTATAGTAAAAGATGTCCTAAAAGATTGACATTGAATAATGTGTCTCCTGCATTTCTCCTAGATTTGCTGAAGCTAACAGAATTAAACAACACCCAAGACATGGGAGACACAGAGATATAGATAGAAAGAGAGGGAGAAAGTAGGTTTCTTCTCAGGTGTGAAGGAGGGATAGTAGATCTGATGGTACCACTTCATAAACCCTACATCTTTGACCATAAATTGTGTACTAATATTCCTTAGGAATCTACCCTCAAATTTTCCCTACCAAAGGATCTTCTATTTTTCTACCTCATTTTCAGGTTGTTTCAGAATAACAGTGAAATTTATGTTTGTGAGGTGGTGGAGGGGTGCTGCAGCTGTTGTTTTCTGTGGTCCAATCGTTCTGCAGCTTCTCTGCCTGTGTATATTTCCTAATCCAAAAAATGTCCCATAGATAAAACTTGCCTATGGTATCTCCCTTAGGGATTTACTTGCGATATAAGAAGGCAGGGAGGCTCGTGCTATTGAAGAGTTCATTGTACAATGAAAGGCAGGACATTCACATACATGGAATCTGCATCTCTCTCAGGAGAACTTTGCCAAATTTTGTCTTTGCTAAAAATTAAAAAAAAAGCAAAAGTACACATACATACATTTACATACTGTACTCTTTCACTCTCACACACCCCTTTTCTATCAAACTGAAGGAGCCTCCTTGAAAAAAATGCAGAACTGCATCTTTTCAACATCTTTGTGAATAGGAAATTGCACAGGCATGTGTGTGCCACTGTGTGTGTGTGTGTGAGACATACACACAAATACTTCAGTAATCTACTTTGATTTCATATCCATTCTATCATTTTCTTTTTCTTAAAACATAGGTCACTCCATCTTGAAATATGTAAAGAGTTGCATAGGGAGTGTTTAATATAGTTAATTTTTTAACCTAGCTAGTCATTTCTGGTGATTGCTAGGAGTCAACAGTGATTTGATGCCACATAATCAATAAAATTCATTTTTGAATTTAAAAGTTTGCATTCACATAGTTTCAATGAAAATTATTGACTTACATAGATATGAATCAAAGGTCACACAATGCATCATTGCTAATAGTGTGAATATAATGTATTATATTATAATGGTGCAACCCTACCCACAATTACTGAGACAAAAGCAAACTGAATTTAATGGAAATTACATCTAGGAAAACGTATAAAGGTTTCTAGCATTAATATGTATGATAATGTGTAGTTTTTAAGAAAGTTCAACTGGATTAGGCAGTTTATATACTATGCTATTCTGTTGCTAAACTTCTCTCATCTTTGGATATGTCAGATTGGACAGATTAGAATTGTATTTCTGTTGTACTTGAGAGGTTTCTGCTCCTCAAAAATAATATTTTTGGGAAATTATTTTTATTTTGTTTTAAGTTAGCATCAAACATCAATCTAACAGAAATTGAAACAAATAGGTTTAATTGGTCTAGTTCCAGAGGCATTGACTATACACAGAATAAAGAAACAAAGTCAATCACATACTGTAAGAAAAAAAGGACAACCACAGATTTTGCAGCTTTCTGAATTAACAGCATATTCCACAAGGCACAAATCCAAATAGCAGCTCATTACTTCAGAGAGTGATGCTATTGCTATCTAATTATCTTCACTTGCTTGAGGGTGAAGACTTTCTATCTAGCCTGGTTCAATTTGTCTGACATGTTGAGAAAACAGTGGTATGGCCTCGTGATGGTGATTTTGTGAACTATGAATATTTCCCCAAACCTTTAAACCAGAGATGCACTTATTTTTCTCTAAAGCTAGCATTCTCTCAGGAGTAATGTGTTCATTACATTTGGTGGCCAGGGTTAAAGTAAATGATGGAAGAGCTTGAACCAACAGTGGGTGAAAGGACCCATTCTCAAGGACCCAAGATATGAATTGATCTCTTGCATGGAGATCTTGAAAGTAGCTCTAGGGCCACAGTTCTATCCTTTGAGCTACGGTTGCTGTTCCTTGATTTAGATATTCCCCACTGCAATATTTGATGTTTTGTGGCCACCATTACTGAGTTGGAAATTAATTTGATATGTATTGGACAGTGGCTGTTTTTGGAAAAGTTATTTTACTGGGCAGTGTTATTGTTACTGTTTATTAATTTTCTGTTGTTATCCAAATGCACCGTTGATCTTGCTGTTCATCACCGAAGACAAATTCCTTGTATATATTTTATACTTGGTCATTAATTTTATATAAAAAAAATGGGGCTGTCTTTAGACCTTAAATATTCCAACAAAGCTAACGTGGACAGAGTGGCAAGGAGACATGGACTGAGATTTGGTTTACATAGTCAGTTTACACATTACCATGGTTTAGATTGCTTGTAGTAATGGAATCAGATGTTTAATTTAACTAGTGTTTCTGGTTAATTGAAGAAAAGAGGAAGTCAGTTCAAGTGAAAAAAAAAATTGCACATAAAAATGTGTGTTCAATGACAGAATACAGTGGGGAAAGAGTTAGGACATTGTCTCAAGGAGTAGGGTTGAGAACCAAATGAGTAATTGCTATAATGGATGCAGAACAGCAACACAAATGCCAAGAATATATGGGATGTCCAGAACTTAGGATCATGTTATCAGTGCCAGAATAAAGAATACAAAGTCTGGGAGGCTGTACTTAAAATGAAGGGTCAATACTCTGGCTGTGGGAAGTAAAAAGAGACCTCAAGGAGATTCCTGAATAATTGACTGAATTACAATTATCTGATTAAATATAATGAAAATGGCATGCCCGATGTCCTTTGGTTGAAGGCGGCTTTCTGTGGAGAGTTGGGGGCCATATTCTAAAGATGAGAGGAGTCAGGACCCAAGACGATATTGATGTTTATGAGGTAAACGTGGTTTCTGAAAAGATAAAACACACATAAGGCATAAATATGTCCATTTTCCTCTTCAAATCCTCCAGCTGGGATGGCTCTGGGAGGCACAAAAAGGATGCTGGTGGGCTACCAATGGCTCACAGATATTTCTTTTTGCAAGTTTGAGGTACCGAGAATAAAAGTTATCACATCAGGTGGTGTAGCTCAAGATGGGGATACTGCTGGCACAGAAATGGATTGGCCAGTTTATACTTCAAAGTTTTGAAGTATGTGTTAGTTCAAGCTAATGCTGGGTCTCAGCCTCAGTGGTAAAATGTCAAGATAAACACTAGGATTTAAGTAGACTCACAAGTCTACTTCAAGAGTTTGGCAGCTGGACTAGGAAAACAGTCTTGATTTTATTTAGACACATGTTACATTTACAGGACACAGTAAATACAACCTAGCCCCTTCAGATTTTAAGGTAGCTCATTATGCAAATTCAGCCTCTGTAACTAGTTTGTGGGTTAGTGTGTGGTGAGGACCCAAAATATTGAATTGAGTATACCTATGGTTCGGTTAACTATGGTGGGAACACAATCACTTTAACCAAGGTTGCAAAAGTCAGCAGGGTGACATCAGGATGCCAAAATAAAAGAGATTATAAATAATTTCAAAAGGACTGAGTGAATCAATTTTAAATTTGCATATTTAGTTTACTGCAAGCAGTTACATGCTGGAACAAAGAAGCCCGACTAACATACCTACTAATAGGGGTCTGAAGTGGCAATGACTGAACAAGAAAGGGACCTTGGAGTCATGGTGGATAATTCAATGAAGGTATCAAGCAAAATGTAACTATAAAAAAGGAGGATTTTACATTAGAAAATTTTAGGAATAGAACTGAAAAAAAAATCCTTATGCAATAGGTATATTGCAATACTGCATATGGGTATTTTGAGCTGGTCATCACAGCTCAAGAAGGATACTATAGTCTGAGAAAGCCATCATATAAAAACTTTTCTATAACACAGTGCATGTACAAGCACCACCAGGCAGGGAAAAAGGAACACTTGTACAGCATGCTATTCTGTATTGTTTTGCTTTGTGAATTATTTCATTGTCCCTGAAATAGTTATGGCTTGTTTGATTGTATATATGAAAGTATATTCACATGTGAGTGTACAGTATGTATGCGTATATATGTCAGTATGTTCTTCTTCTTCTTCTTCTTCTTCTTCTTCTTCTTCTTCTTCTTCTTCTTCTTCTTCTTCTTCTTCTTCTTCTTCTTCATCATCATCATCATCATCATCATCATCATCATCATCATCATCATCATCATCTCTATCCAAATACGTGCCAGGTTCAAATACAAGAGCCTAGTCAATCCCTTTTCAGTTGCCTGTGAGCTGCCTAGAGGTACACCACAACTGGCTCAGTCACGCCACAGAGGCTCACTCTGCCTCTGAAGATGCCAGCCACAGCTGCTAGCAAAACATCAGGACAACCAAAAACTAGACCATGGCCTTCAGCCTGAAAGCTCTTCACTGCTTGAAAACCTAACCCTTCTCTTCATAGCTTCGATAAGATTATTCGAATGTATATATTGTAGTTCAATGGTAGAGCCCATATCTTGCAAGCAGAAGATCCCATTTCTGGTTAGAAAGATCAGTAGCAAATCACATGCAAGGCATTTTTTGGAGGCCAGAGACAGTGCTAGGCTAGATGGCAAATGACTTGACTTAATGAAAGGGTTCCCAACGTTCTGTAATAAGTGACAGATGACTTGTAGCATGATCCAAACAATTGTGCTTGCAAAGCATAAATGCCAGTTAACTTTGGCTCCTCATCTTCTTTCCCATTCCCTGCTCACTGATTATTTCCTGTGCAATATAATCCATTCAGTCTGCAACTGTGCTTTGGGGCCTTGCTAGAGAGTAAATATGGTTAACCTGAGACAGGAAAAGGTGGAGATGACTAATGCATGGGTTAAGTAAGCCTCCTATACTAGATTTATTCAGACTAGAACATGAAATTTTAAAGCTAGGGAAGGAGAGAAACCAGTAAATAAACTATTTCTCCAGTGTAGACTGTACTGGGAAAAAAGTGAGCAGGTCTTCTTTGAAGATAAGCTATAGAGTGACTCATTCTCCTCATTTCTGACTGCCAGTTCTGATAACATATTACTACTACATGGTACGATATCTGAGACTGTCTGGAGACAAGAAAGGGGCTTTAATATTGATGAGAACAAATAAGCCCCCCCCCCACTCCATTTCTGGGAGAAAGAAAAAAAAATACAACAAGAAAAGCTCACAGTTACAGATTTTCACTCTTCGGTGTGGGAAGAACTATGACTTCCTGGCTCTTCAGCATCTGGCCTAGTAATAATAATAGTGTCTGGAGGGAAGGGGTGCTAGTGTGTGACCCATTGCCAGGGCTGGCTCTAGGCTAAGTAGGCACCGGCCTACAGGCACCAAATTTTAAGGGGTGCCAAAATGGAAAAGGCTTCTAAAAACCTAAGAAAAAAGCAAAAAGCACTAATGACACACTCTGTGAGCCAGTGCACCTGCTCAAGGGTTAAATAGAATTTTGCAGAATTGTTACCATATGACAACAATGGGTGCTGATGTAATTAAAATTGCTTAGTGTATAAATAGGGTAAAAATGTCCTAGAAGAGAAAGAAAAAATTGTCCACAGCTGAAGATCATATGTGTAAAACTCCAAAAGTTGAAGGAGAAAGAAAGAAAGAAAGAAAGAAAGAAAGAAAGAAAGAAAGAAAGAAAGAAAGAAAGAAAAGAAAAGAAACAAGAGGGTGCCTTTTTGAAATTCCTAACAAAATTGGAAGATGAGCCAAACTATAGTGGGTGCCAGAATATGTCTTTGCCTAGGGCACCAGAATGTCTAGAACCGTCCCCGCCATTACTATGTGCAATTTTGAGAGTTTGCAGAATGGAGTAGGGGTTCCTCTGTCCCTGTACTCCTGTGGTTTTTTTTTTAATTATTTCAGCAGCAGATGCAGGCAGAACTGGAGTAGAAGCAGTTTGGAGTGACTTATCTCTTGGAGGGAGCTCTGGAGCATGGAGGTTGGAGCTTGTGCGGTTCTTGCAGTGAACTGTTTGTTGGTAGTCCCAGCTCTTCTGGATGGGTCCAGTGTGGGCTTTCAACCTGGGTAGCAATGGCATTGACTGGAATCTATGGAAGATTGTGACTTTTTTCTACCAGTGGAGGTACACCAGACTGAGCACAGCAGCAGACCAGCAGTGGCAATGGCAATGACGGTGACAACTATATCATATTCAGCTGGGGCTTTGGGACCCTTGGGTGGATGATTAGGGCTAGGACTGTGGCATTGAAGGGGTATCAGTGGAAGCAGAGCTGGGATGGGAGACATATCTGTACTGGCCTGGGCTCTATGGATATATGGTTCTTCACCATCTGGCCTAATCCTGGGGATGATGTCATCTTTAGCAGCCAAGTGGCTGCTAAAATTGTTTTAGCAGCCACTTGGCTTGGGTTTTCATCCCAGCCCACTTCAGACTTCAGGAGGGTGAGAGTGTTGTGAGTTAGGTGCTCTGTGTTTGAAGGCCTTCTTGGTTAGGCCTCCTGGCTGGTGGACTGCTGGGTGCAGGAGTAGCTGAGAGTGGCTTTGGCTGGGAGGGGATGTGTGGAAGCATTTATGGAAGTAGGGTGGATGAATTATATGGCCTGGCAGAATGGAGTGGTTGAGGTGAGAACTGAAATGCCTGGGGAATCAAGAGCAGGTGTGATGATCAGTATAGTGATGAGCAAATGGAGGTATGGTAGAAACCTGAAGGGAGGCTGCTCCTGGATCATCTGGTATGATGGTTGTGATCATTCCTGCCTGCCAGCCTTCAGTGTTCACCCCCAGGACTAGGTCATCAGATACTTGATGGTCCTGGTCTCTGGCTGTGCTATGAAACACCAGTTCAGTGTGTAATAAATCTATTCTCATACATGAGTTGATCATGGAGGAGTCAGTCTGTCCAACCTGTATAACTGAGATCAGGATGGGCCCAGAGGAGGGGTCCACTCTCATATGGTTGCAGGGGTTGTGTGCTCACCCATTTTGAGAGACATAGTATGTCATGGAGGGTATTTGGAGGTGTGTGGTGGCCCTGACTGGAGCAGGGGAGGACCAGCAATGGGTTCTCGAATAGTTTGGAGAGTTGGCAGAGCCTGAAGTTAGGAGAGCCTGGAGTGTTGGCAGTGGCAGGACAGTGCCTGGAATGGCGGAAGATTCCGTGCCTGCCAGATAACAGCATAGCCTTGTTGGGACCTCCCGAGGCAGTGAAGGAGCAGAGTGGCCTCTGGCAACAGTTTCTCTGCGGCACAGAATTGAAGGCAATGCGCTAGCAGTGGAGGGAGCCTGGCTGCTCTGCAGATCAGCTGATTTTTGCTCAGCTGATGAGCGTTGCAGGGCTGGCTTCCGGAGGAGCAGCAATGTGGCAGGGAAACCTACAGAATGGCTTTGCCCTCTATTTTGAAACTGCTTGCAGGGAGAAGATGGAGGCTTATTGGACTGGAGGACTGCAGGTTTGTGGCAACCGCACCTTGGCAGGGGGTGCCTCCAGGGGAGGGGAGCCTCTATCAGCCAGGCAATTAGTGGCAGTTGGGGCTGCACTGGGCTAGCAGTCGGGGCTAAAAGCCAGCTTGTGTCCTATGGCTGCTGCTTGACCAGTCACATGGGAAAGTGGCTGTCTTGGAGCTTCCCTCACTCTTTGTTTGAGTCCTTAGACTGTTTGGGGGAATGGGCTAAGTGGGATTAGGCGTTCCTGCCACTCTTGGGTAAGAGACTAGAGTATGGGGGGGCTTTACCTGTAGAGCTCATGAAGGATGAGCCTCCCCTAATCACCTGGGTGAGAGCGAGGTGCTTTGGGGGGAAGTTGAATGGAGTGAGTGAGGAAGGTGGTTGATTCAGGGAGGGGAGGGAGAACTGGACTATGCTGGGGCCCTATGCTGGGGCACTGAATGCTAGGCTGAAGCACCTCTGACCTGGTCTATGTCTCTCTACCCCAGTTTGTTGTGGATGGCTATGGATTCCTTTGCCTTGTGGAAGGAGGAGGGAGGGGAGAGGAGGTTGATTGGTGAAAGAAGGGAGAAGGCAGGGGAAGGCATCGTAGTGGTGATGGGTATGGGGAGTTATGATGGGAGAGAGGGGGCAGGCCTCTCTCGGAGAAGGCAGCCTTGGTGCTTAAGACTGCTCAGTCCTGGGACCTGGTTTCCAGAGTTTTGATGGCTTTGGACTCAGGCAGCTGCTGCTGAATACCAGGTCAGTATGTAATAAACCCTCCTTCATCCACAACTTAATTGTGGATAAGAATGCTGACATGGCCTATATCACTGAAACCTGGTTGGGCACAGAGGGGGGCGGTCCTCTCTCTGAAATGTGCTCTCCCAGGTTTTGAGTGTGGCACATTTGGTGGGGGTGTAACTGTTGTCATTCGTGAGTCTCTGGTGGCCACTAGGGGCCCTGCCCCAGACATCACTGGATGTGACACCCTTTTTGTGAGTTTGGGCCATAGGGTTCAGAGGGGATTGCTGCTCATTTACGTTCCTCCCTGCAGCATAGCAGCATCCTTGCCTGTGCTCCTGGACTGTGCTTATGGTTCTAGGGGACTTCAATCTGCCTTCTCTGGGCCCAGGTTCTGAGGTGGTGCAGGTGTTCATGGCCACCATGGCAGCCATGGACCTGGCCCAACTTATTCATGGTCCTAGTCACACAGGGAGTCACATGTTAGATCTGGTGTTTGCCTCCGGGCAGTGGTGTCATGATCTGGATTTGGGGAACAGAGACATCAGTCCCCTGCCATGGATGGACCACTCTCTCTTGGCCCTAGAATTCTCCACAGCCACCCTCCACCACAGGGGGAGGAGCCTATTTGATTGGCCCTCCCCAATGGACCCAGTGATGGACCCAGTACGGTTTCAAAGGGAGCTTGGGGTTTTCCCCAGAACTCTGGTACATGGTTTGGCACAGGCCCTCATTGCAGCTTGGAATGAGCAGGTACGGGGACCATGGACTGAATCCTACCTGTGTGGAGTCTCTGTGCATGAATGTCATAGACCACCATGGCTTACTGAGTGGCTCAGAGAGATGAAGTGACATAAGAGACACCTAGAGTGCCACTAAAGGAAGACAAAGTATGAGACCAACCAAGCACAGGAAAGAGCTTTTATTAGGACTTACCTTGTGGTGATAAGGATGGTGAAGTGTAATTACTTCTCCGTCCTCATTGCATCTTCAGGTATCCAACTGGCAGCCCTGTTTCAGGTGACCAGGTCCCTCCTGGGTAAGAAGGAGTTGGGGGAGCCCTTGCAGGGTCGCTTGGCATCTGTCATATAAAGTTGCTTGACTTTGCTCCGAGTTGAACTCTGGCTGGACAGATCCTTTGGAGGTGACAAAAACATGTCTGAGCCTTGTTAGCTAAGAGGAGTTGGAGCTGGTTGCTCTTGAGGAAGTGGACAGGGTCCTTGGGGCTATGAGCTCAACCACCTGCATTCTGGACCCATGCCCCTCTTGGTTGGTTAAGGCTTCCCAGGAGGTGGAATGTGATTGGGTCCAAGCAGTGATTAATGCCTCCTTGTGGGAGGTGGTGGCACACCCCCTTCTCAAGAGGCCATCCTTGGACTCAACTGTATTAGACAACTTTCGCCCAGTCTCCAACCTTCCCTTTTTAGGGAAGGTTGTTGAGAGGGTGGTTGGTGCACAGCTACAGAGAGCCCTGGATGAAGTGGATTATCTGGACCCTTTTGTGGGTTCACCTAATAGACATCCATCCATCCCATACTTAAATGAGAATATTGTGGGGCCCTTAGTTAAATGCTTTGCTGATATCAAGATATGTTAAGCTGACAGCATTCCCATAATCTGTTAATGGAATTATTTGATCAAGAAATGAAATATGATATCAGTGGCATTTAATTCTGTTTGCATAAAAATTGGGTAATGCATGACAATAGCTGATGTCATAGCTACCTGACACTTAAATGCACAAACACTGAAAATGGGATAGGATCAAAGAATTAAGTCTCATTGTATTGCACAAATTGCAGGTAATAAACTTCCAGAGTATGCTTTGAGAGTTTTATTATATTATCTAATGGTTATAGGAACAAAAATAATAGTTTTTTAAAATCATATTTCTATAATAATCTCTATTGCTTCACACTGGACAAGAAATATGCTCCTCTTCCCATGGTTTTATAGGATATGTGATACAGTAGAAGCTGATACTTCATAACTATGTTGTATTAAAAAACAAACATGAAATGATGTTCTGTGTCATAATTAGAGTTGTACATTTAATAATTTTCCTTTTCTCGGTGTACATAGATTTAAGCATATCTATTTATAAATTATTTTTAAATGAAATAATTATGTGACTACTTTTCTTCCTTTTTCCTTTCTATATTGTATTTTTCCAGATTTGTATTTTTTTCTGATTTTCTCATATGAAGGGAACAATAGTGCTATTATTAAGGTCTGTGGTTGCTCAAGCTTCAGTAGAGTAGAAATATTATCTGGTAATGATTGCACTTCAGATCCATATTTGCATTCGACAACCAAAAATCATATATTTTTGAAGGTTGCATCCCTGGGATTTGTAAACCTTCAAAGCCCCTCTTCAACTCCAATTCACCAATACAATTCAACAATCAATTGCCAGGTAACACAAAAAGACCTCTGTCCAACCTGCCTGCTCCTCCAGCCCCAAGCAACATTACAGACCTGGGAAGGTATGTGTGATGCATTCCTGCCCATTTTGTAGTATTTCCATGTGCACTGCACATTTCTGACTTCTCCAAATAATTCCGTGCAGCCCCCAACCAGCAAAAGATAGTCCTTCCCTACAAGCTAGAGGGAAGGAAGAGGAGAAAGAAGGTCTGTTTTTTATGTTCTGTATAGAAATATACTGTACCTCCATTAATTTTCATTTTAGAGATGAAGAGCTAAGATGTATGCATAGCTTCTGAAATGCTCCAAAGATTATTAAATGTTTCTCCATGCAAAGATGATAAGCCATTTTGTTTTTCCCATGCACTTCACTGAATCCATCAATAATAAAAAATAGTGCCACTGTGACACTTCCAGTAATTTGCTTTCCCTTAGGATGTTGAACCTAATTAACCCATAGTTGCTGTTACTTAGTAGCTTGTCTTCCATGTCATCTTAAATTAACTCCTGAACAGTCTAACTGAGAAAAGCATCCCTTATCTTATGCTCTAGAAGTACCTGCTTCACATTCAAGTTTATCAAATAAAAATGGGGCAATAGGACATTTTTTTTCTTGGCTTTGGCTATTTCTCCCTGGTGAATGAATGAATGAATGAATATATGTATATGTAAATGTATATAACCATTATGAGCCACAGCTTCTTTCAGTTTGAAGTGCACCACTGTTTTATTATGAAAAGGTTGCAATATATAAAACATAATGCTATTTTTCTGTATCTTCAGATTTGTGTCCCTGTAGAAGTGGATTCTGCAAAACTCAGTAAGGTTTACTCCTATGGAAGTTGGTATAGGATTGCAGTCTTGATCTCACAGGAAACCTATTGAGGCATTTGGCAAATCTATTTATGAAGAAGAGATGGAACTGGACATCAAGGTCCTGCTTACTCTATCTTCCCCATGCTGAAAGGTAGCATTTCCTTCTTATAAAACTCTAAAAGTAAAGTTGTTCTATCAGTCTTGGATCTAATATGGTCAGCAAAATTGTCATTTTAATATTAATTTTCATCTGATGATAAGTAGAGAACCGCAGCTCTAAATTATTGCATGCTATTTTACATATCTGGTGGCATCAATTATATTTTATTAGAGAATTGATCCTCCAGAGTTCCCTGTGGCTATCTCCATAATGCTAAACTTCTGGATATTCTTTCATTTCCATTTTCCCTGTTGGTTTCCCCATTCATCATCCAAGAAAAATGGGGGCAACCTCATCTTACCGGTTTTGAAAAATAATACTGTTTCAGCAACAGGCTATAAATAATTTTTAGACTCAAATATATCGATAGGACAAAACCTTCTCACTGTTATGACAGGGTAAATTGAGATAAATGCTACTATCATAAAGTATACACCAGAACAAAGAATGGAATTTGTTGTGGCAACTTCACTCCAGTGGACCAAACAAGTCAATTTTACATGCTTTGATGTTCTATTCAAGAACACCTTTCCACGTGACAATGAATTAGTTTAACACTTCATAGCCAACATGAGGTTTTGATATTTGTAGTAGAGGGCAGAGATATTGAATGACCCAACTGCACCCATCAAAAGTGTTTGTACTTGGGCCGGCCGTCTTTTAGCAGCATTAGGCAATGGTTTCCATAGCTAATGTGGGTGTCAGCCTTACCAGGTAGACCAGACAGGAAACACAACTAGATGAGCTAATTCTACTTTATTGGAAGCCTACATTAACAGAATTTTGCAAGTCTAAAAGTACAATTCTCCCCATTTCCTTTATACCCCAAGAAATTAGCCCCACCCACTATCCAGCTGTGGACTATGCTGTCTCTTATCTGACCATTCCCCAGGCAGTGTCTCTGGGCCCAGTCTCCCAAGGCCATTCCCACATACCATTACATAGTTCCCACACCTAACGGTTGCATGGAACAGTTGTCAGTAAAACTGCTTTTCCTTGCATGTGAAGATAGGAAAGGAAAGCTTTTCTTGTTCAGGTCAAAATTCTCTTTATTCTAACAGTATGGTTGCATCAGTCAATTAAATGTTTCTAAGAAAATCATAAGGAAGGCAGCAAGATTTCAGTCTTCTTCTGTTATTTGCTGGCAATGGATATTCACTATGGCTGCCTGAATGTGGAGGGGTCCATATAGATTTCATGACAAACAGCCATATATTACAGTATACGTATATTGCAGTAGCAAATGAAGTATCTGCAGAGATTCATCATTTCCCCAGGAGTGACTTTTACCATCTTCATAGCATTACCAAGCCTTCGCTGATGTGATCGAAAGCCTGTCTTATTTACTGTTATTTTGGCTCAACAATGGTTGGATGACATTAGAAAGTGCTCTCAGTCCCTGGTGTCTTCCTGGGAGCCATTCACCAGGAAATGAGCTTTCTTTTGCAGCATATTTAGCAACCTTCTGACAATGGGACTGAGCCTAACACACTTAGGGCTGAGCTATATGTTACACTTAATGCATAGCCTGATACTGTGTCTTCCATTTTTTTTAAATAATTACAAAGATGAAGAGAGGGTTTTTTTTCTTTTTAAAGAGTCACTTTATGGAGGCAGGGTAGATTTATTTCTACACTTCCCAGCTATCTCCTCCCAAATCACATGCCCGGCAATCAAATATATAGAGATAAGTCTATTGATTTAAATAATAATAATAACAAGAACCCCATTGTTTTCATTTAAGTAGCATTCCTAGCTGGATGCAGAAAGGGAAAAGGCTATTGATGGGAGGGGGCATTTTCTAGATGTCGCTTCCTGAACACTGATCTTTTCCCCGAACCTCATTATATCAGGAAACTTCACATGGTCTTTAAGTATGTTTATACTGGCTGAAATAACCTGCTAGGGTGCCTAACCTTCTGTTATCTTGTGACCCTAATCTAGTTTATCTTTAAATTAGAAAACATGATCTGATCTCACAGTAGTGATCTGATCATTTTGTTTTTATTTTACTGTCTCTTCAATTGCCTAACTTTAGGTGTAGCACTGGACTATTAAACCAATAAAGAAAAGAAAGAAGAATTAAACCATACATATGCCATTCTTTTTACTAATCCTAATTTTCATTTCTTGGAATGTGTTTTGTTTCCTTTATCTTGTGTATTTACAACTCCTGTAACCTGTTCACAGACTGATCCATTCAAATACACTACAAAGCAGTCCAGTTTTTCTTTAACAAAGCTGCAGATAACCTTGGTTGTTCTCCTGCTTCTCTCTTGACAATTTAGATGGTTTTGTTGAATATTTGAAAGCAATTTTATTTAATGCTTGAAATTTGAATATTTTACTACCTGAACATCTGTTAATTAGTCAACCTGTCTGGCAGCCAAGATAAATTAACTGAACAGTAGAAATAGCCTGAATATAAAGCACAACATTATCAAATTTACTGCTGACTGTAACATATCGAGTTTGTGTTCCATTAGCTCTTGAATTCCAAGAAGGAAGTGAATCCCACTGTGCTCAGAAGTGATCCTGTGGATATTTGTTTACTCATCAGAACATTTAAGTTTTTTTTAGTCATATACCAATAATAATAATAATAATAATTATTATTATTATTATTTATATATCAAATTTGTCACTGCCCATCTCATTGAAATGAATCTGGACAGTTTACAAAACAGTTAAAATCAATTAAAATCACAATATACAATAATCTTAATAAATAGAAAATAAATAGATCCAAGGGTAGCTATAAAATTGGCAGTCACTTAGGGAGTGTCATCAAGGCTCAAGCCACCCAATATAACAACAAAAACAACCACAACAACTATTTGAACAGTTGATGATGCTACTGTTTAAAGGCTGTTTGTGAAATTTCTAACAGTATCAATCTTCCAACCATTTGAAATGTGCATTTCAACTCATATTTTTCCAGAATTCAAATTTCTTTCCAGAAGAAAACATTGATGAAATGATGGGTTTCTGCCTTTTATAAAACTGTTCTGGGAAAAATCTCCATCAGAAAGCAAATGGACAGATATAATAACAGTGAGATGGGCAGTGAGAAATTTGAAATATAAATAAATAAATAAATAAATAAATAAATAAATAAATAACTAACCCAGTTTAGATGTTTCATTTTTTAGATGGATTCCAGATGGATTTTCCTTCATTCATGGGTTTGAAGAATTAATTAGAAATGAACACGAGATGGCTTTTTCATAAGATTGATTTTATATGTAACTGAATGTGATATTGCCTATTTTCTTTTCTTTCATGTATATTTTATACCTGACTGAAATACAGAAATTAAACAACTGAAACATTTTCAGAATTATTTTATTTGCTTATTTTACTGGGCTTGTGCTGCAATAAATGTTACTAATTCTGAGCAGCTCCTATACCTTATTTCCATAAATACATTTTAAAATGTACATACATTTAATTTAAACATATCAAAAGCTTTTTCTTCACCCAGTAAGGCTGATACTAATTCAAGTTTATCAGTTACAAGGTCAAACAAAAGTCTTGTAATATCTGAAGCTTAACTCCCTTTTATGAAACCAGATTATGAATTATTATATGCAAAACCGGAAATGTTCTTGCCAAGATAGCTGTTGAATTCTTAGCATCTACATTTAACAGAGATATTAGGCAATAGCTTGTATGATGGGTAAGATCCTTAATATTAGAATTAAAATGATATAAGCATCATTGTAAATAATTTCCCATTTTTTCCCCTGTTCCAATATGTTTCCAATAAATCTGTTTCTTTGGTTTTGAGTTGTTAGAACAAGAACATGGAGAATATAAGATGAACTCAAAAAAGCAATTGACTGCAGAGGGAGCTAGTTTTCAATGGTTTTCATATGTACAATTAAGAGAAAGATTTCAAGTAGACAAAATGACATTTGGAATTAAACAACATAAGACAGAATTTGAAACTGAATTATATGCAAATGATGAATGTGTAATTGCTAAAATGTAACCTAATCCTAAAATGCATAAGCTTTTATTGAAATTTGAAATGGAAGAAGACCAAGTTAAACAGTGCATGATAAAATGGACTAAGAACTTTAGTTCTTACAGATCCATATACAGATGGATCAATGGGAAAATATGTGGTTGAAAGGACTGAAATTCACATTATGTTATAACTTAAAAGATAATTTTTATTAAATGAGGTACCATTGGTATATGGCACCAGAAAAACTTTCTAGAATGCTTAAAGGTACTTCAAATCTATGTTGGAAATGTGAAAAACATGAAGGGTCATTTTATCATGCTTGGTGGACTTGTAAAAAGCTAAAAAAAGTTTGGGTTCAAATACATAGTGATACAAAGAATTTTAAATATTAATATTCAATGGAAACCAGAATTTTTCTTGCTGGGACCAATGGACAGACAACTAGAAAAGACTTATGGAAGATTGTTTTTGTACACGATAACTGCAGTGAGATTATTATTATGTACAAAGATGGAAAGATTCTGAAATATCCACAGTAGAGGAATGGTTGGTGAAGTTGACAGAATTTGCAGGGATGACAAAATTGACCTGTTTGATTAGAGAAAATATGACAATTACATTTATTGGTGACTGGAAACCCTTTATAGACTTTTTGCTGAAAATGGAAAAAAAAATGAACTTGTGATGTATGGGTTTGACAGTTAGAAAGGATAGAATATGGGAAGAAGGGAGCCACAATATATATATATAAAATATAAAAGCATGTATAACTTTTATTTATATCTCCAAAGAAGATTGGAAACTGCTTCTTTATATCTTTCTTTTCTTTTCTTTTTTTAAAATTTCTTACTTTGGTTTTAAAAAATATTCCATGTTCCATATCCAATTTCATAGATCTAAAAACATGATGTGCTTCCTGAATCTGTTTGGTAGCATATATTTTCAATGCTTCTTTTACTTATTATTCAGATTTTAACACTGAGATGTGTGCATCTTTTTCCATGAAGAAGCATAAGCAATTATCTTACCACAAATAGATGGTTTGAATATATCCCAAACTATCCCAAAATTAACTGAATCTGTATTTATTTGGGGGAAAAAAAGCCTATATCTTTCTTTTGTTGTTCTTCCAACAAGAGGGAAATACCAAGAGGAGAAAAGAACCCTCAAATCTCTGAACAACAAGAAAAATACCCAGCGGAAGTCTTAGGCACCCACAAAATTGAAGATAGCAAGATGGGTTCCTCAGAGAATATTTAAAGAGTTCAAGTTCATGCTCCCAACCTTTTAGCTGTCAACCCCCATCAATGCTTTACCTGGTGCTCCAAAATGCTAATGAGTCTTACTATTTATGTTGCTCAAAATTTTAAATTGAAAGAATGTTGTGTGTGCACCCATTTGCCTAAGCATCCTACTGTAGGTATTCCCTTGGGATTATGGCTCAAACTGTAAATCCTTGATCTCTGTAGATCCTATTAATAATATAGCTTATTTAAATGCTTATTGGCACCTTGACAGGGTTGTTACTCATCAGGAGATGGGATGTATTTAGAGAGAGTACCAGATGGCTTATCCTGTATTAGTAGGAACTATCTCTGTAATACCACCATGAGAATTAGCAATTCCCATCCAGCATGGAAAGGGAACCACCTTATAGATGGATGGTGCGGGCTGTGTGGAACTATAGCCTTTAAACACTTGCTCACATCTTGGTATGGTACTTGTACTATGGGCACTGTGATGCCCGCTGTAACCTACCATTCCAAAGATGAATTGGAGGGGAGGTATCAGGATAGGCCTTATAGATTCCAAAGCAGTGCCAACCCTTTAGTTGAAAGGCTGAACAATTTTCATTCATTTGCTCACTGGCTGATCCCCTGGCTGGGGATAGCAGAGCTTGAAAAGGCACTGGTAAATATTTTAGCATCTTTAAAAATCTTTGCAAATGCCACCGCCAATGCTCTCTTGAAATTACAGAATGAAATAACCGAAGTCTCACATATGGCCCTTTAGAACTGTATGGTCTTAGATCTTTTATTGGTCCAGCAAGATGGGGTATGTTCTTGGATAAATGATACTTGTTGTTCTTATGTGGATAGCACTGGTACCATGTTAGAAGACATTCATCAGATCCAGCAGATGGCGTCTAATCTCCATCACATAGCCATCTGCCAGATACCAACTGGAGCCTTTCTTCATGGTGGGAAAAACTTACTTCGTGGCTTCAAAATCTTGGCTGGTTAACAATCTTAGTAGGCATTGTTTTTCTATTCACAATAATTTGTATTTTGGGTTGTTGCTATTTTCAATGTCAATGCAATTTACCGATTGAATGTCCTAACTTTCTAAAATTTTGCTAACCTCATGCTGCTAAACTCGCTATATTTATGAGATTCAGGAAATTAAGTAGAGAATTGATGATAAGTACAAAGACAAGGTGAGCCTTTAAAAGATGTTTCTTCAAAAGGCTCGAAAGGGGAAGTGTTGGTAAGTAGTTATTAGAGAGCTGAATTCCCTTTTCATATAAGTCTCATATCTTTTATGAAAAGGTGAGTCCTGTCATAAGGACGAACTGTATGGTTATTATAAAAGTAACTATAGACAATGGTGCTTATCCTCTACCACAACTCTGCAAAGGCTTAGATGCCATTTTTGAAAGGAAGTTAGTGTATTGCCATTATAGAGGTGCAAAAGGGTCACCATTACAGGGAGCAAAAAGTTTACGTAGACAGCTAAGAAAGGAATGAGAAGGAATTGTTACACATCTAGCAACAGAGATAAGGTGTGCCAATTACAAAGTGAGAAATCAGGCTATGCCTATTAGAAAAGTAACTTGAAAATTCGAGAATTAGACATGAACAAACTAATTGTTTATATCTGATTATAAAAGGGTGTGGCACCCCTCGCACGGGGCCAGCTGCACTCAGTGCTTTGCATTGTGGGCTAAATATATATTTTTTAAACTCTGAATTATGGCATCTGGTGTTTTGACCTGAGCAAGGAATGAACCATAGAAAAGAAATTCTTCCAACACCACTAACAAACCTGCTTATTCAAAATCCTAAATAGACAATTATTAAAAATAAAATTAATTAAAAGAAAAACTAAAGAAAAACTGTAAACATCAGGTTTCCTGGTAGGGAGAGGACTCAAACTCCTTTTTTTTTTTTTTTTTTCTGAAGCTGAAACAGAAAGAGAGAGAAAAAAGTGGGGAAAGATAAATAAAAGAAAGAAATAATTCTTTATGATTAGTGGACCCATCAAACCTCCAGACCAATGAATCATTTCTAAGTAGACTGTTGTCTTCTATGGCTACATCTGTTGTTTAGGGAAACTCTTCTCTGTATCATAAAATTTTCTTATGCCAGGATCCAAAAATAAGCCAAATATGTCAAGATATAAAAATAAACTCCTTATCTCTTGTTGTCCATCCATGAAGTATGCTTGCTGAAACTTCATGCTTCTATTTCACATGATAGATCTGAAAATAATATAAGCTATTTTTTCTCAAGCTTGTTGCCATTCTAGCTGCTTGTAATATTTTATCTTGATCATATCTTCAAAGGAATTCAATAACAACAGGATCAGGAAATTATGAGGCCTATATCTATATGGCATGTTATAAGATGCCCCAATAAATTTAGTCATTTATCAGAAACAGGTCCAAAAAAACATTTTATTATAACTTTTGTTAGAGCTTCTTTATGCTCTAGATAAGTGAATCTGAGTGGACACATTTTCTCATAGTTTTGTTTGGATATATCCCAGAACATCCTACAAACTACTAGCTCTTTACTTGTTATGTCTCAAGCAGTTAAAGCTGCAATTTCTCATTTGCCTCAAGCCTAGTTTCTTGTTCTTTTAACTTCTTTTTAATCTCACAGTATCTCTTCTCCATCTTCTCTATCTTATCAGCCTATTCTAAGAGACATAGATGGATTGTACCTTGAGAAGAATCTCAACATTGCTAACATCCCAAGCAATAACATCAGATGGAATTTCTGGTGTAAACACAGCTGTCTGTATGTCTGGCGTTTCATCCAGAGTTCCCACCTAGTAAGGATGGTGGTGGTGGATAATTTCTTATTTGAAGCCTCACTCCCAGGTTCTCAAACAGCCTCTACAGAAGCTAAGGCTGGGGGTGGGAGTGGGTGGGTGGGTGGAGGTGGTGAAAGTGAAATCTGTGTCACAGGAGAAGAAATGGGAGGAAAAGGAGGTTGTTTTCTAGGTTTACAAAGTGTTATTATCTTTCCAACTACCAGAAACAGCAGAGCAATTTGATTAACTTTTCAGCTTACCAGCTGTCTTCAAACATAGTCCACAACTTTTGTTTTGCAGCTGAGGGAGGAGAGAAAAATAAAGTGCATCTTAGCACATTATCATCTTACTAGAAGTTTGGTTTACTTATAACTAAGATTTTTTGAGAGCTGGCACTTGTAATTTATAGGTAGAATGAAAGAAACATCAGTTGAGACTGTTGGTCAAGCTGCTTTTTGCAGGTCAACTGTCAATGCAAATGATACTCTTTAGAAATTATATTAAACAGATTCTGTTTAGCAACTTCATTCAAACATATACCAGTACAATATTCTATGAATCATGATTTTACAAACATTATACAAATGAAGTCTGATAATGCCTTTGAGTTTTTTTTACAGCAGTTGTCTTCAGAAAAGCAAGCCAATATTATATCATTGTACTACTGCATATAATATGAAAGTATACTGTTTTTTATGCTGTGGCTTCTGAAGTTCATACTGCATAATATTTGAAAGACTATTTGCTCTGACTTCTTTAATGTTTAAACTCTAAAGTAAAAGCACAGAGACCCAGTGGCATCCGTGGGGTACATGTGCATGTCAAACAGGTCAGTCTGATAAAAGGAACGTTGTGATGTTGCGAACCAAGCCCGTTCCCACATGTATTATGATATCACATACATATCCAAAAGGGATGGTGCTTATAGCATGATACCGCTTTTATCATTTTGATGAAAGGAGCAGCAGCTTGCAGGGAGCTAGTCTGAATTTAAACACCCCCCCCCCTCCACCAAGTGAGGAGTAGGTGAGCTTAATCCCTTTGTCATTTCTGTGTCTACAAAATGAGATATAAAACCTGGGACTATGTGAAATACTAGTTTTGAAATATACCTCATATTATATATCAGAAAAAAAAATCAGAACGTGCAAAAAATGACTTAATTGGAAATCCCGCTAGAGTAGGCATGAACAATATATGGTCCTCCAAATGCTGCTGAACTTCAATTCTGATATAGCATGGCCAGTGGGACAGTCCATACATTGTATATTTCTGGTGTAACTATAGACATTTATTTAATTATTCAAGGATTTGGAAACCATTGCTCTTGTAAAAGAAATCCTACATGTTGCGGTAAAGACATAGCCAGCAATAAGATATTTATTTATTTGTAAAGCGGGGGAGTTTAATGGTTTTCTCTTTCTGCAGTCATATCTGGAAAAGAAATGAATAAAGTTCTATTCTCCTTCCTTCCTTCCTTCCTTCCTTCCTTCCTTCCTTCCTTCCTTCCTTCCTTCCTTCCTTCCTTCCTTCCGACTTGCTCCAGCTATTAAAGAAATTTCTTAAGACATACAAAGAAAATGCAGACATGCAAAGAAAATCAGTAGCCTGATCTTAATAGTTATAAAGTCAGTTCAATCAGGATCATTTACAGAAGGAATACAAACCATTTTGCTGTGGTGGACACATTTATATCACATTTAGAATTTAGAAGAAATATTGTGAATGCCCTTTCAAAATAGCTGCTTGAAAGCCTTGCCTCAGCTATCCGGGGTATGGTTAGTTCCCTCCCCCCCCCCCATGTCATTTACCAGAATGCTGTTGCTACTTTCTGCCTAGACCCTGGGAGTCCATTGACAGAAAAACCACTGCGCTGCAGCCTCCTCCTCCTGCTTCACATCAAGTGGGACAGAAAACCTGCCAGGCACAGGGATGGATCTGTAGGCACATTTGAATCCCTGAATATCTGATAGGAACCCTGGTGCCACAGATTTCTTCATAATTAAACAATTTAATTTAAAAAAAACCCCTCCATCAATGATCGTTCAGAAAGCTTTTCATATCCTCCAAGCTTGAAAAGGTAGGATCCCTGCATTGTGCTGCTTGTCTTCACACAACAATCTCTTATCTTGATAGAGGCTTTCTTCCATCCTAGTTATTTTTAGAGAAACATCTTTCTCTCTCTTCCCCTGGTGACTGACATTTCTGCAGGTGCATTTCCCTTATTTATTTTTGCCTGATCTTGTGCGTCATACTCTTCACTTTCTGTGAAGTGATGGCATGAATTCAAGGGATGCATTTACATTACCCCATAGGTTGCCCAGGTTATCCTGAAGTGGAGGTATAATTCATTAAAATCATGGCAAGCAGCTCCTTTCCCTCTGCCTCCAAATTCTCTTGTAGCTCTCTGCTGATTTCAGACTCTTGTGTTTAACGGATGCTTTCCACCAGACAAATTCTCCTGTGTGATTCCAGTCATTCCTTCCTCCTGTATTTTGCAACTTACTTAACATGGCTATTGGGATTCTAAACTAATAAGAAGATAGAGATGCAACTCATCTACCCAGAGGATCAATAATGGCCATAAATGACAAGCCCTGCTTTGATGTATTATTTAGGAATGTAATGTTCCTGCCACACTGCTATTCTCTTGAGAAACAGTAATGTATGACACCATATGGTAATAGGCTAGTGGTGATGGCGGTGGGGTCTTTTCACACTCTTGCTTCAAGAAAGATTTGTTTATGTATCCAATGTGGAAAGGGGGGGCGGAGTGGGAAAAAAAGAGCACCAGCTTGCCTTGAATTGTTCATTAGCTGTGTGCTTGTTAATTGTTATCTGATCTATGGGAGGGAGGTCATGATTACTTCAAATATTTGTCAGGACGCATTCGTCACACAGTTGTTGATTTTGTTCCTCCCTATTTGAGCCAAGGCTTTCTAGTCCCCTCTGATATTTTTCACTTTTCAAGGAACGTAAAAGTAACATGTTTTGCGAGCAGGCTGGTTGGGTTTTTGAGTGCAACAAAAAGCAATAAAAAGATGTTAAAAGAGAAACCTTGTCAGCAGACACATATTAACTAGCAGCCCACAGGGAAACACGGGAGCTGAGCCAAAACACTCATAATGCAAGAAAGTTTCATCCCACTCTGCTGCTACTGCTGCTGTTCCTGCTATTACTATGATTATTGCAAATCAAAGGTATACAATACTGTACTTCCTAGCAGCTTTCGCCAATCTGTAGCTCCCTAGCTGAGGAATGCAGGCTAGGTGGGGAATTCCTGGCATAATAATTGCAACAGTCCTAATGAGCAACAGGTTGGGAAAGGCGTGGTTGAAGAGATACCCAGGCAAAAACACACATGCCAAGGATTTTACCATTTGAAAGAGATAATAAGAAAGGACATATACACTTACTGTAAAGTTACATCTAAAATCAGAAAATTCATATTGTGTTCTTAAACATGCTACTCAGAATCAAGCCACCTTGATTTCAGTAGAATTTACTCTCTGGTTAAGTGTTCATATATATGAGGCACAAAGAAATACAGGTAGTCCTCATTTAGCAACGCTTCAAAGTTACGACGGTAGTGAAAAAGTAACTTTATGACCAATCCTTGCATTTATGACCTTCACAGGTCTGTAAAGCAAATGAAGTTGAAGTAAGATCATAAGCACAGTCATGTGACCACTTCACTTAACAACCAAGTTGCCAGTTCCAATTGTAGCTAAATGAGGAGTACCTGCAATCCAGTGGAAATAAACAGGTGTTTGGAAAGCTAAAGGATGAAATAGATATAGCATATATCCGTTCTTGGAGAGAAGCTTCTTGGGCAAATGCCTATTCACAAATGATTCAGAACTCCATTCCTATCAGGTGGAAAAGATTTTCTTTTAACTGCATACAAGCCTCTTTACATTAATTTATTATGTCATTTGGTAACGTGGGTGCTTTAACAGATATAAATGAACATGCACTCTTGATTAGAGCCAGCTCTTGCCCAACAATATTGCTGTTTTGAGGAAAGATGGCATTATTAGAGTTTACATACTCAGAGGTGGACCTACTTTTTTTGGTTCAGAAAACCATGTAGCCTCATAGTACTAATGTGTGATATAAAGTTCCAAGGTTACTTTCTGCTCAAGATATTCTAAATTATCCTGGCATGTTATATTGGTTTTATTGCCTCTATAAGTTGTGTAGTTTAATTGTTTTGCTGCCTTCATATTTTTTTGTTATTTGAGAGATGATGTAATTGTGTTTTTATTATATACATTTATTATTTTGCACTATCCTGAAACCTGTCAGGATGAAAGCAATCTGAACATTTCATAGCTCAATAAATATTACTACTAGTACTAATAAATCAAATGCCACTTATGTAATCACCCATGGGACTAAAGGTAGCTAATGGATTTGATTTCTGAAGGAAAATTGCTTCAGAAATAGCAAAGGCTGTTCAATATGGAATTGCTACCTTGGAGCAGTGTTAGGCTATCTCTGAACGTCACGGTAAAGCAAAAAAGAATTTTTTAGAAAACATTTGAAATATGATGGAGCAGAAATTCAAAAAAGTTGCAATAACTAAGTAAATAAGCAATTTTGCAAAGCACTTACACATAGCTTTTTAGAAACGGAAGCATAGGAACAAATGTTTTATGTTGAATGATGAGAGAAAGATTTTATACATCTTAAAAGATGTTATCTGGTCCTCTCTTAAAGCAGGAGGAAAACCTATTTTTTTATTATTAGGTTTTGTTACTGCTCAATGTGAAAAGGGATCTCCTCCCATTATTACTTACTGACGAGTTGATTTCTTGTTCCTAAGGGAAAAAAAGTTTTCCAGAAATTTAGTATTTCTTCTTTAAATATCATATTGTTTTACTAAGCTATTCTGTGATTTAAAAGATAGAACCATGTGTAATGGATAATAATATTTCCTAGTGTTCAGATCATACCAATAAATCAATAATAAAACCAAGAAGGTATTATATATAGTAAGATATTACGTATAAATGTACAAGTGCTGCTGGATAATCAGGTAATCATTAGTGGGCAACTAGTGAACATGGTGCAAAGGGAAAAGTAGAGGTGAATTCCAGTGATCTATAATTATCAGGGTGACCTGGAGATGCTGTCTTACAAAAACAGCAGCTTTGTTCATCACTGTTGTTACTATGTTCATCCATACACATGTATGTGTACTGCAATATTGAACAGAGGCAAAGCACATTGTTTCAGTTATAGAGGGTGCTTTTTAAAGAACATTGCCAAAGCTTAAATATGAAAAAAATACCTTTTATTTTTATTATATATATTAATAAAATAAAATACCTTTTATTTTATTATATATGGCAGACATTTATAGTAAGAAAGACTGTACTAGATAAGCAGATATTTAGGAATCCTGGTAGAAACGTAATCCTATAGAATATAGGGGAGTGCTGGTTTGCCAGTCTGGAGCATAGACTAATGATAGGCAATGTCAGTGCAAAAGCACAGGTTAGGCCATGTAAATATTTACTTTTTATTTTACAAATGTATTTGTATTACACTTAATCTGTTCTGAATTAGTGCAAAGCTTCTGTAAGCAACTGAGTTTGGCCAAACTGTTTCTAAGGCTGCCCTAAATGGAGTAGAATATCTTATATTCTAAGTAAATATAAATTAGGTGCTAGTCAATTAAAAAAATCAGATTTACATTCTGGATTTGAGCTTAAAAATCCAGGACCCAAAGCTGGCTGTCAGGGTGAGATTAGCCATATAGGTTTTCTTTTATTTGTAGAGCTAGCAATTTTCTTCTTTTTATCAAAGCAGTTGCTAGAAAAGCCTATAGGACATAGAAACAGAAAGTGTGAAATGCCTTTCCTTCTTTAACTGCTTTCCCACATTTACTACTTGCTTTTACTTGCAACTACAAGGGCCTCTTATTCCTGCCTTCCACACTGTTTTTAATGTTTCCCCTACAGCCACCAGTTCATGCTGCAGAAATAGAAATATCATTATAAAGGAATATATCCACACTCACATGTACATATTTGTATATAACAAACATCAGGCAGCTGAACCAATTTGATGCAATTTTTGGAGGAGGGCCAATGAGAATATGAAATTACAGAGACATACTTATCATTCCTCCAGTAACTTAATTGGCCATCCTCCCAAAGCAACAGCATCTGATTGGTTCAGGTGTTGTTGTTTTTTTCAGTATTATTAAATTTGCTGATTAAATAATCCCTTTTTTATGTAAAGTGGGAAAGTTTATTGTGCCATTTTATAATTTTTAAAAGGTATTAGAGTTTAAAAGTTTTAAAAGTTATTGTTTCACAAACATCTCTATATTCAGTAATGTGAACAGGTACCTATTGACTTTAAATCAATAAGATATACAGTATAGAGCAGCGTTTCTCAACCGTGGCAACTTCCCCAGCATGCTGACTGGGGAATTCTGGGAGTTGAAGTCCAGACATCTTAAAGTTGCCACGGTTGAGAAACACTAGAATTTTATTCTGAAAACCTGTGTTGCCAATTTTTTGTCACATCTCAGAATGCAGTTTAGGGGCATCCATAAGGAGCATCCCTGAAGTCAAAAGGTTGAACACAACCAAGCAATCAAAGCCCCACCCCTTTTTATGTGTGTGCAATTCATGCAATATACATTAAAAAGGGATGGGGCTTCAATTATCCAGTTATCCAGTTCAATTATCCATTCTGACATCACCGATACTCCACCTCCCCCCAGACACCCCTTGTGCAGTTTGTAAGTTCAGCTATGAATATACAAACTACAGCTATAAAGAAAATGTTTCCTAAGGCAGTGTAAATGAGCTCTTGCACGTCTTTCAGTTGAAGAGAATTTTCTTTTGGTAAGAGAATTAATTCATGTCATATTAAAGACCAGTCCTATTGTATTTAAAAAGGTAAATTCTCCTTTTAAGTGGAGTTCACTTTATGGTAACTTCATGGACAAATCCACATTGTTTGCTTGGCAATAGGACAAAAGTGGTTTGTCACTGACTTCCTTCATCCTATTTTTTTACTTTCCAATCCAACCTACCATCTGTGAATTTTCTGTGGTTATCTCCCATCCAGACATCATCCAATATTAGCTGTTGCCACCTAACTGTACTTATGAAATGTGCTTAGAGTCAAATTTTGCTTTGATTAACAGATCTTACTCCCAGGCAAGTGAATGCAAAACTGCAGCCTCCGTCAACTAGTCCGAGGACTATTTATTTATTTATTTATCAAATGTATATGGCCGTTCATCTCACAAGAAGTGACTCTTAGCAGAGTACAATTAGACATCACAATATCTGAACAGCTTGGTGAATTCAAATTTGACTTGTAAATATGTTTATTCATAAACCCTTTTCATGCTATGATTGTAGTCATGAGACTAATCAGTTGGCTAAATCCCAAATCTCCTATTTGCTTTTGATCTGTACATAATCTTAGTATCAATATTTCCTTGTGATTATTGCTTATGAATATATCTTCAGTGATGACAGCTGGTATTTACCATATTAGGAGCATTAATTCCTCTTCTCTGGCATAGTAAACATCAGCTGTTACTGCACAGATTGCATTCATAAGGAATATTCACCACATGACATTAGCAGTGCAAAATAATCTCAGGCTGACTTTTACTATGTCAAAAGTTAATATGGGAGCCAAACATTGTATCAAGAGAATTGGCCAATCGCCATCCTATTCAGGGGAAAAACCCTGGTTCTTTTTACTGCCAAAATAAAAATCCCTTTTTATAAAAATTCATTCCACTGTCTCACTACATATATCATTCCTGTAATTTATTTTATAATCTATTAGCATGTGCTTTTCTGTCTTCAGGACATCACTGTATATCATGGTCCACTATCTTTTTTTTTAATATACTTTTATTGAAAGTTTTGAAAACAAGAGTAAAAATTAATACAAATTAAAATAAAGTAATAAGGGAAAAAGAAAAGGAAGAAATAAAAGAGAAAGCTAAAATGCGAAAAGAAGAAAAGAAAAGAAAAAGTAGAAGAAAAATAGAAAAGAAAGAAAAAAGATATAAAGAAGTGGCTTCCAAACTTCTTTACAGCAATTATAATTGTAGATTTACCTCTTTCTCTAAAGTTACATTGTGACTCTCTTCTTTCTATAATCTATCCTATCTAATTGTCAAAACCATAAATCATAAATTCATTTTTTTCTGTTTTATGCAAGAAGTCCATTAGAGGTTTCCAGTCAGCAATAAATGTAGATATTGTCTTTTCTCTAATCAAACAGGACAATTTGGCCATATCAGCAAGTTCTATCATCTTCACCAACCATTCCTCCATTGTCCAAATCTTTCCATTTTTGTGTGTACACTAATCTCACTATGGTTATCATATATAAAAACAAAGTTCCATGTCTTTTTTCCAAGTGTTTATCCATCAGTTCCAAGAGGAAAAGTTCTGGCTTCAGTTGTATATTAACCTTTAAAATCCTCTGGATCAGTGTATGCATTGAACCCAAAATCTAGCTTTTTTGCACGTCTACCAAGCACAATAAATGGCCCTTCTTGTTATTCACATTTCCAACATATATTTGAAGTAGCTTTACACATTCTAGATAATTTTCATGGTATCATATATCAACAGTACATCATTTTATAAAAATTCCATTTAAGATTATAACATAGTTTAAATTTCAATCCTTTCAACTGCATATTTTCCCATTGTTCCATCTGTATATTATAATCAACATTTTTAGCCTACTTTATCATACATTCTTTCACTTTTTCTTCTTCTATTTCATATTTCAGTAAAAGTTTATACATTTTAGCAATCACGTGTACATTATTTGTACATAATTCCATTTCAAAGTCAGAATATTAGACACCATATATTATTTTGTGTACTTTGAATCTTTCTGATAACTGTAAATAAGAAAACCATTGGCAACTATATCCTTCTACCATCAGTTGCTCTCTTGATTTTATTTTGTATTCCCCTTGACAGAATTCTAGTATCTCATGGTATGTAGTGTTTGCCTACTATTTCTCATCTACAAAATGCTTCTTGTGCTGAGAGCCGGAAAGGTGTTTTTGGGCACAACCTGGATTTTTATCTATTTTGTATTTTCAATACGGCACATCTAACATAGTGATTTTTAAAACCTACATTAACTTTAACGTATCATACCACAAACAGCCATGCCACCCTAATCTCAGGTCATGTTCTAACTCTAAAAGCCTATTTCTCTGCAGAACCCACTTTTCTATCCAAACTAAATAGCAAGCTGCAAAATGCAATTTCGAAGCAGGTAAACCCAATCCTCCTCTTTCCTTTGCATCTTGTAACACCTTATATTTAACTTGTGGTTTTTTCCCTTGCCATACAAACTTAGATATATCCTTTTGCCACCCTTTAAACAGTGCATCAGTTATCAAAACTGGTATTGTCTGTAACAAAAACATCATTCTAGGCAAAAGATTCATTTATATCACAGAAATTCTCCCCAACAATGACAATTTCAATTTTTCCATCTTAACTTGTCTTTTTAAACTTCATTCCATGTATTAACATAACAATTTTGAAATAACATACAATTCATATTTGTCATGGTGATATCTAGATATTTTAGTTTTTTTCTCAATCTTAAAACCTATTTTCTTCATCAATTCTGTTTGATCCTCTATTTTCATGTTTTTTGTTAACATCTTTGTCTTACGATTATTAGTATTAAAACCTTCAATCTTTACTCCCACAATTCTCTTATCTTCTCTTATATCTCTATTCAATATTTCAAGAACTAAAATAAACAGGAGAGGAGACAGTGGGCATTCCTGTCTTGTTTCTTTTGATATCTCATTGTTTTGTTTGATCTCCATTTACAATTATTTGTGCTTTCTTTGAAGTGTAAATCAACCTTACCCATTTAATAAAATTCTCTCCAAAATTCATATCCTCCAAAACTTTAAATAGGAAGGCCCAGTTAAAATTTTCAAAGACCTTCTCTGCATCTAAGAAAATCAATGCGGCATGTTTTTCATTATGTTGCTCCTAGTATCCCAAAATGTCCAACACATTTCTTATATTATCCTTTAACTGTCTTTTAGGGAAAAATCCACATTGATTCTCATGAATAAATTCTTGCAAAATTATTTTCAACCTCTCAACCAAAATTGTAAACAACCTTTAGTCATCATTCAATAATGATATCAGCCAATAGTTTCTTGTTAAAATCAAATCTTGGGCAGGCCTGTCACAGTCAGTAGCCGCACCAGGGCACTTGCTGCAGGCAAACCAAAAGAACTGGCTGGTACTTTCAGTAGCTGTAGGCTGCTGGGACTTTCTACTTAAAACAACAACAACAACAACTTAATATTGGATGCTGGTGAGCAATCACAATATTAAATATCCTGTATGCCTGCCAGAATTGTGCTTGTTGGTATATGGCACTCCTGCTGCCTCTTGCTAACACACACACACACACACACACACACACACACACACACACAAGTGCCCTGTTGAAGTTCTCTTGAATCTAGGTCCTGCCTTGACTGAATGTACAATCATTACAATCATTAGTAAATTAATCTAAGTGACAGGGAGGTCCCTTGCCTTGTTTTCTTTCTGTGCATGAAGCAAAGATAACTGTGTAGTCTTAGATGTCATATGAAGCATTCAGCATGTATGCAAGTTCCAGATCAACATGAGTTTGTTACCTATTACTAGTTTTAATGAATACAACACTTATCTGTTGAATTTCCTTTGATGGAAAAAAATAAATAATTCTTGCGAAGGAGTCTCACTTGAATCTTTGTTGTTCAGTCACTTCTGACTGGGACCTGATGGGCATCATTTCATCTGGATTGTCAGTCAGTAATTGCTTCTATGAGTTCCTGTCAGCTCTGCTTGGGTCTTCAATGATAGTATATCTATCTGTGCCTTCTGTCAACCTCTTTTTCAATTGCCTTCATTTTTTCCAAGCATCAGGATCTTTTTTTTTAATGACTGTTGCTTTTTCATTGTATGTCTGAGATATTTAAGCTTTAGCTTAACTATCATTCTCCCAGTGGCATAGGCTAGTACCATCCTTATCAAAACTAGAGCACCTTTTCTTAATATCTGATTTATGAATGATATACTTGGCACAATATATCTGGCAAAAAGAAGAAATATACTGTATGTCTCCAACGTTTTCTATTTCACAAGAGTTCACACATAATCTTAAATCTCATATTTAAAATGTATTTTGGGAGCTATTTCCTTGTGATCCAGTTCAATCTAATGGTTCCAACCCAACAGAATGACATCTGATTCCTGCCTTTAAAGAGAGCAGAAATCTTTTCAGATCTTTAATTGGGAACCAATTGGTGCAACTCAGAAAATTGATCTAATGATCTACAGAATTCTGGTTTCTTTAGAAAGGATAACATAGTGAGAGCTCTACACAGCTCTTGGACAAGATGCTAAGGGTTATGGTTAGAGATATGGCTCCCTCACCTTGATTACATCATTGCTCACTTGTATAAAGAGGGCAGGTAAACAGGCAGAGAAAATAAGCAGAAGAGAAAGCATCATCATGGACCTTTACGTACTGAGCCCCTGACAGGAACATGATCCTTTCTAGGTACCTTACAATGTCAATCCAATTCTAGCCTACAGCATAATGTTGGACTTGGCTTAGTGTTTCTGCATGTGGCCAATTCATCATGAAGGACATGTAACTCTGCTTTATGTAAGTACAGGTAACAGTAGTTTAAAATTATCTATATTATTAACACAGGCAGCCTTTAATTTATGAAAGAGAAGCAATTGCTTAAAATATTCTGCATGTGATGGGCACATTTTTATTTGTTTATTTTATTTATTTCAAGATTTACAAGTCCGCTCAACTCACAGTTTGACTCTGAGTGGCATACAACATAAACACAAACAAACAAACAAACAGAGATAGATAATTATAACAAACAAGCAATATATAAATACAAAAGCTAAAAGCTAAAATGTAAAATGGCAGCCAAGCACGGAACAAAACAAACCTTAGAAGCGGGACTCCCACTCAACCGGCCCCTAATGCCTGGGGGAAGAACCAGGTCTTAAGGGCTTTCCTAAAGGCAAGGAAAGTTGGGGCCTCTCATACATTGGTGGTGGTGGTGGTGATCAATCCAGAGAACAGGGGCAACCACTGAAAAGGCACGCTTCCTAGGTCCCATAGGATGACAAAGACTTAAAAGAAGAAACCTGGAGCATGCCTTGCCTGTGGGAGTGTGTGCGACAGGCAGATGTTCTTCTATACTCAAGTTTATTTTAGATATGTTGTGAGCAGGCTAGAGTGGCTTTCACAAAATATAAAAGGTGATAAAAATAAATAACTTCAAAGCTGTGGTTTGAACTTACTGTGCATTATATGTAAAGGAATTCCATAGTCTTCTGGTTTGCAGTATAAAGAAGCCCCTTGACCTGCTGAAATGCCATACATAGTGGCTTTTGCATTCTAAAGGTAATGAATATTTTTATGGGATTAGGTACTTCAAATTTAGAACTCTAAGTTGTTTTTTGAAATATAGAAACTTTGCAAAGCCACATTCTTTCAGCGTGGATGGAGAAGGGGCTCTGCTTGTGTGTTAATCTCATCCCCTGCCCATTCCTCACCCTCATGCATTTCTATAGACATCATCCTTGCTCCTTGAAATCCATCTTGGAATTATGGCGATTGATCACCCTAATGAGTCATATCAATTTTTCCTGGTATTTTATGAAAACTCTTCTTGGGTTACCCAGCTGATCTGAGAACAGCAGCATTCAGAATTTATTATTGGAAAAGATAGGCATGAAAATGCCTATCTTTTTCATTTATCTTCTCCACTACATATGTAATGTAGTGGAGAAGGTAAATGAAAAATTTAAAAAGGTGAAATCAGGAAACTGGCAGAAAAGAAAGACTTTTTTTCAGGGAGAGCTGGGAAGATGCTGAGATCAGCAGGTTAAAATACTAGAAAGACAGCAAAAATTAACAAGAGATAAAACAGATAAACAGGTGAAAGGTTGTAGTGAACAAGTTCAAGGAAAACCTTTTTTTTTTTTTTCCTTTTGGTGAGGTAGCAAAACTTTGATGCCCCTTCCATCTTCCTCTCTTGCTGTAATCTACCTTCTCTCTCTGTATATATGTATGCAGTGTATGTATAATCTAAATTCTGAATATTTATATAAAGAATAAGAGTAGCTTTTGACATAGAACAAATGAACTTCCGGAATAATAGATGCAGGATCACTGGTGTGCTGTTCTCATACTAGAACAACAGTTCTATGTAATGGTTTAAGAAAAAATATACACGATTTTCGAACATGTCTTTTATATGAGGAGCACTTTAATTTTCATAATACTGAGAGGCACTACAAGACAATTATGCTCATTTGGGGGGTAATAGTCTGTGTAGAGTAGGTGAAATAGATCATACATTTAAAACTTAAAGATAAAAAAGAAACGAGGGGTGGAATTGAGACACACTCCGTCTGATACAGAATCATGAAGAAGAGAATTAAATACGCTTTTGAGCTTCACAAAGTTTTGTTTCAGTTCCGTGCTGCAGACTATCTTCTTAATGGTATAAGTTGTGGAGATAAAACATTCCCAGTTCCGTGCTGTAAGTAATGTATTTTTGGTTTCAAATGGACTTCGTTATTTTTCTTAAAATCTGCTTGTGCTGAACTGTAAGAAGGAAATGCAAAACTGGCAACCGTTAAGAAGCCAGGAATGAAAATGTGGCTTTGAACTTTAAATATTTAAGAATGTTCTACGTTTATCATGCCTTCAGGCTCACTGTTCAGCTACAATTTTATGTGAGAGAATGCTATTTTTGATGGTAGAGACAAAGTGATAAGGTCTTTTGATAGTGGGTCATGAAATTATAGCAAGGTGGCCTGTAGGGAATGCTAAGAGCAAATTGCTCTTTTAAATGTCACTAATTCAAGAAGATCTGGTCACTTTCTATTGATGTGCTTCTCAAGTTGTACAATGGGGAGATATTATTTTCAATAACATTATTATCTCACCCAAATAAAATACAGCTACCTTCAAATGAACAGCAGCTTTCTGGGAATAGAGTGTGGTTGTAGATGTATACTCTGAGAATTTGTGTATGAGAGAGATTTTAAACTGAGCAGGACTTCTGGTACAGACGTGAGTAAGCAGCTTGATGTATCAGGGTATCCTGAGTGAACAGCATGAAACCTAAATTTATGGACTGAAATTTGTCACCTCCCCACCCTCCCCCAACAAATTATGAAAGCAATTCTTTTTTCTGAGTTTAGCAGTAAAGTCAAGCTGAGTTCAGAAAAAACCCAAACCAAAGAAAACATAAGTGATACGTCTAACATGGAAAAGCTTCAACCCACCTGCCTCTATATTTTGCCAAAATGGAGGGCCCTTTGTCTTTATGTTCTGAAGAAAGCTGGGAGTTCAGTGTTAAGAGAGACTATTCAGTTTAACAGCCTTTACTTCTGTTTAATATATTGAGACACGGAGATAAAGTAGCTAGCTTTTGTTCTGATGCAGTTAGTCAGCTGTAGCTAGCTAGCCTTTCTCTTGGTTTAAGTTAATAAGTCATCTACATCTCTTTTGACCATTGCATACTATCTGTCAAAGGATTTGTAACTGGGACTGAAAAAATATAAACTGTTCTAACTTCTTTTAATTAGAAAAATGCCATTAGAGCCACAGCTCAATGGATGATTGTGTAAAGTAAACAGCCAGCGTTATCATGGGAGTAATTTGTAGCTTGAACATTTCTCAAATACTACTGACACTTTGTTTTGAGTATTCAACAGCCTATCCAGAATTATTTTTTGAATAATTTGTGCAACTGGAGGCTATTATTATAAGAACTACAGAGTGAAACAAACAAACAAAAGCAGGTTCTGATTCCAAATAATTTTTGGCAATGGTTGGATTTACATGTCAGGCTAAGCCATAGACCAAACCAAACCAAAACAAAAACAAAAAACAAAGAAAAAAATGGTTAGAATGACCCATGGCTTAACCTAAAGTGTGAACCCAGTCTTTAGAAAATAAAAACTGGGAAAGGGAAACAGTAAGTGGACAAAGTTGGATCTAGACTTAGCCATACTTTGGGGGGTGACTTAGTCATGAATATTTTAAAATCCATGGTTTCAATTTCTCTGTTCATTAAAGGGGGGGGGACTATGAGAGTTAATTAATCAAAACTATCAAAATGAAAGAGCTAATCAATAAAAACTGAATCTACTAATTAGATAGTGACAAGAGACAAAGAAAGCCTGGGAAACTAATTCTGACAACCAATCAGGAGCAAGATGCTTTCCTTCATTCTCAGCTGCAGATTTAAAAATGGAGGAAACCAGCTCCATCTTGTCTTTGTTCTTTTGCATTCCATCATAGGAAGACATCTGGGTTCCCACTCCAGCTCCTTGTAGGTAAGCATGAGCCCTTGACAGGGACAAGGGTTGAAGAATCAGAAGAAAATAATCATCTAGGTAGACACTGGCAAACCTTTTCTGTAAAGGGCCTGATCCTGCCCCCTCCTCTGTCTCCATGGGCACAGCTGGCAGGTCTGCAGGTCAAGAAGCATGTCAACCATTGGATGGCACCAGCTACCAGTAAGGAGGCTGCTGATAGGCCATCGCCCAGGACACCCCAGCCCTCAGCCCTACCCCTCACCCAGGCAGCTTAGCTGAGGCCTGGTGATTTGCCACCCACTCACCTGCCCATCTATTCTTAGCTTATGGGCAGTACAAAAACAGGGGGTAGATTTGGCCTGCAGCCTGTATTGCTGACCCCTGATCTTGAAAAATGTAGAATTAGATGTGAATTGTGATCTTCCGTTTAGTTACATTATGGAATTATCTGAGATCCTTCTTTGTATCTTTAGTCCTATTTTGTTTTGCCTTTATCATGCACATATCTGGTATGTATTACGCCTGGAAAATTAGCTGTGAGTTAAAAAAATAAACACAGGAATTATGATTTTTTCCCCCCTTTCTTTCTCTCTCATTGCCTTCGGTCCTCAATTAGTCCCTTAATCTTAGTCTACATAATAAATAACTTGTACTTTATTCTGAACTTAATAACTGCATTCTGACAAGGACTTTACCCTGCATCCTGGCCCTCTGCCACCTAAGGAAAGGGAAGAACTGAGGGAGAGAAAGACCCACTTGCTGCCTCCTGAAAGAAAAGTTCAGAAGGAAAATATCTTCCTAAAGGGTAGGGATGGCGGCAAACATCTCCAAGAAGATGGTGGGAGGTTGCAACAATAGGGATTGTGGGGAAAGGTCAAGGGACCCCTGCCTGAGACTTCAAATCACCACTTCCCTGCACACATGTGTGCAAGTGTGCATTCTTCTACAGTCTGCTTGAAGTGTGACTAAGTCTGGATCCAAATAAAATATAGTTAGAGTGACTATAGATTCCATTTGATTGGGGAACTATGGACTACTCTAGTGAAAATAGCAATAGATGGGCAAGGTCTTCTATTTGTTATGCCTTATGCATGCATAGGATTACAGTCTGGACAGACTATTGTCTCACCCACAGAACATAATAGAGAAACCACTGTATACGTTTCGCTTTCTGCATCCACATTGGAACTCCTTTGATGTCTGATTTTGAAGTCTCTGTTGGGTAAAATTTTGGTGGAAATCTTATAAAATACTTAATGTTTTTGCTTAATTTTTTTCTATGAAAATGCATTGCTTTCTCTTTTTCTTTAGATTTGTACTATAATGAATATTTTTACTGTATTATCATTTATATGCAAAAATTAATAGAAGTATTTAGGTATTCATTTATGTTTTATATAACTTTTTCAGGTGTATAGTGTTCACATTAAATATATGATCAAGTATGTGTTTATTGCTAATTGAGTATCACAGTTTATAAAATCTTCAAGGCTTCCCTAGAGCTAAGTCCAGGCTTAAATGTTCAGAATGTCTATTCACCCATCCATTAGTATTTGAACATATGTGATATATACTGTATATATGCAATATGTGACTGTTAACTGAACTAGAACATGCATTACCTTGGAACTAATGTTATTTTAACATTAGCATAATTAGATATCCTTTAGTTATAATAGATAGCAATACTATATAATGTATAGCAATGGTAAAAACATGCTAAATTCTCTACTGAAAAAGGACTTGCTTGAAAAAACGCATTCAGAAAACTGCAGTGAAACTCAAGTAGAAAGAAATATCTTCAGAAGAGCATGGACTAATGCCTTGGTAAATAGCTTAAAGAACACAAACTCCAATTCGCTCAGTTCCAGGGGCAATAGCAGAACCCCTCAATTAAATGATTGATGTGAAATTCTAAATAAAGATCAGAAGTTGCTGAGGCTCCAAGGTTACCAAACCTACCTGAACAATAGAGAAAACTCTGGCTCAAGGAAGTCATTGACAGCATCTTTCAACATAGTTTTTATTAAAATCAATGGGTATGCAGAGAAAGCAGCGTAACAGATAGTTTTCTAAATTTCTTTGGAAATTGTATGAACTGGTTCATCATTATGGATGGCCTCACAAACTTAAGAAGCATCCTAAAATTTGTCCACCAAGGACATGAATATCTATCTAAATGCTTTGAATGAGCAAATGGGTACTAGGGGAACCTTGTATATTGGCCATGACATTATAACAAATGGGCATTTGTATTCTAATCCTGTGAAATAGGACATACTGCAGTTTACCCATTGCATTATGGGTGGCAGGCAGAGACATTCACATTGATTTCTAAATCCAGAGTTTGGACAAAACAAATATCTCTAGGATATACGTCAACAGCAGAATGAGAAAGTAAGTTGCTAGTTATTTTGTTTATGAAAGGGAAAATAGAATAGAAGGATATAAAATCATAGCTGTGGTAGAAAATACTAACAGAGATAACATTTTCTTCATCACTCATCATTAGAATGTGGACAATGTCTATTGAAACTAAATGTAGGGAGATTCAGAACTCCTAAAAGAAACATGTATTTATACAACATACATTTAAATAAAGGAATCCATTTCCATCAAGCATGGTGAAGGTCATAAATCAGTGTTGTCCAAACTTGGCCACTTTAAGATGAGTGGACTTCAACTCCCAGAAACTCCCAGCATGGCCAAGTTTTGACAACACTGTCATAAATGTTTTTAAAGGGAATTTAATCAGTGATACTTGATTTAGCCGCTGTCCACTGCTTCAAGAGCTGCATGGGTTCCCAGGTGAAATTCAAGCTACTGGTTGTCACCTTTAAAGCCCTTGTGGATCAGAACACGGTTTTCAATATATCATTAGTTATTTATAAACTTATGAGATGTATTATATTACTTTTTAAAGCATTAAGCTTTAAACTAATGATATCTGGTTGACACAGTATAAACCACTAATTTAAATTATGAGGTATACTAAATTATAAGAGTACTGGAAATCTAATTTCCTATGAAATTGAAATATAAAATGTATACTTAGAAAAAACTTAAATTTGGGGTATGGTACAAATATTACCGTAATACAAATATTATAGTGTATTAAATTATAGTCCAGGAATGATTTCCAGTTCTTATTATTTCCAGTTATACTGTTTAGATATGAAGTTATTCTGGTCATTGAAGCATACTCCCATAACTTGGTTAGCCATTCCTTCAAGGAAGCAATCAAACATCCTTTCCAATAAGTAGTGCATAATATTCTTGCAGCAGTTCACATATACAAAGCTAGTTCAGTATATTTTTAAGGAATATATATAGTTTAGTAACATTTCATAAAAAATATTGCAGGTTGTAATGGGAATTCACCTTTCAAAATTGCTTTCATTCTAATATAAATCATTTTCCAAAATTGTTGAGCTTTACAGCATTGCCATTGTCACCAAAAATGAAAAAAGATCTGACCTGCCTATTATTCATTTTAAAGATTAGGATAGAGTAATATACCAGCAATAGAACATCTTATACCATTTTTTTCCTCAGTATAATATTCCAAGAAAATTTAATGTTCTTCTGTAATTGTATTCAAATTCTGCATTCATTTAATCATACATTGTTCAGACTCTGAGCTGTATTTCATTAAATTTGTACATTAAACCCAGTAAATGTTTGGAATTGTATGTTAAAAGATTTTCAAATTCAGACAAGTCTCTCATTATTCCCTCTTGTTTCTTCAGTTCTTCAATGCTATACTACTTATTTGAAAGTACAGTACCAGATAGACTAGACTATTGTAAGGAAGAGTGTCATAAGATTTCATCTTTGTTTTGTTAATAATTAAGTCTTGCAATCTGAACAAATTACTAACTTTTCACTGGATGAATTTTTTGGTATCTTCCTTTTCATTTAAAAAAAAAATGAGGTTGGGTCTGGGAAGAGAAATCTGGGATTATTCTTTTCCTATATTTCTCCCAGATATTCACTATACTGCTTATTATACAATCTCTTATAAATTGTTTATTGCTATTTGTGTCAACCCAAAGATTTTTATACAAACCATCTTCTGCCCCCTTCCATAGAAATAACTGAAGCATAAGGAGATATAATCCATTCTGAGATCCATGTTAAACAACTAGCATGGTAGTACAATTTTGATAGATAGTCTATGCTAGTCTTTTGCTCTCCTGAATCCTGCAAAATCTTGAATTTAATTCTTAGTCTTTTATTGGACCACATATAGTTTATTACTTGTCTATCCTAGTTACTTACTATCTTATTTTCAACATGTTCTAGACTCATTTGAACAAGGAAACTAAGCCTTGGTAGAATGCTAATTTTAATGACTATAATTCTTCACAATCAAAATAAATTTAGGTTTTTTTTCTTATCGAGAAATATCTGTTGTCATGCTTTTCCATTATTTTATTAGCTTTATTTCCCTCTCCCATATCAGTATTGATTTTTTAAATTAATCAGGTAGCCTGAAACAAAATCATAGGGTTTATGTGTTCCATTAATGATATATAGTCTTTAGTTTGAGTAATTGTAAATACAATGTTGTTAGCCAATAATTTCAATTTATGTTCTTGCATCACTAGTTTGATTCCTGGAATTTTATTTTCTTGAAGTAGTTGGATTGCAAATGATTCTAATGCCAATAATAATAAAGAAGAGAAAAGGAGACTACTTTGTCCTTTGTACATTGTATAGTGCATTGTTGTGATAAAGAGCCATTTGCTATTATTTTAGCTTTTTGTTCTTTATAAATTCTCTGTATTCATACAAAAATTTTGAGTTGCCATCCAGCTTTTTCAAAACTACAAACAGGGCTACTTTAAAGAGTTGTAGATAGACATTATATTCGTATTCACATATGCTCTGAAGATCCTTTTAGAATCAAAGTGCTGCACAGCATTTTGAAGACAAATAATGATGATCAGCAGTCAACATAGATTTATCAAGAACAGGTCTTTCCAGATTAATGTTATCTAATTTTCTGATTGGCTAACCTCCTTGATGTAGACAGACTATATCTTGACTTCAGCAAAGTATTTAATTAAGTATCCCATGACATTCTGATTAGCAAGCAAGTTAAGCGTGGGCTGAAAGGCATGAAAATTAAATGGATACATATCTCACTCAAAAATAATTCTCCAACAGTGCTTATTTAGGGTTCCTCATCAAAGTGAAATAAGGCATTGAGTGAGATATCTGACATAGGTTCATGAATGGCTACAGATCCAAACAATATACTGGTTTTTTTAATCAAAAGAAAATGCTTTTATTCTTATCCCCTCCCCTTCAAAAGAAAATCAGCAGAAAATGTCGGAACACTATAAAATAAAGCATTTTGTACAGTTACAGTGTTGTGATTCTGAGTCCTTTCCTATTCCTTAAGTCTTGAAATTTGCAGTTTTGTTTTCTATCTCTGATTCTAATCTCCATTCTAATTCCTTTTTTTTTTTAAGTCTATATTTTTAGTCCTATTTCTTTTTATACCCTTATTTTTGATTACCTATTTTTAAGTACTATGGTCTATTCATCTATACACTATTGAAACTCTCGTGTCTGTAACCTTCAACAGGTGAAACAATGTGTCATAGGGCAACAATTTTTGAACCAAAGTACCTCAAATGGGCTAACTTACAGAATGTGTCCAAAATCCAGGACCCATTACTCCCATGGGATTGAAATTTGGGAAATTTGTGGCTGCTTCAGCATGGTGTGCTGCTGTGCCACCGTGGTCAGCCCAGGTCACATGATCATCATGGGCATATCCTCAACCTCTTTCCCACCTCCCTCTGTCCCCTGTGCCCAATTGGCTGATGGCAAGGCCCGACAGGCAAGCAACAGTTGGGTGCTTTGGAAGCTAGGCTGACATTTGAAATCTCTTAATGGCTGTGGGCATTGAGGGAAGGATGAGGGAGCAACTTGGATGCCTGCTGATGAGGTAGGGCTGGCTGGGGGACACCAGTGTTCAACAGGTGAGACCTCTTCCTCCTTTGAGAGAGGGGGCCCTTGGGGACAAGCCAGAATGGGGACCGGGGGTGCAGTTTTCCTCATGATCCGTAGCTCCCTTTGTTCCACCTCCCCCCAGCAAAGTGGGAGGCAGTTCCATGGGTCAGCTGCGGAGAAGGAGAAGGCTTCATGAGGGCTCTCTTGAGGGTCACGAGGGGAGGGCAAATGGCACAAGCTTATATTATGTGTGGAAAAGAAGGAAGGGAGGGAGGGACGAACCCCCAACCTCTTTCCTGCCTCTCTCTGGCCCCTGTGCCCAGCTGGCTGGTGGCAAAGCCTGATGTACAAGTGGTGATTAGCTGCTTTGGAAATGAGGCAGAAATTTATAATCTCTTAATGGCTGTGGCATTGAGAGAAGGATGAGGAAGCAACTTGGATGCCTACTGATGAGGTAGTGCTGGCTGGGGGGCACGGGCAAACGATTTCTGATGCTTCCTGCCAGCTTCCCACAAGCATAATCAACGGGAAGCCAGCAGCAAGTCATAAGTTGCTCACCCTCCCACTGCTTTCTTGCCCTTGGTCATTCTGTTTCTCTGTTTAGGTAAGGAAATATCTCTGAAATGATGACCCAGTGGGTCACTGGTTGTCTAGTTATACCCTATTCTTGTTATATTACTTGAAATTTCTGTTTTTCTCTGATACCTTCCCCTTTTTTGCTGATCCTTTCACTTTTCTCTCTGCTCCCTTCTTGTAATTGCTTCCCCAAATTTGGTGAAGGTGGGGGAAGGAAATAGGAAGAAATCATTCAAATACCTTTGCCTGGAGTGTCTTCCTTACTAAACTAACCTAGAGCTCTCTCCCCTCCTGAAAACCAGCACCTGGGTCACCTTTTGCAGATTTCTTCTCCCTCTGGAGTGGAACTGCTTCTTCGTCTTTTTCCATGAAGTTTCTGTGCTGCCATTTTTCAGACTCATTTACAGTGCATTTGTCATCACTGCCCAGCTCACCAACTAGAACCTCTGCTATGCAACAACATTTTCTTTCTAACCTGCAGCTTTACAGCTGCCTCTGCTTCCCCTCCTGGTTCTCCATCCATCTCCATCTCTGCTGTTTCTTTGCCCATGTTCCTGGGTCAGTTGTTTTCTTCAGTGTCTTTGGTAACTTAGCTTCAGTTCAGATGGACAGCACCTTTGATACACCTAGATATGTGTGTGTGTGTGTGTGTGTGTGTGTGTGTATGTATGTGGGGGAAAACAACACTTGGCCCTTAAGATCTATGTGAGAAGGCATATGTGCCACTCTACAAGTGGCCAGGATGCTTCCAGATGTGACAAGGTGATAGTCATCTGGATGGGGAAAAAGTCTTGATAACAAGAAAAAATATTACAGCCTTGGCAGCCTTAGCAGTCTGGTCCATCCCACTGTCACCGTCTTCAGTCCTGAGCCATATATTGTTCAGTGTTTTTGTTAATGGCTTGCATGAAGAATTTAAGGGAATGCCTAGAAAATTTTGCAGATACTGATTGATTGATTGATTGTTTGATTGATTTCAAGATTTATAAAGCCACCCAACTCAGACAATGTGACCCTGGGTGGCATACAATATAAACACACACTAATAATAATATTAATAATAATAACTAACAACAAACAACCAGTATATAAATACCAAAGCTAAAAGCTAAAATGTAAAATGGCAACCAAGCATGGAAGAAAGCAAACGTCAGAGTGGGGACCCCCACTCCACCGGCTCTTAATGCGTGGGGGAAGAGCCAGGTCTTAAGGGCTTTCCTAAAGGCAAGGAGAGTTGGGGTCTCTCATATATTGGTAGTGGGGGGAATCGATCTATAAAGCAGGGTCAACCACCAAAAAGTCATGCTTCTTAGGTCCCATATGACAAGACATAAAGGGAAGAACCTGGAGGATGCCCTCCCTGTGGGAGTGTGTGGGGCAGGCAGATGTTCTTGAGAGTTGTCCCTCAAGCAACTTGGTCCTATGCCATGTAGGGCTTTAAAGGTAACCCCCAGAATCTTGAATTGCTCCTGGAAGCCTATCAGAAGCCAGTGCAGCTCATGGAGTAGTACAGATATACCCATAACTACCCAAGCTGCTGCATTCTAGACCAGTTGAAGCTTCTGGGTGGCTTTCAGGGGCACCCCCAGGTAGTGCGCATTGCAGTAGTCCAAGTGGGAGGTGCCCAAAGTTTGAGTGACCATAAGCAAGGCTTCCCAGTCCAGGAGGTGCAACTGAGTGCAAAATTGCATAGGATAGCTAATGACATAGAATGCATAAATGCATTCAAAATTATAATATGCTAGAAAAATGGGTTGAAAATATTATAATAAAAATTATAAGTTGAAAAGTTCTTCACCTAGAAAACAGATCAAATGCACACTTGTAGATGATAGAAACCTGGTTTGGTAACAGTTTTTGTGTTTAAGGTTGCCCCTTCCATGTATTTGTGAAATAGGTTCTTAAATTAGTAGATGGAGGGGAAAAAAGACAAATTTTAGACTGTATTATCAGAAATATAGGAAATAATCAGAATCATGGGAAATGAAAGTTTTACTTTATCGCATTTGACAGACCCACTGGGAGTACTGTGTCCAATTCTGGAAACCATACTATCGAAAGTTTTCAGAATAAACTGGAATGGTTCAGAGAATGGCAAGAGAAATAGTCAAGGGACTAGAAGCCAAGTCCTATAAAGAGAGATGTAAGGAACTTGATCTTACATCTTACATCTTGAAAAAATATGACTGGAGGATGATATGATAACACTTCAACTGCCTGAAAGGATGTCACAAAGTTCAGTACAGGCCACAGAATAAAGTTTTTAAGTTACAAGAAGGCAGATTCCAACAGAATGCTATATAAAACCTTTATAATAGCAAAAGCAATTCACTGGTGGAACCCGTTATCCAGACTGGTGGTGGGCTTCATTTTGCTGGGAATGTTCAGACAAACGCTGGATAAACATCTGCTGGAATTGCTTTAAACTGGATTCCTCATGAAGTAGGAGGTTGAACTTGATGGCTTCAGTAGCCTCTTTGAATTGTATGATTCTGTAAGAAAATGATGGTGTAAATCAAAGGTCACTTGTTGGGATTCTGTCTAAGCAATCATGAAACATCAAAACACAGTGTTATCATTGAAATCTTCATTTTCCTGGCTCAAGCTATTTGGAAACCATTGAAATTTAGAAATAAAAAACTGATAATAGGATACATTTTTTTGTAAAAAAGTATGATTTATTTATTTATAGAAGATGTATAGATAATGTATAGATAAAATGTTAAACATTTCAATCATGACGTTAAGAGCATCCTATAGCTATCTCTTTTTTATTTGGAAAGAAACATTAAAGTGCCTTTCTAGCTTCCTGTGACATTTCTGCTAAGATTTCCATGATAAATTATAAGTTTGGTTCAAATGCTAAGTATTGTTTTCCATGATAAATTGTAGGAAGTAGGACTACAATTTAAAAGCTTGAAGATATCGCTTATTGCTGGTGTCACAGGATACAACATTTTGAACAGTTATCAAGCTTTCATACGTTAAAGGTCAACTAACTAAGATAAACTGTTTTGCAAAATTACATCATTTCTTATTTTATTTCAGAAATGCAGAACTTGCATTTCTGAAATGAAATGAATTCGTTTGCTACATGGTTTGGTGGCTAGCATACTGTGAAGGGAATTATGGGCATTACAATGAAGATAAAAGATGGTAATCCTATAAACATGAGAACCTGGAATGAAATGCCATCAACAACTTAGTTCAGGGTAAATACAATACAGTACAACGTAGCTTAGGGTAAATGTGGCTAAGATTAGCTGATTTTTTTTCCCTTGAATGTTTGAATTAACAACATGGGCTTTTACACAGCATGATAACTATCTTGTCTATCAGAGGTTCTTGCAATTATATTCTTTGGGGTTATGTCAGCTTTTCTTGGCAAACGCCCATGGAGAGATGAATTCAAGAAAGGCCTGTCTAACTAAAAGCAATATTTCTTTGAATGCCACCTCTACTGTTTGCCAATTAAAACCAGTCATGTTTGCACCTCCCCTGCAGATCTATGTGATCTTTGAGTGCAACTTTAAAGTTATTACATCAAAGACACAGCAAATTGTTCTATAATTCACTTTACAAATTCTGCAAAGACTGCACAAAAAATGGCTTAATGTCTACAGAAGGGCAAGCATTTATCTTGTATAGATATTAACATCTTTGTTTGCGGGGAGGGAGATTTTTTTATTCTTCAAGCAACAAACTTTTTGCTGAGACTGATAAAACTGTTTATAGTAAATTGTGCTCCTTCTGTGCTCAACACCTGATTTCATCTGCTGCCCTGCAAGAGATGTCAACTCCCATGATACCCTGCAAGAATTGCTAGGCTCAGCTGAAAACAACTCAGTCGCTTTGACACTGAACATCTGGCATGGTGTTTATTTGTTCTATTGCTCCTTTTAAAATGAACATGAAATATCAGATGCCTCAGTAAAATTAGTTTTCTAGCCATCAGTGCCTATAGCTAGTTTAATAATCTGTTCAGTGGATTTGTAGCATCAAGCAATATTACTTCTGGACTTAAAGTAAAAGGGAGAGGGAGAAAGACGTTGCTTGGATGAATTTGAAGAACCATTTTGCATAATTGCACTTTTGAAACTCAACAAGCAGCAGACATTTCAGAAAAGGAATTCCCTCTCTGTTTACAGGGAGTATGGCTTGGACATTGGAGCTTAAATAAAAAACAAAATTCTGAACATCCAATGTATCGGGTTAACATAACATTATTTTAATTAAAAAGCAAACTTACCGGATGTAAAATAAGAATAGTATGTGACACTGAAGTCAATAGAAATTTGTCTACATAATTTGAAGAGAATGTATTCCTTCTGATTCATTCATACCGTTGAAATGAATTGAAGTAATCATTTGCACACTACTTGCACTCTGCTAGTGTGTGCTGTTGGGTTTTTGAAGAGTTGATAACCTTGTTATATTATCTGATTTTTCTCTTCCGTCTCAAATAGTTGTTGAATTATTTCTGTACTCCATGGACTGTCTGTGCACATGGATAATTCAAGCACAAATGGGAAGGAACAGCAGTACCAAAACCCAATCAACCAGAAGGAAATAAATATTCATTTCCCATTTGGGAAAAAAAAAAAAAGTCTTTAGTCTATGGCCCAATGACTGTGGCTCTTTTTAAAGAAATACTGTGTGGAATACACATTCAAGTGTACAAAGGTTATAGTTAAGAAACACTGTTCAGATTTTCTTTAATTGCAGATGGTTTCCTGAAGCACACAGACCTTTAGTTCATGACAGAATAAACTACATATATTTGCAAGACAGGATAAATTAACACAATACTTTGGGGCAGGTCTAGCCATCTTTTCAAAACCTCTTAGAGGTCTACAAGTATGGGTAGTATGATTTCTAGCTTTTTTAAAATATGTGCCACTCATTAATATGAAATGGGGAAAAAAAGAATAACATTGACTTTTTAAGTTACAAAATTGCACCTGAAACTAGATCTAGAGGGAACACTCCATCCCATTGGGATTCCAAAGTCAAGAGCCTAAACTGAGAGAGGAAGGTAGTATCTCAAATGCCACAATCAAATGAATTATTGTGTTGTCTAAGGAAAACCTCAAGATTTGACTTATAAATTTATAGTAAATGGTTGGCTGATGACAGGGGTTAGTGTTACATACTTCTAGTATTTTTTGCACCTGAAAAGTTTCAAAAAGCCAAATATTGGCTGAGATCTAGCATGATGTGTCAAGTCTAAGTAGGCCATCAGTGAAAGTGCTGACTTGGACATTTCAGATTCAAGCTGAAGAGCTCCTGCCACATATAAAAGTATGAATTCCTAAATCAGAAAAAAATATGTTTTTAATTTTAGAACTTTTATGCTAAGCAAGTATATAAAATTGTAGCTTTCTTGCTCCAAGATTTTCTAATACATGGGGTCATAATTAAGCTCTAACAATCAGCTCTTGAAGCTAATATAAAATGCTTCTTTCCAGCAGATTTGAGCAGCTACCTGGTATTCTGGGTTAGAAGTTGCATTTATAAATGTTAAATATGTTATTCTTCAAAAGCTAATAAATTTTGACAGTGTATTAAAAATGACTGGTGCAATTTTATACTTCTAGGTATCACTGCTGTCAGATTAAATTGTTCTCAGGTATGAGGTCTGATTTCTTTCTTGTCAAAAATTATTCTTAAATTTACTTTCTCAGGCAGATAAACAAAATCAGTGAAGTCAGAGTGAAAAAACAGTCTTTTATCCTTCAGGAAGTTCATTTAGCGAAGGTTTCAATAAGATGAGGAAGGAAAATGGGAAATGACTTTTCCATTGGAGCTGGGTTAATTTTCAGAAATCGAGTTAAAGCTGGAGAATGTGAGATGCAATACAATTATTGTGCTACTAATGTGGTGCACATCAAGTCCCATGAAGGAAATTAGAGCTGCTATGAGTGAAGAGTACACGTTGCTTTTAAAGTGCCAATATGATTTTTCTCTGCATTTTTTCTTTAATAGACACATAGAATTCCCCTGCTGGCTTAGCTGGATGTGAAGAGGAGACTTGTCCTCAGATACAAAATAAAAATATTGCTTTTTAAAAATAGACTAATGAAATAAGCCTACAGCCAATAGTATAGCGCCAGAATACAACCTTTGCATGCAAAAAGTTTTAGGTTCAGTAGCATTTCAGGAGGGTGAGTAGAGAGAAAAACATACTTGTTCGTGGAAATCCATTTGCAATTGAAAGATGTCAGGAAACAGCTGGAGCAATGGTCCTGTTCAGAAGAAGACCGTTTAATCTATTTACATGATGTAGAACAGCATTTTTCAAACTTGGCAACTTTAAAACGTGTGGACTTCATCTCCCAGAATTCCCCAGCCAGCCAGCTCTCCCCATTTCCTGTATTGCATTTTAATTTTGTAAATCTGAGGGCATGGACTCTAAATATTAATTTTTATAAGCTACCCTTATAAGCTGCTAGAGTTAGTCTGAATAATGCCTTCCCTTTAACAATAACGGATCCAATTTATTATTCAAGAAACTAAGATTTATGAATAGAATATTAAAATACTAGTAAAGTTAGGAAATAATACACTTTAGTAATTCATTCAGATTATAATGATAAGTCATAAAAATAGATATTAAATATTTATTTATTTAATTTTTAAGGCTTCCCACTCAGCAAAGAACTCTGAGAGGTTTACAGAAGGTTAAATCAATACAATACAAAGTAAAATATCAATTAAAAATAGACCATCCTGGGGACAAACAATTTTCATAATATACAACTAAACTGGGCTCACATAGTATTTTAGTCCAGTGCCTTGGGGAAGGAAATCAGTCTTCAGCCTGTAGATTTTAGACGCGATCAACATAAGTGAAAACTAGAATGGTTAAGGCTTGAGACAGGAATGCCTGCAGTCCAGGTAAGGGCCTGGAAGATGATGATAAACCACTTGCTGAAAATCCAATTCTTTCCAGTCGGCCTGACCCCTCTACTGTAGTTTTAATAGACAATTTTACTTCTCCCTGGAAACAGACCGTAGAGCAGAAGTTGGCATTATACAGGTTTTCTGTACTGTTCCTAATTTCTTTAGGGTATGACCAAGCCAAACAACTGCTCACCCAAAGAATGAGGGATATGGAGTTTCAGGCTGAAGTCAATAGGCTGCCCCACCATGGCAGAAATTCAGTAAATAAGGGCACTTGGGAACCAGCAAGATACCTACAAAATCTAACTGTTCCCAACTCAGGATAGCATTTTTCAAAGCCAGGTGTAATACCTTATCACCCGCATTGCTGCAAGGCAGATACTCCAAATCCCATTAACTGAGTGTACCTGCCCATGTGGTGACAAGGAGATTGAAAACATTTTGCATGCATTATTACATTGCAAATTCTACAGGGATATAAGGTCTGCTTATCTTCTGCCCCTAATATGTAAATTTCCAGGAAGGCGAGACAATTTTTATGTGGACCATCTTCAAAACCTCTTATCACTTGTGCAGTAGCCAAATTCTGTGCTTCCATGGTGAAAATAAGGTATAACTGGTCACAGAAATAACCAATTCTGTTTTATTCATCCCTTCAGGTTTATTATGTGTTAGCTATCTTGGTTTAGGTGATATGTATTTTTACCTTATAGATTGTAATATTTTAGATTTAAACTTGCACAGGTAATTAATACACCATCGTAGTAGCCTATGTTACATTTTTATTATAGAAACTCTTTGTTATGCTAGTATGTTATCTCACCCATTTGATTTTACTTTTGTGCTGTATATTTTCAAATTTTGCTGGTCATTGACACAGTATTTCTAGAACAAGTTTCTTCTGTTATCCATCCAGAAAACAATAAGATGTGAAGGGATAAGACAGTCCTAGTCCCATGTCACTATCTCTCTAGGTATTACATCGTTAATCTCTTTCATCCTATCTCCATATTCATCTGCAATGTTAAAAAATGTGCAGGGATTTAAATGTTTATTTCATACTTTCTCAGAATCATAAGTGTTCCAAAATGAGCTGAGTGTCCTCACTGCTCAGATCTAAAACACCAAAGTACATGCACATCTATAATTAGAAAAGTTCCATGAGGCTGAAAGTGATATTTTACTCCCAGTCTTATTCTTCTATTCTTTTTTTTCTTCCCATCTCTATTTGGAATTCTCATCTAAATTACTTGAACAAAAATTATTTTGCGCTGTCATCTTCTTAGTTAACCATTTTCTGTTGTGATTCCTATTTCTTCACTAACTTCAAATATTCTGAAAGCTACTGAGTTTCACTGTTCAGCTTTCTCAGTGGATTAATGAATTTCAAATTTCTTGTGATCTGAACATTTTTTCAGGCTTCCTACCTTTTCTTGAATTATAGTCTTTCCCTCAAGCATTCTGAACATCTGTGTTAGAGTTAATAGTCCTCCATGCTTTAATTGCATAAGCTACAAATTTTAACTGATTTCTTATATATTCAGTTGATAAAGAAGTCAATGAAGATATACAATTCTTCTTCTTCTTCTTCTTCTTCTTCTTCTTCTTCTTCTTCTTCTTCTTCTTCTTCTTCTTCTTCTTCTTCTTCTTCTCCTCCTCCTCCTCCTCCTCCTCCTCCTCCTCCTCCTCCTCCTCCTCCTCCTCCTCCTCCTCCTCAATTCTGCTTTGAACTCTTTTTGAAATATATCTTGTATTTCTTCCTACCATCAGAGTTCAATTAAAAGTATTCTGGTTTCATCTAACAGATTTTTCATTTCTTTAGAGGCAACAAATCAACATTCTGGATTTGAACAAATGCCCATGTAGTTCTCAATTCAACGTGGGAATTCTAGGCTTTGAGTAAGCGGAGACAATCTTTTTTTTCCCATAGGAAAAGAAATAGAGACAGTAATTTACCACTCCTAAAATCTGTAAAAATCTGTTAATTATTTTCTTTGAGGATCCGAATAGAAATAATGTATCCTTACTTAAATATAATATAATCAACAGTAATGTGATTTAAAATCTCAGAACTTGTAGCAATACTTAATTGAAGTATTTAGTTAAAGACAACTATCTGACCAATCTGATTCTGATCCCACAGGAATACTTTCTCCATTACAACATGTAGCCTGAACAAACTCCTCCTTCCAGTAGGAACTTATTTTTCTCTTGGGGATAAGTCCCATTTCTAAATGTATAAAGGAAATGTACTATCAGTGTTAGAAGTCTTATATCAACTAATAATTGCCAATGTTTCCATGTGATGTTGAACCAAAATGTGACCCATTTTAAAATAAATGTGGATTTGAATCTTAATACTCTTCAGAAAGTTGACAGGTGTCTTAATGAGTTGCCATCACAACTCAAGACATATTTTTACAAAAGGAATGTTCTAAACTATGTATCTTGCTTCTACCATGTGGTGCATGGATGGTCAATCAGCTGTGTGCTTTTCTAAACCAACAGCCCATCTTCAACAGCCAAAGCTGCTTAGCTCCATCATAGATTACTTGTCATTACCTGCACCTCCATGCCCAATTTTTTACCCAGTGTTCCTTCCTGAAATTCTCTCTGATGTTTTAAGACTCCACCTTTGATGCCAGTCCAATATTTCCATCTCTTCCTTCTCCTGTGAGAAGATTTCTTATGATATCTTACATGTGATAACTTCAGCAGCACGATAAAGTGCTTGGCAGCAATCTGTTCAAGGAGGCTATTTATAATTAAGCTGACTTGATTAATTATGATAAACTTAGTGGGGATAATGCTACTGTGCAAATTGTAGCAACTAGCTGTCTGATCTCTAATAGGGAAGTGAATCAGTCTTCACAAATGGCACATCCATATGTGCACATCATATGTACTTCCTGAGTGGATGCCTAGATCTGCTGCTGTGATGGAATTTTCTGAGCTATGGAATGAAAATGGACATCTCCAAGATGAATGCCAAGCCCCTTGTAGAAGGTCTCAATCAAGAAGGCAAGATTGCCACAGATTCAGAATAGTTAGGTTTATTACAGTGAGGAAGGGGTTAGGTTACAGAATGTTGGAAAGATATGCAGCCTTCATTTATTAGAGAATATGTCAAGGTGGGCCCTCTCTATTGGCATTGATCCTCTCTCATTCTCTCAAGATTCTCTCACATGGCCTTTAACAGGGTGGATACTACAAAAATATCCATCCATTCTTGTTCTGTATATTTTGGAAACATTCATTCTCAAGGTTAGAGAATTCCATCTCACTTGTCTGTGTGTAAACTCTCCCTATGTATACCACAACCAACCAACTCATATCATACAACTGTTTTTATGGGGTGAATACAATGAATTGGAAGTGAAGAATAAAAGGTACTCATTTTCAATTGCAAATCCTAAGGAAAGGTTTTTTCCCTTTCCAAATCTAAAACTCAGCTCATTAAGTCAAGCAAAAGTTGAGTGACTTATTTTGTCATGACACTTAGACAACAGTGTTGTACTGTAAATAGAAGAGCTGGGCTAATTAAGCATTTGACTGTTAGATAGCCATTGCCCTTCCTGTATTTGTATTGTAAACACACATAATGGATCACTTGGACTGTGGCTTTCTTTTGACATCTGTGAAAGTAGCTTAGGAAAAACCTTCAAAGAAGAAAAACAATATTTCTTACTAATGAAGGAAAAAGAACATAACTTTAACTTGCTTTGTATAAAACACAAGTTTTACTGAGAAACAATCAATTAGTAAACTTTCTTCCCCAACTTGGGTGATAGGTGGGCAACTTTTAGAAGTCTGAGGGCCACACAATGTCTGCAACAAGCGGTGTTATGATGCAGTTAGCAGAATAAGGCTTTTTGTTTTTCCCTTGAGGTTTTCTAAGGTCCCCAAGTTTCTCTTAGTTTTGGCTCTACACTACTGTTGACATTGGTGTCCTGTCTCAGAAAGGTACATAAACGGTACCACCAATTTCCAGCAGCTATGGACAGAGAGGCTGCTAGAGCTCCAGAAAGGACTGTAGATCCTTTGTTCTCAATCCTTCACATTCTCACTTTTTACCACACAATGATTTTCTTAATTTATTCATTTATTTGATTTCTATAGCTGCCCATCTCAACAAGTGACTCTGTTGAATTTCCCCTCCTCATGCAGATTTGGTAAAATCTCCAACCCAAATGCAAATATTTGCAAATTTCTCCAATGTTGTCTTCTTAATATGTTCTGCTGTAATACAGAAGCTGGCCATGAGTTTGAGAGCCGATTTCTCCAGAGATCTCCCATGTAGAATCCTTTTCAGTACTTACATAATTTATTTGCATCAAGCCTGATCTCCCACCAGAAGGGGCACTAAGGGATGTTTCCCTTCCTTCTGGGGCATCCAGTAAGAAAAGAAAATCTTTTCTCTAGCTGTGAAGGTTTATAGATTTCATTTGTATCATGAGAATCAGCAGGCAAATCTATGGAGTATAACTCAGGTATAATGATCTTAAACAGCATGAAGTTATTGAACTTAATGGAAGTATATCTCCAATGTCCTGCAGGGAGGCTCGCTGAGATCTCAAAGTATCCTCTTCCACGTCCCAGGCTGAGTAAATGTATTGTGCATGTCAAACGTAGAGTGCATATTGAAACAGCAAACATGTTCATTGTAAAAAGTCTCAGGTAGCTTTTTCTCTGACTGCTAAGACCCTCCATCAGACTCAGGTCTTCAGTCTCTCTGGATTGTCTGAGTTCATTCTGCTTCTCTTCTTGGCTCTTGAAACCTTGATTTTCTCCCAATGGACAATGTCCTCATTGGAGAAGCTTCCAGTTTCTTTCATTATCTATGGCTAAGTGGCTAAGCTGCTAAACAATCCCTTGGATCTTTTGTATACCCCAAGTTGCCCTTTACCCTTGTTAGCTGTAGGGAATCCAATCCCAGGTGGGCAAAGTGCTGCATGGGAAAGACCTCAGGCTTTTTCTCTTTCTGCCTCTTACTCAAAATAGTCTTTCTGGAAGTAAGGGGATACCCTGCTTTGCTGGTTCCAAATGCCCACCTTCTTCCCCTTCTTCCCTACCTTCTTCCTTTTCCCATCTTCTATGGTTCCATACCCCAAACTTGCATGTTTTATGTGGTTCTGAGCTAATTTGCTGCCTATTCCCCAAACTTGCTTCTTGCCTCTCCATTCTCAAGGTCCTGACTATTGGCAGCCTCTTATCCTATCCCACAATCTCTATCTCTATTTACCTATCATTTCTGAAGATTCTATTTACTTCATCCTGCTAACCTTTCCTGGCTTACACCAGCTTTACTGCAAACAGTAAATGTAAGCTGTGCTTACATTGTTTTCTCATTCTTCCTCAGCTGTCTGAGATGTGACCCCATTAAAGGATGCTTGATCTCTCCACTGGTTTAGATCCAGTTTTTTCAAGGTATGAAGTTCAAAACCCCTTGATCTTATTTCAGTAAAAAGTGGCTATTAGCACACTATGTTTATTCATAATGCTCAGCCATTTATATCTATCCCATGATAATTAAGAGGAGAATGAAGCCAGATTTAATCTTCTCTGGATCTAGATAGTAAATCAGAATGGAATGAGCCAAGAGCAATCAGGAATGGAATGTGCTATTTCTTGAGGCCCATCTTATTCTCTGCACATTCACCTCTACCAACTTAATAGTACAGCCAGCTGAAAATTACTCCCATCCCCAATGCCATTAGACGTTTGGGAAAATATAATTTTGCATAAAGCAGAATGTTCATTTTATTCTTTTCCTCCACAACATTTTGTTGTAGTCAATCATTCTTACCAATCACACTTTACTTCTGTTGATATAAAAAATAATTGTACTTGCTTGCCAAAGGCTAGCAAGATGCCAAAGGTTAAGATTAACTAAAAGCATATTTGGCCTTCTTAGTTCACTCTGCAGAATTTGCATTTATAATCATGTGCCCCTTCCTTTAATTCAGGGATGGGAAATTATTTTTCTCTCTCAAGGGTCACCTTCTCCCTCAGTAATCTGTTGGGATTCCATCCCATTTGGTGGGCAATATTCAGTAAACTGAGAGTTAAACTAAGTGTTCCCTAGCAACCAGAAGAGCCAATCACATACATACTTGAATTGCTGGTTAACTTCAGAAGCTTTTCCTGATAGTGGTTGCTCACGCTTCCTTCCTTATGTCTGTTTGCCATTTTAGAAAATTAAGAATCTTATTTGCTTAATATCACCTTATTTTTTTAAAGACTAGTAGACAGGATCTGATGGGTATGCCATGTTATTTATTTTATTCAGATGTGTTTCCACTGACAGACAGCTCCTTCCTTCCTTTCTTCCTTCCTTCCTTCCTTCCTTCCTTCCTTCCTTCCTTCCTTCCTTCCTTCCTTCCTTCCTTCCTTCCTTCCTTCCTTCCTTCCTTCCTTCCTTCCATCTGCATCCATCTTACTTCCATTTTTTGCCTGCCTAGTGATTTCTGTGGCTGTGCTCATTTACAAATAATTTTTGAAATCTGGAAAAGGTTACCTCCCTCCCCCAATTCATCCATTTTATATACAAAAACTGAGGCTTATAGCATTCCTCCTCCTCCTCCTCCTCCTCCTCCTCCTCCTCCTCCTCCTCCTCCTCCTCCTCTGCCTCCTCTTCACTGTTTACTCCTAATACTGTACATCTCATAGTAAAATCACTCTAAGACTTACTGTCTACTTTTGAATTATTAATTATGTCATAATGCCAATTTGATGAATAAATAGTTCTTTTTTGCTGTGTAGCAACCAATCTCTTTTTAAGAGAGCGAATAGGGCTTCATTCTCCCACCCATTTGGCTCGGCATTTTAGCTCTTTCATATATTTTCATTGTAGACTGCAGCTCTCCTTTGGTTTGGTGTCCTTGGGGAGATATTAAAGTCTAAAGGTAAGTCAGAAGGATCTGTGGCAGACCATGCTGAATGTTGTGGTTTAAAGAAAAAGGGTAGTTCCACAAGCATCTTCTTTAGCAGGTTGTTTTTTGAAAAAGAGTTCCCATTTCAAACTCTGAAAAAAAAAATCTCATTTCATGTTCACATTATGACTAGGAAAGAATATGACGATTGAAATAAACATTTGGCCATTTTTTAGAATGTCCAATAGTCCTGTTAGATAATTTTAGGCACTGGTTTTAATGGTCTTATGGGATTTCCTTTCTTGAAATAGAAATTGTCCCATCTATTTCAAAACTTTCATTTGCATTTTCTATGATTCTTAATTCTAAGAGTCATAGGTCTTGTAATACAATGTGAGTAAATATTAACTTTTTAAGTGAAGCAGGTCAGGGAAGTGGACAAAATACTGTTTAGACAATAGCTTTGGGCATATAGAACATGAGAGTTGCCATGAGTTGCTCTTCCCAGCTCCAAATCATTTATTTATTTATCATATTTATATAGCCACCCATCTCACACAAAGTAACTCTTTAATGTTGATGATGGTCACAAACAGCTAATTTGCATGGGTTCAGCCCAGTTGTTTGCAGTAGGGATCCTTAGTGTACACATGAAGGTTTCCACATGAGCTGAATGTCTGTTGATCAGTTTCCTTATTAATCACCTAGAGCAGTGTTGTCCAAACTTGGCCACTTTAAGATGAGTGGACTTCAAGTCCCAGAATTCCCCAGCCAGCCAGGCTGGCTGGGGAATTCTGGGAGTTGAAGTCCACTCATCTTAAAGTGGCCAAGTTTGGACAACACTGACCTAGAGCATCTTCTAGCATTATCTAGCCATCACTGAGGTAGTAAAAGCCTATTCTTATTACTGTTCTATGGACCCAAGAATTGGATGAAGCTAGAGGAAACTTGCACACACTAATTACTTGCAGTGGGGAGCCGTTAGCCATTTCCCCAGTACTTATTCTGGAAAAATGGCTAAGGCTCCCCTCTACAAGTAATTGTGCTGCACCCATGACATCAAGAGTGAGACTTGAAGAGAAGAGGCTGTTCATTGCTTCTAAGGTTTGAGACCTACATGCAAATGTATTGCCCAAAGGGCTCAAGTTATATTGGCAACCCTTCATTTTTGGACCCATCCCTTCATCTCTACCCACCCTAAATCCAATTTCTCTGGAGGTTTCTTACTGTAGCAAAATCAACAGTGTTGTTCACAGCCTGTCTATTTTGCTAAAACAATTATGCATCACAATGAGTTGCCAAGCCACGGTGCCTTCATTTTTTCTGTTCTAAATTACTTGTTGAAAATGCCCCTTCTTCTCAGTGACTGGAAGAAAAAAACAAAACAAAAAAAACCAAAACAGAACATGATACCATGTTTTCTTTCGGTTGAAGAGCTAATAATGAGAAAATATTATGTCTGTCTTTGGCAACTAGAGCTCCCAAGAGAAATCTAAAGAGCTGTTTCCTCTAGCATCTCATTACATCTGGGAACCTTTATCATTTTTTAAACTTATTGTAAAGATCCCCTCCCTTTTTTTTCCCCCTGTGCTTCTTACTTATATAGTTTTGAGATGAGGACTTCAAAACTAAGTTTTTAAGAAAACAATAGTTTGGTCCATCTGACAGGAAAAGAATATTGTTTTTCACAATTTAACATTAAATTTGGAGGAATACAGCTTGGAAATGGCTCAGCTGCTGATATTATTCTATGTAGTAGTTTATTAACCCTTTACTGAACTCTGGAGGCTAAATCCAACACTATTGGATGTTACCCACAACGTAGGCATTTCCTTTCTTTTTCCTTCTCTTCTTCCTCTTGCTCCAGATGAGGAGGGGGAACTTAGAGAGTTGTAGTAAAAGGGGTTGATAGGCCATTATATCAACTGCACCTGTTAAAATGGAAGTCAGACATTGGATAAAACTCTTTCATATTTTGGAATGTATTCTAATGGAAAGGGAAGAGGGATAGGAAGCAATTGTCATTCTTAAGGAGCAGAGGGTGGCTGTGATACACGCAGTAATGTCTAATTTTCTCTGATAATGACCTCAGACATTAATGGCTGAGTGAATACCCCTCACAGTATAAATACATATACAGGCACAAACACAGACCCAAACCAGTCTCATTTGGAAAGCAGCCCATGCAAATTAGTGCTTCCACTTTTCCCAGTTAAAATATTTAGATAAAATCCAATATGGCAACACAAGCAGTCCTTCAACAACCCTTCATAACTGTCTCCCATCTGTCACTTTGTTTCCAAATCAGTCCTCAGGCCTAAATTGAAAGGTATATGGAATTGTTCTTACCTCTTCATCAATGGAAGCAATACCATCAACAGGAGGAATCTGGCATTGGTGGTTTGCATTAATCATGCCTGCATCTCTCATCTACCATCACTAAAGAGGAATCAGCTCAATGATGCCACAAAGCTGTTCCTATTGCTTTGCCATCTTTCCCATTCCCCATTTGCATGTATAATTCTATTCAGAGGTGAAATTTCATTCCTGATTTCTTGTTTCTTTTCCCTTTTCTATGAGAGCCAAATTTTAGAGATTCTTTTCTTCTTGGGTTGAAAAAATGAAATCCATTTCACCAGTAGGTAAAACAAGAGGCAAGTTTCCCCTCTCTTGTTTAGTACAAATATGCACAGTGGACTTTTGCCCAAGCGAGAGTGTTTTGGTTTTTCCTGGTTGCTTAAAGAGGAATGGCTCTTAGGAGCTAGATGGAAGGAGACTCTGAGCTTCTTTTGGTCTTTCCTCTGCATTGATAGGTTCTGTTGCGGCAGCCAACTGAGTATTGAAAACAGGCCCATATTGAATGATGGAAGCTTGACTTCCAACACATCAGGAACACCCTGAATGTCATCAGTGTATTTGAGAGAGCCTAGTGTTATTTCCAGAAGAGGAAATATCTGTTAATATTCTTTCCTGGAAGTATGATGTCAGTTGCACCAACTCTTGGTGCCTCATAGCCTACTGACCACAAGGGGCAGTGGGGTATAGGCAGAGAATTAGGAATTTCCCTTGCATTCCCTGTACACCTCTTATTCTGCTTGTTCTTTATGAGACTGCTGATCTCAAGATGCTTCCTTCCTGCCTTTGTTTCTGCAAATGCACTTGCTCTCTTGAATCTCACTTGAAAGGTTTGTAGGCCACTAGGAGCCAAGACTTGGCTATCCTTGACATATTTCCTACAACAGACCTTTTTTCTTTTCAAGTTACAAATTTCTGCTTCATTAGTTCTTGCTCAGTTTAGATTCTTACTCTTCAGAACACATAAATCACATCTTCCAACATTCCATGGCTTCTTCCATATTCAATCTTCATAATCACTAACAATGTCACTTTACACATCAGCAGTCCCTCCCACATCTCCCTCCCCGCCCAGCATTCAGTTTTGATTTGTTCACTTTGCTTTAATTTTTTTTAAATGCAAGGAAGATCATCTGAGATAAACCATATTAATTCCTATGTAATATAAGTGAGCCTACTAATCTTAGTAGAAGATTAGTCAGTTGATGCCAGAGTGAATCTTAATTTATTAAAATTGCCTTTCATTTTCTGACATTTATTAGAAGGTGTAGCAAGCTATCAACCTGTGTTTCTGTTAATAGTAATGGGCTTTTGGTTTTGTTTTTCAATTAATACAGAGTAGAACAGTGGGAGATTTTCTATTATAGCATGCAAGAATAAAATATATTTGGCCAGTATACAAGGAATATATATGTAACTACCTATCTTTTAAAAAATCAGTAGGTAAAAGATTAATGTTCATAGAAGTAACAGAGAATGAAAAGGATTTACAGTCTACAAACCTTTGGGTTTTATTTATTTATTTATTTATTGGATGTGCAAAACTAAATATGGAAGCCTCTAATTAATTTTCACCCCGGACAACGTCCTTAGTGAAATGTTCAAATAATCCTTAATGAAACAAACAAACAAACAAAAAATCTAAATTTTCTGTCTTTTATCAGCTTGGTAGCAATGTCCAACAGTTTAAAGCACCTTTAACTTTATGAAGCATGAAAAAGTTCATTGTGAACTTTAAAAAAAAAAAGTTTCTGGATGAACTATTTGTTTGTATCCATCAACAAATACAGAATAGCAGCAAACATTGGGGGAAATCCAGAAAATTCTACAATCCATTTTCATCACTACCAATGGTGCTTCAGAAGAATATTGGTTTGGGAGGGGCAGTAGAAAACTTACAAGGCACCTTGTATTATAGTGAAACTAATCATGATAGCCTAGTGGTTAAGGATTGGATAAGGATAGAGAAGACTCAATTCAAATCTGCACTCAAGCATAGATCTCATTATGTGACTTTGGACAAAATACTATCTGTCCAAACTATCTTCTCTTTACTTGCAATGTTTACATCTTCCGCAGAATTTTAGCTGGTTCACAGTGACAACGAAAGCATAGAAATAGAAAGACAGTTATAATAATAATAATAATAATAATAATAATAATAATAATAATAATAATAATAGTAGTAGTAGTAGTAATAGTAATAGTAATAGTAAGAACAATATTGATAAAAAGAAGCACAAGGCTGTACACTGAAGGTAAAGATAAAAACAGCTTTGGGTTATGTTACATCCTCTGGCTGCTACATGGATACATCCATATGGTTTTCTTGGCAGTTATATAGAAGTGATTTGCCACCATTTTCTTCCAGTATGTTTTTTTAACTTCTTAGTCAAGCCTACACCCTTGGGATTTCCTTGTGGACTCCCAACTAAGAAAAGTACTAACCAGGATCAATCCTGCTTAGTCTTTTGGGGATCAAGCAAATTCAGGTACAGAAAGCTTTCCTAAAAAGAAAAATCTGCCCCAGTTCCTAGAAGATTGCTCTTGAAGTATTAAGGAGTCACAATAAGATGGATGACATAATTGTTAGGGTATACAAGAGGCTTCCAAAGAAGGTCTCAATTGATATGGATGTTATATAGGAGAAAATACCCTCATCCTATTCATGGCTTTTAAGATAACTACCACTGCTATGAATTATTGCTGGAAACAAGCTGGAAGATAGTACAGCTGTTTGAATAAGGGACTCATACTATATGTTCCCTATATTTAGTCCCTAATTATATATACACTGCAACATTCTGGAGTAATTGTAGCTTCCAAAATGCTCTTCAAAGGCTTTATACAGTGCATAGCAGTAATCAAAATATGATGTAACTACAGTTGTAGTAGTTCCTGCCCAAAATTTATTCATTTTGCAATATTTATAGCTTGCCCCATTCCTAACAGATTCTAATGTAGTAACTGTGGGCACTAATGCCTCCTTTGGTACTGAGTAGGCTCCCTGCCTGACCTGATTTTATTTTTTAAAGAGTCATTTAATTTAAATAAATAAGGAAATAGAATGCTGCAATGCATTAGCCTCAAACATAACTTGGCTTTACAACAATTCCTCTGGGCCCCATAGGCACTTCTAGAAAATAAAAGTAGTGGGTAGCTGTAATTCCTTGCTTTGCCTTTCTTCTTATGGGGTGGGGTGGGGTGGGGTGAGGTGGGGGAGAAAATTTAATATCCTAAACAGCAACCTAGGAACCTATTTAGTTTCATACTCTTAGAGAAAGATGTAGGGAGCAATCTCATCTGTTTGCTTTCTGGTAAGTACATGTTTGGCCAACCATATTTTGTGAAAGATGCCACAACATGCTTTAAAATTCAAAAGGTGGCTAATAGCATCCTCCCCCCCCCCCCCCCGCAAATGGGGGACCCCTGAAGTAATGTTTTCATCATCCAGGCCAGATCTTAGCTGTACAGAGGCAATCCTGGCTACAGCTGATGCCTGACCCCTTTGGGTCCATGCTGGGACCAGAAGAATTGCCAGAAAAACAAAACAAAACCCTGTGTTTTTAAGGAGACTGATATCTCTTTCAGAGTGAACACTAATCCACATATAAGCTCCACTGAATAAGATTCCATGTAGATGAAAAACAGCATGGGAGACAGAAGAGAAACCTGTGGAATCATGTAGGCCAATGACCATGAGGACAATTTCTAGGAAACTTTCTGAGTCTAGCTTTCCTGGAACTATTGGAGCCTATATAAAATTGTTTCAGCAAGCTTATTAAAAAGAAAACTATGTTTGATTGTATTAAAATCAGTTGAGAAATTTAGCAGAACCAACTATACACACACTTTCAGCCAGTTCCTGGTGTAGGTCATCCACTAAGCTGACTCTTGATTCTGAAATGGAACTCACTGCCATGCTTAAATGGATCTACATAATTTATGTCATCTAGAAAAATCTGGACCTTTGCAAGGTTGCGGTGATAAACTAAAGAGGTACAGGACCTTGATGTATATCATGCTCAATCTCTAAAGGAATGGTGGGATATTAATGTAATAATATATTTTTTTTCTGGGTATGATCCTATAGGAGCAATACCCTGGCAGTAGTTCAGTTATGATGATTGTCATGTTATGCCACAAACACCAGGAAAGCGAGTGGCATGCAATACGGTATTCTCCAGAACGCTTTACCTTTTGAAAAATGCCAATTAGACCTCACAGTTGTAATTCATTTTTGATCAAACAAACAAACAAACTTCAGAGTTAAATTAACTTCTGAGTTAAACATGAAAAAAAAAATCAGCAATTATCTTACTTATTTCCTTTTTTATTCTAAGGCCCAGTAATAAAACTATTTTATCCTTTAGTTTTCAGAGTCTTCCTTGCAGCATTTGATAATTTAGGGCTTCTGCAACATGGCCCCTTGTACATTCTTTCTTCTGCCTTCTGTCTCTTGGAATGAGGTGACTAACAACTTGCCATCGTCAATTATATATGCAACTCCAATTACCCTTCCACTGCAAATGAAAAAAACCTCCTCCCACAAATATTGCTGGAAGGACATCTTGGTGTCTTTATTCTTAGAGGTTCCCTGCAGAATGAATTCTGGGAAGAATGAAATCCAGCAAGTATTAAACTTGGTTATGAATTTTGTTTTGCTGCTTTATAACATATGCCATGAGTTTATGCCAGTGCAGACCTCTTCATCTATAGCACTTCTTAGAAGGATCATATAACCACACAACGTCTATATTTCTGAGATGTCTAATTTTCACAGTAAGGAACTTTTTCCTTCTTTAGTTTTAAGCATCCTAGGCACAAGTAAACAGAAAGGTAGATATATGAATTTACTTACTGTATACAAAAAAGAAATAAAGAGGATCATGTGGGTCTGAGGGTGGAAACTAAAATATTTAATACAGATTATTTCTTAGCCTGTAAGATATTTGTTTATATATTATTGCATTTAAATGTTGCTTCTTTTTTGTTGATTTTATTTTATTGTTTAAATAAACTCCTCCCCTAAACAAACCCCAACAACTTGGGGATCATGCAAAGCACAATGCTTCTGTCTTAATGGAATTCAGCTTTAGATTATTGTCTCTTTTCAGTTTATCATTGCACTCAAACATCAGTTTAGATTATTCTTGGACTTTTAACAATTTGGATAACGTACAGAAATACAGCTGGGGGTCAACAATATACTAACAATCTTTATCCCAGCTACACAATATTTATATGGTTTCATGTAGATATTAAATAGCATTGGGGATAAAATACTACCTTGAGACACCCACACAACTGATTCAGATCACTGAGAGATCCAGCAAAAGTTTCAGAATTGCTCACCTTCAGTCCCTCCCCCAGTAATTGTTATTCATGAGGAGGCTCAGAGCAGATTCTACCCCACAATTAGCCTTGAATGCAGATTGAAATAGTCTAGATCAGTGTTTCCCAACCTTGGAAACTTTAAGATGTGTGGACTTCAACTCCCAGAATTCCCCAGTCAGCCATGCTCCCCATTCACTGAGAAACACTGGCTTGATACATTTGTTATCCCCCTTCTCTCAATTTTCTTATTCCAAAAAGGTATATTTGTCACTGAGTCATACTTTTTAGAGTCTTCCAGGTCCAGAGACTAGAAAGAAGGGAAAGTTTTTTTTACAGCATCTCAAGGAGCAAACCACCTGAATGTGTCCCCGCCTACTTCCCTATAGCTATTTCAAACTAGCTGTGATGGGCAAGGGTCAAGAGAAATTTAGATATATCTTGTCCTCCTTTTAAAACCCCTATGAAACAGATCCCACACAACTGTATGATCCAGTGCATTGACTATGTCATTTGGAACCGTACTAATGGAAGCATTTTGAACATTAAGAACCCAAGTGATTTTATTCTCAAAGTGCAACAAATTGGCTACGATCAGTGGATGTTGCACAGCTTGTGGAAGCAAGAGGCTCCAAATCATTCCCTGAGTCCAGGGAACTACATCAACAATGCACAAAATCATGAAGAGAGGGCAGCTCTCCCTGGCTTAATTAGCATGGAGGCATTTGCATGTTTAAATGCACTCTGACAACTTCACAAACAAAAGGGCATAACAGAATGCACTGATTGCAACAGTGAACACCATAAACTCAGCAAACCAACCAACCAGATTTATTCTTTTGGCTTTTTCAAATGCACTCTAAATCAAAAACTCCAAAAGGGCTATTGTTCAAGCAGCTAGCCAAAGCAAAGCAGGCATCAGCACAGTATATTTTGGGGGGAAGAAAAGCTACGTTGATGGATTGCTAAGATTAGGTATGTGTGGGAGCTCAATGCATACTTTTTAATCCTGTTGACAGTAGAGCTTTCAGAGTGACTTTGAAGATGAAGACTCACTGCATTTTTCAAGGCATCCTGAATCTTAGCATAACTAGGAGACAAGAACATATGCAGAGTCCACACACACACACACACACACACTTCAGCAAGCCAATCAAATTCCACACTAGTATTTTTGCATTCACATTACAGCTGCTTTTATTTTGAAGACCACAAACATATACAGACTCATGCACATGAATTCTAACTTCCTACATAAAACTCTTTACAAAAACCTAACAGTGGCTTACTATTCAGGCAATGGCATGAAGGGTGGGGGAACAGTCTGGCTCTCTTACAGTATCATGTCTTCCTTAAAATGCATGCTGTTTTACTCCAAATTTTCACCCTCGGCTCACCCCACCCAACCTAAACCAGTAACAGCAGGACCATGACCATTCCTTCTTGCCAGCATGGAAAATTCAAAGCTAATCTTCTAATTCCAAGAGGCATCAGTTCAATCACATCACCTAAAACAGTACAGAACACTCAAAACAATTCCGCTCAAAATAGCTATCTTTTGTTTCATGCTTGAACCCAAACTCATGAAACGTGTGTTTTGTTTTGAGGATGAGTCTCTCAAAACAGCTGTTTGGAGTTCAAATCATTGTGTATGTCCCTAATATTCACTATATGAAAAGGTGTAAATATTTGTCTTGCCCCTTCTGTTGAAAGTTTGGCATAAAGTGAGTTTATTTTTAAACTGATATTTGTTTATAGTACTTTCATACTATTCAACTCAAGCATGACTTCTGATGATTTACATACAATGTAAGAAATATCAAAATGGCATATATAATACAGAACAAAAATGGTGGCCCACATGTTCAATCACCCTATTAGATTCTAAATGTCCACTCCGACAGAATAGCTTTCACCAACTTGGTGAAGGCTAGGAGTTAAGTTTGCCAGGTAAACCTGATGCAGTTTGGATTTTTCTCCGTGCTAAGCTGGGAGAATTCATCTGGGAGGTCAAATTATATTTTAAAAGTTGTAAGAACAGGACCAATTGATCTGTTGAAACAAATAACCTTCTCTGAGAACAATTTTTCTATTTTCAGTTTGCTTCCAGCAAATGACAATTAAAGATTAAAATAAATCAGTGTTTCCAAATATCTCAGAGATAATAATTACAGCAACAATATGTTTTGTGCAGTTTGACAATTCCTTTGATATTGGCTTGAAGAATGAAGTCATTACCATTATTAATGGATGTTGAGTAACTTTTAGAATTTCATCACCTGAGTGTTGAATTTACACCTTCTGTTAAAGAAAACCAATTACATTTCTGTGCTATTTTTCCCCCTTGTCTAACATACTGAGTTCTGATTTCATTCCTGTGGAACACTGTGAGGAATCTACTTCATTTTCTTATTTCAGTTTCAATTTTTTTTTTTGAGTGGGGGGGGCTGTTGTTTGAGAAGGGAATGTGTTTTTTTTTTTCTGGAGACATTGAAGGTGGCATCCTATCAGCTGATTGCTGCATCTTGAATTTTTGATCCTACATTTCTAAGGCTAGTTCCCCAATTCCAGCTGATTTCATCATCTTGCCACACTGGGCTTCAAGATGTGAGACTATGAAATGTAATGAAATCACACGGCAGGGAGTGCAAAACACTTTTCTCTGAGATTTAGTTTGAGTCACTGGTGTGAGAGTTCTATGGCTTGTTCAAAATCTCTCTGTAGTAAAAATCACAGACCCTTCCAAGAGAGGAAGGGGGACCATACCGTCACTGAAAGAAGGACTTGAAATATCACTAACTGCCCTCTCTTTCTCTGTTTGAATTCTGGATTTATATAAAAATGAACAGGTTGGAGGATGATGGACCAAATGTGGTTATTCACAGGTGGGAAAGATACTCTTTTATTTATAACAGGTTTAACCTTTGGATCTAAAACATAGTTCTCAGCTGAATAATTTTTTGCTCAACTGAAAAAGATTTTCTTTGATATAGGGGATGAGGGCAACTGCTGATAGCTGTTAATGCTGGTGCTCTAACCTCATTATATTAGTTTATTTGGAATAAGCAACAGGTATTACAGAGTGACAACATGTGTGAAGATAGGGAGCAATGTAGATATGGGGGAGAATATCATTCACCCAGACAGCATTTGCATTTTGCCACATTTAACTCCCAGAGCACCGCATTTTCATGTTCATAATTGCAAGTTTGGTAGACCAAATTGTAGAATTCTCAAAGGTGTTAACAGAATGGATAAACTTACACTCATATGCAGAGAAAACTACTCTGGTATATGTAGTTAAGCTTGTGAGATCAAAATGGGCACAGTATAAAAAATATAGCCATATGCTCTGTCATGTGACTCTTTTCTGCCAGTGTGAAACACTGTTCAATCCATGCAATGTAAATAATTGATCTCTATACTTAGATGATAATTCTGATGGTTTTACAATTCTGGAGCTAATATCTAATAATGTTTACAGAACTCCATTCATTTTACAGTATTTTCTATAAATTAATAAGTTAAAATCTATATTGTGGCTATTTCCCCCAATATTTTGTTATGAAGTTTTGTCATAGCTTTCAAAGAAATGTGAAATATATAAGGACCCTACATAGATCTTCTTTAATATCATTATCTTTAGTGACCTTTGATTGAAAAAACAATGTTGACTCTAGATTTGCAGGAAGCCTTAACAGAGAAAATAGGTTGGTGAGGATATGCTGATGGCAACAGTGACTGCATTCAGGAAACTTTGAATAAAGAATGAAGAATGGGATGACTACATATAAGCAAAAAAAGGGCAAATTCAGGGGGTGCTAATGGGGACCCCTGATAACCTGCAGTGCAAGGGGAAGGTGTGAGGATGGGACACTTGTAGCACTGAGTTGAACAAAAAGGGAGCTAATGATGAGGTGCTATGGGAAGAGGTTGTCCTACCTTCCCTTTGAGGCTGAAGGAAGGGAATAGTGAATGTAAGACAAAATCTTCCTGGTTCTCCATTCTCCAACTCCCACTTTTGGAAAGATGAAGAGATGTTTCCGTCTCACGGTGTGTTAATCAATTCCTGAATTCACTATGGCCTTAAATAAGTTTTCTCTCAAGAGTTGCATGCCTACCCTGTTTCTCCAAATTCTGTTCCTCAGAACAATTTCCATTTAAATTAAATTAATTAGGCCAATAGAAACGGTTATTACTTTTGAGTGATTCTCTTTGGAGCTCTGTAATTGTAATATGCTTTAGCAATTTATGCCTGGGTGCCTCACTTAAGAAGACAAACTCTGCCAGATGCATCACATTCAGGCCATTGTCATGAGCATTGTCAGACCTTGAATTTAATGGCCAGTTTGTACTGTGGCTGGAAAAGGATATGAGAGCCAAAAGGAATGTTATTGTGGTAGACACAGCAAAAAAGCCTACCAGTATTGCCTCATTGTAAAACTAGTGGAATAAGGAGAAGGAGGTATAGGGAAATAGATACCCCATTTGTAGCACAGCATATATCTATGCAAGCCTATAGAATCAGAGACAGCAATTTTATAGGAACAAAATATTCTCCCAGAATGCTTTTGGGGGAAGCAATGGTTCCAAAGTATAGAGGGGGTCTATTTAAAGCATAAGTCAATATTTAAAATCATCAGAAGAATCACTCAGGGCAGTATAAGTAATCAGATAAAATGTCATAGGGCTGTGCAAAGTTTCAGGTGAGTGATTCATTTCGGATGAACCTTTGATTGAATTATCCCTTCAAAGCAGATTCGCGAATCAAAGCATTGCTTTGAAGCAACAAATCAAATTAAATTGCTATCAAAATATTAATCTCCAATTCAAATCAAATAAGAGATGATTTACACACCCTAAAATATAATTCTAAGTACTATACTACTTTGGTTTTACTAAGTCATTGTTTTTAATTAATATTGAAGTAGGATGCTCTGAAAAAAGTGTCTTTAGAAGGGTGAGGACTAGTCAAATGCATATTCTTCTCCTGGGGCTCTCAAAGAAAGTATATGATAAAGTGAGTAGGCTTCACATAGGGAATGTTTTGTGCAAATAGGGAATGAAAGGTTGCTAAATGTAATAAAAACAGTATATGATGGAAATAAAACACATAGGAGAATAAATGGAAAGCTTAGTGAATATTCAGCACTGAAGAAGACAAGGATGTGTAATGTCTCCTTGGTTGTTTAATGTATTTATGGATAAATGTAAAAGAAATATTTGTAATGATGTTAAAGGTGTGTTGGGACATGACTGTACTATAATTTTCTTTGCAGATGATGCCATGTTAGTAGAAAATGATTTGCCATGAATGTTAAATATAGTGTAAGACACAACAAGGACTGTAGATCTGAACGTTAATGTATCAGAGACCAAGATAGTTGTGATTAAACAGGCAAAAGGAGTGAATGATTGCAAGTTATACATAAATGCCCAAAACTAGAGCAAGTAGATGAATTTGTGTACCTTGGTAGAATGCTTATTAAAGATAGGAAAATGGATGAAGACATTTTAAGAAATGCAAGTACCTGTAGAAAGGTAGTCGGTAGTATATGGTGTTTTGTGAGAAATTAATGTTTGCTGAAAGAGACAAAATTGCCTGTGAATAAGACTATGCTTCTACTTACTTTATTTTATGGAAGTGAAAGTTGGGGATGACAGGTGAAACATAAAAGTACCCTGGATGCAGTGGGAAAGATGTACTTAAGAAATATATGTAGCAAAATAAGAAGTAATACCATCAAGAACAAATGGGTGCTAAATGAATGTGGACTGAATACACAAGTGACTAAAAATATGTTGAAGTGGTTTGATCACATAGAATGAGTGAGGATTGAATTGCAAAATGTAGGAAGGATGTCAAGATGAAGGATGTCAAGGAAAGAAGTCAAGAGGAAGAGAAGACTGAAAAAAAATAATCATGCTTGGGTGGAGTTGATGAGATCCCAAAAAAGAGAGTGTTGAGAAGTCCAAAAGCCAAAAAGCAATGTATAGATATAGCAGATATAGATACAGATTTAGCAAGGATGCTTTGCAAGGATAGAAAGGTATGGAGAGTAAAGTGAATGTGGTTCATGTAAACTACTTCGAGCTTTCTTTTCTTTTCCTTATCTCATGTTGTTAATTTTGTTGGCATACTATTCTCTGCTCCTTTTCTGTGTTCTACATTCTATTGATTACCCTGAAAAGGCAAAACATGATGGGTATGTATGTATGTATGTATGTATGTACAGTAGTTCTATTTAATGCCTGCTGGGTTGGATCATTTCATTATCATTAAGAATTGACTATGCAGACTTTCTGCAACTGGTGGAGATCAAGCAGCAGGCATTGCTGGAGACAGAAGGAGGCCATTTAGTAACTGGCCTGGATGATTCAGAGTTGATGCCATGATGCATGGCCGTGGAAGTTGTCTGTCGCATCCAATTCAATCTTTGAAACAGCACAGAAAAGCTACATGCACACTTCTCACAAATAGTGCTATGGAGCATCCCAACCAATTATATGTCTTCTCCTGTAACTAATGAGTTATTTCGTTTTTTTCACTCTCCTGCAGAGCTAATTCTGCTGAAAAGAAGTGAGCTGTAATTGTAACAGCAACCTTGCCAAACCATCTTTCAACTCTGAATGCAATAATAGAGTAAAGTTGAATAATGTTGAGTAATGTTATTTTTCATTGTTCTGAAATTCATAAAAATTCTCTCCTTTATGGTCATAACAAGGGGCAACATGTAAATGACCTTAGCTGATCTCAGAAAATCTGGTTAAAATTCCATGGGAAACCACCAATAAATCCTACAACTCTAATCTACACTGGGAGGTGAAAATATATTGAAGGCAGTGGAAAACCACTTCCAAATTTTTGCTGAAAAAAGTACACAGACATATCTTTGAATGACATCACCGTAGGCATCCATGGGGTGGGATGCGGAGCAAGTGGAATATCATGATGTCACAGCATCAATCCCGTGACGAATTCATCTGACATTGGAGTGCAAGTTACAACTGGCCCACAATGCAGTGGTGTGTGCAGTGTTGGGTGTTCCTAGGTTTGCCCACATTACACCCCTGCTGTGCAGGGTGCACTGGCTTCCTGTTTCCTTCTAGGCAAAATTCAAGGTGCTGGTTATCACTTTTAATGCCCTGGATGGGATAGGACCAGGTTACCTGTGGAACTACCTCTCCCTGAGGGTATCTGCCTGTCCCACCACAGTGGATAGGATAAGCACGCTTCAGGCCCCTTCCTTTGGGTCCTTGGAAGCACACCTTTTTTCTTGCAGCTCCTGCCTGGTGGAACACCCTTCTGCCAGAGATCTGACAAGTCCCCACCCTTTTAACCTTCTGGAAAGCACTCAAGACCTGGCTCTTCACCCAGACTCTGGGGTAGGGTGAGATCATAATAGGAGGAGAGTGTGATGGGTTGCAGTGCCTAGTTTTCTGTTTCTCCTATTTTTGGTTTTATTATTTTTGGTTTAGCCGTATGTATTGTTTTTCTTGTTGGGTTGCAAGCTGTCCAGAGTTTGGTTTGAAGATGGGTGGCTATACAAATGTTTTACATTAATAATGAAATAAAATAAAGTACAAAAGGACATGATTTGCATCATGTTATCACAATGCATGTTTCATCATTCTTTCATCATAGTTAGTAATGGATGTTGCCATGAGTCAAGCCTGGTTCAAGGGAGTCTTTATTCTTTTATTAATTATAGCTAAAATTAAGAACATGCTTAATTGTTCAGATTGTCAATCCAATATTTTAGCTCTATCATTGTTCATTAAATGAATGTTGAAATATACTATGTGTCTTTGGAAGGAATGCAATTAAATTTAATAGGCTTACTCCCTTATGTGCAAATAGGCTGGCAATCCAAGTAATTTTTCCTTAGTGTGCGTGTGTGTGTGTGTTTTTTTTAATATTGACCTCTCCATGATAAATTGAATGGCAGAGTCCTTTCTGAAGATTTGAGGCAGTAAGTTTCTTTACAAGAAAATGGCATTTGAAATCCTTTCAGTAGCTGAGGTAGTGAGCGTTGCTTCCACATCTCAAAATGAATCCATAATGCTATGCCCTTTAAACAACAAATACACCTTACTTCAGTCTGGTCTCTTCATAGTTCATTTATGAAATTTTAAATTGCTTTTCCCGCTGAGTCGGAGTGTTATCATACTAACAGTAATGTGTAAATATATCTACAGCCCTATTAGCTTTAGACTCAAATATCAGGTGGTATTATGTGGAGCATCACAATTAACTTCTGAGACTGCGACTTCTTAAACAGGAGTTGAAATGTAAGGACAAATTCTCCTCTTTGTTGGCTCATATTTAAATGGATGGAAAAAATAAATCCTATAAGAGCAAAAAAAGATAATATCTACATCAACTTCAAATATAGCTATTTGCTAGTGGAAACAATTCCTTGTGAATAAATAGATGTTAGAGGAATTACCACATTATCTTCCCTCCCTCCCTCTCTCCCTCCCTCTCTTTCTCTCTCTCCTTTTTTGGTATTTATCTATGCAGGTAAGGTATATCTGTTTATTTTTAAAAAACCATGTGTTATTATATATTATTTATATGGCATCAGCACTGTACATATCAGAATAACAACAGCAGCAGCAACAATAACAATATAATTTACTTGTGCAAAGGGAATTCCCATTACTTTCTTCTCTTCATCCCCAAGTAACAGTGTGTCTAGTCCATGTGGTACTTTGAACCTAAGGAGTAGATTCATGAGGGAGAAGAAGAGGCGTGGGACATATTCAGAATACCGTCTCCTGGTAAAACAGTATCCATTAATGGAATTACACTATTCACCCATTCACAAAGCAGCAAACAAAACACTGGAGCATACAGATCGAATATATATTTGCTACAAAGCAAAATGTATCTCAGGCCTGTAAAAGCAGGTTAGGAAATGACTTAGTTTCTCCTTTAGGGTGGTGTTGCAAAAAACTTTGCAAAGAGCGAATGTGGTTTCTTCTGTACCACTAGATGTCATTGTGTCTGTTTTAAAGTTTTACACAAAGCTTCTTCCTCAAATGCTTTGCTCAAATAATCCAAGAATTGAAGATTTCTGCTTATCAACATGTCTGATTAAAATAAAGAGCCTATAGTGCAAAATATACTGAGATTTTCAAGCAGTTGAAGAAATTTGAGCCCAGGCATACAAAATAGCGGGTGAAACGAAAAACTTGCATTCTGATATTTTGCCTTGCATTTCATGACAGAACCTCTTCTGTTATGCTTTCTGTTGTTGTTGTTTTTTAATTAGCAGGTTACCAGATAACAGCATGTAAATCAGGCTGTTGGCTGTTCTCTGATAGCATCTGTCTTAGGTTTGTTTAATTTCTAAATCAATATTGCCTTACTGCCTCCTTCTCTGTTACCACTCCCCATTATTTACAGTATATTTCAAATATTTTAAGTAGATGTAGTCATTATGTTACATTCTGATTTTGCAAAGCTGAAACTGCCTGTTCTCCTGATGTGAAGATGTTGGAAGGTGACATTTCACTAATGACTTCGGAAAAGAAATTGACAAAGATTGATAGAGTTATGCTTAAGCAAATCCCTGGTAGTATGTGTATGAGTGTATGCAAGAGAGAAAGAGGGAAAAAAGAGAGAGAGAGAAGTACCTGGAAGTATGTATGGAATAGAGAAAGGGGGGGGGGGGGAGGAGAAAAAGAAATTATGATATAAGATATGATAAAGACTTTCCCCACCACCATTCATTATATATTACGTTACAGATTATATCCTGACTGAAACCTTTGTATGCAATTTCTTTTGAGATACAAGCACAAGATGTTTCTGTTTTATAATTTCTGTGTGGATTATGAAGAGCCATCATGTATAACATGATATTCCTTAAAGATTAATGAAATGAACAAAAGTGAGAAACATGCTATGGAGAAGGTTGTTTAAGGGCAATTCCCATGGCAGCATAAGCTGCCTGCATCCTGTGCTGCTCCTGGCTGTACTAGAAGCTGACTTAAAAATTACAGTCCTGATTGCCTTGGGTTGGCAATGGGCTGGGTTGGTGTTCAGTCCAGACTATAGCCACCACAGGTCCTGATTTGTCATTTCTTTGCTTCTTGGCTTCCTATCCATGAAAGGAAGGGAAACCTTCCTGGCTGGTCCCAGTGTGTGTGGATCAAACAGTGCCTGCCTTTTCCTTTTGGGAATTATTCCCTCCTCAGTAGTTCCCATTCTTTTCCTTTGTTTTCTAGATGTTTGCACTTATGGATGCCTTCCCACCCACTTCTCTCTTTTGACACTAATGCAGATCCTTTCTCTCCTCTGCCCCATTATTGTTTCTGTACTACAGTAATTAAACCAAAGAGAACATACTGTGGGTCCACAGAAATGTTGTGGTTATGAGGAACAGGTTATCCAGCTTCATAGAAGCAAAGAAGTAGCATTCATTGAAACTTTGAAGGTTTGTTATAATGTGCCAGTGTTGAAATGTAAAGTTTTAAAGAAAACAGATGGAAGGGAAACCATTGTAGTGGACACACTCTAGGAAAAGATCACCCAAAGTGTGCCCACTAGGAGATGTAAGGGTGGAATGGATATGTGAGATGGGCAAAACATGGTGGTCAGGAGACTACTGAACTCCATGGTCCTTATGGGCCATTATTGGATTAACTGGATGAAAAGAAGTTGAGGACCAGCTGAGAACATAACAACCCATGGTATGGCTGAACAAAGAAACAACAAACCACTTGGGGGGGGGGGAGTTGTCAAGTGCTATAGAGCTGGGGATGTTGCTAAATTGGAATAAAACATAGCATGCTAACTGCTTGAAAGGGCTTAAGGCAGCTCAGGATGGAAAATAATACTTTTGAAGTGGACTTTCCACACGCAGGTGGCGTCTCCATTTGTGCTGAGCTGGAAGTTGGCAGAGAACAATGTTGTCCATTTGTGTGGTTGTGAAATGGTGGGTGGCCCGTGTGGATAATGAGGCAAGCAACATGTGAATCTGGCCTAAAAGAGCATTGTTCTTTTTATCAGCTGCCTTGAGACAAATTCTTTGTGTGCTCCAAATTACACAATAGTAGAGCCATTCAAGACACAGTATTACAGTAGAAATACATTTTATTCAACTGGAAACCCAGCAAAACATAGTGTGTAAAAAAAGACTCTGCAATTCTCTATAAATATTCAAAATTACATTATTCTAATTTAATAAAAAATATAATTGCAATTTAACTTAACTATGGTGTAAATATATCAGGTTTATGTTCCATGTCTTTGCCTTACAACTTATTGAAAAGAGAACAACTCTATTATAAGACCACTGTTTTACAATATACCATACGTCACGACAAGGCCATACGCCTTGCATGATTATAGGAATCCTAATAATGTTTCTTGAAGCAGCAGCTCCAAAAATCATATTACAAGCTTTCTTCAGTTTTTAAAACCAGCTTGCCTTTAGATAAAGGGACTCTTGGTTAAATAAGACATTTAAGACCTCACTGGATATTTGCACCAAATGCAAGTCTTTGAATCACAGTTTTGAGAGTTTTGTTTTTCCTTTGTTTTTAAATTTTAAATCAGCTCTAGAAAGTACTAGGGCAGGGGACATCCCTAACATACTGAAGTTCCTTTATTGAAGAAATTGCATTATATCAGAGCAGACTATCTATCAAGACATGTGTTTTTAACTGAGTATCACAAGAGTAGGTAGTTTGCAAAGCATGCCCTTTACTTATCAACTCACCTCATTCCTCAAGTTATTTCAGGTGTTTTGACTATTTGATAGGCTTGGGGTTGCTACATACATTGGATGAAATTTCAGTGGAGTCTTTCTTTCTGACAGCGAGTGGAAGAACACACAGGTACATGGAGTTCCTTCAGGGGAAAAAAGCGTGCAATCAAACCGAACATTTACTTTGTTGTTTAATATCCTGAACATGAGTGAAAACCTTTATATCCACATTCCCATAGCAAAAAAGACCATACCAAGTACATTGATCATTACAGGGATCCATAACAGTTTACTATGCAAGATTACTAATTCTCTCTCTTTTCACTAAGAGTATTCTGTTAGTCAGAGGGGGAGGATGGAGAAAACATCACTGAATGCAAGCAAAATTACAAAAGCACTGGTATCTCCTTTTCAAAGAAAGAAATAAAAAGCTGCCATTTTAGATTTCCTCAGGGATGCCCATCTATTTGTGCGCACTAAGATAGCTTTGGAGCTGCTGACTAGCATTGTAACTAATACTCGATATTGTTTCAGTCTTATTAACTTATTCTGCATTATATGGCCAAGGGAATGTGGGAACAGTGAGAATGTGCTCTATATTCAATGCTATGTGAGCAGTGATATATATGTAACACCTGGCTAGAATTCCTCACTGTTTGAAACTGTCATCTGCACACTTTGCTAACTTGGAATGTCAACTTCCTGACTTTGTTACTGTTCCTTCCTGTATTTCAAAATCAATCCCGCTCTGAATGCTGCTTGCTGAAGAAGAATAAGGGAGGGGAAAGAGTTCCTTTTATCTCTTTTGATCAGTAAATCTGCACATGCCAAGCCTTAGTAATGAACATAATATTCAAAATGTTGGTGCTGATGAGGGATTTGGAATTCAGTGGCATGGTGGAATTAAGTTCAACAAACCGGTCATTCATTAAGCAGCAATTCAGGAAGGGAAAAAATATTGTAAAAGGGAACTTTTTTTTTTTTTAAATGTCCCCTAACTTAGATACAGTTCTTGGGTTTCTGAAGGTCAAATCCCACTCTTAAAAACAAAAAGCAGATGAGTGTAGTTTATTTTATTAGGTATATTTTAAACCAGAAATTGAAGAGTGTAGGAGCAGATGGGGGAATGGCTGACTCTCATGAAGATCATTATTAATTCTGCTGAATGGTTAACAAAAATCCATCTCATTCATGCAGTAGTGGTATGGCACAGCAAGGGAGATGTGTGAATCAAGACTGCAGCTGATTACTTAAAATTTTACCCTATCAGATGTAATATCGGCTGGTAGGACAAGGAGAAGTAGCAGTTTTCTATCACTGGAGTACTGCTGCCTTAACCTTTCTTGATGACCAGCTTTAGATCAATATGACATTTTCCCATAGTTTCTTGCTTGTCTCTGGGACTTGCTGTTTCCTCCCTAAGTATTAACTGATTCCAACGATGTATGATCAAGGAAAAGGGGGATGATGAAAAAGAAGTAATACTCTTCAGATTTCCTGCATTTTTGAAAGCTCACATGCAGTTGTAAGGAGTCTGTTCCCCTCCTCCTCCAGAAGGAAGTCTTTTTTTGTCCCCCAGATTGTTTTCCTGTAAGGTTGGACCACAGCTTTATGGAAAAGAGGGAAGAGAGGACAGCAGGAAAAAAGTACATTTAAACCAATCACTTCTGAACCAATCGTCCCCTCCTTGAAAAGCTATCACACCTTGATTTCCCAGCCAGGTGACTACTAAGAATTTGGTGAACTGTAGTAAGAAGACACTGAGATCTTTTCATAACCACATTTGCATAATAACAGAAAAGCTAATCTCTTGTTGGAAGAATTGTTGGATTTTGCCACTGCCCTATTACCATCTACTTACCTAACAACTCTCATCAGCGTGACTGTCTATCATCATTACTATCTTTTTGTTTGTTAAGTTTTATGGTGACAGACCCAGCATCTCTCTTTTCCATGCGTTGTTGATTTCATTTACCTGCCTTCTGGGCTTTTCATCCTGCCCAACTGTCCCTCCCTCTCCAAAACATGTTAACCAGTTTCTCCTTTCGACCTACCAGCCCTGCTCTGTGCTTTACAACCACCCACAGTGACTGAGTTCTGTCAGAAGTCAAATACCAAGAGCCTCAGTACATATTATTGATAGGCACCTTTGCCTTTTCAAGTTTTCAGCTTGTAACTATCAAGGGTTTACATATGGAGATGCTACAATAGTAAGATCAGCTTCATCCTGTAACGAGCAATCCGAACGCTGTCAGGTTGCAAGTAGGGAATCAGCAGACAGAGAGATTTAAGAAGGGTTGTAATGTGGGATAACAGCTGAGCATGACATTAGCCTTATTAAATCAGAACATGCTCTGTATAGCCAACATGAAGTAAATGAGGCAATTATTACAAAAGTTACAAGGCAGCAAGGGAAGAGAAAGCCACTAACAGCTACCCTAGCCACCACCTCCCCTATAAAATGGAAGACATGGAGAATGAGAAAAAACGTGACAGTTCTGAACAAGCAGTCTAATCCATCTGTATCTCAGTTTGGAAGGGGATGGTGTGTGGTACGGAACAAGGGCGGGTCTAAGCATGTGGGGCTGGATGGAATTGGCAGGTAGAGTATTAAAAGGCTGTCCATCCTAACTGGCAGTCAGTTTAAGAACGTAAGCTGAGGAAATGACACAATTTAGAAGAGGCAGACGGACCCACCAGCAGAAGCATTTATGCACAGGGTTGTGAAAATTGGACAGCGAATGATAACAAACCCTTGTACAAGAAAGCCTTTTAGCTCTCTGCTGCATCAAATCCAGCCATTTAGAATTGGTTTACAACAGGTCTTTGTATCCTTGACTGGGTTTTAACCAATCAATATGTTGTATGAATATTTCCTCCTCTTGCAGTGGGGGAGTACCTGATTTAGGCATATATTATTTTAAAAATAATTCTAGTGTCTCCCTGAGCCCACATACTAAGTTATACCCCTGAGAGCATGCAACAAGGATAAAACATAGAAGATGGGATGTATAGATAAACAGGTACTCTTTTATTAAAGTCTTCATTAATCAGCAATGCCCCTGAGTGAGCAGTAATGTTTCCTAGCAGAACTACTGTTTGTAATTTCCACTCCCTTCCCTTCCCTTAATTCAAAGTCTTGTTGAGGTCTACCCATAAATATCCACGAAGAATGAAGTAGGTTTCTGGCTGGACTTCTTTGTTGCATATTTTGCTGGCTTCTAATATTTATGCTATGAGAAATTACAGAATACCCTTTTTTTTTCTTTTTTCTAATTTGATGCAATTTTGTCCTGGTTGTCTTACTTTTGTTTGTTTTTAGGCAGCGCCTCCATCCCCTTCCCTTAAACGATAGGGCATTTTTTTTCTCTCTACTGACATGATCCCTTCTGACTTCTGTCTCTGTTTTTAGATCAGGGGCTCCCCCAGAGAAAGTAGTTGATAAGAACTAGATACATGCTTTTTCTTTGCACCCCATGGCTGTAATTCTAAATATATTATCCAGGGAGAATGTCCCATCGAATAACTCTGAAGAAAAGAGTTATCTATGGAGTATAGTTGTTGAGCTAAGCTACATCTTCTTATGAAAGCAGAGGGTTTCCAGTTCCAAGTTTCCTTGTAAAAGAAAAATGGAGTATTGAAGGGCAGGAATTGTGGATGAGATAAAGAGAAGTAGCTAATCCTTCTCCTATCCATTAACCAACCTGAACAATAATTATGCAACTTGATCCTGAACCTGTATCAATTTTTGTTGCACAAGCCACAGTGGCACTGAAAGTACAGATGTGAATATTCATCATCAGAGCAGGATTGACCTTTTTAGAAATTACGTTGTTCAAATGCAGGAATGTGACCTTCTTTTAAGTAAGAAGAGACACACCACAATTTCTAAGAAAAGGAGAAGTTAAAGGAGACAAAAACACATTTTTTTCTTTATCAAGTCACTGTGCCAAATATTTCTTTGGCAGTGTCCTATTCACGTGACATGTAAGGGTCAACCAGATCGTTATGTGTAGATCTAAAATAGTATCATCTGATGGTTATAGGTGCTCTCTCCTCTCTCTCTCTCTCTCTCTCTCTCTCATACACACATATTAGCTGAGCTTGCAGGATTTGTAGCTTGCTGGAACTATGTTTACTTTCTACTTATCTTCACATTCTGATCTTCAAAGATATACAGCTGCTCAGCTTTACTTCTACTTTTACTCAATAGGCACATTATTAATGAGCTTACAGAACACAATCCGAACCATACCAAGAATCCATCCATATGACATATGAAGAAAACTTTCTTCAGCAGCACTATGTCACAGCTCTCTTATTAATAAAAAATAATAATAATAATAAAAACATGAGACCTCTTTGGATACATTTATCAGCTTCTCTGTTTGAAAACAAATTCCAAAAAGGATACTTACTTCCAAGTTGGTGTTCTTAGGATTGCAATTGAATCCTCATAAATATATTTATGAATTATATTGTTGGCTTCACAGGAAACTGGGACAATATACATAAAAAATGAAAGAATCTTCACATCATAAAACACAGAAGCAGAGCTTAAAAATATTTTTTTAACAAAAAGAAATCTATTTATAACAAAACTCATCTTGTTGGAAGATTTCCCTATCTTAGCAGAGAAATTTTTCCTGAAATATTGAGGCGCCCTCTTACTTGTTTTCAAGACTTTAATTTTCCTTTTGCTGGCTGAAGGCTGCTATTCACTACTGGCATCTTCACAGCCGAATTGAGTTTGCACAATAGTTGCTGAATTGTATTTTTCATGAGCCCAGGCCAACATTAGAATTCCCCTGGCTATTGAATATGTCACTAATTATAGTACTGACAGTGTGAAAAGGATGGGAGAGGTAGGCTGTACAATTTTCCCAAACTTTTAGTCTCCATACACTCCACATAGATAGAAAATATAAAACTATTGACGATATAGTGCCAGATGATGGGCCCCTCAGGTCAGATGGCACTCAACATGCTACCGAGGAAGAGCTGAGTATCTTTTGGAGTACTAATTGTATTTGTAAGGTGGCTAAATTAAAGCCTTCAGGACATCTAGTTTGCTGATGTTGCCATACAGGAAAAGAAAATCTGAAGCTTCAAAGACAGAATTAGAGACAGAATTACAGTGGGAACATGGAATGTAAGAAGCATGAACATGGGAAAGTTGAAAGATGAAATGAAATGATTACAGACTGACATCCTAGGCATTAGCAAGTTGAGATGGACTGGGATTGGACACTTTCAGTCAGAAGATCACACTGTTTATTACTCTGGACATGAAAAATAAAGAAGAAACAGGATTGTTTTTATAGTTAGGAAGGGTATAGCAAGAACAATACTTGGCTACAATGCAATCAATGACCAAATAGTATTGATTAGACTTTGTGGATAACTGTTTAATATGACATTGCTTCAAGTTTATGCTCTGACCACTGATGCAGAAGAACAGAAGGTTGATGACTTTTATGATCAAATTCAATTTGAAATCGACAGAACATGGAAACAAGATGTGACTGGAGACTGGAATACCAAAGTTGGAAACACTAAAGAGGAAAATGTAGTTAGACTGTATGGCTTAGAAAACTGAAATGAAGCAAGAGATTGACTTATCAATTTCTGGTACTATAATTATTTCTTTATAGCTAACATTGTCTTCAAGCTACCAAAATGACAACTCTGTACATGGACATTACCAGATGGAGTACAGAGAAATAAAATTGACTATTATTGCTAAAAGGAGGTGGAAGAGCTCAATTATATCATCAAAGACATGGCCAGGTGCTGACTGTGGAACAGATCACAAACTGCTCATGTGCAAGCACCAAGTTAAGCCAAAGAAGAAGAAGAAAGCCAGTCAGTTTCCATGATATGATCTTGAACATATAGCCACCATTTTCAAGGAGAATATCAGGAATCACTTTGAAGTCCTGAACCTCATTGACAGAGAACTAAAGAAATTATGGAATGATCTTAAAGGCATTGTTAAGGATGAATGTGAAAAGAGACTGCCAAAAATGAAGAAAGAGAAGAAAGCAAACTGGATGTCAGAACAAATCATGGAAATTGCTAAGAAGAGAAGAGAAGCCAAAGCCAAGAAAGACAAAAATCTCAGAAAGGAATTTATCAAAGAGTTTCAGAGAGCTGTTAGAAGAGACAAGAAGCGGTATTATAACAACATCTGTAAAGACATTGAAGATGGAAACAAACACAGAAACAACAAGGAAAGTCTTTCAAAGGATCCCTGAACTCAGAAGGAGGTTCCAAGATTGAATTAGTATGCTAAAGAATGCCAATGGACAGATTGTAACCATTTCAAAGGAGATCAAAGGAAGATGCAAAGAGTATACTGAAACACTGTATAGTAGAGATGTCAATATCTAAGATACCTTAGTAGGTATTCCCTACTTACAATAACTTCTAATTCTAGAATATGAAGTTAAATTGGCACTCCAGTCATTACCAAGTCAGAAAGCTACAGGAACTGATGGAATACCCACTGAAATATGGCAAGGAACTCAAGAAGAATCAGTAAAGGTCAATATTTAGCTGCTGCTTCCGGTTATTGCCATATTTCAGTGGGTATTCCATCAGTTCCAACATAGCAGGCAACAGAATGGAAAAGGTCAACTTACGTTCCAATACAAAGGGGAAAAAAAGGAGACTTAACAAAGTGTGCAAACTATCATACTATATTCTGTCAAGCTATGGACTGTGCTCAGAAAAATGGGAATTCCAGAACATCTCATTGTTCTCATGAGAAACTTATATGGATCAGAAAGCCACAGTAGAGACAGAACATGGTGAAACATACTGGCTCCAGCTTGGCAAAGGAGTGAGACAAGGCTGCATAATATCCCCTTATTTATTCAACCTATATGCTGAATATATATTAAGGGAAGGTGGAGTGGAAAAATATGAGCATGGTTTTGAAATTGGAGAAAGACACATCAGTAGCCTGCAGTATGCTGATGACACTACTCAAATAGCTGAAAATGTAAAGGATCTGCAAGCTTTAGTAATAAAAGTCAAAGAATACAGTGAAAAAAATGGGACTAACTTTAAATATAAAGAAGACCAAACTAATGACAACAAGTACAACAACCAGCCTTAGAGCTGATAATGAAGATATTGAAGTGGTAGATAGCTTCTGCTTTTTAGCATCAACCATCAACAGTAAAGGAACAAGCTGTCATGAAATATGCTGCACTAGGACTTGGTAAAGCAGTTATGAAGGCCCTGGAAAAGATATTCAGGTGCCATAATGTGTCTATATCTACAGCAGTCAGAATCCTGTAATTCCCTGTGACAGTCTATGGAAGTGACAGATGGATTTGAAGAAGCAGGATAGGAAGAATATTGATGCTTTTTAACGTTGGTGTTGGAGAAGATTCCTGAGAATACCATGGACAGGCAAGAAAAACAAATGGATCATCAAACAAATCAACCCAGAGTTCTCACTAGAGGCACAAATGACTAGGCTTAAATTGTCCTACTTTGGACAGATCACGTGAAGACCTAACTCTCTAGAGAAGGCTCTAATGCTGGGAAAGGTGGAAGGAAAGAGAAGAAGAGGATGACCAGCAGCAAGGTGGATGGACTCAGTTATAATTGTGATGGGTGCAGGTTAGGGACAGATCGTCACAGGGGAAATGTTCTCAGTTTTATATGCCCACTGAGGACAAAGATTATAAACTGGTTTAAGATTAGCCAGCCCAAGAGGGGAATTCACTCCATAAAGATGCAGGTGAAGAGTTAATTGGTGATTAAAGCCTTAGCTTGTACTATGCTTAAGTTCCTCAAAGTGCTGTCCTAGTTAGTTATTGTGCTGATAATTTGCACAGCAATAGGGTGGAGCCAAGGAACATTGTTTTTCAAGTGTACTTCTTGCTCTTTAAAAAGGTGTTGTGTTCATTTTTCAGGGATTCTATCTTGACTGAGGACATTGCCCCAAAATTATATTTATAGGTTTGGATCTGTTCTAACTGCTTTACTTCTAAACCAACCATTGCTTCTAGTATGTTTAAATCACTGAGTTCAGTGTCACCATGCATCATTGTTCTGTAGCATCTTTGACTTGGCCAGTACTTTTAATTAGGTAACTAATGTGATGTTGTTTGCCTGCTTTTGATGTCCCAGAAATGACTTAGCATTTCAAGTTATTTATACTGTATGAAGCAACTTAGATTTGCATTAAATGATTTGTGCTGTATGGGTAGATGATTTTCTTTAATGAAACAAAGAGGTTGCCCAGTTTGCTTTGCCTGGGGGTGGGGATCTGCAGTGTCTCTAATTGCTTGGGCCAGTGCTGTTCAGTTATTCTCCTTTGGAAAATCTTTGAGGCACACTGAGAATGCTCCAAGGTGGCCACCTTTACAGTACACTGCAGGCAATCCAGCAGCATTTGCCAGAGTTGTCTGGCCTGGAAGCACTGGCCACTGCTATGGGGAAATGCTCCTGTCAGCCTTCTTGCGCACTATGCTCAAAGAAAGCTCACCTTAACTTTCTCCTGCAGTGCAAACCCTGTGGAAGGAGGCTGAAACAGAATAAGGTGAAGCATCAGTGTAATTTTCCTTTGCTGTTAGAAGTGAAGGAGCGTGTTGTTACGCCAAGCTGCTATAAAGGAGTGTTTTGTTCTGATCTTCATCAAAGCAATTTATCCCTTGAAGCTTTGCAAGACTTTAGTCACCTATACTTCTCCCCCAGATCCTGCTGAGTGGGTCTAATTGTTGTCCACTTATTAGATTCAACCCTAGGAATAAGGCAATGCAGACCACTTCTGAAAATGCTCCCAAGAAAACTGCAAGGATTTGTCCAGGCTATTGCCAGGAGTCAATGCTGACTCAAAGGCGCGCACACATACACAGTCAGTTCCCACAGAAATGACATCTTTAAACCCAGATTACCTTGGTTGTAAAATTAAGCCTTATTGCATTGCTAGGCTACACTGAGCAGAATGTAGCCCATATTTTTATTGGGGCCTGGGAGGTTTCTCTTGAGCTGTATGCACAAGTTTGTTGATGAGATTCCTCCCATCTTCTTTTGTGCCATTTGTGGTGCCCATCTCCACAGCACTTTGCATTAGCAATGATAGCAAATGAAGCAATGAATGGCAGTGAACGTAACTCATTTTTATTTCAAGACATTTTACATATCATTAAGAAGCTGGTTTCATTGACTGCTGTCTGTGCCTGTTCAGTGTGACATCTCATTAGATAAAAATGCTCCGCTACAAAGTAGCTCACGGCTACTTCCCATGTGTAATGGAGAGAAGCAGGTTTATACTTAAGGTATATTACTTCTGGGTTACATTGTCAATATAACAAATGTAAATATAGTTCTGTTGAAATAATGAGGTAATGTGAGTTTTGAATAACATATGTACATATCAAGTAAAGCCACAAAAATGAAGTGAAGCCTACAAATATAGAGTTGCACTCCCAGTTTATGAAAGGGAGAGAGAAAGAAAATGCATCATCAAGTTCTCATCACCAGGTGTCTCCAGTATATCTAAGCCTCAGCCTGTAGGTCTTGGTTGAAGGATCTGTGTTCTATTTAAAGCAACCTGGTGCCCTTTAAATAAAATTAACCTGACCATCCCCAGGCAGAGTAGCTGTAGATTGTGAGATCTGTAGTCTTAAACATTAGGAAAGAGTCAAGTTCTCCAGATGTGAATTATTCATTTCCCTTTATTATGTAGCTTTTGCCTCTATTACATAGCCAGGGAAGAACCAAGAATCCCAAGCAAATGAGCAAAAAGAATAGAAACTTTTTGTTACCTGAATTAAATATTACAGCTCATCCCCTCACCCCCACAGTTTTGAAAAATATAATGCTTGCTTCTCTAATGTACTCAGGGACTTTTTAAAAATCCAAGTATGGAACTATGAAGCAGAATAATGTCTCAAGTAATAATTCCACTTGTCTTCCAAGTCCAGCTATTATGGCATGTTTGTATAAATGTTAATTTACACACCATCTTTCACAACAAAATTTCAAAATCAACTTCTAAGAAGTTAAATTAAAAAAAATCAAAGAAAGTTTAATATACATCAAGAAAAAGAGCTAAACTAAATGAATATGAGTACTAAAAGAATAAAATAAAACATTGTGAACAGCTGCTGAACAGCAAGAGGTACGTACATAGTAATAAAACCAAAAACCACATGGCTACATTCTCCAACAGTAATCTCCAGCAGACTGTTATATTGGTCTGGTTTATGCCACATTTTGCATTGGTAGTGGTGGACAAGTGGGAGAGAAGGGAAGGCTTTGGAAAGCTTGTGGTGGGAGGGTCAGTTGGGTATGCCATTCTTGAAGCCAAAAATAATAGCCACAATAACTATCCAACCAGCTTGCCTATCCTTCTGATTTTCCTAGTGTCTTTTTTCCTTACTCATCTTGCCTTTGCCATATGCTCTTGATGCTGATGTCCTTGGCTTCAGCCATGGCATATGCAACTTGCTTGCCAGCTCTCTAGTCTTCCCAGAGCCTTCTTTTCCTTAGCTTTCCTTAGCTATTGCTCAAATACAGAAGAATATGAAGTAAGAAAAGGAAAGCCCTAGGAAATTTGAGAAAACGGGCCAAGGGTTGGATATGCCATGCTTGACATCAAGGACATCAACAGTGGTGGCTATCCATCTGCCCTCCATCCTTCCAGTGGTTATCTCTGTTGATACCTGCAAATTTGAGAACGGATGCTTCTCTCAGTGGCATCCACAGGAAAGTGTACTAAATGCCACCATTACTAAGCTGTGTCCTTTGTACATGTCATCATTCTGTTATCCTTGTGGCTTCTTACAGGTGCCACTGCCCATGATTAGTTATGCTGGACTATACCCAGTGACATAGATGTTCCTCTGTAATGTACTAAAGGCTAAGAATGATTGTTTTTTTTTGGTGGAGCAGGGGAGGGAGGGAGAAGAGAATGTTAGTTTTAGTGCAGGTAAAGTTATTATTCTTTGCAAACAGTGCTTACTAATGTACCTATGGACTGTGGGGGTTTTATCTGCTCATAGTTCACTAGGATGTCCTCATCTAGCCAATATGTTTTAAAATGATTAAAAGCACTAGATCTTGAATTAATCCCTGGATATTTTTAAGTCTTCCTCTTTCTGCAAAAAAAAAAAAAAAGATTGAGCCTGTCAGGCACCCTGTGCATGTAATTCAAGCCATACCTCTATCAGATGCAGTAATGTGGCATATTTGCAGAACAAACTGATCAGAAACAGTTTTTGAGGCATTACAGTGCTACTTTGTAAATCTCTACTTTTTTCCCTAAAAGTTGTTACAACAGGTGTTTTGCTTGGATGGCAAATCCTCAGCATGAAGATTATATCCTCATTTAGAGGGCAGGATTTTGGCATCCTATAGGTCCCAAACTTTGCAATTTATCAGGAAAGCCAATGGCTTGTGATCTATATACAGCTAGAAGAATTCTACTTCAGGAAATCATCCTCATATCTGCATGGCTATGAAACAGTCTTTCTTACCTTCACTGCATGAAATCAATTGCTGTGTGTGCTTTTTTGGCTCAAAAAATCATTTAACTGATCTTTGAGCACATTAAACGTATTATTTGCTTGTGTATTGGATCCTGGTTTGCAATGAATAGGATAGCTTACTGGTGATCAGATAGACTGGTAGATAGGTTCTAGGTAAACTGTTGTTTTATAGACAGCTTCTGAAATCACAGTTACATCAGTTCCTATATCAACTGCATGAGCATTGATGTGGAAATACAATTTCCATGATTTGGCAGAATGTTCAGGGCATATAATTTTTCTACAAATTAGGAGTTTGTTGGTTTCACTGTGTTTTGCAGATTCTCTTACCTCTTGCATATAGTGTGTGGCTGCAAAGTGGCCTATTATCTTATAGTTATAGATTTTTTTAAAAAAATTATCATGTCTTTATTATTTTTATAAATAACTCAAAGTGGTGAACATACCTAGTACTCCTTCCTCCTCCGATTTTCCCCACAACAACAACCCTGTGAGGTGAGTTGGGCTAGAGAGAGTGACTGGCCCAAATTCACCCAGCCAGCTTTCATGCTTAAGGTAGAACTAGAACTCACAGTCTCCTGTTTTCTAGCCTGGTGTCTTAACCACTAGACTAAACTGGCTCTCATCCATCCATCCATCCATCCATCCATCCATCCATCCATCCATCCATCCTTCAATCTTAGCAGGACATCATTCTGCCCTCCGTGCATATTGTTTCACCTCAAGTACATCTATCTGGAGGTCCTTATTTAAACTAATACTAAGCGTTAAAATAACCACATCTTCTAGCACCTATGCCATCTCCAGAAGACTATCATGATTATTCTGGTTTCTTTTTATACGTTTTTTATATGTTTAGTTGGTTGGCTTGGCTCTTTTAACAACCATCCATTAAGCTTCCTGAATCTGGCCCTTGATCAGTTGTGAGTTTCTTACCTACTACATATTTTTTTTTTAATTAAATCAATTTCAGTTTGCACCTTTAATGATAAATCTTAATCTGAAATGTCCACAGTTTGTATCTGATAGTTCTATTTCTCTTGTTTCCTAAAAATCCCCATCTATTTTCTTTTACAGGTTCCTTTGTAGGCCTTAACAGATTCTGCAAAGAACAGTTTCAGTATTCTTTGGAGAAAAGTTGCCACCCGATGGAACAGGTTTCTCTTGGGCACAACTTTCTGAAACAATGAGACAGTCATTTTTATCCACAGAGACAAAAGTGAAAGATTCAAAAAATTGCTCTGCCAATGGATAGAACATGGCTCCAGGGCATAAAATAAAGACACATCAGGATTCTCTATGTTCTGTACTCTGTTTGATAATAATTCTGTACTGGGATGGCCTCTGTTTTCAGTCAGGAAATCCACCAGTGCTGCTAAAGTCAAAGCCTCTGGTGGGCCAAAAAATTATCATACTAGAATTCAATTACAGGAGTTCTGATAGGAATTCTGTTTGTAATGTGTAGGGCTTCTGTATCTGGGATGCTAAAACCTAGACAAACACTAGAGGTGCAAAAAAATCTAATCTGATGGTTGTATCTAGGAGGCATTCAGATTTTTTCAGCCTAGATTCCCACATTTAGGAATGACTAAAGCTGCAAAGTGTTTCAGAATAGTTATATATCTATATTAAACAAATAAAAATGAAGTCACAGACTGAGTTGATTGCATCAGATGTTCATTCAGAATTATATATTTTCTTCTTTCACTTATATACATGTTCCTGGCATATATAATCAGATAAAAACTGGAAAAGGCAGTGACTGAAGTATGCTTGTTTGTAGATTCCATGGAATCTGTTAGGACAGTGTTGTCCAAACTTGGCCACTTTAAGATGAGTGGACTTCAACTCCCAGAATTCCCCAGCCAGCCATGCTGGCTGGGGAATTATGAGAATTGAAGTCCACTCATCTTAAAGTGGCCAAGTTTGGACAACACTGTGCTAGGATATCAGCAAAATATCTTGGAGAAACAACATTGGAGGACGGTAATTTCATAAAAATAATTTCCCCCTAGGATGAAACTTTTGCTTGATTTGTTATTTCTTCCCACTTATACTAGACAATGAACCAATTTTCTAGAAGATAGCAACCTCAATCTTTCCATTTTCACTGACATCAACTTCTTTTACTTTTCTGAGAACTGGTGCACTATATATTTGTCTAAATATTTTTTTTGTCTAATTCTTTGGATATGGATACAACATTATGTATATTAATTATAATCAGAACTGTAAAGTTGACTTTTTTTCTAGCTCAGTGCATTAAAAATAATCCTCCATCCAGAAACAGCATTTTTGTTTAATGTTTCAAGATTGTGACAGAAACTGGAATTGGAATTGTATTAGAGTCCACAACTGACATATCTAATGGTTCAGCTGTGATTTGTAGGAGGCAATAGGATAGGTCTCTGGAGAGAGAATTCAGGAAGAATCTTTAGTAATTGCTATTGTATACATGGAGTCTGGATACTAGTATTAGAAAATAAGTTTCCCATATATGTGTTTGTACATCAGTTAATATTTTAAGGTAATGCCTATTAACTTCAATGATAATTGACTACAGTTTACTGCTTGAATATTGATCAGACATATTTAATATACTATTAGTGTTAACAAAATGATGTATTAGTCATTTAAGATGGCATTGATGAGGAATCTTAATTAGATATCAAAATATTTCACCTCTTTTGTAAAGCAAAACAGTCATTGCTGAACAGTGGCTCTATCCCACTGAACAACTTGTGTTTATAATATTCAGAGTTAAAGCATTCAACAGCTGTTAATGCGCTGTTACTGAGGGGCATTTAGCAGCAAAGTTAATAAAAAAGATCTACTCCCAGCTTTAAATGCTATGTTAATGATCCTGTTAATATTTCTCAATAGTTACTTAAGTGGAACTTGAAAAGAAAAATCTCATTAAAGTCATTTAGATCCAGTTCAGGTTCTCTGTGCTTTCTTAAGCATTCTTCCTGTTGTGAAAGTAGATTTATTGGGCCAAGATTGATTTTCCTAAGAGAAAGAAATGATAGAAAAGTACCATTAAACAGAAGATTGGCTTATATTCAGTTCAATACCTAAAATCCATGCGGTAAATCCAGGACTGGATCTAGATTTTGTAGTATTTACAAAAGATTCACTGAAAACAATGGGACTTAAGTTAGCCATTTCAAAGTTATTGATTTCACTGAGTCTATCTATAGCAGTGTTGTCCAAACTTGGCCACTTTAAGATGAGTGGACTTCAACTCCCAGAATTCTGGGACTTGAAGTCCACTCATCTTAAAGTGGCCAAGTTTGGACAACACTGATCTATAGCTTTCCCTAATCTAGAGCTGTCCAAGTATGTTGGCTTTCAAATTCTGAGAACTGAAGTAATCACATCTGGAGGTTCCCAGGTTGGAAGTTGCTTCTTGCCACCTCAATCTCTCTAGTTGCTTGGCAGGCAACAAGAGAGGGGAGCACATTTCAGCTTCATCTAACGCTTCCATCTCAGACTTGCCCATTTCAGCTGTAGGCCTGTCATTGTACATGGGAGAGGGAGGTGACTCCAGTGGGGGAGGTAATGTAAGGGAATGTGTTTTTTATTCAGAAGAGGAAGAAAATGCTGAGCTGTTATAGAAAAGATGTATGGGTCCTATAAAAGTAGAAGGCATGAGGAAAAAACTCAAAAGAACTCTGCCTTGATTGTGTTATGTGTAAGCTGAAGTAGAGAGGGGCTTACAGGCTTTCAAGATTCAAGATCTCTTTCAAGTACATTCCAAGCCTCCTAACAACTCCTATTACCTGATCATGCCTATCTCAAAGGGATGACGTTGGCCTCTAGCCCATGTTCATATTTCCTGTTCAGACATAGCACTTGAACAGGACTACTGTAGCTCGAAAATGAGAAGTGGTAGTGAGGATTCTGCACTAAGTGGAGAATAAGTAAGTGATAGTAAGAATTCTGGAATAGAATTGAATTCTTCTTTGGCAGAAAAAGAAATTCTCTGGCTATATGGATGTTACCTTTCAAACATTTAATGAATACTGTATGTGCGTAGAAGGAATATGATGGTGCTTTTGATTCTACCTTTTAATCTTCCCCATGTATTAGACCTTTTGGGCATCTGAACAAGAGAATAGGAGTATAGTAACAAAAATTAAAAGGAAGCCTCAGGTTGTATCACACTAAACTGTATACTTAACCATAGTATGTTGTATAAATTACAACTGGCTAAGTCTACTCTAAACCATGATTTGAAAACCACAATAATTCAAAAGAAAACAAGCCACATTTAGCCATCCTGAACCATTATTTGAAAACCACAGCAATCCAAATGAAGCAAGCCTCAAGAAGTACACATTTAATCACAGAAGACCAAAGGCAAGTTTTAGTAGATGAACTAAGGAACCAAAGGGTAGGAAGGAGCTTCTGAATGATAAATATTTGTACTGGAATTCATAACCTAGCCTTCGGGGTCTAGGCATTTGTTTACTTATTATTGCTATACTTTAGTTTCAGTTAAGGGGGACGCGGTGGCGCAGCGGCTTAATGACGCTGAAAGTTGCCGGCCAGAAATGGTCGACGCTTCAGTGGTTCGAGTCCAGCCTTCGCGTTAGCAGGGTGAGCTCCTGTTTCCTCCCCAGTTCCTGTAAACCCAACAGTTCAAAAACTCACGTGAGTAGATAAATGGGTACTCTCACGCCGGTGGGAGGAAAAATGCTGGCGGCGCCTTGCAAAAAAGGAGTCGGGAGCAGTTGCCGGTAAGCGCAAAAAACTGTGCATGCCCAAAAAGGGCGCGAAGCAACGGAAACCCCGCCTCCTGCGTTTGCCAGCTGGGCTCTGCCCTAGGAAGGAGGCCATGGCAAACCACTTCCGAAACAATTGCCTTGAAAACTGCAAGGACTCGTCCAAGCAGTCACTGCAGAGTCGGTAACGACTGAGCGCAGATAAAAAAAAAAAAAAAAAAAAGTTTCAGTTACTGATCAGCTTTTATCTCTAGGAGGAGAAAAATCTATCTATGACTATATTTCTTTTTGCCGTACAGAATTCCATTACTTGTACTGTTGTCAGTAGGAGGTCAGGATTTTTGACTATCAAAAGAACTAACTTTTCAGAAAAGCTAATCAGTATGTTGAAGGAATTGCACATTTTCTGCTAGTTTCCTTTTAATGCCAATATGAAATAGTGAAGAAATAGAGATAAACTTTAAAAAATATTTTCAAAAAATATTGCCCAAACAAAACATGAAACATAGGCAAGCAGATGAACCTTGTAATAGTTTTAGCTTCTAAAAGTATTTAGGTTGTTTGGACTGGAAGCAGAGAAAGCTCCAAAGTCCTAATGCTGAAGGCTTGTTCACACTTATTTGGCAATACACCATGCTAAACTCAATAACTAGATTTGTACTTAAAATTGTGTGAAGAGGGAATTTATTTATGTATTTATTTGATTTATATCCTGCCTTTCACTCAGGAGCTCCAGGTGCCATACATCACAAACCCTCATAGTTCATTACTATCCATATGTTTGAGATGTAACTTCTACACAATTCTATTCTCAGGTAGACTAGTTGGGTACTTCAGGTAGAAGATGCTGCTGGAGCAAGATACATTGTTATGTCCACACATCTTAAAGTTCCTAAGGTTGAGAAACACTGCTCTAATACTTAGAAAACAGTACACAGAGCTTATACCGAAGTCAGCAGGCAAAGGTATATTCAAGATTTGGTCAACATAGCAAGTTCCAACATGTAGAAAAGTTCATAAGATAGCAAGGGATTAATAGAAGATAAAGAACCTATATTTTCAACGCAAAAGTTGGACTTGAAGCAGGTATTCCAATACATGAATGAACCCAGGCAAAGGCTTTTATTCTAGAAGCTCCTGGTCTCAACTGAGTATTGTATTATAGTTTCTGGTGTATTCAGGAATAACAGTTTCCTTCTGAGTAGATTACAGCTCCCAGTGTGCTCTCCTAAGTAGTCTGGCATTTCATCTGTGTCTTCGCTGTCTGATGTATTTGTAGACTTGGTCCTTCAGAAGAGGAACTATCCAAGGGCACCATGAGGTCAACTAACCAACTCCACAGTTCCATGATTCTTTGAAGCAGTACGTCCAAGAGCAGATTTAGGGGAGGGACAGGTATAGGAGAAATGGAAGACAATGGGAATAGGTCTTCCTTTGTCAACTGGCAGGTCTCCTGGGGCTCCCTGCCTTTGGCTTCCATTCAGTTCAAAGAAAAGTCTCGTTCATTTAACTAGTGTTATAGTAAATACTGGATTTGCCTAAGACTCATTTCTTTTCTATTTCTTTGGATGTGATTGCATTTAACAAAATGGATTGAAAGGAAGCAGTGATCTAAATTTGTCTGCCACATGTTCAGAGTGGATGCACTGTCTAATTAGCACTAGTTCAAATAAAATGGGATTGTGTGAATCAGGCCTTTTTACCAGTTTGAGTCTTTTACTGTAACAAAACCAAACCAAACACTCCTTCTGATATCAGAGAGAACTTTTTTCCATAGAACTTGGTCTTCTCATTATTTTGGAGCAGCTTTCCTTCACAGCTTGCTTGTTTGTTTGCTTGTTTGAAGGTGCAAAACATATTATTACCCAGAGAAGAAACGTTATAAGCAAAGGGATTTCTGGCAAGTTTTAAAGATATTTATGAAATTGTAAATTTCTTTGCTTGAAGATGGAATTGCCTCCTGGAAGCAAAAATTCATAACATTACTCTGTCTCTCTCTCTCTCTTTCAGCTCAATATGATTTGTTAGGCATGGTTAGATTTTTTCAGGCATTATGGATACAGAGTAGTCATGTATGTCAGCTTCACTCTCAACCTCCCTCTTCCTGGGTTGAGCAGGGAGGTCCCCAGCAGGCTTCTAATCATGTTTGTTTGGGCATAAGGTTTACATATATAGAAATTCTGAAAAGTAGCTAGGTGGTTCTATGGAGGCTTATCCCTGAAGACAAGTGGGACTAATATATAACAAGGATCTTAAAAATGGTGTCACTGCATCAAGTCATTTGCTTGAAAGCAAATGTCGATATAAAGTGAAATCAATGCTTCTTTAATAATTATATTTTCTGCAAATATTACATTTTCTGACCTTATTTCACACTTTATTATTTTGGAATTTTAATACAAAGCTGATTTCATTTGTGAGCTGGATGTTTCAAATTCAGAATGATTTTATCCTTAATAGTTCCCCTTGTAGGTAATATCCAGTAGGTGCACTGCAAGAATTTCCTCTTAAAATTTTGTGGATACACTAGCAAAGCGAAAAAAGTCATCCAATTCAGGAATATAAGACTGATTCTATGTATGGATTATATACTTTACAGGTTAGATATTTTACAGATTCAAATCCAGTGAATCCCAGAATAACAGGGATCTTATATTGCCATTAGGATAATATTTTGGAGATCATAAATGATAGCATAGCACCACTAAATACGCATACAGTATATAAAATCACATTTTCTAATTCTTTTTGATAATATGCTGCTATGTTAGTAAAATTAGTTCTATAATTGACATCTAGGTAATTCAGTATTGTGCTACAATTTCTAGAAATGTGCCCTATTTCTACCTGCCCAAGTTTGACAACCTTTAGATATACTGGGGCTGTAATTTCCACAATTGCCCAACACCATAGCAAATGTTGGGTAGAAAAACTAAATATTAGCGACTGAAACATCTGGCTGGTGCCAGGCTGGGATTACAAATCTTTTATGTTGCATGTTTTTAATATTTCATGCAGACTTTTTTCTTTTTTAAGATTTCCCTTTTTAAATGTATTTGGGCATATAGCCATTTTTAAAGGAACAATTTTATAATTGTCACATCATTATGTCAAAATATATCAATCCACGTCTGCTGCTTCAAGGAAAAAGTAGACTTGCTACAGATAAATTGTAAGTACCAGAACAGGTATGAGTTTAAAATACTTCTGATACAGATTAGCATAGGTAAATGTTTAAAAGCCTATTAGATCAATAAAATAAATCTTGGCAGAGATAATTGCACAATTGATGTAATCCATTTCATTGTGATTGCATTTCTAGGAAAAGGTTGTCACTGATTCTGACCCTTGGGATAAATTAGTAGCAAGTGTCTCTTCCCCATCCCCTCCCCCTAAAAAAGCACTGTAACCTTTCAGTGTTACAGTAATTATTTCATAGTTCAGAGAAACTTTTCCAAAAATAATCTCAGTGTGCTTAAATGATAGGACAATGGATGCTGTATTTAGGTACACATATTGTGCTTAGAAAAAATGGGAATCCCAGAATATCTCATTGTTCTCACGTGAAACATATATATAGGTCAGGAGCACTATGGTAGAATATGGTGAAACATACTGGCGTCAGATTGGCAAAGAAGTGAAGTGAGGCTACATTTTTGCCCCTTATATATTAAGGGAAGGTGGATTGGAAGAAGATAAGCATGGTTTTAAAACTGGTGGAAGAAACATCAATAACCTGCACTATGCTAATGATGCTACTCTGATAGCTGAAAATGCAAAAGATCTGAAAGCTCTAGTAGTAAATGTCAAGAACAGTGAAAAAATGGGACTAAAATTAAATACAAAGAAGACCAAACTAATACTACAGGTACAACAACCAGCCTTAAAACTGACAATGAATATATTGGAGTGATAGATAGCTTTTAGAACCATTAACAATAAAGGAACAAGCAGTTAAGAAATTCACTGCAGACTAGCACTTGGTAGCGCAGCCATGATGGCCTTGGAAAAGATATTCAGATGTCATGATGTGTCTATACCCACAAAGATCAGAATAGTGCAAGCCGTGGTATTCCTGTGACACTCTCTGGAAGCAAAAGTTGGATTGTGAAGAAGCAGGTAAGAAGTGTATTGCTGTTTTTGAACTTTGGTGCTAGAGAAGACTCCTGAGAATATGATGGACAGCCAAGAAAACAAACAAATGGATCATTGAACAAATCAACCCAGAGTTCTCACTCGAGGTACAAATGAACATGTTCAAATGTTCATACTTTGTACACCTTATACAAAGGCCTAGCTGGCAGAAGCTGTAATCCTGGGAAAGGTAGAAGGAAATAGAAGAAAAGGATGACCAGCAGTAAGATGGATGGACTCAGTTACAGTGGTAATGAATACACCATTGATAGGCCTAAAGGACCAGGTTAAGGACAGATAGTCATGGAGAAAATCTATCTACAGTATATGGTTGCTAAGATGGCACATTATCAATCAATCAATACAGTGATTAATACCATGTGCAGAGAAGTACAGAAAGTATGGAAATGTTCACTTGACCATAATTCTCTGTTTATTCTTGTGAACAGAAGATTCCATGCAGATTGTCAGTAAATTATTATAGAGCAAAAATAGTCTCTTCTTCCTAGACTTGCATAACCATGAAATGACCAAACGATTATTCAGCGGCATGTAAACCTAAAAGTCAGGTTGTCATAAACCAACTAGCATTTCCATGGCGAAACTAAAGTAGATAATAACATATGTAATGTTATTCTTTTCTGTAGTTCTTTTATAGATGTTGTGTAAAAACAACAGTAAATATGATAGATAACAGATTGACGTTTAACAGTTTCTAGGGGATGGAGAAGAGAAGAAATAATATCCAGGAGTTCCATAAATGTTACCATAATAGCAGTATGACTCTGACTGGTTATTCATTTGTCCAGAATTACATTTTAACTATCTGAAATATTCTCTTTTTTCTTTATTTGACATATTCTTAATACTTTCAAACCAAACTTTATTTGAAGAAATTAGCCCTTTTTTTACTCATTCTCTTGTACCTGGATTGCTTGACTTTGATGTTAATATTATACCTAATTAGTCGTTACCTTTCTGCAATGAGATGAAAGACTAATGGAGAAGAAGTCAACTTCAGCACACCTTGGTTTTACAATATGTTATGAAAAGGTCACTGTCAGAACCTCAAAATGGTGAGCTCATTGTTTAAATAAAAACAAAAATGGAACTCACTAACAAGAAAGAAGAAAAGGAGACATTTCTGTATATTATTTACCCTAAAAGACTTCTAGAATTTTTCCAATCCACCTGGAAGTGGTCTTCATAAACAAATTTACAACTGAAGAATGCATTTGAGAAAGTGGGGAGGTACTTTCAATCTAAAAAGTCTTTTTTTTCTTTCAGAAAATCCTTGTCAAAATCAGATACTTATATTGGAGAAAAGGATGATTTGTCCTGAGAAGAAGCCCCCCCGCCCCCCATGATAAGATGACTCCAATGATGACTGCCAGTCTAGCTGTGTTGTATTTTGCTCAAACTCTAAGAACAGCCACCAGAACAGAATGGCCATATGTCCTATTTTTCAGACTGCAATTTGCCATTTGAAGCACTATTATGTCAAAGTCTTGTTTTCGAAGGCATCCTCTGTTTTGAGGAATCTTTGGTCCAAGCTGATTTTACACAGCAAAGTAACAAAGAGAGAGATCAGGGACCTTGAAGGCAATCATCAACATTAAGTATCTGGAAAGAAGACAGATAACTTGGTTGCAGTTTTCTTTTCTATGATGATATGTATTTTTTCCGTTTAACTATTTACAACTATATATACAAATTAACATATGCAAATAATATGCAAAGAAGTATAATATTGTTACTTTTTGGAATGCATTTCCTTTTTGGAGACATGTGAAATGGGCACTTTATATTCAGAGTATGTGCTCTGTTGCAATCTTGAGACAAATTGGGTTCTGGGAATGAGAACATCAGCTTGAAAGTATATGAAGCATAAACAATTTCAGAATGCAGAAGTAACTGAATATCCCATTATGTGATGTATTCTATAATATACTACAGTATGTATGTATGTAGGTATGTAGGTATGCATGTGTATGTGTATACATGTACACACACCTCTACAAATACTATATATGTATGTATCCATATGTGTTTTGGTCTGCCTGTCGATTTGATTCATGGGTAAAGCAATTTGTTACGAATATAATGTAGATTTCTTCTGTACCACTATCGAGCAAAGCACTTACCGTAAGTTAATTCTGAGCTGAAACCTCTCTTGTATATTTGTTTGATAATGTGAAAAACTAAATAATGGTGGTTATGATGGCCAGGATCAATCTTCAGAAGGCAAGTGAGCTAACATGTGGAATAACTTGTGAAGAAATTATTCATACAATGGAATCAGAGAGTTAGAAGGGGCCATTCAGACCACTGAGTCTAGCCCCATGCTCATTGCAGGAATGCAGATTCCAACATCCCAGGCAGGTACAGTAGCTGTCGAGTTTCCACTCAAGCATATCCAAGGAAAGGGGAGCTGCCTTCATCTTTCTGGGTTCTACTGTCATAGAATAAGAGATATTGCAAGTCTTGAGTTTCTTCTATGTGACATCCTTTCATATATTTGGAAACTCCACTCATATCCCACATGTTGTCTTTTCTCAATGCTACACATGGCTAGCTTCTTCAACCTCTTATGCCTTGGTTTCTACTTCAGGGAACTATTTTTAAATATCCCTGACATGTTTTGATGGATAAATGCAGTATTCTGGATTCTGGATATATGTTGTCAGGAGCTATTGGGGAAGGGCAAATCAGTTTTAAAAATTGGAAAAATATCTTTATGCTTGCTGTTTAAAGATAAAGTAAACTCATGTGCATTTATGACCAAAATGGCACCATTCAAATAGGCAAAGTATGAACAGTTTCAACAACCCCCCAACAATTTTGGGAGAATGAAAGACTTTGGGGGAGAAATAACTGTAAGGGAAAAAATAATGCAGCTCCATGAAGACTGAGTGTGCTCAGTGGACCCAGAATGCTGGCCAAGAGTTGAGGAAGGTGAGGGGAATGGAATGGGCTGTCATGAAAGAAGTCATGGCTGACTGACAGAAATAGTCTGCATAACAATATTATGTTGCATGCTGCCCTTGAGTGCCAATAGTTTCTATCTTAATATTTTAGTAAGGCGAAAGTCCTTTTAGGGCAAAAATGCATATTGTACCACATATACAACTTTATTCCTTTGGCTTCTTTAGCAGCATTTTAACGCTATATTATGAATATCTGGTCTGCATAATTGAGGTGGAGATGCCCTATGGTTGATGAGCTTATGGAACTTCACTCAGAGGATCATCTTGAAAATAATTATGAACTCGTCAGCTAAAATAGTAGCTATTTGTTATTTCATACCATGGGCTTTGAAGCTCTGCACTGTATAGTTAAGAATGTATAGTTAAGAATGAGCAGGTCATAACAGAGATGTAAAACCAAAATGAGTTTACAGTTCCTGTTGATGTAGTAAATATTTATTTATTTATTTATTTATTTCATTCTTTACAATATATTTTTTAAAAAGTGACTATGACTCTCATAAAAGGTTTCTGAATTGACAGCAGTGAAGATTGAAATTCTCAGTTTATCAACAGAGCAAATACTGTTGAGCACAGACAATAATCCTTCAATATACCACAGTCCTGACAAGGAGTGACCATATCTAAGGATAAGAGAGAGATGTAGGCAATGTCTATTCAGTCCTTCACTTCTCTTCTGAGATTGCCAATAAAAGTAGAAATTAATGTCAGCTGTGCCAGTAATTTTTTTTAAAAGCTACAGGTAAAGAGAATGGATGCCATGCCTCATTGTAGTTTAGCCACCAGTACAATCAATCACATTTTCAACCGGGATAACCTGCAAGCAAGAACCATGGTCAACATAAATAAGACCATAAATTTTAATCTGCTGCCTGGATGCTTCTAAACTTGCAAGTCGCCAGTGTGAAAACAACAGATTTTGTTGTTGTTGTTCCTGCATTAAAAAAAAATAGATTTTTTTTTCCTTTGCCAGAGGAGTATCTCCACCTTCTACTTTAATTAAAACTGCCATTAAGAGCCACACCTAAATTACTGGAGTATTTTGCTTTGGTGAATAGATCAGGAGAACCAAAAAACAAACAAACAAAAATCTTCTAGTGAAGTGAAAGAACCTTTGCATAAGGATTAAAAAAAATGTTAAATTAAACCAAAGATCTGTCTATTTAGCTTTCTGTTTTATTCTGTATTCTGTATCCACAATGGCCAATCAGCATATGAGTATACTGGTAATGGGCAGCATGAGTTAAAGCTAAAAAAATTTGGCTAGAAGAAGATGTCTTCTTGCAGGTATCTCTTGAAAAAGGCTGATGTGTGTGTGTGTATGTAATCAATCCCCATAGAACACAACCTAGGTCAACTTTTTGAAACTGATTTCTCCAGATACATTGGGATTACAGTTCCTGAATTCTCAGGCAATACGATCAAAGTCTGATAATCCTGGGAATAATGGTCCCAAAGAATCAGGAAAGCATCAGGTTAACAAAGCTATTCTGGACTGTTAGGTCTCATCTTGGTTTGGATATTAATCTGAAATAAATATACGTTACATAATTAATATAACTCTATCAAAGCTAGGCTTAATATAACTATGCCAGAATTAGGCTTTACCAGGTTGTCTTGTATAAGAGGCAAACTGGTGGGAAAACCATTTTTCTTTTAAAAGTACAGCTACAGAAAATCCTATAGATCAGCGAAATGGTGGGAAGACAGGTACAGTGTGCTTGCCTGCAATGGAAAGTCTTCACTTAGACCACTGAATAAAGTGGAGCAACAAAACTGAATGAAGAAAACTAATTCCTAAGTCCTGGAGAGAGAACTTGAGGAAGAAGTCTTAAAAAGCAGGCCTTCCAATCTAGAAAACAAAATTTCTAGCCCAATACAGGTGGGACCCACAAGTTAAGCTTTCCTTCATCTACAGAAGAGTTTGCTCTTTAGCTTCTATGACGCCCGTAAAATAAAATAATTGAAAGCAACATATATAAAAGCCTTCCCCGGATTCGGGTTTGCTCAGATTTAGACATTGCAGTGAGAATAAACTAGATGAAATATATGGAGCCATTTCCATTCACTGGCCTTGACGAATGAAACAGGTGGCCAAGAGGCTGGTGCTCTGTTTCAGTGATGTATGAAATGCTGCCCCTCCTCTCGGAAAGCGGAGATTTTTGTTCAAAGGATTATTAATCGTAAAGGTCATCCAAGCTGCTCATCACTGCTGGCTGATAAGGATAAGCTAGTTGAACGAGTTAACAGTATAGAAAACGAGTAGCACTCAAATAAGCAATTGACTCAGCAATTATGGTGACAGACACAAGGGCCATGGCAATACGCTGAAAAATGACAGATGCTCCCTGGGCTGATTCAAGCTCATCAAACCATGTTCATTCTAAATTAAATAATGAAGACCACACAGCTGAAACAGGAAATTCCAGGCCTCAGATCTATCCTACTCAAACTGCTCACACAGCACCAGCCTGCCACTTGTTTTCTCACTCCCCTTGCAGCCTGCCTGCCGCCAATTTCTGTCAGCGACAATTGCTTGTCTGGGAACAAATCGTGCTGTGGTATTTCTTTATTATACGCGCTATCTTAGGGTTTAGGACATGGGTGGACTTTTTTTTTTCCTTTTTCCAATTCTGCTAAGCCTATTTAGAACTCACATTATTGTTTTTGTCTATTTCTTCACCTTCCAATGGCAGAAAATCATGTTGCCAATGCTTGCAGCCACATTTATGGGGGACATAAGAAAAGGGGGTTCTGGGCCATAAAGGGCAGCTACACCTTGATCATTATTCCCTGCAAGGCAACAAAATAGTCCAATGGGGCAACTCACCCATCTAAATTTCTAATAAACTTTTGTCTTTTCTTTTTCCCATGAACTTGCTTTTCTTTCTCTTACTTGCTCCTCTCTGCCCTTCATGCTGTTCCAGTTCCTTCAGCAATTAGTAGCAGCCAGCACGTCTCCTCCTTTTTCCATGTCAGCATCCATCCTTGGTTGCTGCTTCATCTTCTTCCCTCTGTGCTTTTCCAGCAGAGTCCAGCCATCTTTTGTAGAGCTCTGCACAAGTGACCTTTCAAAATTCTTCATCTAATTGGAAACGGTTCCCAGATTTCTCAAGGGAAAGGAAAAATGCTCCAACAATTCATTAAAGCCTTCCCTTTAGTGGTGATGGTAACACTGACACTGAGCAACTCCAAAGGGTAGAATCGGTCCTGAGGGATGCGATTCCTTTAGTGTGGGAACTAAAGGAAACTGCAGCCTGCTAAAGAAATAAGTCTCCAGTGAAAGGAATGATATTCATACATGCTGGCATTAGTCTTCTTCGTTCTTCATCTGCAGTCATCTTCCTCTTCTCTCACTTGTCAGTTCTCCATTCGTCTTCAGCTTTTTTTCTCTCTCCTGCATGACAAATTATTTTCACTTTGCTCTTATTTAAGTGACCACAGAAACTAAGGTTTGCTCCATTAACAACTTGGGAAGATGCTGGTAATCACAAAATGTAGCAAGATTTAGGAGCTGCAAGTGGTTTATCAAACAAAGTTCAATCACTCCTATGTTACTAGAAGATACTAGTTTTTGTAAGTAGATTATTAGCAAAGCTGAGGATTCTAAAGTCATTTACCTGTTACCCAGGTTTAATTTGAATGACTTTTTCTGATATTTTAAAAAAGAAATTGACTAATTCATTTTATTTTATTTTCTCTTATGCAGTTTTGCAGCTTTCAGAATAGCTGGCAATTATTTCAAATAGCTTGGAAGACATGTATAGTACTTCAGTAACCAGCATTTTTAGTCATAGGCTGCCTGGTATGAATTACATTCAAAAGATGATATTAGAACAACTTCTCTGAAAACCTCCACTTATCTTCTACATTTAAATTTCCTTTGGATTTTGTCCATTGTAAAACTGGAATGGACAACCTGATTCTCTTCATGTAAATCATGATAATAAAAGGAATCAAGAAAATGCATTTATATAAGCTTGAAGCCACTGCAAGTAAGGGATATGCCAGTGGAAGCTCCCCGCAGGTGAGAGGAAATTAGGCACAGCAAGACTTTTACTACCATCATCAGTGGAAGCCAGGTCATGTTTTTTGTCTCTGTCAATCATTAGGTTCTGTGACATGTCCTGGGAGTGATGATCATTTTTAACAAGCAGTTTTGAGATGTTTCTGTTTACAGTTTGAGTTGACAGGTAACTGATTATTTTCTCTTCGGTGGCCAATTTGTAAACTCCTTTTTATAACTGCTGGCTCAGAAGGGAAAAAGAACCAAGCTTATTGGTATCCCATAAATGTTCACTTGATCATTTCACCTTCATAACAGCAGTGATTGACATTTTCCATTGTCTCCTTCCTTTGTGCAAACCATCAAATAAACTGAAACTTACACACACACACACACACACACACACACAAGATATTAGAGCACCTGGTTTAAAATCTGTTTCTATAACTGAATGAAAATTTGCCCGAAGCACCAAAATCTCAAAGCTAAATAAAGGTTTTCAACTATTTATATCAGAGGCACTAAATAAAACTTTTGTAAATTAGATGGGTGCAGAAGGATGGTGGTATAAAGTGCTCATCTCATCCCCTTCTGCCCAATGTAATGGCAGACCCGCTGCTGCTGGGCATCCCAGATGTGTCCAGCAATTGTGAAAAGGGGCTTTATGTGCATACTTATATAAAACAGTTCCTTCATGCAAGGAGGTAGTTATGATTAAAAGCTCCATGGATATACAATGCATAATTACAGCCAATAGTGATATGGTTGGTAGGCTTATATGAATGCATAGCTAGCAGACATGAACCCATTTTTCCCTCAACCTCTAAAAGGTGCTCAAACAAATATTCCTATTGTGATGTGAAAAAGGCAGTCAGAAGTTCAAGGTAACCACTCTTTTCTCTTTATTTCACTGTCGTTCTCTGAAAAGCTGTTCCTAGCTGATTTCCCTTTTCATATCAGCATGAAAGGATAAACAGCCAAGGAGGGCTGACAATATAAAGACTAAAAATGATAATTTGTGACTATTCATAAAGCCATGATGATGGTACCATAAACATTCTTGGGTATTTTTAAGAAAAAATTGCTTCAATTGAATAAGGATCAAATTCATATAGAGTATTTGGAACTCCAAGTGTATTGAAAACATGTACGAACCCTTGCAGAAATTGCACCATGCTCTCTCTCCCTCTCTGGACTTTTCATGTGTTCAACTCTCTAAAAAAAAAGAAACATTTCATAAACTTCCCATGGATGTGGCCATGCCATACATATAACTATAGGTATGATTAAAGCTTAAAAGTCACCGTATTTCACCCCCTGTGCCTATAGTTGTATAAGTAATAGATCTGTGAAAATCTGGTCTAATTCAATTCATTGAATCAATTTGATAAATCAGATTTATTTCATCCTAATAATCAAACATCCAAATCAATTTGATTTAATTAATTGATTTGTACATATGATTTGATTTCTAACATTCATTTTGGACAAAATGCCAGTTCTGATGAGTCTTGACCAAGGATGAAAACCTGCACTCAGTGTTTCAAGGCCCTTATGTTATAAAGCCAAATGAGAAAGAGAACATAAATTAGTGAAATGCATCGTATCTATATGAACTGAAGATAGACTGGGGTAATTTAGAAAAGATTTGCATTCCCTAGGATCAGCGCAATGGGTCTGGATGTCTTTCATTTCACTTCTGGACCTCCACAAAGCTCCAGTTCTAATCACTTTCACCAGAACTCTGTAAAGTATAGTGCTATGGCCCCCACAGCAAGCTTCAACAAAACATTGTTACTACCAATGCACCCTTTCATTGTGTTTGTAAAAGGGAGAGAAGGAGAGTATTGATTCAGACAGTGAAGAATTTCTGTGCTAAATGGCCACAGTCTGGTTTTCTGGTGTGCTGTGAAAACATTTTGCCGGCAGCTGTGGCTGGCATCTTCAGAGCAAAGTGAAGCAGTACACTACAAAGCACATCAATTTGGCTGTGAAGATGCCAGCTACAGCTGCCAGAAAATGTTAGGAAACTAGACTGCAGCCATTCAGCCCAGAAGCTCATCACCATTTGATTGGCACAGGCTGTGAAAGCCTATACCAGCATAATGTATTGCATTCAGCGATTAATAGTTCAAATCACAATGACTCTTGCTGTCAGCAAGGAGGGTCATCTTGGAGTGGAGATATTTTTAGTATTATCATTTGCTGCTCCATGTAGGCCTGCCCCATTCATACACTCTTATTCTGAGCTGAAGTCAAAGTACTTTGTTTCAGTCATTGACCAGCCTTCTTATTCTCAACAGTTATGCAACATTCTTTTCAGAATCACATTATATAGCTGATCTGACCTAATGGCTTCCTTCTTTCATGGAAAAATCCACCGAGTTAATCCCTTAGACTTCTGCCTCAATCACCTTGAAGAGCATCTCCATTACATTTAGGAAGCATCACGTTCCTTATAAATAGAAAGGCAGAAAAGTCCTTAAACCTTTTAGTCTGGAATTTATCACAGGTAAATTACACAAAAGAAGCTACTACCACTGCAATTTCATCACTTTTTTTCTAAACAAATAAACAGTTATAAGCATTATATATTTTAAGGAGTTTATTTTTGAAATAATCTTTTACCATATTATATGACACTTGGCACAGTTAATCTTATCATAAAAATAGGCTACTTGCAAATTCCATCCTATTTTCCTAGAAAAAAATAATTTCTCCAAATGTCATCCATTTATATCTTTCAAAGACAGATTATGGGGGAATGGGTTCTATAGTACTCAATCTTGATTCAGTTTCAAACCTCAAGTCTCCCTGTAGATCAATCCCTTCTTGGAACTTCAGATTGTTCTCCAAACCAAATTTAGTGAACTCTGCATCCCAGTGTAAATATTAGCTGCTTTTTACAACTGATCAGAAAACAAGAAAAAAAATTTTTTTTTATCCTTGTCAATTGACCAAAACCTCAAGGCTATCTGAAGTGTATGTGTTTAAATAGACAGCAAAATTTAAATTAGGTTGTTGATCAAATCAACCATCCACAGTCTCTTCAGCAAATTCCCGGAATATGTGCATGTTTTCCACAGTATAGTATCGATGATCTGTGTTTTGCTGTTTTCCATTGTATTTTCTGACAGTCCTGAAATTCAGTGGTATATTTCCCTACTGTTTTGTAAAGACAATAACATTTTTAAAATGTGAGACTTGGCTGAATTACCACTAAAATAACAGGATTTATCTTGGACTTTTAAAAATACACTTTCTCGCCTTACTTTTTTGAATCAGCACCATCCATCTTTTGATTCTGCCTTGTTCATTTTGAGCAGAGTTGCCTCCAGCACGTCATCTCAATACCAATGTGTCCGTTAACTGAAAAAGGTTTTCTGGGCCTTCCATAATGAGACATATGGCAGTTTTGTAACATAAGGTCCACATATATTCTCCCTTGACTGCTTTCAAAAGAACTATTCAAAGCCTAGAGAACTAATGATGGCCTCTAAATTGAATCTAGCCTGGTTTACAAATGAATCCTTTTAAGGTTAGGATTTGGCAAAAATATGTTAGCATTTATCTGTTTTAAAGTTGGTAGCCTTTTAATTGTCCTTTTCAACCATTGAATAATCTATATTCATTGCTTAAAATATTGTTTTAAATACTTTATATTTTTTTCTTCCCCAGAAGCAGAGTATTACTGTAATATGATACTATAAATTTGGCTTCAAGAATCTTGAGAAGGTAAGCAATTTAGGATATAGCTAAGAAGTAGCTGAACCTAAGCGTATAGACTTGCACAAAGCATGGGGGGGAAAAGTTACTCCTACTTATAATAGCCTTGTAATAGTAAATCAAAATCTTAGGGAATATTATCCATTTCAAACATCCTTTAAGTGTCTTATAATGTTACTATTTAATACTCTTTGTTAAATACTTTTTATTGCTTTCAGTAATTCTCCCCTAAAGAATAAGGTTAAGGATTTATGAAACCCACTTATACATCCATTTCTCATCCTTTCTTCATGGTTTATTAGTGCTTAGTTTATAGATTCATATGATGGAAACCTATATACTATTTTGGATGATCTTTGGGGATATATATGTTTAATATACTTTAATATAATATTAGCATATTTGTAGGATAAAAAAAGGTTGCATAATCATCAAATTGGATCTCCACATAGCAAATAAAGTAAATTTCATTGTCTTCAAATATCTAGAGAGGAACACAGCCACAATTCCCGGCACACAGAGCAAATTTAGTAAGATATGGGAAAGTAAGCCTGGGTAAGAACAAGACATTATACACACATTAGAACCATCTGTCATTGGAAATTGTTTAGACATTACAAAGCTGCTTAAGAGAGTTCATCAGAGATTCCAACTGGCAGGTGGTAAGCTTTATAAAAATTAAATGTGTGGTATTTACTTTTACTTTTCTTTGAAACTGCCTTGAACTCTAGGGAGACTGATAGCTGCATATTCTTTTGAAGGTTTGTTTTTACCTCTGCCGTCTAATTCTCTGCCCCTAAAAACAAAGGCAACTTATTTTTTCACAAGGCGTCTCTCAGGAGGTTATCGTTAGCACCAACAGATGCACCCAGAATCACACTTAAATTTCTTGTAGAGCATATGGATATTGTATGGAAGGTATAAGCATGCTTATCATGGTCTGAATTCCTGGTAACCAAGAGTATCTGCTGTGTGTCTCCATGTTATCTTGCAGACAGGCTAAAATAACATTTATTAAAAGATTACATCACTTAAACTGCCATCCTGAAATATCAAGGTTAGTTTGGAAGGGAAAAATAGCAGAAAAGATGGAGATCAGGGCTAGGAGATATCCTTTGTCTACCAAAAGCCTTTGATTCAATCCATGGCATCTCTAGGTAAGGCTGGAAAAAAATGTTGGGGTTACAGCTGCTGCCAGTTAGGGGAGACAGTTCTGAACTAAATGGACTGATGGTCTGGTACGGTTATCCAGGAAACAGTTTTATGCTCACACTGATTTGTGCCTGATACAATCAGATTATGGCTTATTAAATGGAAGCATACCTTTGTATTGCATCAGAAACTGAGTACATGAAGGACAAATAGACTCAACAAAGAAATAATTTCTGACAGCATAGCAGATGGGATGTGGACAGACTATAAGCTTGCCCTATAATATTCTTGTTTGGGAAAAAAAGAATGCAGAGTCATATCAATACGGTCTTTGAAAGAGAGGACAAGGTCTTCGGTAATTCAGCAGTATGGAACCGTGACTATGATAAAGGTTGACAGTCTTGGAAAAAAGCCTCTGCAGTAGCTAAAAGTGTGATTTTGGTAACTTAGCCGTAATTTTGCTTAATTCCATTGGTGGGCATCAGGACCGATAATGCTGGTTTCAAATGAATGAATACTTCTGTAAGAAACAAGAACATTTAGTTCAATTCTATGGTCTCTAGTCTTGTACCCAATGGGACTTATTCTGAAAAATCCTAAAATATACTGCATAGGATTGTACTGTAAGGTTGAAAGCTCCAAGTTCACTTAATTGGAAATAATGACCAACAAGGCAGATGGATTCAATTACAGCAGCAATCCAAACCCAGGTTGAGAACACATCATCCTGAAGAAGGTCTGTGTATGTGGTCACTAAGAATCAACACAAACTTGATGGCACATAAGCAGAAAATCAATCAGTCAAAGTCTTATCAATTTGAAGAAGTTTAATTCTGGGTTGAAGTGCCAAATGTCTTACTGAACAGTACATCCTTTGATTTGTCCGATGCATAAAATAAAACTTTGGCTTACTACAGTTCTTTTCAGATTAATAAAGGCAATGCCACTATTAGTGTCTTGTTTTATACACTTTAATTGCATGGATTATGGTGGAATATTTTAGTGCTAATGCTGATAACTTTACAGTCATTCAATTGCATTTGTGAAAGTATCCATAAAATGAAGATTCCTTAAATCAAGCATATTGCATCTAGGCACCTGAAATTTCTACATTAATCATACTATAATGTCTATTTAGAAGTAACTCCAGTGAACTGGATGGGGCATATTTCCCCTCCCCTCCCCACCCATGGTAATCCTATGAGAACATTTGAATATAATTATCAAGGGAATGATCTTATTGGAATCATATATTTTTTTAATTTTAATGTTTTTATTAAAGATTTTAAATACAATAGTAAAAGCAAATACCAATTAAACTCAGAGAAAGAGAGAGAGAATAAAAAGTGCAAAGAAAGGAAAAGAAAAATAGAAAAAAAAGGAAAGAAGTAGAATAAAGAAAAAGAAAAGAAATATGTAAAGAAGTGACTTCCAGTCTTCATTACAAGTAAAAACAAATTTGATAACTCATCACCCCCCATAAAGTTACAAACAAATTTTTCTTCTTCCCATAACCCATTCCTTCTACATGCAAAACCATAAATCATCACCTTTTCAATCCTGGTGTCAGCAAAAAGTTGTTAAAGGGTTACCAGAGTTTTATAAAAACATTCCTTGTTTTAACCTCGATCGAACAAACCAACTTTATATTCCCCTTGTTTACTTCTAACAGTCTTGATCTTTAATTCATTCAGATGTTCTATGTTTTTCCCATTGTAAAGACTTCTTCAAGGCTTTAACAGACCTATTTTGTAAATCCAGTGAAAATCATTACCCAGGTCATTGTCTTGGTTTGTCTTTTGTATTTCCCCTTTGACTTCCAAAGCCTTAAACCAACTTCTTTTGTGTAGCCAGTAAAAAGCCCTTATCAGGGTTGTTCTCTTGGCTCTCTTTTATCTTGTAACCTACACTTTTTCCTATCTTTGTATTTCCAATCTGAATGCCTTGTCTATTTTGTAATCCACACTTTTTTTAATCCAATATTTTTGATTCTAGTATTTCTGCATCAAGCAAAATTTGATTCACATCTATCATTCCTTCATTAACATCTTTTAGACGTTAACTATCCATAGAAGTAGACTTTGTTACTGATATTGTTGATATTGTGGCTACTAATTTCTGGCCCCATTCTTGAAGATCTCTTTTAATAATCCTAAAGGCAAGGTTTTTTTTCTTTTTTGCCTGGACTTTAGTCCCCTCTTAGTGTCCAATTTAGACCCCTCTTATTGTCCAATTTGAATCATAAGATCCTTATCTCTGATATGATTTGCCATAGTCAAAATGATTTTGGTTCTTATAAAAAGCTGTTTATTTAATATAGTTGATTCCAAAATCTTATAGTAAAAGTTTCAATATTCCAAATTTGTCTGGACTCTTAATTTGTTTATAACTTTATTAGTTCAAAAACTTGTTTAGTTTTTTGCCTTTATCTCAAATTCTTTAAGTTTTTAAACTTATAGCTAATTTTTCTTTTGTTCAGGAATAAAGAGACACTCACCAGGTGACTTTTCAGACTTATCATTCCAAAGACCTCTAATAGCCTCAAGGTATTTAAATAAGCAATTTCCAAAAGTTACTAGAAGTGAGGTTAGCAAACTTAGTGTCCTTTAAAAGGTGCTGGCCATAGTTGTGAGCTTGATGATTATTCCTTTTATCTCCTGGCATGCAGACCTGCTGGAGACCACTATCCTGAGGTCTCCTCATGAGGGGCAGCTATCTAGAGCATATGTGGGTGATCTCCCATCCTCTCCTTATCTGGAAAGGTTCTGAAGAACCAATCTACTTACTGGTTCTTTGGACTTTGCCATGGTCATTGGCTTTGCTGTCCACGGAGATGTGTTTAGCTTGCCATGCCTCCACTGGAAGTCCCAGAATCATAGTCTTTTCTCAAACAACATGAAATCTTGAAGACTGTAGCTGATGTTAAGGTACTCATTATAGATAGAGGTTAAGGTGTTGGATGAAAACCAGGGAAATCCATGTTCAAATCTACCCATAGCTAGGGAAGCTCACTAGGTTACTTTGGCCAGTTACTTTCTCCCAATCTAACCTACCACTCAGAGTTGTTGAAAAACGTTGGAAAGAAGAGTGCTATGTATGCTGCCTTGAACTCCTGGAGGAAAAGAGGGATATAAATGTAACAAACAAATAAATAGTCAGTTCCTTACGGGGAATTTACTGATTGTTCAAAAATGTTGAACAACTGTATATATTTCCCATGTTTTTAGTTGCCTGCACTTCTTTGTAACAAACACATCAAACTTTCATAATAGAAGAATTCCTTAAAACAGTTCTATATAACAAAACCAATAAGAGAAATAATGATCTTGCATTGTCTTTATTACCTGGAAATGGTTTTGTAAATGGAGACTTTTAACTTGTTACCTTAGTTTTATTGACCATTTTGGCGGGGGGGGGGGACACTTTGTAAGAATTTATAAAATGAATTTGAAGATATTTCCCAAGTTTATTCAGTGCTGGTTATTGTTTTCGTAAAATTTTTGAAAGCAAGCTACCTATTCCTGTCAGTGCTACATTTCAGAAAGGCTGTATATTTATTTATTTACAACCTCTACAAATGTAATGTTGGTGCTGACATTTCTTCCTTAGAGTTGTCACATTCTAATCCATTCTTTATACATCAATAGTGTTATGCTACATCCTCATTTTCATGGGAGTGGATTTTCTGCTTCCCTATATCTTCGTTAATGAGAGATATCTTTTACTGAGAAATTTGATTGCCAGGAATGTGTCAATAATATTGTACAAATGCTTACAGTCAATATGACAAAGTTAATTGGTTCATTTGAGTAGCTGCCAAGGGAATGTTAGACACACAACTGATATAACTAAAAGTATTGGGGGGGCAGTAGACAAAGGGAGAAAATGCCATGAAACTCTAGCTTATTATTGTTTTTAGAAACTATTTAGAAATATGAATTTTTTTTCCTATGGAGGGAGATAATGTGAGCCCCAGATTTATTTATTTTTTTTAAATACTCAGTTGAATTAAGGTTGTGTCCATTTACCTAAAAAGCAAATTGTTTCGAATCTGCAGAGATATAAATACAGGTTTATATTTCTGCAGGTATGTAGATGAACATGATGACATGATAATACAGTGACAGAGCCAAACTACTTCCAGATTAAAAAGTAGTAACCACTTTTGTTCTACTTGGATACCATTAGTTCATCAGATACAAAAGACAATTCCCATCTGCTATCCAGCTACAGAACAATAAATATATTTTCTGAAGGATGAAGAAAGAGCATAGAAGATCATGGCTGTCCTGGAAGCATGAAGGTGAGAACAATATGATGTTGTTCTAAGTTAGATCCAGGAGTAATTTTCCTTGGTCCTGATTTGTTTTTCCAGAGCTCTGCTTTGCTACAGTAGTGACACCAGAACAGGATCACCAAAAAAAAAAAAAGGGTGAAAAAAGCTTTTATTGGTGAGGGAAGGGAAGAGAATTGGATGTAGTAATTGGCAGAAATTAGAGTGACCGCTGCATTAACCACCACTGGTTGTTCCAATCACAGCTTTAGGGTGGGGAAATAAAAAGATCATGGATGAATAATTGAAACAGATGGTTGAAATAGATCCTAGTTTTATCATTTGCTCTGACCTATTTCTCAGTCTCTTAGGTGCAGGTGGGTAGCAGCTAGTTACCTGATTTAACAACTGATTTATTTTATAGAAAATGCCAGTAATTAAATTTTCAATCTCCAGCTTCAGTTGTCATCAGCTTCAATACATTCAGGAAGCAACAGCATCACTTTTTTTTTACCATCCCTTCATTTTCATACTTGGTCAATCTTGACTGATTGATTGATTGATTATGTGCCATCAAGTTGGTGTCAACTCTTAGTGACCACATAGATAGTTTTTCTCCATGTTGACCTGTCCCTAACCTCGTCCTTCAGGTCTTCCTTCAGTGCATCCATCGCCATTGTAACAGTTTATCCACCGTGTTGCTGGTCATCCTTTCTTTTTTCTCTCTCTTTCCTTCCATCTTCCCCACCATCAAACCCTTTTGTAGAGAGCTAGGTCTTTGCATTATGTATCTGAAATAGGGTAATTTGAGCTTAGCCATTTGTGCCATGAGTGAGAACTCTAGATTGATTTGTCTGATGATCCATTTGTTTGTTTTCTTGGCTGTCCATGGTACAGGTACTCCCTGAGTTAAGAACGCCCAGTTTACAGATGACCCATAGTTAAGGATGGAGCCTATTATAGCAAAATTTGATTTAAATACAAAATGATTCAAGTTAAATGCACAATGGTTCAAGTTAATTGCACAATACTACTTATACAATAATACTGTTTCGGCTTACATAGAAATTAGGCTTAAGGACAGACCTTGGGAATGGAATTCATTCTTAAACTGGGGATACCTATACTCTCAGGAGTCTCTCCAACACCAAAATTCATAAGTATCAGTACTCCTTCTATCCTGCTTCTTCACAGTCCAACTTACACTTCCATAGTGTGTCGCCGGGTTTTCCAAAATTGGCCATGCATATATTTTTTTTAATCATACAAGCTATTCTGTCCCTAAACAAATGTTTAAAGGAGCACAGCTTTATAAATCTAGATCACTTCTCATAATAGGGTAATCTACCTTTCTCATTCTGGTTAATAACTAGAAAACATTACAAGCATTTCAATTTTTAATGCCACATTACAGGAGAGTAGAACTCTATTTTTCTTATTCTTTTTCCTGATCTGACGAATGATCAGTCTGTATTATCCCAGGAACAAACTCTGTTAGATCAGGTAATTTCCCACACTCTAGATCTAGCCCTCAAAGAACATCTCTAGTGGAGCTACTATATTACCAAAGTGAAAACATTGTTCAAACTTCAGTCCTGGTATTGCTTTTTGGACCTCTAAAACTGAACACATTCACAATTAACAATCTATTTAGAAAATATATAGTACTTCTTATATTTATTTATACTTTTTCATCTTAGGAAATATGATTGCAAGATTGCCACAGAACTGTAAAAGCAAAAAGAATTCAGTGCTGAATTTGAAAATGTGCACCATATTGTAATAGATGGCAGATGGTCATTTTTTTTCTCTAGTGAAATAAATATTATTTTGCCAGATGTGAACTGGAAAGAATGAACCAGATGTGAAATAATAGGAGAACATAAAAAAGAGGATTTCAACCCTGAGCATTTTTACATGGAGAAGTGCCTCAAAACCCTTTTGAAGATTCCCCCCCCCCTTTCTTGTGGAATAATTGATTATGGAAAGATATAATGTCTTTGGTTTTCTTGCCTATAGACAGCATATTTTTAAAGACTTTTCTTAAGACTTAAATCCTTTCAAATACTTATATGAATTATTACTGGAATATCCATAATTTTCAGAATGGCTCAAGATTGATAGATCTGAGAATGAGGAAAAAGAACTCTTTAACAATATTGTTGGAATAGATACCTTTTGCAGTAACTTGAAAAACAGGTCTTACCAGGAAAAAGGATTTTGCAATATTTTTGCAATTCTTTGTTATTGAAGAAGGTTCCCCCTTTAAGATCCCTGTGCTAAACTGGATTTTGTAAAAACACCTCTCCTCTGTTATATGAACTGTGTCGTCCTCAATCTCTGGGCCTGGGAGTTTGAGGTTTCTGCAGAGTATCTTAGCTGTTCCTAGCACTGCATTCTTCTGGACAGAGAGCTCTGATGCAGACATAAACCCCACATAAAAAGAACTCTGTCTATTCCAGGATCTCATTTCCCGGTATAGATTATTAGATTAGCGCAGTGCAGAGAAATTCTTTTTACCTAGCTTTATTCAGTCTGATGACAAGAATTTATTTTCAATATATATTTACATATGTGTAAAAGTCTACTAAATAGGTAGTTGGTCATACAATTTTCTCTATTGAATTGGATGGTTGTCTCTTCCAAATATCTTTTGTCTCTTTTCTGCTTCATTTATGGTTGTTTGGTTGTAATACATCCAAAGAGTATGTGTGAATATCCTGTATTTCACTGTGGTGCCACCTCTCCCATGATCTCATGCATCCATAATTTTCACAGTTGAGTTACATCACAAGAGAAGATACAATACAACACCCATTCACTTGTAGGAGTGTGATGAAAAGATGAATAACAGAAAACAGCAGCACCACCAGTAGCATCTTTTGCCTGTGTGACAATAAAGTAGGCTAAAAAACAAGACCAACAAAATTATACTAGAGGTCATCACACTCATAGAGCTGAGTATGGCATCATCCATGTTTCACCTGTAGGAAGTATTCCTTGTCAGTTCATTTCCTGAGCATGGCAGATAATTCATTGTCTCAAAAAACCTTTTGTCTTGCTGCTACAAGAGGAATGCATTGTCTAATAAAAATGCATTCCTTCCATACCTTTAAAATCTTCTTCCTTTCCTTGTCTTTCCTTGTCTTTCCTTGTCTTTCCTTCCCTTCCCTTCCCTCCTAACTCTTTTAACTTCTTTTAATTGCCATTTTAATGTATACCTTATGTATTTTATGTATATATGTATATATGTACGCACATTGGTCAAAGACGGCAATGAAGTTTACATACCTACCTTTGTGACATATATCCAATGTGTGCAGACAAAATATGATGTTTGCTTCATTCAAGAAGTCATAAAGCTTAATAAGCTTTTCACTTTCAAAGTCTGAAAGCATTTCTGATTATTTCTGTTCAAGTTCATGTCCTAGCTTTCCTTTCCCATAATTAAATGGGCTTGATCCCACTGAAAACAACAATGTTCCTAATATGCTTTGCCCAATTATTTCTGGTGTTTTCCTGGTTACACTTAGAATGAATACAAACCAATTCCCTCTTTTGTAGGCACAAAAGCGTCATACACTAATTTACTTCTGCTTTGCTGAATTCCTTGGCTGTCAACCAGCAGACACCACTTCATGATTTTATTCCCATAATTACCATGATGATTGATGGCTTTTTATCTTTGCTTTGGCTAGAATTAATTTTGTTAAACATTATTTCTAGAGGAACAACCCACATTGCAAAGCTGGACATGTCACTGGAATAACAAGTTAGTCTAATCTCTAGGAAAACTATATTGCCATGGAAATACTGTGTTTCAGAAAAAGATATATGAAGAGCCAGAAGGTCAACATAATAAAAGAGGAACTCTACTGGCTACCAGTCTTAAGGTCCACATTTGTTATTACTAATGGAAAAGTGAGGGTAAGAGTATGCCTTAAGCCTCAGCTAGGTAATAGAAACATCTTAATGGTAAGTTCAGCTACTCATAGCCCTCCTGGAAGCTAATGATTTACTCTCTGATCAAAACAGTAAACAGGCCATTTACCTGCTCCTAAAGGAAACTCTTATTGTCATTTTTAAATGTTGAAAAACTCTGCCAAGGAAAAGACAATGTTCCAGTGCATTTGTGGGGTGAAAAAAAGATGAACATATGCACTATATGTTTATATACTATCCATATAATTGGTTACACAAAGAATTTTAAATTAACATATGGATTGCTAGTAGCATCCCAGTTCAATGTATATTTACATAATTGAGGTAGCAGGGCAAAAGTGGCAGTTTAAATGGCAAAAAGGAAAAGAAAGAAAAGAAAAGAGGAATTATGCCCAAGTTAGCAATTCATACCAGGGAGCATCTAATCTCTCTGTAATTCCAATTATTTATTTTCTCTACTTGTTCATTTGATTTAGAACATACCTTTTCTTTGGAAGCACACTGTACATATTGATAGGCTTGAATTATAAGTGTCAGGTTAAAATTTTAACATGATTTGCCAGCTTATCTGCAAGTACTATGGGCACATCATGCATATGGTAATAGACTAATGATGCTTCTGATATTGCTGGAACCAATAGTTTCTGTTTTCATTTGGAGATTAGTTTACAGAGTAATAGTAAGAATACAATAATTCGTAACTTAGAATTTCACACTGGGAAGGGAAAAGAACAAGACTAGATAGCCTTCTCCAGTCTGCTAATCCATTTACAGTGGTACCTCGGGATACGAACTTAATCCGTTCCGTGACTCTGGGGGTATCCCGAGTTGGTCGTAACCCGACGCAAATTTCCCCATGGGGTTCAATGTAAATCTGGTTAATCTGTTCCGCCCTCCGAATTTGGTCGCACCCCGAAGCAAATTTTCCCATAAGGTTCAATGTAATTACCGTTAATCCATTCTGGCGTCTGCGGACCACGTGTCAGGGGCGGGAAAATGGCCGGGCACTGCCTGGCGGGGCGGGAAAATGGCCAGGCGCCATGCGGCGGGGCGGGAAAACGGCCGGGCGCCGCGCAGCAGGGTGGGAAAATGGCCGGGCGCCACGCGGCGGGGCGGGAAAATGGCCGCGGATGTGTCAGGGGTGGAAAAATGGCCACGGACCACATGTCAGGGCAGAAAAATGACCGTACCCCAAGGCGGAGTTCGCAGATCAAGGTAAATTTTTGCGGCCGGAGCTGGTCGTAACCCGAAAAGTTCGTTAGTAGAGGCGTTCGTATCCCGAGGTACCACTGTATTAGACTTCTATTTTAATTCCCCACTAGCCAACATCAAACACTTTTTTTTAAAAAAAAAAAAAGGGTGTTACAGTATCTACTTTCTACTCCCATGGTACAAAGGGGTTATGCTACATACTGTTGTTAAATAATCAATTTCCTGTGTTTTTTTTAAATCTGAGGTACAATGATTGAGAAATGATTTCTCAGTTTTCAGTAAGGTTATTATTTCTATCTGCCTCAGTTTCTCAGATCTGTGAAAATATAAGTGCAAGCATGGGTATCTATCCTACATCTTCCAAAGTAAAAACAGATGCAAATAATTTAGCTTCTCTGTTATCTCTTTATAGTCTTATCTTTTTTATCTCCATTGCCCCAAAGTCCAACTGCATCTTTAACTATTTTCCTGATTTATTCAAAGGTTGTTTCCTCTCTGTTGGTTCCACAGCCAATTGTTCTATAAGATATCTAAAAATGTGAACTCTTTGTTATGTTGTAAACACTTATTTCTCCAGTCTATGTGTGCCTAACTAAATCCATTAGTATAACACTTTTTGTTTTTGATAAAACCCTCCATCACAAGGTTGCCCTTGAGCATTTTGTTGATGGATGACATCATGGCACCTACAGCTGTCACTCACAGGGTCATAGGTTTGGTTCAGGAATACTGGCAAACTTAGTGTGAGTGATAATAGGAAATGGGAGACAAGGTGTTTGGAAGAGGCAACTCATTCCAGATTTCAGTGATGTGGGAAAAAAACTTTTCAAAGAAACATCACCTTAATTGACTCACTGTAACTAGACACAGAATTTATTCTTATAGTTTTCAAGATTCTGTAGTAACCCAAGCCTATCATTATAGAAACCTTCCTGAAATCTTATTGGCTTCCTTGATTTTTGCTTCCTTGGTAGTAGTAGTGGTAGTAGTAGTAGTATGATGATGATGATGATGTTGATGATGATGATGATGATGATGATGGTTGGTTGCACAGTCTGCCAGATGTTTAGACTGGATATGGCATTTTTATCCACCTATTGAGTCCTTCCTAAGGAACTGGGATAGGCAGATGTTGTTTGATGGTGTTAAAAGTATTGTCACAGGATATAAGCTGTTCCAAGTAAAGCTGCCTTTTGCAACTGACTGATGGTGATTTTTGTCAATGCTGATTGTCTTCAAGTGGTGCTCCAGATGTTTTGGGATTGCACCCAAGGTGCCTATAACTATTGGTACTATCTTTGCTTTCTTTTGACATAGTTGTTCTACTTCTATTTGCAGGTCTTTATATCTTGCGATTTTCTCCAGTTCTTTCTCTTCTATTCTGCTGTTTCCAAGTATTGCAATGTCCTGCCTTTTTTACATCACACAAGGCAATGAACATACCTAATACTCCTGCCTCCTATGTTCCCCACAACAACAACCCATTGAGGTGGGTTGGGTTGAGAATGAGTAGCTGGCACAAAGTCACCCAGCTGCTTTCATGCTTAAGGGAGGCCTAGAACTGACAGTCTCTGGCTTTCTAGGCCAGCATCTTAACTACTACACCATAGTGGCTCTCCTGTAAATAGTATCTTGTAATGATTATTTCATTTATTATTACATTATTATGTAAAATATCCCCAAATTATGTTTTTACAGTTAAATTCAATTCACAATTTCCATTGCTGTCCTCTATTTCCTATCCTCTTTATCACCTAAACCAATAATGAGGTTCCTTATTTTCTGTAATGCTATCATATTATTTATCCCAGATCTTATGTTATCTGTTTCTCACATTATCTCATTGTCCCGTGTCTAAATTTTGCTTTAACCTCTCTTTATATTAGCTTCATCTTTCCTATGATTTTTATTGTACTCTCTTCCTATACCATGCCTACCTATGCCAGCTTGCCTGGTGTTGCAGTCCATGGATCCCCCTTAGAGCTGGTGCTTTGGCTTGCTGGTGGGTAGGAACAATTAAACTTCTGGCAATTCCTTTTTCTGAGATGCTGCTTGGTGTCCAAGGCTGGATTCTCAGGTCCCTCTCTGGCTGTTGCCAGTTCTCCAGGCTCCCAATTGCTTCGGTCACTGTCTGGGTTGCTGGCAGCAACATTGGCGAAGTTGTTCCAGATGTGAGTTGTCTGGGCTATTGTTTGGCAGTGCTCCAGGTCCCATTTGCTTGCTAGGATCCAGGGTCTCAGTATACTATACTGGCCCTTTGCCTTAGTGTGACCTTCCCAGATGCCAGCACTTTGGGCTTTTTGAGTGAGACTTTGTTGGCTTATTTCCACCCTCTGGAGATGCTCCTCATCAATAATGTCCTTGTCTGGCTACCTCTATCCAACCTTGATTTGTCACTACCACCCACTAGTCACTTCTGTAGTTGCCCTACTTGCACTCTTTTCTGCTATATTGTTGCTGACTGATGGCACTCTGCTCTCTGCTGCTGACACTAACTACTCTTCTCTGCCACTCACCATGACATCCTGTTTTCTCCAGCACTTTCAGGTTCCAATTTGTTCTTGCCTTCCTTCCTTCTTCTTCCATCTTCCTTCTTCTTCCTTGATGCCTGATAAGCTTCTTTTCAGGCCACCAAGCCCCCTTTTCAAAAGATATACTGTAGCTCATTTCAAGGAGGGCAAGACCCCTCAAGGCTGCAGGAACTTTTGGGTCCATTCTCCCTTCTGAGAAGAAGTCCGAGCATCAGCTATTTATTATCTAAATAATAAATCAACATATATATGAGATCAGCTTGCCAACTAGTAGTTTATCTCTGGAATTAATAAATAGAATATTCCATTTAATATAAAGTTTAATTTTATTACTGCAAAGAACTATAGAGTATAACCCACCTTGATTTTGTTTAGAATAAGACAGGACAGAAATTTAGACAGGCTTTCCAGATTTGGTTATTATAACCTACAACAATAACAATAACAGATAGTATTCCTGGAATTCCTGCACTGTTTCTTGACCTGGCCTGCCTCAAAGGGCTGATAACCTGTAGTATTGCTTCCTAGTATCCCCTCTAGCTTCTAAGATTCTCTTCTGCTTCTGTTCACCTTTTTGAAGTGGACATGGAGCAAGTGATCATGGAGTTAGGACCACACCTTTTTATTTTCTAAGAATGATTCTGGGATATTAGAAAATAAATTCTGGGGCATATGGAACCAAAAGTTGTCACTGAAAATACAGGTTATATTTGAAGAAGGTGCTTTGCAGCATGCTTCCTTTCTATCATTTGTTTAATAAATCTTTTTGAAAAGCCAGGGAGCTCAGGAAGCCTGCTGGATGACAAGTGAGGTGTTCGTAGACATACTTACACACCTGAGTGTCACATTGGTATCCCAGAGTACACTATAATCAACTTCCTTAACAGCTACATATTTAGGGGGAAATCAACTAGCATTCACTCAAAATATGTAAGCTTCAAGGCAGATGAGTAAACCCTTCAGTTTAATTACAGTTCTGATGTGCTATATTTGATCATATGGTACCTTTTTTTAGAACATCTCAGTATTTTATTTACCTGTAAATGCTGGTTCCTCTTCACTCCCTTCCTTTCTTGATCTCTCTGCTAAGTTACAACTGAATTATAACTGACTCTGTTATTCAGAGCTTGGAAGGCTACATTTATTAACACAAATACTGCCGAAGAACTGAATATAGAGAACACACACACATACTCATGCACATATGCGCAACTTGCCATATGTTCCATGCTTACAGCAGGGATCTTGGTACTGTTGAGAAAACCCAAACTCCCATTCCCCAGTCCCCTTAACGTGCACTGAAATATTGGGATTTGAATTAGAGGCTAATCAGGAGCATCAGATAAAGTGACGTGTCTCAGCCCTGCCTTTTTGTAGCCAATTACTTCAGGCTCCTAGTGGTCATGCCTTCCGTGTATTTTCTTTAATTAGCACTTTATTAGCTTGGCTTCAGAGAGCCGAGCCGAGAGAAAACTTTTCCAGATCTGCCAAATGGTTGCAAAGCAGGAGGTGATTAAATTTAGTTTTAAGCAATAGGCAGCTTTTGAATCTCAGAGCACTTTTTAAAAGTTGTGCTCCCAATATCGTACTCCTGGAGCGATGTTATGCTGTCAGTATCTGGGGGAAAGAAAAAAAAAATCAGCCTTGCATCATTAAGCTATTTTTCTGCCTGCTATTGATTGAGATCTGTTGTAAGAAGAAGAATCTTGACATCCATCTCAGCCATGAAATGTAGTCCGAATGTTGTTGACAGAACAAGGAAATATAGCCTTATGCAGGTTTTACACTTGATCTGGCAATCACAAAACTATTGGGCTGGAAGAACTACATACTGAACATACATGGCAGATGGGCAAAGTCCTACATGTTCAAATGCATCAGTAGATTATTTATCCACACAACAGTCTGCAGCAGATAAATATCAGAAGCGACCAAGGTGCTATGTATTACAAGTGTCTCTACAGGACAAATAATGAGAAACAAAAGGAATAATGAAAACACACAGAAAGTAAAATAGGCTACATAACTTGGGTTTATTCTTTCCTGTCCCATGCAAATAACTGGTAATAATGTTCAGAACCTCTTACAGTTATTTTAGGAATAGATCATGTCAGATCAGAGGCTTGGAGTGATATAGGCTCATATTATTGGGGAAAATAAGGGGGACCTGCACCGCTAACTCCCTTGCTCTCCTGAACTTTTACAGACAAATAATTTAAAAATAATTGCACTGGAAAAATGAATTCATTTTCTAGAGCATTGCAAGCTACTTCACAGTGAATAATGTCAGGTTTTCTGAACCAGAAATCAGCAGTAAATCACAGAGTTCCTAAAACTTTATACTTTAGTTTTGCTTCTCAGCTTGACTGGGTGGAAGACTCATTGACACTGCTTGGCTAGACTAGACAAAAGTGAAATAATACAACAACAGTTGATTTCCAGTGCAAAGATGAAATTATATTTATAACCTCAGTTATTTAAACTTGCAATTCTTGCTCTTATACTTCTGAATTAGTGAATAATTGGCACAGCACTTGTAGCTTTGAAGCTGAGTGATTGTTCTAGGTTTACCTAATAGCCATCTTTGCCCTGAGAACTGTTGCTTTCCACTCTGTTTCAGCCTGTACAAATACAGACAACTTTGGATCCTCTTTGTCTTTAAGAGCTTTTAGAATGGAAGCCCAAATCTGCTTCCCCAACAGCTATTGGAGGTCTTAGCTTCCAGAACTTTCTACAGATGTGCCAAACATGGCAATTTGGAAACAGAACATGCCAGAGAACTCTTGAACATTCTATTCCTCCTCCAGAGATATCAGTCTTGTCAACCCACATTAACAGAAAACGAGATTCTCCCAGAGGACTCTGCCGGTCCCAGAAGGCAGGAAAAAGTTACAGCAACGTTAGGCAATTGGACCACCTTCACTTTAGAAACTTGTGGTTTTTCATTCTTTTATACACGTCCTCTGTGTGAACTATGAGGAGGCTGTTCTTTTAAGTGGTAAGTGAGGAATGCCCAAATTGTCAGCATGTGAATCTCTCTCAGGATCTCAAGACCGTTACAAGACCATGCTGAAGCTTCTCTGAACCAAGCCATTCTGGGGATGGTTTAACAGTTCCAGAAAAAAATTAGCTGGAAGTGACTTGAGGTGCTCTGTGGGTGGGCTGGCTCCCAAACAGGCTTGTTTTCTTTAGAGTGCCATGTCAAATAGCTGAGTGTGTCCATATATAGGACATAATGTGTCAACACCAGCCATCATTACTGGTATCTTTCACGAATCCCCTCAGATGTAATGAGTGGTGATAAAAAGAATTATTAAAATAAGAAAGGGTCAGAATAGTATGAAGAGCAGCATTCATAAGGCATAGGGACAGGGATGGTTCTTCCATCTCTCACATGGTTCTTCCAATGAGGAGATAATCAAGGAACTACAGAATGAAAGTCCAGATGACCCTGTAGGTTCACAAATATATATGTTACTGATGGTCTAGGCCAAAGAAATGAGAAAGCCATATAAATCACTATAACAAGATAATGACATTCTGGAATCATCTGAATGTTTGAATTATAGAATCCCTAGTTGACTGGTCAAATATAAAAGCAATCATATCCCTCTATTAGATATGTTCTTTCTTGAATAACCATACTTAATAGTAATCTTAAGACCTACAATATTAATAAAAAGAAAACCAATAATTTCAAACGATATGTTGTTTAAATATGAAATATTGCACTTCAAATCACTGGCTTAAATGACAACTTCAGTTATATTAACTTTTCAGGTACCTACAATCTTTGGGAGAAGTTCTGCTCTATGTGCTATGGCCTACCACTTGCTGGTGACATGAAGGAAGACTTTCCACATGGTAGTACTAATCCTAGCTTAGTATTTCTGTCTTTCTAAACAAACTACAAATTCTATTTTTGTCTTTCAACAAAATGGTGTAACCAACTTCCAATGCATGAAAGTACTACCATACAACAGATTAAAAAATGTGGTTTGGACATACCGTCTAATGTATTCCTAAATGCTAGACTATAACCAAACACAGCCTATTATGCAATAATTGTTTTGCAGATATTAAACAAAAATATGTGTGCAAGTGAAAAAGGAGATAGAACTTGATAATTAACTGCAAGCTTTTCTTTCTAGCATTCACTTCCAAAGTTCTCCTCCTTCTCGTGTAACATGTGATGGACTGGAATGGAGGAAGGGGGGTGAAAACGTGCTCTCATCTCCAGAGCGACGTTGGCGCATCCCTAAACATTCCAGAAGATAGTAGAGACTTGTGCCTGGGAACTGCTGGTCAGTCTGAGAAGATTTCTGTAAACAGGTGCTGGCAAATAAACCTTGCTGATTGAACCTGCATGGTCTCCAGGAGTTCTTTGGGCTAGGCCTGACATAATATCAGCACAAAGGACTGCCTCAGCAACATACTCAGACATATTACAACCTGCTCCATCTATGTGCAAACATTTTCAATAGTTTTATTTCTAGACCAAATGACACCTGAAAATCAGGCAACAACTGGTCATGCTCTTGTAAGAGCAGTATATTCTTCTGGGAAACCATTGCGAATTACTGAACATATTATTGGAACAAAGATTTTAAATTACTCAGACCAAGTGACTAGGAAGTAGGAATAATAAAGTTTGAAGTATCAACAATTCGACTGTGTTTTTTTTTTTTTTTTTTTTACCAGAATCATAGAAATAGGAGAGAACTGGCACACCGCAGAGCATGGTATTACCTCAGTGTGAAGAATGGGCCGTTTTTGATGGCTTAACATTACAAGTCATTTCTGAGAATCTTAATCCTGCTGGTTTCACTCCAATTCTTCAAATTATTTTCCATCTCTCTGACCCAGTGAACTCTTTTACATGCTGTTTGCAGACAACTGCTAACTTAGCTAGCAGAGAGCTGAAACCTTGAGAAGTCTTTTAACTACCTGTTTCTATGAGAGAGTAACAGAGTTAACAGGTAACAAAAGAAGTGTCATGGAGATTGAGATTCAAGTGAGGGCTGGCTCAGCTGAAGCATAATTTTAAACAAGTAAAAAAAATAATTAATGAGAAAGATGTTTTGGAAACTGAGGAAAAAAGAACCACATAGGTTGAATGGATTTATCATAGATGTCCAAAGCTTTTCAGCAGCCTGTGTTCTTTGGTACTTTCAAGAAGAATAAATCATTGGAGACTACTAATTTCCTGTCCACAAAGCCAAAAGAATTCTGGAAACTATAATCCAACCTATATGGATGAGATCGAGTTAGACAAGGCAGTTTTAGAAATAATTGATGTTTATTTAAGTTGGAATATACTTTACTACAGGGATATTGTGATGTTGCTGTTTCTTCTTGAGAAACAGTTGATCAGCTGAATATAAAATGCTTCTAAACTAAAGAAACTGGGGATGGGTGTACTACTTTCTTTGGGCATTACTTTTACTTGGATAGATAGTGCCAGAAGGAAATATTGTTTCTTTTTGGACTTAGTTGGAAGAGCCCACGTTCTCATCAAACTCATCAAAGCTTTAATCTCTGTAAGCGTTTGCTGATATCTGTTTAAATCTTACAGCTTCCTTATGGCTGCTGTTCATAAATGCTTGAAGGATGTTTTTTTTAAAAAAAGCCAATAGGTGGCAGCATTCAATCCAGTATTTGTTTATGGTCCTCCTTCCAACATTACAGAAGTATTTCACTGTAAATGAAACCAAACCAAACCTTAGTATATTACTAATCCAAATGCATAATTTCAAACACTAACAGAATGTGGAGTTTCTGACTGGTTGGCATGGAGATCACAAGATGAGTCAACTTTTCCCAATCTAACATTGTTAGACACAAAAGACCCAATGGATATCCAATAGGAGGGACCATGTTAGCATGACAATAGCTCATATCAGGACATAATACATACTGTGGCTTGTGGCACGAAGTCTTCTGGAAAATATGTGTGTCCTTTTCTAAAAGACCTAGAGTAAGAAGCTGGAAAATTCAGGGTAACATCAATGAATGGGTAACATTTTTTAAAAATTACTTTTTATACCATGGGTAAAAAGTAGACTGAGCCTTTCTCTTATCCATGACATGCTTATAAAAGGATAGGTTGTTTTGGCTGCTATAAATTATTTGCAGCCATGTTTTTGCACAGTTCTTCTGTGGAGTTCAATTAGACCCATATTCCAAAAACACAATACTGGAATAAATACAATTCGAGTTTTGAGAGCAAAACTCCATATATGTGTTAAATGTAGTTCTGCATCTGGAGACTGGAATGCCTAGACTGGAAACTTGATCTTGGTTGGTGAGCTTCAGTTTCTGATTTAAGCTAAACCTTTGTCCAATAAGCTTGGCTTTCTTAAGCTTTCTTGGTAAATATCAGCTGACTTGAAAGAAAGATGTATTTGCCGAATTGCTAGCATATTGTCTTTCATCAGAGCACTTGCTATCCATATACAATATGAAAAAGCAAGAGACATTCTAAACAAGTAATTCTGGATATTGAAATGCAAAGCAATCTAAATCTAGTGTTTATAATGTGTTCGGTGTTACAGTATGAATATTACGATGGAGCTGATTGAGTATCTGGAATTGCTGAAATATCATGGAACTTTCTCCTGGATTCACTCTAATGTATTCCTGAAAAGTCAGTTTAATGAGATCCTTTATATGGAACAGACATTTCTTGTGGAGTCAGGTGCAGGTGAAACAGGTAGCCATGCTGCAAGTTTTATATGGAGATATAAGTAAGCTTATTTCACCTTTTTATTAACATTTCCAAGTTGTCCAGATGACTTCTATTTTCTCTCTTTTATTATCAAATAGGCGCTTGAATATATTGTATACCATGTGGCCAAATTCTGTTCCACAGTGTATATAGCCTGACATGAGATAAGAACATACTATTTTCACTAAATTAAAAAACGAATTTAATTATAAGTGGCTTCACTGTTGTTACTACGCTATGCTAGTACTATACTAGTTTAACACTATAGCTATTTTGTTTGGCTTATTTTAATGTTACTTGCTTTCAGCTATAATAAACATCCAGATATTCCTAAAGTATTTGGATAAATACCTATTCCAGATAGTCACAAAATAGCTGTACATCTAATTTATACATCTAAGGCATCAATATAACCGTCGGCCTAAAACATTATCAATAACTAGTTTTTTTTTTAACCATATCAACTATTAATTAAGAATTATAGATAAAAAGTTTCTACACCAGAGATCCAACTATTTTGAAACTCCTTCATATTGCTTCTGCTTATCAATTTTATAACAGCCTTAGTCATCCTGAATAAGTGCCAATGCACCTCAATGGGATGTGGGCTTGCAAGGTAATCCCTAGATTACAAATTCTAGCTTGCATAGTATAGAAACTTATAATGAATAAGGATAATGAATGGAAAGGAAAGATGTGGAAGCTGCTTGGAGCAGAGGGAAAATAATTATATTACAAGTGCCACAAAAGTATGTAAAGTGATCTTAATGAGAAGTATGAAAAAGGATGGTGGGTGGAATGATGAAGTGAAAGATGCTGGGAAATATAAGAGAATGATTGGTGTAAAAAATGAGGATGAAAGCAAGATATTATATGATGTGTATAGAAAGGAAAAGATAATTGCAAAGAATGTAGTTAAAGAGAGCAAGAAATTGTTAGGATTAAAAGAGGCAGAAAAAAAGCAGAGTGATTTTGATGGAAATAAAATCTATTTGGAAGAGAGTGAACAGAGCTAAACAAAAAACTTCCCACAGAGTGAATGGAATTAATAATGAAAGTGTTGAAACTGGGGATGAAATCAGTTTGTGATTAAAATGAAGGGCTGGAAGGTGTATTTAGAGCTTTGCATGGGAATGTAGAAGAACATAATTGAAACAAATGCTATGAATGCTACTGTCCAAGGAAAAAGAAATGATGAAAAGAAAGCAATAAATGCTGTGAGAAATTGGGGGGGGGGGCAAGTAAAATTGGTATAACTGAAGATATGTCAACATATGGCTGCAATGTGCATATGTATAACTTGCTTAACTGTAATGTGTATGTGATGACTTCATCTATCCTTAACAATTGGAAGAGCATTTTTATTGTTCTCCCACGTAAAGGGAGAAGGAGCAAGAATGTATGTAAACTAGGTTGTTACCTGCGCCTGAAAAGTTTTTGGCAGAATTCTGACTGAAATGGTGCCAGTGTGATAATGAACAGAAATTGCCCAGCAGAGGTTATGCAGGTCATTGAGAATAGTATGAATATGACAAAGTTTATTTTACATTAGTTGATTTACAGCAAGTATGATAACAAGAAAAGGCTTGAATTATGAAGTGTGTTGAGTTGAAGAATCATTGAATTATGGAATGCTGGGCAAATGATTTAGTATTAAACAGGGAGTAAGGATGAGTGACACCCCTTGACTGTTTAATGTACTTGTGGAAAAATATATAAAGAATATTTGTGGTGACATTAGTGGTATGTTGTTTGGGGATGTGAATGTATATGTACTTTGTATGGAAACAATGCTGTGTTGTTGGCTGAAAGCTTGAATAATTTGCAGCAAATGTTAGATACATTTTATGATACAAGAAGAAATACAAGAAGGGATAATGGCTCTGAAAATTAACGTATAAAAGACCAAGGTAATTATATTTGACTTAGAAAATGGAGTGAATGATTGCAAGTTAGACATAAATGGTGAAGAACTAGAACAAGTAAATGAATTGTTTACCCTGGTACAAATTTCACTAAAGATGGGGAAATGGATGAAGAAATTTTAAGATGTGCTAATGCTGGTAGAATGTGAGAAGTGAGTAATATGTGGTCTGTTGCAAAGGATGAATGTTTGTTGAAAGAAACAAATATAATAATACAAAGAGCATGATTCTGCACACTTTGTTATATGGAAGTGTGTATGAGGTATGTGTGTAGTGGGGTATGTCAGGGGAAACAAAAAATAAGTTGAATGGAATCAGAATGAGGTAGTGTCTGGTAAAACAAGCATAGTTAGAATCATGAATAAATGGATGCCGAATGAACACAGACTGAATACAAAAGTGAATGACCAGTACGAAAGAACAATGTTAATGTGGTTTGGTCATACAGAGAGAATGAATGAGGATCAAATTACAAAACAGATATATGAATGAAGGAAAAATGAATGGGTTGAGAGGTGAGAGAAAGTTGTGGCTGGACAGAGTTGATGAGACCCTCAAAACCTGAAAGGTTAGGTAGAGTTTATGTTGCCATCTGATGGTTATCTGGATTTGGCACCCAGATATGGTGGCTTCAGTAAGGAAGCTAAACTGTGACATGCAGAACAGGGAAAAATGCTTAGAAAGCTGTGCTCTGTTTCTATCACTGAGCCCCAACCACTCATTATGGTATGTATCGGCAGCCAACTTTTGTTCATTGCCATGTCTGTGGCTGTCTTGGTTCTGCAAGCAAATTGGCAGCTTTCCAACAATCACAGAGGCAATGCTGTTTCCCAGCTCTATGCCATAGAGATTATCTGTGAGAAATACATAAACAGCACGAGTGACCAGTGGGAAGCCAGACATTTATTTGTTGTTAACCCAGCCACCCCAGGGCTTCCATGTGCTTTCAAAGGCTATGGCATTCAGGAATGTAACCGATACAGTAGCACCCATTTTGGAGTTGCATAGCTGTCGCCCTGTTATGCTGAAATGAATGGAATAGGGTCCCTTTAAGAAGATACTTAAAAGGAATTTCAGTGAAAATGTATAGTTTGCAGATTTTACCACACTATTAAGAACTGTTCAAAAGGCTGTGCCTAGTTCATCTGACTCTCAGCCTCTGTAAAGACTGCAGCAGACCACAGAGACACTGTAATGACAAAACACAGATGTTAATGTCATGTTGTAAATGATACAATAAATATTTGTGACACAATGGCCTCAACAAATATGGCAGTCAAAGCATTTGCTTTATGATGTCACAATGCATATGTTGTAATCCTCCCCTCCCCACCATGGCAGATAAGGAATTCTACTTATCTAAATAAGGTGCACACACTGGAAATTTTGGCAATTAATGCATCATAATTATCTGTCAAATTGTAAGGTCTGGGTCTTGGCGGGGAAAGAGCAGGGAGAGGTTTATACTTCTGGACACAGTAGCCTTCTCCCCTAGTTGTTGTTGCTGCTGAGCTAATGAATTAATAACGTTGAACTAGTTTAGACCTAATTTTAAGTAAACCAATCTCATTTGTCCATTCTGGACTGTATTATATCTAAATGCAGTTATGTCTTGGACTACCTGTTTCTATGAATCTTGTAATTCTAAGCTTGTAAGGTTATTAAGGAAGTCAATGTGTAACATAATACATACTTTAGAGGAAAATAAATATAAGTTAAATTGAATCTTCTCTGCTTTTTTAAAAAAAACAAAATCAGCACAGACTATCATTGAACTTCTAAGAAACTGACAAGGTGTTTGTACTCCTGGTTTATTGGTGCAACAACTTAGTGAACATGTGGCCCTTTCCATAGTGGAACTGTGCTTTGAATGCTAAACCTTTCTTAATCTTCTTAATCTTCTAGACCATTGCTCCAAATGAGTGTCTGGAAGCTGTGCTTTACAGAAGGAAGCAAAAAAAGGTAGACATGTTTTCTGAGGTGACCCCTAAGAAAGCTCCATTATGAATAGTTAGGCTTTGGTATTCTGCTCTAATTAACATCATTTATATGCTGCTGCTGTTGTTTTGAGTAGTTTAGATCCATATCTTTTCCGCCCCATCACCCCCCATCACCTACTGTTTGCTGCTATTGTTATTCTTAAGAATAACAATAGCAGCAAACAGTAGGTAATATCTCAACCCACAAACCCCTCCACAATAGCTCTATTTTAATTAATTTCCAGAGGGCAAGAACAGATGGGGCCATTCTCACTTCCAGAAGGAAGCTCTTCTAGAGCACTGCATCCATCACTGAAAAGCAGCACTTCCTGATCTCAGCCCCCTCACTTCCCAAATATGTGGTGCCAAAAGCAGTTTCTCCTGGGATTAACATCACAGACAGGTCAACTGTAGCTGGAGAAGATGAAAGTATGAAGGTGTTAAGCTATAAAAGGCTTTATAGGTTAAAACCAGCAGTTTGAATTGCAATGTAGAGAGTAAGGAAGATGACCTTGACAGGCCAGATTTGTTCCCAAAGCAAGAAGGGGAGAAACATGACTTAAGTCCAAAACCTAAAGATATGAGCAAGCAGCTCAGGCATACACCTTCCTAATTTATGTGAGTGTGGAGGTGGGGCTGGGGACATAAAGCACAGTCAGACTTGCAAGATTCTGTTACTATAGCCAATGTTAATAAAAGTAACTTTAATCTTCTCATGGAGTTGATTTCTTGGTTTGGTCTACATAGTGGGGCTGACATGCAACCAGACATCTATTAGAAGCCATTGCAGGTTCAGCAAAATCAGTGTGATATGGTCATGTTATCATGCACCTATCAACATGCAGGCTGCTGAATTCTGAATTCCAGCAGAGGTTTCTGGGTGGTCTTCAAAGACAGGCTAATATAGAAGACGTTCCAGTAGCCCAAATCAATGGAGTGGAGGGTGTAAGTCACTGTAGCAAGGACTCTGAAGATTGCAAGGAAGATGGCCTTGATCGAGATATGCAAGCTCTGTTGCCAAAACAATGAAGGGAAAAACACCTCTTAATTCCATAATAAACAGAAAATGTGGGAAGAGATACTTGCCTAATTCATATAAGAAGGGGAAGGACGTATAGCACAATCAGACTTGCAAGATTCTGTTATTATAGCCACACTCAAAGTAGTTTTAGTTTTCCTGTGGAATTGATCCTGGTCTGATCTACCTGATAGTCTTCCATTCCAGGTAGGACTGCAATTGGTGCTCCCAGTGAAAGTTGTCATGATGAGGAGACAGACAAGAGAAGCCTGCTCCAGAGTTGCCAAATGAACCACTGCCTGAGAAGCTGCAGACAGTTGAGTCAGGGCTGTCTGTCAATCAACAGGAACAGCTGCCATTGGTCTCTGAAGATGAGGAATCTGAGTTGCCACCCCTCCCAACACAAGGGCTCGCCATGCAGAGAAGACAACAGAGCAAATGTGCTCTGCAAGGCTCCTCGCAAGGAACCGTGCCCTTCCTAATGAGCAGCACTGGCACTGGTTCTATTGAAGAACAGCAGAAAACTCAACCCTCTCTGTTGGTAACAATTGTCCATTTAACTCAGACTTTGTGTGCCTTGACTCCTGACTTGAAATCCCGTGACTTTGGCTTTGGACCCAGACTGGCTGATGAATCTTCTGCAATGTTTGACCCCTGGACTTCACTTTGACTACTCTTGTGCCTGCTGCTTTGGATTTGGAACTCTTGTAAGGCAGGCTTGCTGAACTTTTTGGGACTTATTTCTCACTGTGTGTGCATCTGCATTTGTGCTCACACTTTCTCTGCCACTTGAACATTTGTTTCACAAAATTATCTATAAAACCTGTAACCACCTCTTCATGTGTTTGTGCATGTTTGGCCTGGGACAGGACAAAACTGGTTAAGGTTCTCCTGGTCTTGGCTTCCACCTGCCCATCTAGCAGTAGCCATGAATCCAGGAGGACAGTCATGTCATGGACCTGATCTCTCAGGGGTAGTACTTCCCTCTTGGGAGATATCACCAGAGCTGGCAGAACTGATGGACAAAGAGCAACTCTGTATTGCTTGAATTCAGCTTTAGGCTATTTTGTAACATCCAGATTTTGGTTAAGTCCTGCATCTCTAGTCAGGGTGGAAAGGGTAGATGAAACTGTATAAGGCCAATTGGGGTATGGTACTGTCCTATGATGCAGTTGGTTCTGAGATCCTACATCTGAGAAAGTTCTCCACCTTTAATGTATACAGTGCCATGATTGCTATTAGATTGCTTAGATTTACTTATAAGTGGTTAGAAATGTTTCCCTAGACAGTGCTAGTTTGCACATTCACACCATCCCACCTCCTTCTTCTAAGTATCTGGCATTAAAATTTGTTAGGGCAGGTCTGGACTGAATTTATGCTGGGAAATAGAAAGTAATTATGAGAAGATGGAGAATAAGCAGTTACTTTAAACAAATCTAAGGCCTAAAAGAGGTTGTATGTACAATGGGACAGAAGAAAATTGGTGCACATCACTGAACCTGCTCACCATGACAAATGTTGTTTGCAGTAGCACTATATCAACAAAGGTAATCTATCAGAGTGAGTGATGCTGTTTCAGTTCCATGCTCAAGTCTGAACCTTGACTGAAAAGGGCCCAGATAATCTACAGCTATATCCCCGAGATGTGCTCAACAAACAATGTGCTCAAGAACCCTCCCCAAGAAGGGAAAATTAGACTCGACAATAGTTGCCAGGATAGCTGGATTCAGGGAGGGGCTCCTGAGAAAAGGCTACATTTCTGCCTCCTTCAAGATTGCTGGCAGCACCCTCTCTGAAAGTAAAGTGATGGTAACCTCTCATCTTCAGCCCATCACCTTCCTCCAATACCATGTAGGAGACAGGGCATGGGCATAACTCTTTGTTTATTTATTATTTATTTATTTATTAAATTTCTTCCCCGCCCATCTCCCCTCAATGGGGGAACTCTGGGCGACTCACACAAAACATTAAAACCATAAATATATATAAGTACATGAAACATCAATTTAAAAACATTACTAAAAAAGAAAAGGAGAGTCCAAGAGATGAAGAATCTGGGGCTGAAGACAGCAGGCCTCTATGAGGCTAGCCATCCCCATGCTTCAAGTATTCCCTCCCCACCCCAGGCCAAGTGGCAGAACCAGGTCTTCAAAGCCCTCTGGAAGGCCAGGAGTGAGGGGGCCAATCGCACCTCCGGAGGCAGAATGTTCCAAAGAGCGGGGGCTACCTTCTGGACCCCGCTAATAGAAGTTCTTTTACTGAGGGGTTCTGAAGCATGCCCTCTCTGTGTGATTGGGTGGGATGGGTTGAAGTCATGGGGAAGAGGCGGTCCCTTAGGTAACCTGGCCCCATGCCATGTAGGGCTTTAAAGGTGATAACCAACACCTTGAATTGGACCTGGAAGCAAACTGGCACCCAATGCAGCTCGCGGAGCAGTGGCATTACATGGGCCCTCCTTGTTGCCATTTAATGGTTCTCCAGATTTTTAAAGTTCAGATATTGTGTGCCTATAATTGTCAGTATAATTCTGAAAACCAGTCAGAGGTATCCACAGGTAAGGTGTGTGTATGTCTACGTATGGTAAATAACTAAAGCAGCATTGCATCATTGTAAAGCAAGCTCCATATCTTTTGAATGTGTGTTGTGATGTCTCACACACACATACAAAAGGGGTGGATTTTGTATCTTGATAATGCAATGCTGCTTTTGTCACTTTGGCAGAAGGATCAGTTCCTGTGGATGCCTCTGATACCAGTATTTGTATGCTTGAATTCATCGTTTTTGCAATAATGTAAGTTTAAAGGTATTAGATGAATAAGCTCTAGTATAAGTATCATTTCAAAGAAAGGAGGATGAAACTCTTTTGACAAAGTAGAGACTTGTGAAACAAAAACAATTAGTCATCTGTTTTCTTTTTTAAATGTATAGCTTACATTAGCTCTTTTTTTTAACACCTAGATACATCAGGTGGGTTACACTGATATATCACTTTCATTAACTTGGAGAAGTTGTGAAGAGGCAGGTGATGCTAAATGCCATTTTAGCACAAATACCATAGAAGCAAAATTAGAAAACAGCAATTCCTGTTTTAACGAATACCTCTTTTAATTCCAAATATGATGATTTGTGAATAAAATAGGTGGCTAAATCAGAAAGGTTGCTGGAGAAATAATGTGCACGAAAAATAGAGAATTCCTACATAGGTTTGGTCATCTTATAACTAAATACGTGCAAGAACTCGTTTCAGTTTGGAAAGTGTTTCTCAACCCTCAATGAACGGGAATTGGTAGAAAAAAATGCAGGAAAATCTCTTTTTCTCCCGCATGGACAATTACAAACATGCACATTTTCTACTCATTTTACATTCATCTTCAGTCAGTCTTGGAATTATAGTTTAGCAAAGTGCTGAAAATATTTTTCCCTGAGGCTAACTTTTTTTTAAGGTTCCCTCAGAATATGGAATGATTGAAGAGACAGAATAAATCCTAGGAGTTTACACAGACATAGCAATGCCTTCATTTGCACTAAGCTTAAGCCTAAGTGTATGTTTTTCCCTTTCAGTTTGGAAGCTATTGACTGAGCTAATCTCCTACTCCCTTTCAGTTGCTCTGAGGACACACCTACATTTATCAAAACTCCAATCTTCATAGCATCAATAGTTTTATCAAGAATATCTTAAAGTCTTTAGCACTGCAGCATACATTTCATTCTTTTTTCTTTTTTCTGTGCCCGTGAAGGTATTGTAAAACTTCCATTGAATGCAGTGAGTTCTGAAATGCTTTGAATGTCACTCTAACAATAACAGGAATGACATTCCTAGATGAAAATCATTAATTGTAACACTTGGGATATTTTTTTTTCCTGAGACTATTTTAATTTGGAAAGATTATCTGATCATATTTATTCTAGTTATCCCTCAGCTATCAGAATCATGTCACTTTCAATAATAGAACATAAATGCAATTTTTCATGTATTAAAATAGGGATGCATGAAGCAAACTATATATTGCCCGTTTCAATAGGACATTCATTCAGCTACTAGCTCATTCTGCAATTTTTCTGTGGATTGTATAAAATCTACAATTAAATTCTCCAGCAGATGCATTTTGGGTGCATCTTTCCCTCCTATCTGAACATTTTATCCAATATAAACATTTTTGTATCAATTGTAGATATATATCTTTCCCATGTAACTTCCCAAAATATATGCTTTTTTTGGCATAATATTTCCCCAAAAGCATTTTTTTTTGCATTCAATTTCCTTTGATATATAATTTTTGTGCACATTTTTTGAATTGTGTTTATGTGTCTGATGGTGCTGGAAAAAATTCTGCTGTGACAGATCACATTACAGACCAGGGACAGATTTCTTTTATATCCCACTCAAAAGTAATAATTTGGAATTGATTTATTATCAAGTAACTGTAATATAGGACTGAGGGCTTAATTTCTTTATCTGTGATGATTTCAATACTGTAGCACATTAGTCAGGAATATAAGGTACATTTTTATCACCGTAGAGTTGCATGTTTTAATCATGCTGACCTCCTGAAACACAGATAATAAAGTTTATGAATCACAGGTTGTATTAAGTAATGCAAAACAAGCAATACAAAATAAAACAAAATAATTAGTTCCAAAATGCAAAAAAGATAAATGATTATAAATCTTTAAACAATAAATGGATATTTAATTGGAAGGGAAATTTTAAGAACAGAAACTTTTATCTAGGGGGTGGGAATTATTTTGAAATAGGGCTGTAAAAAGTTGTTAATTCTAAATTTCTAGGATATTTCTGAACTGAGGAAATCTCGGGAAAGGGGTATGAATCCACAGTGGCTGAGGTGCTTCAATCTGCAGGAAATGTTATATATGGTATTACAGCAGCTGTTAAAACTGATCTCAATTTGTGGATAGTTAAAATAAATATTTATCTTTGACAGGACCTGCCAATGCCCATCTTCATATGGCTAATGTGTCACAAGAATATGCTCTGTAAATAACCTTTTCTTCCCCAACTTTTTCTTTGTACCTTTATAGGTTTTGCAGCTGCATCTTTTCTTGGGATTGTACAGATGCCCTCTGCCACTGCAGTAGGATCCTTGGAAAAGACCGGGTTGGTCAGTGGAGTGCTGACCAAGATACCCCCATGTGTGCTCTAAAGCAGATTTTCCTTTGAAATCCATAGCGCTGCACAGCCCTAACATTCACTCAGTTCTACATATCCACTGAATGCCTAGCATGGAAGTGATAACTTAAAAATGGCAAGTACCAGTGTTGTGTCTCATATTGTATATCATCCAGGAAAAACTGAAACCCTGAAAAACAGGGTTTTAAAATTGAATAAAACATCGAAAGGTTGAAGTAAAATTAAAATAAAGTAAAAAGTAAATCTTGCAATAGCAGATAGTTGTGGATTCTAAGATTATTAGTTTTAAAGTTCGTATAGAATTTCTCTCTGAATTTAGAGGAAGGACCTTAAAATGTTCATAGACAGTTTTGGATTTTTAAATCATACCTGGCAGAATGCTATCAATTTTTTCTGCCAGTACTGATCCTCTGCAGGCTGTTTCTGCTACACTGCACAAGCAGTGGACACCTCTCTTTCTCCATCTGATGATGATGACGATGATGATGACGACGATGATGATGATGATGATTACTACTACATTTTGGTGCATTTATTGATACCAAATTCATCTGGATAAGATTTCAAACAGAGCTTCCTAGTCTGCAGTGAATTGGCCTGCAGACAATTCGTACTATTTTTGAGCATGGTGATTTTGGAAATGTGTCCAGAAATCTGTATATGTTTTAAAATATCTGACCAAAGGAGAAGGAGGGCAGTGGGAGAAACTATTCCAGATTCCATGCATTCCTATGTTGAGATAAGCCACAGTGAAAGTTTAAAAGATATCCCCACAATGAAAAATTGCCAGAAATCGACAGCTTGAGCACTAGCAAGCATTAACACCCTCTTTGCTAATTGCTGCCATCACGAATTAATGGAAGCCTTTTAAATCTCTTGTCAGTGCTTATGTGGTGTTCCATAGTTAAGGGATTTCTAGGTTGTACATAACAGATGTCATCATTAATATGCAACTACATATGTTTCAAGCCTATCACATTTTGTGCACAATTTCTCATTGTGCTTGGTCCTGTTTGGTACGCTGTTTCATCTACAACAGCTAACTTAAAATAGTTTACCTGTTTCTTCCTCTCCTCTCCTCTCCTCTCCTCTCCTCTCCTCTCCTCTCCTCTCCTCTCCTCTCCTCTCCTCTCCTCTCCTCTCCTCTCCTCGGCAACAATTTAAATATGTTTCCTCTATAAAGGATAGAATTCTTAAAGTAGTTGAATAGTTGGATGTTCAGATAAGCTGTGGGTAGGCACACTTTACTCAAGATTTTCTTTGATATCCACTAGATTGTCTGAGCTAGATGACTTTTTAAAATGGCCCTTTGATAAAATAAACCAATTTATAGTATTTATTTGTGCAATACTTATCCTGGGGAGCTAGTTCACTTGCTAGATCACTTGCTGGCAAATCATGCCAGCCATTTGTGAATAGGCAAACCTTCCACGGAGGTCATTTGTGAGTGTTCCCTCATGTGCTCTCAAAATTCCAAAAAATGTTATCTAGTCCTAAGATAAGCACTCATAATCCAATCCTCTCTATATCTACTCAGAACCAAGCAATGTTGAGTTCAGTGGTGTCTGCAACAATCCATTTTACCTGAAGGATGTATGAATTGTACAGGTAGCTTTCATTTAGTGACTGCCTTATTTAGTGACCATTCACAGTCACGACAGAGATGAAAAAGTAACTTTACAACCAATCCTCGCATTTATGACCTTTGTAGGTCTATAGAGCAAAGGAAAACTGAAATAAGATCATAAACACAATAATGGTTTCACTTAGTGATCACTTTGCTTAACGACCAAGTTGCCATGCCCAGTTGTGGTCACTAAACAAGGACTACCTGTTGATTATGAATGTACATGTTACTTGATTTTTTTGAACTGTATGCTTCATTATTGGAATCCATATGTGGATGTAGATGTATAATCATCAGAGTAAACTCTTTGTAAACAAGGGTTACTTGTACACCACCATTGTTTTTACTGCCCAAACCCTCATAAACTGTTTGAAGGTGATATGTGCTTGTCTTCTGCAGACTTGAAATACTGAGAGCAAGGTGGCAAAATTACTACCCCATGCAAGCTGTAGCCCAAGAGAAATCCCTTCATACCCATTCCACAAAAGAGGAGGGCGGGGATAGAAATTTTAAAAACTGTTGGTGTTGTGGCTTATAGTAGTTTTTGTCAAATTTTTTCTTTGTTTGCACTACTGAGACAGAGCTGTAAAAGAGCCAACTAGTATTTCACTTACAGGATTGGAGGTGAGTGGAGAGTTAAAGCAAAATTCTGTCCAAATGGGAAATGGATCCCCAGTGTCCACTTCTCTGCAAGCTCTAGTACTAAAAGTCAAAGAGTACAGTGAACAAATGGGAATAAAATTAAATATGAAGAAGATCAAACTAATGACAACAAATAGAACAACTAGCCTTACAATTAACAATGAAGATGTTGAAGTGGTAGATAGCTTCTGCCTGTTAGGAGTAACCATCCACAGTAAAGGAACAAGCATTCAAGAAATACACTGCAGACATATGATTGTGTGACAAAAGCTAAAATTTTCAGAGGATAATTTTCTTTTGAACTATATACCTAGTACATGGAACCTGACAACTAGACAACATAAATGGATTCTTCGTGCCCTTACTATGGGCAATCAAAAGATTGATACTGCCATATGGGAAAGATAAATGTATGGTTCCATTTATTCAATGGATTGAGGATCTAATTGCACTTGCTCCTTCTGTAGACTTCCTACTTGCTACTTCTATAGATTTCTATGTCTATAGGATTGCCTATAGTTGTAGACTTTGTATGGACAAGTACAATGAAATATGGGACTCATTTATATAAAATACAGTAGGTTAAAAAAAAATTAAAAAATGATAGTCATATAAATATGTTAGAAATATATACATACTAGGATAATATTTGCATTAGATAAGTATATATAAAATTGTAATTATTTACTGTTATAATGACATATTAACATATTTTTGTTGTATTTTTTCACTTTTTTGTTAAAGCACTTTCAATGTGTTTCCCCCCCTTCTCAATAATAATAATAATAATAATAATAATAATAATAATAATTAGATAGATAGATAGATAGATAGATAGATAAATAAATAAATAAATAAATACGCTGCAGACTAGCACTTGGTAGAGCAGCCATGAAGACCTTGGAAAAGATATTCAAATGCTATGAAATGTCTATACCTGCAAAGGTCAGAATGGTGCAAGCCATAACATTCCCTGGGACGCTCAACAGAAGTGAAAGTTGGAGTTTAAAGAAGCATGATAGGAAGAATATTGATGCTTTTGAACTCTGCTGTTGGAGAAGACTCCTGAGAATATTGTGAACAGCCAAAAAAACCAAACTCATCAAACAAATCAACTCAGAGCTCTCACTCAAGGCACAAATGATGATTATCCTATTTCGGACATATTATGTGAAGACCCAGTTCTCTGGAAATGGCTCTAATGTTGGGAAAGGAGGAAGGAAAGAGAAGAAGAGAATGACCAGCAGCAAGATGGATGGACTCAATTACAGTGGCAATGGGTGCACCATTGAGAGACTTGAAAGAACAGGTTAGAACAGTGTTGTCCAAACTTGGCCACTTTAAGATGAGTGGACTTCAACTCCCAGAATTCCCCAGCCAGCCATGCTGGCTGGGAATTCTGGGAGTTGAAGTCCACTCATCTTAAAGTGGCCAAGTTTGCACAACACTGGGTTAGAGAGAGATTGTCATGGAGAAAATCTATGTGGTCATTAGGAGTTGAAAACGATTTGACGGCACATAATCAATCAGTCAGTCAGCTTGAATTCATAACTTTGGGCAGTTAACATCCATTCATGTAAAAATATAATAAATAATAAAAAAACAACATTGCTGATATTGAAATACAGAAGTCTTTTAGCTGGTGCAGAATATTTATGCAGAAGTGTACCAGATGTGAAGACAGGACAATGAATATTTCCCTGAAGTCACATGTTATTTACCACAATTAATTTGTGTCCTTGATATAATTTGAATAGAAAAGCAACCAATATTTGTTTCCTTTGCAGAGAAACATGAGAGAGTTTTTAAAATGCTTCCTACCTATTCGCAATACATGAAATGTTAAAAGTTTCTGAAGGATGTATTTTTCCAAAAAATAAACAAGAGCTAATGCTCTGGATGTTCTGTGCATCATCTACTTAGAAAGATAAAAATTTAGAGTCATGGTTCACATCTATGCAATTTAATGTAATTTGTGGCCCAAGCATTACTGACAATATATTAGCAACAGAATATTTACGAGATAAAAATGATACAGAAGCTACTGTCTGTAATACAAAGCAAATTGACACAGCTCTTGCATGTTATAATCAGAAACTGGAATCTGAAAAAGTCTTTAATCCTATTTTTATGGTGAATTTAAAAAATGGAGAGTATTAAATGTTTTATACTTCAAATGTGAACTACAGAAAGCCAGCTTATTAATTGCATCTTTGGTCAGTGCATCTATACAAAGCAAATCCATAAGGCTGTAGAACTGCCTACATCTACCCTTTCAAAAACAGTGGTGTACCACTGTGGCCCATTGTAAGCTTTATTTAGAGTTTTTCAGATGAAATCCAGATTCCTACTCAAAGGAAGAGATCATGGCTTGCATGGAAACAAACAGTTCAGAAAAGCAGGACCTACAACTTCAAAACTCTCCCCCTTTGTAGCTGAACCTCCTGCTGGGCTCAAGCAAAACCATAACTTATGCTCAGCTCAACAAATGATACTTCAAAGTAGTTCCTTTAGCTATTGTATAAATATTTCTGGTTCTTTTAGGGAAGAGGAGATGGCAAAGATAAAAGCTCAACATGGGGTCTTAAAAGGACACACTACATTCCTAATTGTGATTGGCTTGTTTTCTTTGCTTCTTCCTATCTCTAGTAGATCTCTTCCCACAACAGTCAGTATCAGCAAAGATTTCAATGCCTTGGCTTTTCCAGAGTAAACCAGTGTTGTCTTTTTGGCCTTGAAACAAATAACAAATATACTCCTTTCTCTTTACTCTTCCCAAATTCTTCCTTTAGTGCCCCAAATAGATGAGAGCCTTCCATTTTACAGACTTTGGAGAGGTCTATTTACCAAGGATGTACTCAGATATTTGACATTTTAATGTTCATCAGAGGGTTATACTCTGTTGCTGAGCTGAAGTGCTATCTACTCAGCCTTGAGTAAACTAAACTGGCTTGAAATGTGCTATTCCCATGACTGATTTCTATCCCACCTCTTCCCTCTGATTCAAGTCACTGAAGTCACCTGATTTCCTTCCAGATTAATGGGACAGAGATTAGAGTAGGACCTTGAATCTGTCCTCTGACAGTGTCATAAGAAGAAAAATACTACTTTAATACCAACGCAGTTAAGGACAACTTAAGCCTGTCTCATTTGTGAACTGGGAGTAAGATGAAGGCAACAACATGAGAATATGGCAGAAGATGTTGCCAGGCCTGTTTGTGTCATGGTTAGGTGCAAATAAAAAAAGGCCCATAACCGTTGTAAGGGTTTCGCTGTCAGAAGAAAGTTAACTTCAATGTTGAGGTAGAAAATTTCAACGAGGTTAGGGAAGGGTTTTTTCCCCTACATAGTGAAAGAGTTTTGAGGTCCTGAAATGATATTAAATGTAGAATGAATGGGATGTAGGCAGGCATCCAACAATCAAAATGACAAAAGCACACCATGCCATCATGGCATAAGCACCATTCCTTTTGGGTGTGTGTGACAGAGATCCAGGGTTGGGAGAAATAACCATCCTTTTACATATTTCCCTGTTCTCCATAGTAGGTGAAAGAAGCTTCCTGACTCCCACTTTAATGTGATGTGGACAAGGCATTTATGACTGGCTGGAAAAATAAACTTTAGGTGTTAGAGAGTAATAAACCTTTGTAACTAGATAAGATCGAGGGAAAAAGCCCCAGTTTGTATCCTGCATTGTAACCTTTACAAACTGTGTTAAGTAATTCTAAATGGGGCTCTAAATTGTTAACACCTGTGGAGAGGGGTGGAGGCCAATCTGGGAAAGGTGTTTAAGATTAGCCCTGGAGGAGTGAAAGAGAAGGATGGGGGGATGTTGGTAAAGTGAATGTCTACCTTGAGTTGTTACTGGTTTGCCTTGAATAGGTCACCTGAAAAAGCTGCGGTCTCAAGCCTTTCCTCAGCCATGTGAAGGGAAGTTTCCTTGTCCACTCCTCTCGCCACTAAAGCACATTTATGTAAGGCTACTTAGGCGAAGAGGGTTCATAACCCTGCTTTTACTTCTGTATGTTGACTGTCTGCTCCTATGGAGTGATTTTTAATTTGCAGCTTGCTTTACCATAATCTTTTTGAGCATTAAGTAAAGCCTTGGTTGAAAATTTTCTACTTGCTTCCTGAGTTATTCTGTCATGATGATCGCACACAACCAGAAACGAAAGAACCCAGAGAGAGAAAGAACTAAGGATACTTCACCCCGTGGGTATCTGTCACAGTGTGTGTGCAACACACATACAAAAGGGGCAATACTTGCATCATGATGGTGTGATGTTGCTTTCATCGTTCTGCTCTCCTTACCCCCTGTGAATGCTGATGGATGTAGGTATCACGACTGGACTCAGGGTTAGCAACCTGAGGATTATGTTCAGATACACATATGCCAAGATAACACTATGAAAACTGCAAAACGGCTGAATTTTGTTGGCTTGATTTTGCCTTTTTTTACAGGTTTTGGATTGTTTTAAGGGGTACTTTCTGCTCCTAGTCCTGTTCCTAAATTCCTAAAATCAAAATACGTCCCCCTTTCAGCTACTGTATGTCACCAGATGGCCTACAGTGTTACTAGATAGTCTCCTGTGGTCTACCAGAAATTGGGTGGCTGAATTGTGGTGTCTGACCCTTCAAATCTATCCATGCTCTAATCAATAACATAACTTACTTCACTATATTCTCCAAAAGAAAAGGACTGATAAAATAGGACTTACTTAACCACACCATTTTAAATAAACAAATAATAAGCAAATAAATATTATGTTTTACCATTGGAAAAAAATCACAACTCCAAAGCATTTTAAATTAAGGTGGCAGAGTTAGGAGGTTATTTAGGGTGAAATTTTCCTTTTCCTTATTAGATAGGATAATACCTGCAGTCTTTATGAGTCTATGTTTCTCATAGTCCATGTAGAATAATTTCTGTAAATACATTTCTACACTTTCAGGTCTAGGCAAATCATGATTAAATACAAATTAAATATGTCCTTGAACCTTTATTATAGATTTACCTTTTTTCTAAACATTTTATGATGAAATAGAATTTGATGATGAAATAGAATTTGAACTTAATTATCAACATTTTAAAATAAGTGAAAAAAAAAATCACATTTCTCATCCAATATTTTGCCCAGAGGAGCTGCAAAAGTAGAAACTTAAAAAAAAAAAAAAATACACAGAACATCTGATTTTATGTCTTGCAGCCAAATTTGCCTATTTGGTGGGACCTCTGATGAATTTCCTGTTACAAATGCTATTGTCAGGCCATTCACATTTTCTCAAAATACAGCAGGTTTTACATACACCAAATATTTAATAAATTTACTGATTAATGCTTTTTTTATGATGCTATTGCCATTTGGCAGCTGTTTTAACAAAGCTGCCTTCCTCATTATGGAATTTTGACTTGTAAAAGGAAGTCAAGCATAGAAAATGGGCTTATTGAATTATCCAGCTCACCAATTATATAGTATAAAATCATTCATCCTGATATAATTTGATCAGGAAAAATCATTTATCTTTAGTAACTGTGTAAAATTAGATATTGCTATGCTAGATAGGTGCAATTTGGCAAGTGTTTGTACTTAAGAGAAGTTTCTTAAAAAGTGAACACTGAATTATTGACTTTTTCCTGATTCCACTTTGTTATCAAAAAGGTTAGTTTTTGACTAGTAGCTCCATTGAGCCCAATTCACTGAAAGATTAAAAAGCAATACTTAGCTATTTCAGAGCAAAATGCCTGACCAGGGAACCATTATTGGCGATGATGCTTTGGAGAAAGCTAATTTCAAGTATGTGTCAGTCTGTTAGAAAATTAATTAATCCAAAAATATTCTTAACTATTTCTTCATGGAATCAACATAGGATCATGGCATACATTTCTTATGCAAGGCCTTACAGTATTGATATAGAATGGTATAACTGCAATGGAATGAAACTTGGAGACCTTAAAAAGGGAATTTGTCAAATTCAGAAAATATGGGAAATCTACGTCCTGTATTCAATGCTTTTGATATGGCTTTTGATGCTGGTTATTGGAGAACAGAAGAAGGAGGCTCCTACTGCACTGATCTTTTGCTTTTGTCAGGCTCTCCAGAATAAGCACAAACTAAGCAGTAACTTCTCAGACACTTGACTAGGAATTTAATCTTACTGTAATGCTGGAACAGTACTACAGGTAGACCATGCTTAACAACTGCCTTGTTTAGCAACCGTTCGAAGTTATGACAGGACTGAAAAAGTAACTTTATGACCAACCCTCACATTTATGGCCATTTGAGTCTCCCACAGTCATGTGATTGCCATTTGTGCGCTTCACAGCCAGCTTCGACAAGCAGAATCAACCGAGAAGCTGGCAGTAAAATCGCAAGTCATGGTCATGTGATAGCTTGCTTAATGACTGTGGGTGATTCACTTAATGACCACAGTGGAAGTGAGGTCATAAGCCCACTGTGATCATGTGATGTTTTGCTTAGTGACTGCATCAATTAGTGATAGAGTTGCCTGTCCCAACTGTAATCTTTAAGTGTGGACTACCTTCTCTTACAATCCATTAACAGTCATTTCGTGGTTGAGGTTGATTCAGAACTTACATTTCCTACTAATTCAAATCCAGGGCCTTCTTTTCCTGGGTATGTAACTGAGTTCTTACTTCTGGATCTCATGCTCACCCATTAGTGGCCATGGCATGTTTACATTTTCCACTTTCCTACTTTAAAAATCTCTTGCCATTTAATACAATCTTGACCCCTGTGCCTCTCATTGATGTGTGGTTGGCTATGTGAGCGCAGAAAGGTGGACTAGCTGAGGTGGGCTTTTTGGACTGATCTATCAATGTCCAAATGCTTTTAACATGTGAGAAGTGGGGTGTTCACCTGACTAGTAGAAATGCCCAGCTTGTGCTTTCTAATAAAGGGTGCAGTCCTTTGCTACAACCGTAGCTCCAAAGACTCTTTTGCAAAGATTTTAACTTTACTTTTTAACATGCCTTAAGATTCTTTATGAGTTTAGATCTGAAGAAACATTCTAGGCCTCTTGGGTAATGTTCTTTCTCTGAGGAATGCAAGGCAATTGTATATTATTCTGTCCTATATTTTATCCTCATAACAATCTTATGACGTAGTCAGGAACTGGAGCTGTGTACTGTTTGAAATATATTGAGTTTGAAACAGACCGTTCCAACTTCATTGAATGTGTTCTGATGCTGTTCCAACTTTACCTGTACAAGGTAACCCTGAGCAGATGAAAATAATCCAGGTGAGTTAATCCTCTTGTTCCACAGTATTGTAATCTTGATCCAGTTTGTCTCCCTGCAGTTGTTAACCATGGATATTCTGTGACAGGTCTTGTAGTATCCTTTGTCTGTGCTAAAGCAGTACTTATTAGGTTATGCTATGAATTCCAGATGTGTTATTACTACAACTCCCAGAATTTCCAGCTCTACTTTCTGCAGCTGGTAGTCCCAGAAAAATCTGAAGGGTACTTAATTAAGGAAAAGGCATTGGCCATTAACTCTTAAATGCAAATTATATTGAAATGATCAGGCTCCGGTTCTGATGATAAGCTCGAATTTAATTCTAATCTTTATAGCAAAATAGTACCATTCTGTTAGAAAGGCAGGTCTCTGTTGGCTTCTAGATCAAATTTAGCCTGGCTGGTTTGTACTCTTCTGATTTCTTGTTCTGACCCTTGTTTTAATGTACCATCTCAGGGGACTTTTGCCACTTTCCTCCAGGTAATGGGCTTCTATATTTTCTTAATGAGCTAAAGCTATGGCTCTAGGTCAAGAAGACAGTGTAATGGCTTTGGACCTCTGCCACAAGTTTAAAGGTGACTGAAACGTTTCTACACCTTTTTTTCTTTCCATTTTCTTCAGATGGTTGTTTTTTTTTAATGAGTTTTCGCCTATTTTAGGCAGAACATTTTTAATCAAAATAAACATTAAAAAAACCCTGAAAGATTATAAGGGCCAGCTTGGGTCAAACACATTTTTTTGGAAACTGAAAAAATATTTTAACTGAGACACTTTCCAATTTATCAAATACATTCTTAGTCATGAAGACCTACTGAAGCTCAATCAAATGCACTGTTCAGATTTTTCCAACCTGCAGTGTGAAAGGTGTGCATATGAAAAAGACACTGATTTTCTCATGAACTCCTGGCTGAAAGCTTTCAGAACTGGTTATATTGATAATGAAGCTCCTTTGGGAGAGAAAAAGGCAAAAGCAGGTCTGCTCCTGGTTGAAAGACTGTCTTCTGGGCTCCTGGGCTATACCACTCTATTTTTATTCTCACTTTACTTTTCCATTTTAATTCCAGTCCAACAGTCAGTCACATTATTTTGGCAAGAAATATGTCCTTGGCCTTTTTTTTTTTTAAAAAAAAATTTTCCCTAAATATAGTTAGATTAATTTTAAAAAATGAACAAGGCAGCCCTCCTCAAAATGGGGTGGGGGGTGGGGCTAAAGCATTGGAAGCAAAATATCTGTTAACAAACTTTATTCCAAGTAGTAAACAAAAGTTAACAATAATAATAAAAACAATACATCCAACTCCTTGAAGTATAGAAATACAATATATAGCATAAAGTTCATTGCTTGTCCAAACATAATGTCAACATGTTTGAATCCCTATCCTGAAATGCAATAATGAATTTCAGATGTAAAAGATGTGAAATAAACTTTTAAATATAATAAAGTGTCTCTATACTTGACTGTACTAATCTATTAATCTGTATGTTTACATACAAAGAATAATCTCAAGTGAACAAAAATTTGCCCAAACCTACTATTGAATGTGCTAGAATATCAAAAGTCTTGACTGTAGTGTAGCGTCTATGAAATTATGGTTTCATTAATATATGTCATAAAAAGAAAATGTACAAGATTTTATTCCACCAGTCTTTATATTTCTACTGAATTCATTTTAATACAGAAACAATCCCAAAGCTTTCTGAAATAAAGGACTATCCTTTATAACAGTGTTTCTCAACCTTGGCAGCTTGAAGATGTGTGGACTTCAATTCCCAGAATTCCCCAGCCAGCATGGCTGGCTGGGAAATACTGGGAGTTGAAGTCCACACATCTTCAAATTTCCAAGGTTGAGAAACACTGCTTTATAATAAAGGATGTATTACACGCTCACTGTAATTATATACCATATTTTAGACATTGTAAGAGGAGAGCTGTGTTGGTTTATGATAACCAAAAGACAGGAAGAGTCTAGGAGTACCTTTTAAAATTAACAAATTTTATTAAAAGGCATAAGATTTTGTACAAGTATAATGAAATATGGGACTCATTTATACAAAATACAGTAGGTTAAAAACATAATGGTCATACAAATGTATTAGAAATATATACATACTTGAATAATAAAATAATAAAAGTCTATTTTATTTACTTATAATTTTATAATTTACTTATAAATATAAGTAAAAGTAAAAATATTTACTTTTAAATTTTATATTTAAAAATTATTTATTTACTTATAATTTTGTAAATATAAGTAAATAAGTAAATTTTATTAGATAAGTATATATAGAATTGTAACTGTTTATAATGACAATGACATATCATACTATGTTTTTTTCCCCTTTGTCATTCTTTTTTTCCCTTTTTTTGTAAAGCACTTTTTATGCTTTTTTTCTCTGACGATATAGGCACAACTTCAGATTGTGCTCCAGTTGCACCCATTCCTGAATTGAGATGCCCTCTTCACATTCACTCATGCCTTGGTCATCTTGCTGTGGGACTATTGAAATGTGTACTTTATGGGGCTGCCCTTGAAGACCACCCAGAGGCTTCAGTTGGTCCAGAATGCGGCAGCGTGAGCAGCGATGGGCAAGCCTTGCTATGTCCATATAACACCCCTGCTGTGCAAACTGTACTGGCTGCCAGTTGGCTTCCTGGTACACGTCAAGGTGTTGGTTAACACCTATGAAGTCCTACATGGCATAGGACCTAGCTGTTTTAAGGGATTGTCTCCTATAGTGCCTGACTGTCTTGTTCACTCCAGCAGAGTTGGCTTGCTTTGGGTCCTGTTAATTAAACATTGCCACTTAGTGGCACCTCGAAAACAGGTGCTGCACCTGTCCTTTGGAATAACATTCACCTGGAGATTTGCGGGCCTTGCATACCTTTGGGTGATCTTAAAAAACTTGGTTTTCTTCCTCAAGGCCTGGGGCTGGATGGTTTGACAGGTCTGCATCTAGCTGCAGGTGACATGGAGGCAGGTTATATTTGTTGTGCTTTCACCCCATACATCAGTAATGTTTTATATTATGTTAGTGCTATTTTATGTATTTTTTGTTCAGTAGTTAAATCATATCCGACTCTTTGTGACCCCATGAACCATATTGCGCCAGGCCTTCCTGTCCTTCACTGCCTCCCTGAGTTTGCTCAGTTTCATGCTCATTGCTTCAGTGATGCTATCTAACCATCTCATCCTCTGCCGTCCTCTTCTCCTTTTGCCTTCAATCTTTCCCAGCATCAGGGTCTTCTCCAAAGAGATCTCTCTTCGCACTAGGTGACCAAAGTATCTGAGCCTGAGCTTCATTATTGATCCTTCCAATGAGCAATCAGGGTTGATTTCCTTTAAGATTGACTGGTTTGACCTCCTAGCAGTCCAGGGGACTCTCAAGAGTCTTCTCCAGCACCACAGTTCAAAGGCATTTTTATGTATAATATTGTGTTTTTATAGCAATTTTGTCAGTGACTCCCTAATATTGTTCTGGAATTGGGTGGTTTAGAAGTTTGATTAATACATAAATAATAAATAAATAATTTCCCTTATCTAAAAAGGCCCTGTTTAACAATTTAATCCAGAGAGAGGTTAGTTTGAACATACTTTTAATCATGGTTTAACCTTATAAAAGTGAGTCTAACTATCTTCTGGGCTTTCATATTCTGTCCTCTTCTTTAGCAGGGCCAGGAACTTTCACTTCTGTTTTGGATTAATTATACTTCAGCTTTATTTCTGAATCAGGAAATGCACCAATTCATCCTAATTACAGTTAGCTGAAATAGCCTACTTCAAATAATAGTTTATGATGCTGGCTGGATTTCACAGATCTTGGTTAAGTTGAACCACAGTTTGAATGACACATAAAATTATACATACGCAAAAATAAAAGTAGGAATTTCCAATCATCTCCTTTAAGACATAGATAGAGGAGAAGGGAGGGTGGAAGAGGGTGAGCTGAGTGTGTATACCATGGTTTAGCATTATATTCAAATGGCTCTACTATTTCTGGTGATTTAATTATTTAATTATTTATTTGACACATTTATATCTCATGTTTCCTCCTCAGGGCTCAAAGAAGCATACATGTGTCCATTCTTTAACAAAAATCAAGTGGAGAACAATATGTTGGCAAAAATTAATAAAGTGGCCTCTCAGCACGGGATGGGCAAGTTACAGTGGAAACTTTTTGTCAAAGACAAAAACCAGTAAAGAAAGAAAAAGAGGATGGGTTAGGGCAATGTTGTCCAAACTTGGCCACTTTAAGATGAGTGGACTTCAACTCCCAGAATTCTGGGAGTTGAAGTCCACTCATCTTAAAGTGGCCAAGTTTGGACTGCAGTAAAGAAAGAAAAGGAGGATGGGTTAGGGCTAGGCTGAAAGAAATCAGATTTTCAGGAAAGCCCATCTAGCAAGCTGAGGAACTGACATGGTAACGTTTACAGCTAATGTTATCTTGGAATATAGTTTACACTGCTGCCATGATTCATATGATTTTCACAGCACCTTGCATTTCTTACATCACTTCTCTTGTATTGCAGGCATCCCTGGGGGTGGGCAAGTACAAAGGGGCAGAACTTGGTTGTGGCATCACAACATGTTTCATTGTTTTGACATCATCATAGTTACGGCTTTCTTGCTTCTTCTTGAAAGGGCTGCTACGGCTTCAGTTCGTTTTCTTCTCTTAAACTGTTCCCTTTGCTTCTAGTCACCATGCATATGAACCCATTTATATACTAGAACGTGAGGTAAAGAGTTACACAGAATTACTGCGTTCATTTTTGATAGCCATTCTGCAGTTTCTAGCCACTTTCTTATTCTTCTTTTTTCACTTTTTTAATGAAATGATTTAAGGGTTTCTTATTTCTTTTTAAAAACCTATTTAAGACCACTGGAACAGTTTGACTAGACACCAAGCACGCCATTGCTTTTAGAGAGTTTGGAATGGGACAAATACTCTTTGAAAGCAAAACACAATGATGTGTGTTTACCACTCTGTGGGGCAGTAATTATTTTTCAATACCTGAATATTTTTCATGTCATGGTACCTATAGAATATAATTGGCAGTGTTTGCATGGCATTATAGCCTAAAGGATTAGATAATAAGTGTATGTGGGCCATTATTTAATCCTTGTCACACATGACTCTATGACTATGCTTTGTGATTTATTATGTCATCTAAACTCCCACTGGCTACCAATTTGGACTTCCAAAATCTGGAACTTGTAACTCCTATACAACATATCTTAGATACAGTTCCCAACAGTTTCTGACTGAAATTTGGATCATACAAACAAAATTAAGGTAAGGATAATGGCAATATCCAGCATTAAGAGAGCACATTTTTTATTCTTGGGATCTGTGTGTGTATGTGCATGTTTATTATCAGACGTTTAGCTCAGACCCTTAATCTGAAAAACAAAAGATGGAAAATTGTAAATCAGCATTGGAAAAATAGGCAGCCATCTCTAGATAGTTTATGAGACACATGGAAGACTACCTTCAGTAGTCAGAAGAAAGTATAAAGTGTAATTTATAACATTTGAAGTTCATGATAGATTGGAAGTAAGCCTAGTCAGGTTTAGAAGAGGCCTACTGAGTTCAATGAGCCTCATTTTAATCATGGTTAATGTTAAATCCCATTGTTTCAACATATCTGAACAGTATTCTAGCTGAAACTAAACGTGGATCTCATCTGATAATCTTAGAGTGTGAGGGTCAAGTTTACAAACACACCAAACAATTGCATAGAAAACAGCAAGGGACAATAGAATCAATACATGAGGAGGAATTATATTCGCTGAGGACATGACCTGTGCCAAGCTGGTTCAAGAAAATGTCATGGGCCTATCTCAGGAGTCTTCCTCAGATGAGGAGGCAAAAAAGAAAGTATTCCAAGAACCAGATGCAATATTTCCAGGATCTAACAATTATGCTGAGCCAGCAATTATTCCACTATCCAGGAGTGTAATCTAAATCAAGCAATAATTGGTTCTGACAATAATTATCATGTAATGTAATGCCATGTGATCCTATTTGGCACAGATTTTTTCTTGGTCTTTATAACAACCTTCCGCCTGGGAAAAATTGCATAAAACCAAGTTATGGAAAAAAGATTAGGTTGGCAGATTTAAAGGGCATGTAGTGTAAATCTTTATTCACCCTATTTTTTCTTCTTCCATTTATCCTTTTTCTATATTTTTTCCATCCAGATCTTGTATGCAGCCATCTTCCCCTCCTTCTGCTCCATTCTCCAAACCACCTTTCTCCACATTCCTGGGGCTCAGTCTGAAATCCTTATACACGTATTTTTGGAAATAATGAAGGCTAGAATATGGAAAAATATAGGAGAGCTCAGCAATGCCACAACAACAACAACACAACAGCTGAACTAGGCAGAGCTAGTTAGAAGTAAGCTGCTGAAGAAAACTAGGCCTGATAAAGACCAACTGTTCTGGGAGATATCAGAGACTCCTGGTATCTGGGGAGCAACTGGACCAGTCAAAGTTGCTAGAACAATATGGTTCTATGCAGGCATTCTCTATTCCTGTTCAACACATTCCTTGCTATAGAAAATACCTAGCATTTGACTTCATGTTGTTTCTTGATTTCTCTATATGTTTACTGTTTTAGATACTAGTTCCTCAATGAGCTTGGTTTTCTGAGCTAGGGCTAGATTTATATCTATGAAGTTAGCCTGATGGCTTTATTATGGCAATAAACCAGATAATAAACTGCAATTCTGAGACCAGAACAGAAAAGTAGAACAGGTGTTAAGCTTCTAGTTATGGATGGGAAAACAATAATACTTTACATGTTGCTGAACTATAATTCCCAGCATCTGTCATCACTGATCAGGTTCCTGAGAATTGTAGTGTAGCAACATCTGGAAGACTACAGCTTGCCCACATGTGGTAGGTGAGGAAGATTCCTAATCTTTTCAACAGACAGCTTTCATATACTTTGGTTCCAACCATCAATGGATAATATTTATTGCCATGTTGAAATGGACTTTAACCTGCCAATTTCTGAAGATGAAGGTAGTGTTAAAAGTACTGAATGGCCTATTTTTTCAGTTATTTGACAACTAAATGTGACATGTCTATTAGGCAAAAACCAATCTTTCTTGACTAGAACAGGACTGTTACAGCTCTATTTTATCACTGAAAATAATGTAAGGAAGATGTGTCATGCTCTTGAAAGCATAAGATATCCAAATTAAATTTGTGATTAGATTAAGTTCTCTCACCCAAATTAATCACTGCTAGCTGAAGTCATAGGCTTGATTATATTGCAAGAGTAGCTTGGCTTCTTCATAGTGATGGAACTTACCTTCTTGGCTTGGATATCATTTTGTGAGTCTTAACACTTCAGGTGTATTCCTCAAGGCTTAGCCAAAGTTTGACACTGGATTTGGTCCAACGGATTTGTTCTCCATACTGCAACTGCATAGCATGTAGCTTTGGAATTTGTCAGGAAGCAAAGTATGGTTAATGGGTTTTGTGTCTGCCATATAGAGCAAACTGTGCTCTGCTGCATCTGCTGGAAGGCGAATGTAGACCTCCATTTATGCTGTCTTCAGTTACAACTCCTGTAATTCATCCATCATCTTTGGTCCAAAACACCTGGAAGCCTGGAAGTTGGTCCATCATGGCTTCTGCAGGTTCCTGACCTGCCCATCATTTCAAAACTCTTGAGTTACAACAAGGGTAGACTGGTTCCTTGGATAGAAAAATGAAATGTTCTGTTCCTTTTTTACGAGCATGTTGCTTGAGTGATAAGTGCAGTCAAATAAACAGTGGAAACCCATTAATTTGGAATGTTCTTTAAACAAAACCAACCAGAGTGGCAGTCTGTCAGTATTTAACATACATCACGATATCAAATATGTCAGAAATGGACAGAGCAAATCAGTTTAGATCAATCTTCTAGGCATTGAACATGAAGAACTTTAAGAATGCCAGGAAGGAATTTAGCAAAGTTTTCCACACTCTTCTATTAATAATGTCTTAGTACATTGTGAAAATACAGAACACATTGTGAAGCTACATTTAAGTTTTATATTTAGATATACCTTTTCTTTCTCCAACTGAGGCTGCATTCCCTTGGATGTGCATATGTGCTGAAGCTAAAGGGTAACCAATATATATATATTTTTAAAAATGTGTTGGGTTATCTATTCTCTCTTTTTACATGTCCCTTTTCTTTCTTTTTTCTTTTTTTAAAATTATATCCCATTTCTCTTGATGTCTGTGATGCAAGCTGCTAGGGAAGGGATAATGTTACTGTATTAAATTCCTAAACCTAGAAGATATGCTATTACTCTGTGCTGCCCCCATTCCAGGACACATTTGGGAAGAAGGTGTAGAAGATAATGCCAGTTTCTAACACTCTTTGCAGGATTAGGTTGCTGAAGGCCTTCTCCGGCAAAGAATCTTCACTGAGATTTCATCATTCTGTCCCCTTAGTTAAAAGAGATACTGTCCTGGACCGGATGTCACCACTGAATGTGTCACCCAAAGGGAGTTGCCTGTTTAGGAGAACCTTCAGATGCATCTACTTGTTTGTTCTCAGGTATAAACATTGTGAGGGAGTTTGGATTCTAAAAGAGGAAGAATGGCTTTTTTTTTTTTGCTAGTTTTTTTACAAAGTTGCTTGGTTTATGGGATGTGTTATGAAATGGTGAGAGTGTGGAGAATAGAGTTTGGGGAATAAAGAGGTAACTAGTAGGAGGGGATATGAGGGCATATGATGAGAGGCTGTAACCTGGATGCTCCAAGGAATGGAGGGTAGGCAAGGGATTGGTCTCCCTTTCCTTCAGCTTGCAGTCCAATCAAGGGAAATCAAAGTGATGGTTTATTTTTTTTAATCCTAGGCCAATTGCTGGTAAAACATCTTTTTTGCGGGGGGGGGGGGCTCCTTCAAGTCACACCTTAACATTATAGCAGCTTAATCAAAATATGTCCAAATTCAGATGGATTGGCAACATTTTAAATCAATCAATTCGTTTGTTGATTAGTTGTCTGACCATATCAAAAAGCTGTAAAAATAGTACAAGGAAAAAAGTAACAGATATTCATAACATATTTTTGCCCTTGCAGTCAAATCAAATCTGTTCTAAGTGGTCCAGCCTCTTCTGGATAGTCTTTGATGTAAAGGACATAAAGGTCCTTCTAGTAATATTCAAGTGTGTTTCCTGCAAAAGGTATAACAACCTGGGCTGAATATCTCAGTATTTCTTAGATTTTAGAAAAGGACCTAACCAATCAACCCTTGCTATAGAATATAATTTATAATCAAACAAAATATGTGCAATGTCTTCAATGGCTGGAGCACCACATATACAGAATCTTTCTGAAAATGGGACTCCATGAAACTTCCCATACCTTACCATGGAATCAATTTTGGAATAAAATTACACAGGATAGGAACCAGTATGTAGCCCTGTCTGAAATCTTTAGCAGTGTGGATTTTCTTAGGGATACTTCTGTCCCTGTATGTACCTTTGACCAAGAGTTTGAATATAAGACCTTGGTTAGGTCCATGTTCTGGCCACAAGTTTCTTCCAAAGTATGTCTCTGCTTATTGAATCAAAGGCTGCACTAAGGTCTATGAAAGTTGTAAACAATCAAGTCCCTTTCACTGTGTATATAAGATGACATAAAATGAAACAGTTATCAACAGTAAAGCAGCTGGGCAAAACTGGATTGCTGTACTGCTAACAAACCCTTTTCAGTTGCCTAGTCCTCAATTTTATACAAAAGGTATTTGGCATACAATTTTGCTATGATATTGGTTAGGCTAATTGGTCTATAATTAGATGGCGTGCCCTTATTACCTTTTTTGTAAACAGGGACTACAACAGAGCTCTCAACCTGTCAGAATGTGGCAGGAGTTATTTTTATGAGCAAATAAACCTGCCAATAAAGGGGCCCACCCATCAGCATGGCATCTGAACAGTTCAGGAGGTAGATCTTCACCAGGGGCATTATTAAACTTCGAAGTCTGAATAAGCCGTTTAATCTCTGTTCAGATATTGAAGGCCAAAGTGGGAGCTGCTACAAGCCAGCCATAATTTGTTATGTAAATCTTCCTCTCCACTATAACTGGGGCCTGTGAATTGTTGATTATAGAATTCCTCCCACATAAAGACATGTATAGGGATATCAAAGGAGAACCTATGTTCCTTCTGTATACCAGCAACCACATGCCAGAAAATGACTAGGTTCAGATTTCCTGCTGCTAACTCTAGGTCTGCCCAAACAGAAGAAAAATGGTGAGATTTCTTGCACATAATTAGTTTCTTATACTCTTGTCTGACTTCTAGCAAGATGGCATCTGACGGCTGATTCTTTGCAAAGCAACACCTTAAAAGAACACGTAGTCCAGACTAGAGGCAACCACAGAAGCTGACTGAATAGCTTTCTTGCTGCAGTTCCTAACCTTCCCTGTCAATCACCTTATTGACCTTCTTGTGTGTGGACACGCATATGGCTCTTTTCTTTTTCATTTAACCTTTAACTCTTCCCCTTGCTTCCTTTGATTAGGCAACATTCACAGGGATTTTTAAATTTTTTTTTTAATCACTGAAACTCTGGAACACTAATTTTCATGTTAAAAACTTGACAATTAGTGTTCCAACTTTTCAAGGATTTTTGTAGGGTATGAGCTACAAAGTTTACTCATTGTAATTCAGTGTTGCTTTCTGCAGTTGGGATGGGATGTGAGGGTTGCCTCGGAAGACAGAGAAAGAGTTGCCACCTAGGGAATGATCAGATAAAAGAGAAAGGAGTCCACAACAGGGTAACAGTCAAAGAAAGAAACTTAGGAAACACCCACCCTAACTACGCATGTGATAAATAGGGAAGGTGGGAGATTTGTGCTTTCAGACTTGCAAGATTCTGTTAATATAGCCTTACGATAAAGTAGAATTCTGCAGTTGGGATGGGATGTGAGGGTTGAGAGGGCTGATAGCATTTTAAACCTGTAGAGCCAATTTTCTGCATGCTACCAAGAAGAAAATGGCTACTTGGGGAAGTGAGAATGAATACTGTATATGTAAGGGGGCATTCATACTACTGTTTGTACCACCCAAAGAACAGGTGCAGTTATTCTGTACTCAACACGCTCAGACAAGACCAGCATTCAAGGCAAATTCAGCCAAAAATATGAGTTTAAAAGCAAATAGGTAGATGCTCACAGAGGCTGCTTTGAGGGCAAGAATATTAGTTGAGGACCACATCATCCATTTCTGCCCTCTGGAGACAGTTGCCAGCCCGTTCCGATAACAGGGCAAGAGGTAAGCAGTAAATATGTCTACTTTGCTTCGGTTACCTCTGTCAATGCAAATGAAACTATGAGTAATCTCAGTTGTGCTTCTTCTTGCATTGGTAAACAATAAATAAATAAAGCAAAAATAAATAAAAGAAGGATAAAGAAAGAGAAAGTGTGGCACAGCTTCAGTTGCTCAGTGACAACACAGTCACACACAACCATTTCCTGCCACTCACCTTCATCAGCTTAGATTGCTGATTGCACGACCTGTCACTCTTCCACTCACAAAGTTTAGAACTTGTGTTTTCTGAAGTAGGTAAGCACTACTCTTCTTCACCCCCACCTATTTCCTAAAGCATCATTTGGGTGAGTTTCAGCTGACTTATTTTCTCAGCAATTAAAAGTGTCAGTCCTAGGCCTGCTTCTCACGGGAAGAACAAACTTGTGGTGTTTAGGAGGTATCACTTCTAACTGTTGTGAGATCTTAGAGCTGACAGTTCCTCCATACAAGTAAATAAATAAAGTTTAAACATCCTGCACATAACAAGCTAGATGCCAGAGAGGAGAATACTAGGCTCTTTTTCTTCAGTATGGTTTTTTTTTTCCCCTGAAATTCCATCAGTGGAGACCCATCTGCTGTCAAACACAGGCTTATAACCCAAATCAGATCCAAGTACTTAGGCCTCAGAGTTGATGTTTCTAGTAGTTGCAAGGACAAATTAGCAGCAGACCAGCACAGTGGGAGCCAGCAAGTGCCAGCTTTAAAGCAAAGGTTATATTAAAGTGCAGTATACAAAAAGATGTTAGAGAATACTGAAGCATGGTAGTGAATGAAAGGTCTATTCAAAACACATCAGAACAATATGTGATACATATCTTAGAGGAGTATATGAAGACTCTATTAAAACCCTGTGTATGCATACAGAAACCCACATATAAATTAAATTAAGCCCAGATCAGAGATTTCCGTAATTACCAAGATGTGGAAATATTCTTGAGTTATTCTTTCTTGAGACAGGTTAGGTCAGATATTGTGGGAAAAGGGGAAAGCCAAGTACAGACAATACTTGGCTTTCCAAGTATTGGAATACTTGGAAAGTATTCTCCCAGTATATAGGGAGAAATATGCAGAAAAATATGAGCGTTTTTTGAGCAGATTCCCTGTCTTTTTCTTCTTCCTCCTCCTTCCTTTAAAAAAAAAAAGATGCAGAATCAGTCCAAACAAACTTAACCCACACTCTGACACACCCTTATCTAGGGGTCAGCCCAAATGAGTAGTCATACTTAGGACTGAATAATATTTGAAAAAACAGAAACTGATTCAAACTAAAATTCACAGATGCAATATGTCATTCATAGTCAAGACTTTTCCTGTGTAGTAATTCCTGAATGAAGTGGTTACTGTATGTGCTTTATGTTGGAGATTAATCTGGGCTTCTGGGATGTCTGCTTTGCCATTGCTATTTTGTCCATGTAGTTGTTTTGGAACAAATAGGAAGTCCAGCAGATATTGCTGCAACAATTTAAGTTAATTACTGAATTAGCAAGTTGGAAAGAGTTGGCTTAATAACCACACAGGCAGTTGGGATCCAGTTGTGGTTTTCTACCTAAGAAACACAGTGGATTCTTCTAGAAGTGTCAGTAACCAGAAGGCTCATTAAATGATACTTTGAAATGTTAATTTTCTGACTGCCATGAAGACATTTTAGGATATAGAATGACTTGTTCTTTAATGGTCAGTAGCCTAGTGTACTACCTATCTATTTTGCTAGGGAAATTACAGGCAAATGACCCTTAATGGCTAGAAATTAGTTGGTGTGTCCTGCACAGCGAGACCCATTTTGGGGAAGGTAAGTCAAAGTCTTGCTGTTGAGATCTCTGCAGGTGAAAAAACAAAATAAATGTTGAATTTCTGGAACAAAGAAAGGACAACGAAAGAGTATGAAATGGATAGTTACTTCTGAGTAATTCAGATGCTTTCACATTTCTTTAGCAACAGGAGTTAATTTCATCTTGCATTTCTTATCTACCATTGCCAGCTTGGAAGCAATGATTTAAACAGGGTTGCCAACTCCCCCCCCACCCCCCCGGAAGATTGCTGTGCTTTATACTGCAGTATGACAAGCCCAAAACTAGCTCTGTTTTTGTTTTTTATCAGAGAACAGAGATGAGAGGAAGCAACCCTGCCACCAAAGTTGCCCTTTTGCTCAACACAAAGCAATTGAAGATCCAGGAGGTCTGCCAAAGGAAGAGTGGGGGGAGGAACTATACCTTTTTTATTTTTTTTAAGTGAAATGGAAAGGGGTCCTCAGTGTGTTTGGAACTAAAGGTCAGCCGGCAGGATCTCAAATCAGTTTTCTGCTCACACCAACTATAGATTTTCATATATTCATAATGGGTTTCATTTACACATGCATATTTTATGATCAGCTCAGCTCTTCTTGCACACTAAATTTATGTAACCTAATTGTGCTGTGCTGTAATTTGCAGTGTTCAGTTCTTGTTGTTCTTTGCTCCTGTGGCTGCAGTCCAAGGCACTTTCCTCTGTTTAGAAGTGCCTGAAAGTTTGCTGCACAGTGCCATGCTGTCCTCACTTTAATTGGCTGGTGGGAAAAAAAATGCCTTTGAGAGGGAAGACTATTTATTGGCTTTCAAATATTTAAGACCTCCTAGAACTGAGGGAATTATAATGACCTTACCTTACCTTACCTTTGACGTTAAATGAAAATCGCCTGTTCAACAAATCACACTCCATAATCCTCTGCAGCATTACTCTCAAACTCTCACAGTGTTGTTCTAATGATTCATTTTAAAGTGGGTGCACAAAGGTGCACACACATACGGAACTACAAATACACAAACACGGGAGTATAGCTAAGTTTTTACTCCTCTTTGAACCATACCTACAACTAGGGATATGATGGGTGAGTGGGAAGCTACTCCAGATAAAACCAGAAGGAATTTTTTTTTTTTTACAATGAGTGGGATAGCTATTATTTTCCTTTTAGTTAGAGCTGCTGAAGTTCAGCTTAAGTGAATTTGGAGGTATCTTCTGAAACAGTGTTTCTTAATTTTGGCAACTTTAAGATGTGTGGACTTTAACTCCCAGAATTCCCCAGCCAGCTAGAACAATGTTTCTCAAGCTTGGCAACTTTAAGATGTGTGGAGCTCTGGCTGAGGAATTCTGGGAGTTGAAGTCCACACATCTTAAAGTTGCAAAGATTGAGAAACTCTGTTCTAGAAGAAAAACAGTGAGTTACTGGAGGAAAGGAAGAGAGGCAATTCCCTATGATTTCTGATTTCCATAGCTTCTGTTAAGATCAGAGAAAGTGTTTAGTATAAATACTAGAGTTTAAATCTTTATTTATTTATTCATTCATCTACCTCATACCCCATCTTTATCTAGCCACTCTTGGAGGCTTACATTATATGTGATATAGCAAACATTTTAAATATCCACATTATGATTAGAACGTAACAATCCCTTTAGTTAAACGAACAGCACTAATAACAAATAAAAATGAAAAATAAAAGCAATGAAAAATGGCACAGTGTATGAACTCAGGAGACTTCTTTCTGAAATAATTCCATCTTAAAGCTATAATAGATACAAACCTTTCTTCTCCCAATTCCTCTGCCTAATTCCACTCTGTTTCTCGGAGGCTGTATGATTGCCTAGTGGAGATCAGTTAGATCTGTAGCTCTGTATTGCTTTGTTTAGTCAGGCTATCTATCCAAATCTATCCATGGTGGATTAGAAGAAGGTTATTAGTGACCCCCTCCCCTGGCTTTTATAGTGTGCCTAACTATGGCTTCTAGAAGATTGAAATTGTAACAAATTCCAGCTTGAAAAAACATGATTTACTTAAAACTGGGATGGCCATAATTGATATCTATTTTCTAGTATATTCAAATGTTCAGATATCACAGCCATAAAGAACGTATGAGAATTCTGCAGTCTCATCGTTCATAGTCCTTATCCAGGCTTGACTGAAGGTGTAAAGGAATCATCTTTTGGCTTGAAAACTCTCAAGGAATAGTAACTCTTAACAAGTTGAATCATCACAACATTAGAAAACAAATTGCAAAGCTTGCCAGCTGGATTTTCTCATATGAATTATGAATTTGTAGATAATGGTAGAGCTGTTTCCAGACCAGGAAGGCATAGAAGGGGTACTGAAGGTTCTCCCAGGGTAGAATCACTGGATTTGGAATCCTCTTCAGAGCATTTCTGAGCTTCCAATCCCTCCATATTACTTACTAAGATTTATAATCCTATTGTAAATCTGGCTGTATTTGCTTATAACGCATGGATGATTTGAAACTTTGTACAAGGATTTTAACTGCAAGCCTGTGAAGTCAGGGATGCAAAGAGGGAGGCAAGAGTAGATGTGTCTATTGCTTGTCCATGTTGCAGAAACTAAATGCCTAAAGAAAGCTACAGTTAAATTAAGGTAGGCTATATAAGCACAATGTTCTGTTTTGGGGAAAAAAAATCTGAGGGATTTGGTAGAAAACTAAATGAATTTCTAACAGTAGTGAGATTATTAAAGTGCTTATTTGCCATCATGACTCTTATTCTAAATTAAAAGCCCTTTTCACATGCAGAGGAGATTCATGCTTATAACAACAAGTAGCACGGATTCTGGCCATAGGAGGCAACTGCATTTTCTTCTGTATAATAAAGTTGTCCATGATATGTTTTTGGTGTGCGTGTTTGTCTTTCTGGTTTTCTCTCCTGCTGGTGGACAAACTAACAGACAGGGATTGCCCCAACTCCCTTTACCTTCCGTTTCAATATCCCACTGGATCGGAAAGAAAAAGATGCTTCTTTCCACTGTTTGTACAGCAAGTACTGAGGATTTCAGATGAATCGCTAGGTGTGAGTGGCTCAGGACATGCAGAAGCTTCATGTGAGTGAAAGTCCAATTCTAGGGGTCTCTCTCTCATATTGAGCTCCTATGCATGACTAGCTGCACCTACACAGAGGTTGCTGTTCAGATTTCAATGTCCAGTGCATAAGGGCAGCCTGGTCACATGTACCTTTGTTGGAGATTGTTCAGGAAAGAAGACAAAAAGGTTTTCTTCAATATGCAATACAGAATCATTTTTTTTTTTTTTTTAACTATCAGACTGAGATGTGCCAACTGCTGATTTCTTTGGTGGCATATTATCCATATGTAGGTTCTGAAGGTTCAGAGCAGAAGGGGAGGTAAACTGGAAAGAATGGAGGAAAAATAGAAAAGTTCTCACACACACACACTTGGGGGGGGGAGGATAATTAAAAACAGCCACAGGAAATATAACAGGCTGTCCTGGATGATATTAAATTAAAGCTTTTCTTTTAAAGTCCTTTTCCACGTATAGGGACTCTTTAAAACAAAATAGGAGATGGCATGGATGCTTGCAGAGGAAATGTACCTTTGTGAAAAGTTGTTTCTATAAGCCTACTGAAGAAGGTAAATGGGATATAACCCTTATCAAGTTTAGGGAATAAGAATCGGTGCACCATGAAGAAAAGGAGCAAGAAGATTGGAAACATCAGAAAGAGTTGAACACATGGGAGGTGACATTGCAGACCTGGTTGTGTAAAGGAGCAATCCAGAAGCTCTATTGGAATGGAAAGAGAGCACAGAGAGGCAGGTCCTGACCAGGAGGGCAGTGAAAGAGACCTGAGAAGGCTGGAGAAGCTTGGCAGATGATACCTATTGTCTCTGTATCTATAGTTGTAGCAACAGGATGTATATATCCTGAGGGCATCAAAGCATAGCAGAAGTTCTAGCTGTTAATATGCAATCTTGATAAAGTTGATTAGTATTGCATATATTTATGTCTGTATGCATTATTGGGAACACTTGGGAGTCAGACAAATGTGTCTAGTACTCACACCTGCATCTTGAAATTGGGGTTTTTTGGCAAGAGAGCACAGTGGAAGGACAACCAGTAGGAGAAGTTGCATAACGATTCTTATGTGAAAAGCAATCTGCAAAGCATATATATGATTGGGCTTTCAAACTAGGATTTTTTTTTTTTTAACCTTGTCATTATACGAAGGGGTACGTACTTCTAAAGAAAAGAAAAAGAAAATATTGCAGTAACCAAAATATGTTTTTAACAAGTATTCCAAGAATTTTCCTTGACAGTGATATGAGAACTTTTGCATCTCCTGATGTGATTATATGTCTTTCTTTCTTTCTTTCTTTCTTTCTTTCTTTCTTTCTTTCTTTCTTTCTTTCTTTCTTTCTTTCTTTCTTTCTTTCTTTCTTATTTATTTATTTATAAATCAAATTTATATGCTGCCCATCTCACTATACAAGTGACTCTAGGCAGCTCACACGTAAAAAACATAAAAAGCCACCAAGAGGTCAAGAAGAGCCAGGATGGACATATTACCCCCATCCCAGTCCTGTCAGAGATCATCTAAAAGTGTGACCAACGCCGTTTCTGTCTCATACGTGGGCCTGAAACACGACTGGAAGGGGCCCAGATAATTTGTTTCATCCAGAACCCTCTGAAGCTGCAGCACCACAACCTTCTCTACCATCTTTCCCAAGAAGGGGAGGTGAGAAACTGGATGAAAATTGTCCAGAACTGTGAGGTCAAGTGATGGCTTCTTAAGGAGAGGATGAACCAGCACCTCTTTGAAAGGGGCCAGAAACATCCCCTCTCTCAAGGATGAATTAACTATCGCTTGAGCCCACCTACATGTCACTTCCTGGGTGGCCTTGACCAACCAGGAGGGGCATGGGTCTAATGTAAAGGTGGCTGTGCTTACAGACCCGAGGACCCTGTCTACTTCCTTGGGCCCAATAGGATCAAACTGTTCCCAGATAACTGGGTAAGACTGTTCCCCAGGCATCTCCAAAGGACCTGCACCACACTTGCCTCCAGCTGGGAATGAAGCCAAGCAATTTCATCTGCCAGATGTTCAGCAAATTCTTCTGCGCAGCCCTGGAGGTAAATGTCAGGGGCCCGCTTACCCAGGAGGGTCTGGATAACCCTAAACAGGGCCACCAGGTGGCACTCTATGGACATGATAAGACTGGAGAAATTATTGCCACAAGGTAGGCCTTAATAGCGGCTCTAACTCATGCCCAGTCAGATTTGTCCCTGGTCTTCCTCCAGCAGCACTCTAGATGTCTCTTGATCCTTTTCAATTCCCTCAACATCTTCATGAACCACAGGGAATGACAGGAGTGATGGGCCAAGAGAGGTCACACGGGCACAATCCCATCTAAGGCCTTAGCCACTTTCCTATTCCAGGCAGTGGCCAACACCATTGCCCATTGAAATATCTTTAACATATAAGATGTGATGATAGACTGGACTGACACCAGAGTTAAATGCAGCAATGTAGCCTGAAGTACAAAGAAGTAATAACAGCGAAAATCATTAATCAGTTGACAAGTGTGAGTCATCTAGAAACTTCCATGCCTGGTAGGCATGTTAACTTCTTCCCCCTGCAATCTTCTATATAAGGTTTTTTAAGTATTTTAAGGAGTTCAAATTGGGAGGGAAAAAACACAAAGTAAATACATTTTTAACAATGCATATAGTTTCTGAATTATTATAGGTCCCTCTCCACGCACACACACTTTGATCCCAAGAAGGGGCAGGGGTGCTTTAAAGAATTGCAGACAGGCACACCCTCATGTTCTTTTAAGCACCTTTTGGGAACTGAACCCAAAGTGCTGCACAGACAGTCCTAAAACACATCACTTCTTGCAAAAGGATCTGGGTATCAGTGATTTAGCGACTTTCTGTTAAACAATGGGGCCACCTTTTAATCATCAAGACACTTGCAAATCCATGTGCTAGGTTGCTTCACTTCATTCTTACATTATTTTCAACAAAGGAATTACAGAAATCACTTCCCAGTGGTATCCAATTGAGAAAGGTCACCAAATATTATGGTACATTCATCAGAAAAAAGTAGTGTCTTAACTGATGAGAATCACAAATATTTGGCAATATTTCGAGGTGCACTTATAGAAATGTTGAACCTCTTCTATCCTGTTAGAAATGTTTCCCCTTTTTTTCTGAACTATATTCCTCAGGTTCTCTTTCACACTAAAAGAGATTGTAAGATCTGGATCTAAATGTACATATAGATGTATGTTCTCATCAATTACCTGTTTCCGCATATGTTCAACTTCACATAAGATCTGATCTGATAGGAAGGTAGTTTGTCAACTGTTCAAAAAGCTTTACTCAATTATGCCTGCCCATAAAACAGACCCATGTCATTCAGATCTCATCTCCTATGGAGGCCTAGGCTTTCATGTACCCTTCCAATTCTCACATCCATAAGAGATTAGATACAAGGTAATATTCCTCTTCCCTCACAGATCTGACGTAATGAGGCATATAGTGGGAGTGCAAAAAGCCAGTGAGTCTCTTAGAAAAAAAAAATATTACAAGAATTCCTTGTAACTGGAACACATCATTGTACAGCACAGCAAAGTTGACCTCAGATATTTTGCAGTCTGAGGCAAAGAAGAAAGTGTTGCGCCCCCCCCCCCACTTTCCAACTGGACTGGAAATTCTATTTTTTCACTAGACTTTGCCACCTTTGAAAGGTGCAATCTCTCCTCTAGCATCTTACTGATACCTTTCACTTGAAATGGCAGCCTTGCACCTTATGACAAGGCCATCTGAAAAACACATGAAGACTCTTTGCTAATTAGGTCTAGGCTGATCCTATCCTATCCTATCCTATCCTATCCTATCCTATCCTATCCTATCCTATCCTATCCTATCCTATCCTATCCTATCCTATCCAGGTTTATTTCAGCAAAGCCAACATATATAGAAAGAGCTTCATTTCTGTCTTCAGGCATATTAGTTCTGCTCAATCCAATCAGCGGAACTCCATCACTCTATAGCTGATAAGTGATCTCCTTAGTGGCTCTTAAAATCTAGATTGTAAACTAAACTCAGAAACTGAAAGTTGCTTCTTCCAAGTGCTACAGGTTTATACATTACAGACAAGCACCAGAACCCAAACAATAGGAATTTAATTATATAATACTTCTACCAGTTAGCCAGTGTTAAATGGATGAATGCTCAAGTCAAATGGAGTTACTGTTCTCTAAGAATTATTCTACCATTCACTTTTTTTCTGCTTCTTGGCAGTCAGGGAGTATGCAGGAGAACCTGTAATGCTGGCAAACAAATTTGATAGTGTTTTTCAGGAAGGATCCAGGATCAGGGCAGAGATGGGAGAGAATGTCATCTCTAAAGCAAATTGTGATCTGGACAGATAGACCCACTTTGCAGATATGGGTTGGAAAATGAGATATGTTTTCTCTGCTACTGATTTTTATTGAATTAAGGTAGTGCTTCTTAGAGCAATCAGAAAGTGGATGCTATTGAAATAAATATGACTTGCTTCCAAGGAAATCCACTTAGATGGGCACGTATTTTGTAAAACTGTCATCTTTCACCATCATTTAAGCCTGCTATCACATAACCTATCATTACCTCTCATTCAGATGGTAATACTTAGCAGTTATTCTTTGTAGTGTAGTTTTATTACAAATACAGTGCTTCAAAGCTGAAAACAGCTTTTATCAAGATTGCACCTGTAAACAGCTTTCATCATGTGCAATTACATAGTTGGCAGGTGACCCTTTATTTGCTCTGCTAGGGAAAGGTTATTTAATCTAAGACAAACCAAAATCCTATAGTGAGTGCAACAATTGTGCTCATATCTGTCCATTTCTCAGATTTCTTTTATTATACATATATATTCCAGTTCCTTAGCTGGACTTGGACCAAAAGTACACATGTTTTACAAGGAAATCAATTTATTTCAGATTCTGCCATATTTTCTTCTCAGCACATTGCACAAGTAATGGACTGTGTTCTCTTAGGATTTTGCAAGAAAAAGGAGGGATTTTTGGAATAGGTAGTAAATGAACTGCAGCCATAATCAGGTCTTAGAGGAACATTAACCATGTTTGCACCTGTCAAAGACTGAACACAAGGAGATTTTAAATTGCTCAGAGACGGATAATTAGACGTATATTTTTCTGTGGATGTGTATTTGGGTAAATACTTAATATAACTGGAGAAATAACACAGTGGTTATTTGCGGGCAAAGTCCGCTCAACAGCAACACAAGGCTGGCATATCTTTTTCTTTATGAATGCCTTTGAATGATTGTGCATGAAAAATATTGCAATGAAAAATCTGGAGGCAGACTATGCACAAAACCTCATGGAATTTACTGGAAAATCCTAGTGGACTTCGCATGGTGCTTATGTTTTCCCATGTTCTTTTCTTTCTTTATGAAAAGGAGGAGGAGGAGGAATTATTTGGGATCAAATTAGACATGATATAGCTGATGTAATATTGCTAAGTAGTTTAAAAAAAAAGGAAGGAAAAGTTTTAATTTCTCATCAAGCCCTGTCAAGGGGAAAGGGAAACAAGCTGAAAGAAAGAACCCTTTCTCTTGTCTTCACAAATCCATGTCTCAGCAGCTGTTCCCTTCTATTTTTTTGCAGCCATGGAGCAACGCAGCCCTCTGAAATGTGCATTTGTGTGAGACAATTATGTGTATCTTCCATCCATCAGAATGCTTCCTTTTTTAAAGTCATGCTTGTGAACAAATTGAGGAATCAGGTCTGTGTTGGTGATTGTAAGCAGACGGAGATGATTAGTCCAGATTAAGTCATGCAGAATAATAGAATGTGAATTTGTATGTGTAGTATGATTTACCGCATGCCAAACTCTGTAAAAAGTCATTTTACATTTAGTTTTTCAATGTCTATTTTACTTGGCAGAAGTGTAGTAACTAATGAAATATAACTTTATATGGTCTTATATTTCCACGCCTCTTATACACCATCTACCAAAACATCAACCTTTGTCTCCTTGGCTGGCATTATATTGGTCTGGCTTTGTAGAAATTAATGGAGCAAAGCCAGCTAAAAGTTGCAACAAGACTGACACTATATGATGGTAAAATTAATTTATTTGGTTCTTTCTAATCTCTCCCACCACATTAGACAACTCCCCCCCCAACAACACCTTTTCTATTGATGTCAGAACAATCAAAATGCTATAGTAACTTATGAAGAAAACAATATTTTGAGGAGAATATTACAACTAGACATGGATTCTGATCTGTAGGACAAACCACCCAGAGTCCCTCCTTGTGGGGGAGTTGGGCAGTGATATAAATTTGATTTATAAATAGATAAATAAAAAAACCACAATTTGGAGCACAAGCACGCAGCACCCCTATAGAGCCCTTTAAATCACACATCTTTTCCCTGAATTGCACAGTAACTGTGCAAATTCAAGAAAAAAAAGATGCAGCTGCTTTAAGCTGTTCCCCACAGATGCTATGTACGTGCCCATGTATGCTCAGAATTAATTTGCCCTTTGAATCCATATTGTTGATCAGCCTAAATATACAGTAAAACTATTTGTTCATTAGATTTGTATTGCCCCCTCCCCTTTCCTCTAGAAGCTCAAAATAGTTCCTATGGGTCCTCCCTTCATTTTATCTCCATGACAACCACTCTGTCAAGTAGGCTGGATCAAGAGAATGACTAGCCGAAAGACACTCAGTGACATGGTCACTAGTAAAGATTCAAAAGGATTCCACCACACATTCTGCAACTTGCTCCTGATGGATCCCTAGAGAAAAGAATGATAGTAGGTATGAAGTCCAGCTAGTATTCATCCTTGCCCAGAAACAAACAAAACCAAAACAAACAGTGATGAGGCAGAAAGCAGGTGCATTTACTTTAAAAAATACATGATGTGGCTGTGGAACATCTTTAATCTTGCTTTAACTTTTAAAAAACCTGAGAAGTTCACAGTGATGACAGGCTTTTTGAATAATATAGGCTTGTTCCTGATGATTCCTAGAATGACTAGGAAACCACAGAACACTGCATGGGGCTGATATATTTTTTTTCCATAGGTTTTCAATCAAAAACTGTTTTCCCAATGCACGGTTCAGTGGAAGAGACCCACCCTTATTCTCTCATGCCTAGTTAATGCTATAGTTTTCCAGAAAATAAAGGCCTGGCTGAAATTGGACAATAATTTTAAGGACAACGAACAGGAGAGAGAAGTATCCAAAGTGTTATAAGTCTGTTCCATTCAGCTGCTACCTTGATAAAAATATATAATGATACTGATAAAAAAAAAGGGGGGGGGCAGCAGAATAGCTGGGCAAGAAAACAAACTGTGTTTCTTATCAGATTTACAGTGAGGGCTTTTGTCCCTGACATCAGAGCAGGGACAGTTTTCTGCTGTCAGATGGCTATATTGTGTTTCATTCCAAATTGGTTTCCTCTTCATTTTCTAGTAAATTTATGTTGGGAGCAATGTGAGGCTCAGGGTGCTAAAGGATGCTGAGTCATGGCATCAATTTTAGAAAGTGTCCTTCATGAAAGCACCGAGCCGTTGGTGTGTTTTCACTTTTTAATCAAGTTAATGTCTTCTGTAGAGAAGAGAGTAGTAGCGAAAGGCTATAAGCCACACAGTACTGGGATCAGCAGTTTACCAAGGACTTACTTTGCATGTATCTTTTAGAGTTAGGGCTCTTTGATGGCACACATTACAAATCAGAGTAAAGGGATTTAAGAACCAAGGGTGAATGTAAACTAGCATTTTGCTGAAATCCTCAAACAAAGCAAAGAGCTTAACCTAGAAGATGAAAATCAAATCTGATGAGCCATCAAGTGACCTCTTACATGCTTTGGGAGCACAGATCTTTGTAAAAATCACATCCCAGCTTTTATGTAAAATTGTTCAACATCTTTTATATGAGACATTCTTAGATTAGCCAGGAAGGCAGCAATATGACTTTTCTTTAATCAGTTCAGATCTTCTTTTCAGGGTAGTCCCATACCCCAGCTTGTGGTGAACTGGTAACCTCACTTAATCACCATAAGCACAATCCATTTATGTACTCTATGGCTGAATTTGCAATAATTAATTTTAGTTGTTTTCTTCAAAAGCTTATTAGCTGTGGGCTAGAAGAGCAGCCATCTTAACTATAGGCTATCATTTAAAAACAGTGATGTAACTTTATTTCTGAGGGCTTCTTGAAAAAAAATGCATGTCTGAAGGAACAGCACAGATGCATCTTACATTTTTAAAATTTTACTTAAAAACTATTTATCTTACTAAATAGCATGTTTCTGTTAGGTGTCCAGATGTTTGCTTTAATATAACTAGGTGAAACAACCTTCAGAAATCCTATACCATAATAACAATCTGATATTTTTTTGGATTTAAATTTGGTTTTAAAATATGTCTCATTCAGTGATTTTCAATGTCCTTTGCTTTTTCTGCATAATATTCAAATTACTGCTAACCAATGTTACATTGATGGATTTTTCGACATTCACATATGGCCATTTGCAGAAATAGAAATTGAAAAGTGCCTGGGCAGTGAACTGTACAGAAAATCTTTATAATTCTCAGCCAAGAGAGCTGTGATTTATCTACTCATTTGAAACAAGCTGTTTGAAATGCTAAACATTAGTTAATTTGAATGAACTATTCATAACAATTCCCTGGTGATAACAGAACAAATAAGAAAATGCCTAATGCATAGATCAGGTTAAATTCCCTATAACCAATGGATTGCTTGTTGCTCCCAGACCTCTTTCATACCTCCCAGAATAAACAGGACCCAAACGTTGGAAGGGTTAAGGTACAATATCTTGGTTGTGCTCTGATTTCATAATGTCACCCTCTACAACAAAATCTTATTTTTAAATTATCCCCCATCCCCAGCCTCAGGCATGTAAAGTCCTGCTCTATGGATTCATAACTATTATTAAGTGGAGAAAGAAAGAAAGAAAGAAAGAAAGAAAGAAAGAAAGAAAGAAAGAAAGAAAGAAAGAAAGAAAGAAAGAAAGAAAGAGGGAGGGAGGGAGGGAGGGAGGAAGGAAGGAAGGAAGGAAGGAAGGAAGGAAGGAAGGAAGGAAGGAAGGAAGGAAGGAAGGAAGGAAGGAAGGAAGGAAGATGGATGGATGGATGGATGGATGGATGGATAAGAATGTCAAAGTACTATGGATGTTCCTGGTTAAGTTTCAAGCCAGTGTTTCTTTTCTAAGATAATAGATCCCATTCCAATTATTCCAGAAAGACACTCCAGATTCTGGGGCCAATGAGCACGCTTAGTCTTTTCAAGACTGTTGGGTTTTGTACTACTGCAAATCTTAAGGTATTCCTATGCTTGTTTATATCTCCATGTTACGCCTGAGGGTACTGTTTTGGCTACAACTGGTTTGAAGTTCAGCTCACAGTCTTGCTATTAATAGATAGGATGTAGGTGTATGTATGTGTGTATAGAACAATGAGTAATGGGACTATCATTTGTTACTTTTTAAAAATATTTAATAAAACATACATAGACTTTGTTAGTGAAAGTCACTGTATGCATGGAGCAAAAAATTGCTATAGACATTCCTATTCAGTCATTTAAAACTAACATTACATTTTAAAATGGCAGTAATTAATAATAAGAAACAAGAACTCATCAATCAGTAAAACAAAACTATTCAAGTAGCAATTTGCTTGCTTGTTTTGATGACCTTTCTCTGGATAAAATAAATACAGCATAAGCTGTAATGCACATGGCCTTGGCTCATATCTTAAACTCACAGAAAGGTAGAGTCCTTGGGGTTCTCTGAGCTTGGTTCTTTTCTTGCAGACGTTTTGTTACCTGGCTAGGTAATATCTTCAGTGGTAGCCTGAAGATGTTACCTAGCTGGGTAATGAAACATTTGCAAGAAAACAATCAAGCTCAGAGAACCCCAAGGACTCCACAGTTCAACCCTGAGCTACAAATATTCTCTTCTATTGGTATCACAGAAAGGTATTAGATAAGAGTTTGGGTCTTATGACCCTTTTATTGGTAATACTGACAGTGAGTGTACATGGTAATTTTTGGAAGTTGCTTCATTGAATTTTGTGGTTTATATCCCATACAGGTTACATGGCTCCAATACAGCGGTACTTTGCCATATTATAATCTATTTATAAACATCTGTGTTTACACAAAGATATTGGAGATTTCAACCAAAGAATCAGTTCTACAATTATCAGTAGCTAGTAGATCCCTTAATTGCATTAGCAGAGTAAAAAGAGAGGGGAAAAAAGGCCATCTCTTACCTCCAAACAAAATTTTTCCCTAAATCACACCAAATAGGGATTGCACCTAATATTGGTGGGGAATATCACCTACAACAGAGGACAACGTATAGTCCCTAAGGATTGGTTGTGTGGTGGTAAAAGGTACCTCCCCCATACACATATGAGCTGCATTCACTACCAAACCTATGAAATCTCCCCCCTCCCCATACATGTGAACTACTTAAAGTGCCCTTGTAAGAAAACATTCACTGCAAGCTGAATTGACCCTGAGTGGTGACCAGAGGAGGAATCAGACAGAAGCCTGTGGCCCAGTAATCCAAACTGTTTATATTCACTGGCCATATCTCAAAGATAATATAGCTAACATGCTGACCTAGTAGGAAGGGATAAATAATAAGTCACACAGATGAGTTTATCAAAGACATTCCAACGCCATGATGTAATTTCCACAGTCTCTGCCTTTTTCTTTGTCTTGTCTTTGAAAGGTAGAAGGCCAGAGGTATATAAGCTGTGGCTTTGCTTTTGCTCAGGGCTGCTCAGTAAACTGCCAATGCTTTGTCGGGAGACCAATGTACACTGTTTGTTTGCATCCTTAATATAATTATGTTGTATCTTTAAAGTGATTTGGTTGCTTTAGGTGAACCAGGATGTGGCGCCACAACAGTAGCTTCAGAGCAATTCTTCCACTTGTCCCATAGCAGTAGCCCAGTTCTATAGAATAACCCAACATGTGAGCAAATTGTACTCTTTGAAGCCCACCACATTGTTTAAGTGAGCAGTCACCTCAAATAAGGCCAGCATATATGGAGTGCAAGGATTCAAACAGCCACTAGATGGCAGCAAAGAAGGTATTTTTGTATCCATCTAGCGGTTGTCTGAATTTTTGTTTGTTTGTTTGTTTTTTTGCATCCTTGATATGATAGCCCTATCTCAAACATTGTCCTGTCCTGAACTGTTCAGAATGCCACCAAATTGGGAGTGGCAGTTCACTTTAGAAATCCTGTGGTAGACCTCCATCATTCCTCAAATTCAGAGTTCAGTCAATTATTTCTTAAACTCTAGTTATCATAACTCTTTCTCTCCAGAACATGACAGTCCAGAGATATATGGACAAGCATGAAGTCCAGGGAAGAAAGGCACAATGACCCTTAGAGTTTGTAGTCAGTGCAAACAAAATGCCACCAGCTATGTCTGCTTCCTCCCTAACCTCTTCTCCCCAATTACACATCTTCTTCATGAAGCATTTGACATAATTATCAAGGAAACTCTCAGATATGGCAGACATAACCAGTGATGCTTCCTAGTCTGTCTACTATATTTTACATTGCTCCTTGATAAATGTTTGAAATTCATTGGGTATAAAATGTTCATAAATAACATAGCAGCTGCTTTTCTGCCCCCTTTGTGATGTGCTTTGTAGCTGCCGAAAGCAAATTATTTTCCTCCTCTCCCTCCAATTGTTGCTATTTCTTCATATCTAACACTAGATTAGGGACACAGAATCCATTGTCCTGGAATGTTTTGGGCCTTAGAAAGCTTTGGGCATTCTTTACAGCCTCTCCAGAGTTGTTGCTGAAATGTAATTTTTAACGTGACTGAAGGGCAAAATATTAAATACTTGGTGAATATTAAATATTAATTAGTAAAATGTAATTTTACATTGAATTGATTTGAATTCAATTCTTTTTTGTTCAAACCACTTTGGGGAATAGGCCGTCCGCATGGAAGGATTATGCACTGTGATCTAGATTTATATGGATCTAGATATATAGAAATGAATACCACCATGTTTAAACCATATCTGATGCTTTCCAAATGGTTCAATGAATGAAGTCCCCAACATATTCTATTTCACTAACTAAAAGCTTATAGTTTTAGTGTTGCAGTTGTCCCATGCACAATGCACATATTCATACATTCAGTAGCTCCATGTGATAACTGAAATGAATTGATCAAAGGCAATATAGCTTGAAAATGCTCTGTGTACCAGATCATATAAATCGGCTTTATATGGATATGTTGTGAATTTGAAGAGTGGAGAAAAATCACTTAGCTACTGAGTTTTAAAGGACTTTGTTCACTTTGTCTTTAAGAATGATGTGTTCTTCATCTACATAGCACTGGATATATTTACATGGTCAACAATTATCACAGCCTCTTTCAAATATACTTGAAACAAAACAAAACAAAACAAAACAGTTTTTGTGAATCAGTCTTGAATGTCATGAGAACCAGATTTTTGTATGCTGTTTACAGGACATGTATAATCATGCAACGTCTTTCAAATTCACTGAAAAATTCCATTTATATATCATACCAGTGTTCTCTGTGGCAGCAGCTCCAAGAAAGTCAGTGAAGTTAGAGCATGATCAATGACCTTGAATATTAAAGCTGGCAATTTTTAGAAAATTGTGGTTTGCTTCTTCTCACTTATGAAGAAATTTTATCTTTGTAGTTAGTGACATAAATCCTAAACCATTTTATAGCAGATATATGCAGTTTCTCATTGTTTTCGCAAAGCAGTATGTGTGTGTATCTGTGTTTGTGTGTGTGTATATCTTTTTCATTCTTTTATTTTTGCATGTTTTAATAGAAGTCTTCAGCATTAGATCATTAGGATTTTAACTGCCCACATGACTGTTTTCCCCTAGTGTCTGTTCTACATTCCATCTGTTCTATTTTGCTAAATGTGTTTTGTTTCATATTATTTATTTTCCAGCCAGTCTCTTGGTACAGCTATGGCCTTGTTTTTGTCCATTTTTTTTCTTTTTCTTCTATAAAACTTTCTTAACAATGGGATATTGTAATAGAGACAGACCAAGAAGTTAGGACTTTTGATTATAATTTTAAATACACATAGATATGAAGAATACACAATTAACTTTTTCACCTTTCTTTGCCTTTGAAACACCAACAGGCTTCCGAATATTAGCAATTATACAGTGATGAAGCATAACTTTCACCAGCTTGCAGAGCTGAATCTGATGCCAACCATGTGGAACCCACTGGGCTGACAATTCACAATGCACAGAGCATTTGCTTATATTGTTGGATTTCACCCTATGCCCCTTTCAGAACATGATTGCTCCCTGTCAGGGATTAGAAATGGACAGTTTATCACAGTAGCTAGGCTAGATTAAGGCTGAAGTTACGGTAGGAAACCATGCATTTGAGATTATAAAAGAGAAAGATTCCTTTGAGTCAATTTCAATTTTTGGTGATTTCATGGATTTTTCCATGTAGTTTTCTTGGTACAAAACAGATGTGTTTGTCATTACCTTTTTCTGGAAAATTTTTCAACATCCCAGTCTAGTTTACAGCCTTGGTCTATTGTATTCCATGATGGTCTCCTATCTGTCCACTAGCCAGGACTAACTCCACATAGCTATTACGTTACCATCACTTAGAAATGGTTCTTTTATTTAATGGTTCATATATATTATTGAATTATAATTATAATTCAATAATATATATGAATGAAATTAGTGACTGGACAAACTGTGCACCCTTCTTAGTGCTAATAAACTTGTTCTTCTACATTGATAAAATAAATTAATCTCCCCAATAAGTCAATTGACTGAAAACCTGATGTTACTTGTGATTTATAAATAAGTAGACTACATATTGACAATTATAATAATATATCATGTTACTGAAAGTTTTGAGTAAAATACTCCATACATATGTACATACATGAGACGCATACATACACACGCACAAATAAATATGGATATAATTTTCCTTTTTTTCTTCTGTTTAATTCATTATTTAATTAAATAGTAGCCTTGGATAATAAAAGGGTTAAGAAAAACAGCTCTTGCACTGGAATGTTTCATTTCTCATTGCAGACACAGGGATAAAAAACAGAAAAATATGTTTGCTGTTTTTCATTCATCTCTCGATCATCAAATGTCTAAAATAATAAACAAAATTGGGAACTCTTATAGCTTAGGGTAAACTTTTTAAGTTAGTGTGAATTCGTTTTACCTTGTTATGTGAGGTTATCTGTAATGTAAAGCAATCCTGAGATTTCAGAAGTGGGAGCTAAGATTTCCACATAGAATACAAATAGCTTGGACTACCTTATGTTCCTTCTTGAACAGACTGGAAACATAAAGCACACTAATATTTGTAAGAGTAGAAAAAAGAGGGCCCACCTCTATCCCGTTCTGATCAAACATTGGTATCTTCTCTGATCCTCATGAATGTAACTGAACTTATTCTGCTATCATCATTTGTAGGTACCCTTGAGTTATTTTTGTGAAGTTCACTTATTTGCAACCTATTTTAACATAACCTCAGATCAATCCACATTTTCATTTTGACATTGTAGATAATGCTGCTTTGTATATGAGTTGATGCGTGTTATTTTTTGAAACACATATACATGGATGGAAAGGTCACTTCAGTAGCAGGCAGAGTAGAAATGAGGTAATAAGTCTGTTTTACTAACCTCATAGACAGTGTGAATGTGTATGCTTGAATGGCAAGTCCGTTAGTCATTACTGTTTTCCATATCCATAAAAAGGAAATTCAGTGTATTAAACACTCATGCTAAAGCTTCCTGTCGTTTTTAAACAATAAAGGGATATTAAATGTTCCATGGCTGTGCCAATAACTACTATAAAATAGTTTTCTGGAAAAAAACAAGGTTGATTTTATTTATTCTTTTCTTGATTGTTCTTATATAGTTTTGATATGTTCCTTCCAAGCTGCAACTTACTTTGTAAGAAAGTTTCACATATACAGTATGCCTTAAGAAATTAAAGCATTGCAGAACTGTGTAGCTTAAGCCCATTTGGTGTTAAATTTTTTCTAATCTGATGCCAAGGGCTATGCTGTTCAAGCCGCATGGCAGGGAATTCTGAGTAGTCCAGACATCAGAAGCGGGAAGTCTGCCTTACGTCTTTAATTGTGGCTGAATAAAAAATGAGATGCATATGCTGACTCCCCAAGTTTTATCTTTTCCCCCAATTGATAATATAGAGTTAATTCAATGTTGTATTTTTTTTTAATTATGGAAGTTACTATCATCACTACCATAACTAGTGTGCTCTAGCAATCTGTACTGGCAAGCACAGCTTGAAGGAAGAAGGATGACATACTCATTATATATACATACATTTGCATGCAGAAAGCACCTGTTTCAGTAATCTGAAAAGTCCTATTACATTGACGGCATGGGTTGATGACTGATTAACTAGTTGCACCCATTCTTGAAAGAGAGAGAGACCTGGCACTAGTGATACATGCACTAGTAATGGAATGGCCCTTGAAAATAGTCCAGAAATTGCAACTGCCCCATAAAGCAGCAGCATATGTGGTAGATGGTACTTCTAGGACATACCATATCACCTCTTTGTTTAGGTAGCTATCTTGGTTACTGCTTGCTATCCAGGCTCAGTTCAAGATACTTATTGCAGTGGGTAAGGCTTCACATTGCTTGAGCCCAGGTTATTTGCAGGACTGCCTGCCCCTATTCAATCTGCTAGGAGTGTGCAAATCCTTTGAAAGAAATGACAGCCCTACTGTACATTTTTACTAGCAACAATTGATACTGCCTCATCTATGGTGCAACCTGGATAATGGAGCAACTTGCTACTGGAACTGAGTTGAACCCCTCAGAGGCTGATGGTGAGGCTTAAAATATATATATATATATATATATATATATATATATATATATACTGTATATATTTCAGATCCAAGCTTTCTTTAAAAAATTAGGTGGGGTTTATTTACTTTTATAAATATTTATAAAATTATAAATTATAAAATTATAAATATTTTTAACAAATAATAAAATTATTAATAATAAAAATTATAAATTATAAAATTTATATATATTTATATATATTTACTTTTATTTACTATTATAAATATTTGCAAAGTGCCTAAAGCCACAAATGGGAGTGCCTAGCCTACATATTTTTAATAAATAAATAAATAAATAAATAAATAACTTTTAGTATCCAAGTGTTTCAAAAATCTCTTTGACTACAGAATATGTCCATAAACCAATAATGAAGAATCAATAGTTCTTTAGGAAGCTGAACTACAGTTCCCAGAATCTATGACCATGAATAGTATGAAATATTCCTCTCAGCTGAAAGAACAGTAGAAGTAGATGGGAATTAATACCCTATTATATATATTTGATTAGAGTATTTTTTTCTTTTTCTTTTCTTTTATCACATTTTTAAAACAAAACAAAACAAAAAACATAAATAGGAAAAAGCCATACAACCCCCCCCCAAAAAAAAAACTAATGAAGAATAACAAATTAAACAAAGGGGGGAAAAAAAGAAAAATATTACAAGCTATCTAACTACAGTATATCACATATAGGCCAAATGTTTTTAATTTAACATGAATAAATGATAATACTCTTTTGTTGCAAAATATCATGAAACCTATGCGAAAAAGAAACATCCAAAATCTATCAAAAAATGGATAGATTACGTATTTCCTGAATCCAGGAGTAGTATTAGTCCTTGATATCCAGACTAATACTTCTTTACCAATTTCTCAAAATAATTCTTTTAGCAATACTTCGTGCCTGATATAGTCATAGTTTCTCAAAAAAAAAAAAAAATCAAATTCCAAAGTTATAACTGAACATCTCAATCAAATCTTTATTATGGTCAAAGACCAGCATAAGGAGGGTTGGGTACAGTCAGTTAAAATACTGATAATAGGATTAATATATAATAAATAACATATAATTAATATAATAGGATATAATAATAATAATAATAATAATAATAATAATAATAATAATAATAAACTAAAAGATAGAAAATATAAAATATATATCTAAAAGGGATCTAAAAGAAAAATTATGAAAATCTAGAAGATATTAAAAATATACATATTAAAACAGAAAGTGTGTGTGTGGGGGTTGTGTATATGTGTGTGTGTGTGTGTGTGCATATATATACAGTCAGGTCCAGAAATATTGGGACATCGACACAATTCTAACATCTTTGGCTCTATACACCACCACAATGGATTTGGAATGAAACAAACACAATGTGCCTTAACTGCAGACTGTCACCTTTAATATGAGGTTTTGTACATCCAAATCAGGTGAACGGTGTAGGAATTACAACAGTTTGCCTATGTGCCTCCCACTTGTTAAGGGACCAAAAGTAATGGGACAATTGGCTTCTCAGCTCTTCCATGGCCAGGTGTGTGATATTCCCTCAGTACCCCAATTACAATGTGCAGATAAAAGGCCCAGAGTTCATTTCAAGTGTGCTATTTGCATTTGGAATCTGTTGCTGTCAACTCTCAAGATGAGATCCAAAGAGCTGTCACTATCAGTGAAGCAAGCCATCATTAGGCTGAAGAAACAAAACAAACCCATCAGAGAGATAGCAAGAACATTAGGTGTGGCCAAAACAACTGTTTGGAACATTCTCAAAAAGAAGGAACAGACCGGTGAGCTCAGCAACACCAAAAGACCCGGGAGACAACGGAAAACAACTGTGGTGGATGACCGAAGAATCCTTTCCCTGGTGAAGAAAACACGCTTCACAACAGTTGGCCAGATCAAGAACACTCTCCAGGACGTAGGTGTATGTGTGTCAAAGTCAACAATCAAAAGAAGACTTCCCCAGAGTGAATACAGAGGGTTCACCACAAGATGTAAACCATTGGTGAGCCTCAAAAACAGGAAGGCCAGATTAGAGTTTGCCAAACAACATCTAAAAAAGCCTTCACAGTTCTGGAACAACATCCTATGGACAGATGAGACCAAGATCAACTAGTACCAGAGTGATGGGAAGAGAAGAGTATGGAGAAGGAAAGGAACTGCTCATGATCCTAAGCATACCACCTCATCAGTGAAGCATGGTGGTGGTAGTGTCATGGCGTGGGCATGTATGGCTGCCAATGGAACTGGTTCTCTTGTATTTATTGATGATGTGACTGCTGACAAAAGCAGCAGGATGAATTCTGCAGTGTTTCGGGCAATATTATCTGCTCACATTCAGCGAAATGCTGCAGAACTCATTGGACAGCGCTTCATAGTACAGATGGACAATGACCCAAAGCATACTGCAAAAGCAACCAAAGAGTTTTTGAAGGGAGAGAAGTGGAATGTTATGCAATGGCCAAGTCAGTCACCTGACCTGAATCCCATTGAACATGCATTTCACTTGCTGAAGACAAAACTGAAGGGAAAATGCCCCAAGAACAAGCAGGAACTGAAGAGAGTTGCAGTAGAGGCCTGGCAGGGTATCACCAGGGATGGAACCCAGTGTCTGGTGATGTCTATGCGTTCCAGGCTTCAGGCTGTGATTGACTGCAATGGATTTGCAACCAAGTATTAAAAAGGGAAAGTTTGATTTATGATTATTATTCTGTCCCATTACTTTTGGTCCCTTAACAAGTGGGAGGCACATATGCAAACTGTTGTAATTCCTACACCGTTCACCTGAGTTGGATGTACATACCATCAAATTAAAGGTGACAGTCTGCAGTTAAGGCACATTGTGTTTGTTTCATTCCAAATCCATTGTGGTGGTATATAGAGCCAAAGATGTTAGAATTGTGTCGATGTCCCAATATTTCTGGACCTGACTGTATGTATGTATGTATATATATATGTGTGTGTGTGTGTGTGTATATATATATATATATATATAAGCAAGAGTCTAAAAAAAATCTAAAAGGAGGGGTAGGAGCATTAGATAATTGAGCATAATATTAACATCTTTAACATTAAAGTATTTCCCCATAAATATTGTATGTTAAAATAGTGTTCCAAAAAGATGCCAATGACCCACAAGTCCAACACATTGGATAAGAGTAAGATGGAACAAATGGGCTTCTGACTGGATGCTATGTTTTGGTTTTGTCCAATTTCTATAGCAATGACAGCCAGAACCCCTACGTAGCATCTATCTATCTATCTGTCTGTCTGTCTCTCTGTCTGTCTGTCTGTCTGATATATCTCTTAATAAGAACTACTGAGCAGCAATGCCATCTCTTAATTATTATGACTCACTAATATGTTCATTCTCTGTCACATTACGGTTGGATATGCTACTATACTTGAAAATAAATAATAAAATAAATAATAAAATCTACTTTACAATGAAGCAGTCTTAAGGAAAGAAGAGATAATATAAAAGATGGAGTTGCTGAAGATTGGTTTTATATATTGAACTCATCTGGGTTTCCAGTCAAGAACTAACACATGAACTGGAGATATGTACATAACATGTAATGCTTAGTGAATCTCTGTGACTATAAACTAGCACTGCTACTACAATTTCTAACCTGTTTACAAATGTGCAGATGCTTTCTGTTTCCCAAGCCTATTTGCCACAACTGATGCCAAGCCATGCCTTCGCTCTCCCAGTACAATTCCATCTTCTGTCAAGCACAGAAGGTGGTCCTACAGATTCAAGCTGTACATTTGCAGAAGAATACAGCTGTATTTTCAAAGAGGGAAAAAAGCATTGTAATGCTTTCAGATGATATACACACGCATATATCACAGCCTGAATCATATTAAGACAGGCACCACTTGTGTGTGTGCATGTAAAAAATGCTCACCTAAAATGTTAATAACTTTTTTTTTAAGAAAATGGTTATGCAATAAAGTAGAGGTGACCTTTTAATTATAACTTTAAAAGTTAATCAATTAATCTTACCCAGCAATTACTCAAGATACTGCTTTCACAACCAGGCAGGAATGCAGTCTTAGAGAAGATACTCTTCACTCATTATGACTGGAATGATTAGTGTAAGAATAGGCCACATGATACCTGTAGCCCTGCTGGGGCCCACCAAGCTTCCTCTCCCACCTGATTTCTCAATCCTTTTTAGGTGAAAAAATTAACTAGAAAGTTGGCAAAATAAAATATCAGTACATGCAATTATCTGCAGCACTATTTTTCAGTCCTGGATGATGCAGAGGATCTTCGAAGTTAATTTACCTTCTGATAAATAGGCGTTTTGTGACTCATAGGCAGACCATGGCAGCCATTTTGTGACTGTAGCAATCACACAGTGTCAAAACTTAAAATATGACCTGGTCCAAAAACAGAATCCTACTGTTGCTGGTTTTAACATGTTGGATCAGATACTGAAGAGGATGTACACAAGGGAAGACGACAGGACAATTATAATTAATAAAAGTTTATTAATAAAGTCTCAATGCTAACATTGCCAGAGAGATATGACCCCAGTCGGCCACAAGAGCTTGAGTAATGGTGAGGAAGGAATTCCATGGAATTTCACAAAGCAGTTGCTTTTGCTGGCAAGTTTTACAGCCTTTCAATGTCTCTTTACCTGCCTCTCCTGGAGGTGCTTAGTTTAGGCTTCAGTAAAGGAGGCTTATCTATGAGTGAGGATTAGTTACATAGCTAACTGTCTAGCACGTATGGGGTGCCTAGTTAAAACAAAAGTGGGAAGTACTGGAGTTAGAGTGGGAAGTTTGTTACCTTGCAGCTCCTAAGTGTAAGTAGGAAGAGCTAGCTTGTCTAAACAGCCTCTCCTCCAGGTGTTAATTAAAAAATGCAGGTCAATCACAGGACCCCTCTCTCTGTAGTTAAAGAAAAAACTCTGTGAAGCAGTAGCATTTCCAGGGCTGAGAGGATCCTGACCAAGATTCCCACAACACAGCTAGTTTCAGCCTTTCCTCAATACTCTCCTTCTGGCTGCCTTTCTTTTGCTTGCTTGCTTGTGACTTCTCCTCCCTGTTTTCTCCTTACTGAGCAGCAGCACTGATGGATTCTTAATTTTCCCATTCCTGCAACTGAAAACAAAAAAACCATTGTATGCCTAATATTTGTTTCTTCAAACAGCCTATAATATATAGCAAAGGAGGAGCAAAAAGACAGAACATTTTTTTTAAATGCATATATCACTGAATTAAGGGGCTTCTGACCTGTGGGATCCCCATGTTAACCCCTGTTGTTTAGTCCTAATGGTTATGCTGTCTTGAAGGACAGAATATTACAAGAATGGTGATCACTCTTTTAATTCTTTCCACTCCAGCAGAATTTTAGAAATAAATTATGTCAAGGAACTGAGGGCCCTGTCTGTCAAACAGAATAACTCTGTGAAAACAAAACAGAATGGGACCAAATTTGATGTAGTGGGAGAAGCCAATGAACAAAAGATTGAGTTCCAAAATAGAACAGATCTAGGCAGGGTATGCAAAGAAAAAAAAATCAGAAAAAAAATTCATTTGAGACAGTTGGGCAGAAGCTTTGAATACAGCTCCCCCTCATCTGCATTCTGGTTAAATGAGCCACAGTGGAGCTATTTTAAGAGGTTGGAAAGAGTTTCTAATTCCATGGCCGTGAGTATAAACTTTGCCCAGCATTGGAAGAAAGATACAATACCAGTGCTGTCTGATTGGGAACTAAAACTTGGAGAATATGCAACAATGGTACAACTAACAGCATATATTCACGACAGAAGAAGCTTAACCAAATTCAAGCAAGAATGGCTTCCATATATACCTCACACAACAAGACAAATACAGACATGTACAGTTTGGTTTTTAAGGGGGTTTAAATGTTTATAAACACTGCAAAATGGTCAGAGTACAGAAAAGGGGGAAGTTATAGACTAAATACCTATCTATTTTTTCCAAGCTGCTCTCTTTTTTCTTTTTCTTTTCGTTTAGTATTCATAAATAACAATAAATAACAATACAGTGGAGACTTTAGTTTTTGTTTTTTTTTTTGTCTGCGCTCAGTCATTGCTGACCCTGCAGTGACTGCTTGGACGAGTCCTTGCAGTTTTCAAGGCAATTGTTTTTCGGAAGTGGTTTGCCAGAGCCTCCTTCTTAGAGCAGAGCCCAGCTGGCGAGCGCAGGAGGCGGGGTTTCCGTTGCTTCGCGCCCTTTTCAGGCGAGTGCAGTTTCGTGCTTACCGGCAACTGCTCCTGACCCGTGAAAGCAAGCGCCGCTAGCATTTTTCCTCCCACCGGAGTGAGAGTACCCATTTATCTACTCACGTGAGTTTTCGATCTGTTGGGTTGACAGGAACTGGGGAGGAAACAGGAGCTCACCCTGTTTAACGCGAAGGCTGGACTCGAACCGCCGAAGTGTCAGCCATTTCTGGCCGGCAACTTTCAGCGTCATTAAGCCGCTGCGCCACCGCATCCCCCGGAGACTTTAGTATAAAGCTCAAAGATCTAAACATTTTTCATATTATAAAATAATTCAAGATACTTTGCAACTTTTTATCAATATTGTATTTGGCATTAACTGTACAATTTAAGCAGCCATCTGTCTATTTACATCTCAGAAATCACATTTAACATTAATATAAATTTTCTATTTTGAAATGCTTAATTTACTTTAATCATTACAGTGTTAAGAGCTTCCAGTTCCTATTGTATAAATACCACTGTATTGGCTATTATTTGTATTTGATTGAAATGAAATGAAATGAAATGAAATGAAATGAAATGAAATGAAATGAAATGAGGAAGGAAGGAAGGAAGGAAGGAAGGAAGGAAGGAAGGAAGGAAGGAAGGAAGGAAGGAAGGAAGGAAGAGTCTAATTCCATGCTCTTCATATTTTTCCTACCTTATTTTATTGGCTGCAAATACTGGAATGATGTTATAATCCCTCTTCCCTCTTTCGCTGAAGAAAGTTCTGAGGTCTGATGATGTCATTCACTATGTGAAGTCCCATATTCAAATACCTGAGACTTTGTAGGAATGACTGAGGTAGTAAACTCCTTGATAAAACAAGTTTATCTGACAATATTTGATTTGCACATGGTTAGATACACCTTCAATTTAATTATACCAAGTTATTTAAATATATCTTCCTATGAAATGTATCTTATGAAATAATGATTCCACACCCAGTGAGAAGGGGGGGGGCAACAGGTAAACAAGAATAGTTTATTCAGCAACAGTAGCTGGATCTGTCTTACAGGAGCAGATATTAACATTGTGATGGTTACAGTACTTATAAACATGCAGAGCCCAATGTGTCCATTTCTCATTGGTTTAATGTATGCTTTTGCCTTACATAGTTAAAGTTTACATTTTTGCACCTAATAAGACACTTTGTTCCCTATAAGGTCTTTTAAAATACTGACTGGTCACTTCCCCACCCTAGAATCTCCTGACAAGCATACTGATTTATTACTCTGGTTTGCTTGTACGTGATCTGTCTGTTTAGAGATACATTTATCCCTAGAAAAGGCTTTGAAATGTGTACTTTGGGAGAAAATCCATATTTAAATAAGGATTTTGAACTGAAAACTTATGAATTTATTTATTTATCAAATTTACATGGCCTCGCATCTCACAAAAGTGACTCTGGGCGGCATACTTGAAGAGAAGATATGACTAAATATTCATTTCAATTGTCATGTAAATATCTAAATATATACTTAGTGATTTTTAGAACATTGATAGCTTGATGCAGAAACAGAATAGAATAAAATTATAGGTAAGAAATTGCAAAAAGCATGCAGACAGGAAATAGATTAATTGATTTCTAAATCATTAGTATTAAGTAAAGATTCATCTGCATATCAAATATTTTCAGTCCTAGAATGATATTCCTCCATGAAACCCTTGCCAGGAAACATGCATATGCTCCAGTGGATTACGTCCCAGTTCTCTTCTAAGTATTACAAATATTTAATGCAAGAGAGGTCCATATTTATCATCCACCATGGTTTGTAGAAACAAAGAGCTAATCCTCCAAAACTCCATCCAAAGTTATCAGAATTCAGAGGATGTTCTCAAATGCCGATTTATAAATGGCCAAAATGAATGGTTAATTATCCATCTATCGAAATATAACAAAATCAGTTTTGTGCCCTCTGGATATGTTTCCATTGTGATTCCCAAAATTCTAAGGCATTATAACTTAATAATTATGGAAGCTGTAGTCAACACATGAGACACATGGCAAGGGAAGTTTACTGTAGGATATTTTGCTTTATAATTTATTTATAATTTTTCTATAACTGATTTTTCTAACTGGAAATAAATCTAAACAAGGGAAAATATTTGTGGAGTTTATTTCTTTTGCTATTATTTGGATATTTTCTGAATAATGTTTTCTGTCTCCTAATTGTTGATAATGAAAATGGCTTTTAAAAATCCCCTCTCGTTCCTATGGGTGGTATGTGTCTTCCTCAATCTCGGCTCCTCTGTCAGAGGCCTGGGAGTTTGAGGGTTCTGTGCAGTATCTTAGCACTGCACTCTTCTGGACAGAGAGCTCTGATGTTTTTCCTGGGATCTGTTGGAGCCACTCTCCCAGCTTAGGAGTCACAGCCCCAAGTGCTCCTACCACCACTGGCACCACTTTGGCCTTTACTTTCCACATCCTTTCCAGTTCCTCCTTCAGGCCCTGGTACTTCTCCAGCTTCTCATGCTCCTTCTTCCTGATGTTGCTGTCACTTGGCACTGCTACATCTATCACTACCACTGTCTTCTGGTCTTTGTCTACTACCACAATGTCTGGTTGATTGGCCACTACCTGCCTGTCAGTCAAGATCCCACAGGATCTTAGCCCTGTTATTCTCCACGACCTTCTGTGGAATCTGCCATCTAGCCCATACACTGTGCAGATGTTCCTGTACACATTGCCAGCTACTTGGTTATGCCATTCAGTATATGCTGTTCCTGCCTGCATCTTATACCCTGCCACTATGTGTTGGACTGTCTCTGAGGCCTCTTTGCACAATCTGCACCTTGGGTCCTGCTTCAGGCATTCTCTCAGCAACTCATTTTTGGGTTCCATCTTACTATACTCCTGGATGCTCTGGGTTTTGTCCAGGACAGTGACTTTGACACCAAATCCTGCCTGGCCTCTTTCCGGCTGGTGTACAGTCTCTGGATGTTGGACTTGGGATAGAAACCTCTGTACATTGTGAGGAGCTTCCGGGTCTTCACTTTGGCAGCCTCCATGTCCTTCTTTGGCCAATTCACTATACTGGCAGGGTATCGGATGACTGGCAGGGTGTAGTTGTTGATGGCATGGATATTGTTCTTCCCATTGTCTTATCCTTTGGCAGTACTTGGATGTTGCTGCCTTCCTTGCCTCCTTATTGTGGTTCCCATGTGACTCTGGGATACCAAGGTACTTGCAGCTGGTCTGTATGTCTGCTATATGGCCAGCTGGTAGTTCCACCCCATCAGTCAATTACCTTCCCTCTCTTTACTACCATCTGGCCATACTTCTCCAGTCTGAATGACATCCCAATGTTCTCACTGTAGATCTGTGTCAGGTGGATCAGTGAGTCGATGTCTCATTCACTCATAGCATATAGCTTGATGTCATCCATGTAGAGGAGGTGGCTGATGGTAGTTCCACTCTTTAACATGTATCCATATCCAGTCCTTGTGATTATCTAGTTGAGGGGTTCAAGGCTATGCAAAACAGCAATGGGAACAGTGCATCACCTTGGTATATGCCGCACTTGATGGCTCCTTGTGTGAGCTGTCTTGAGTTGACTTCTAGTGTTGTCCTCCACAGTCCCATTGAGGTCCTTAGTGTCTTGGTGACTTTGTATAGCACCAGGCATTCAATGTTTTCTCTCTTCTAATTGTTGATTATGAAAATTGTATACACACAATGTATATACACACACCACAATACAGTGGCCTATAATTTGAACTGGAATAATAATGGTAAAGGAAATATGAATTTTGTCACTTTATAGGGAGAAGGAAGCTACTTTGCTAATCTACACTAAAAGTATTAATTAAAAAAAGTTATTTGATAGTGTAAGGATCTTAAGGACATTCTGCTTCCCAGTGGCCCTGTTCTCAGTGAATTACTATTCATTACAGAGTGAATTCATAGTGTTTCACAGTTGAACAGAAGAAAAGCTCGTATGAATTGACTACAAAATAGACACTACTTAGAACTTCATTCATATAGTGACTACTCCTTGTATAAAATCATCAATGGGAGCAGTAACTACCACATATGTTCTCCATCATGTGATTACAGGAGAAGAGCTTTGTTTGTCATTTGGTTATAAATTGTATGACAGTGACCAATTCACAAAGTGGATTGCACAGCAAATTAACAGCCCACAGTACAATTCCAGTGTGGCCATCATTTTGTGAAGACATTTTAACTTCTTTGCGACATTATCTTCTAATTTGCTGACATTTATTGGAGCAACTGAGATCCTTACATGATTCACTAATACAATAAATAACTAATATGAATGAGTGGTAATATATTTTTTTGTCTGTATCCACAGCACTGAAATTAAAAGTGTGACTTCTTATGCTTTAAATTTAAATATACTGATCTGAATTACAAACATTTATTAAGTCCAATACTAATTGTCTTGTAAACTCTGAATGTGGAGGGTGTTGATTTCCCTGAGGATGATATCTATTCAGTCCCAACCCTCTTCCTCTTCCTCTACTCACCATCTTTCCCTTTAATTTTAAAAACCAGTACTCCTTGCACTGTTGTCCCCCAGGAAAATAAATAAATCTTTACCATTTCTGACTTTAGCACACTGGAGGGGATAATCCAATCAGAAAATTAATTTAAAATTCAGTAGAAACTACCTGTTTTAGTAATAGAACAATGTCCAGACCAGATACTTACTATCAAAAATTATATGAATTACTAAGAAAGACTGTTGAGCTGACTGAAAATATTCCCAAGGCCTTTGATTGCGCAGGCCAAATTTTCATCCATGCCACTCTATGGAATTTTCCACCAAGTAAATTTCTTAGGGCAAAATTGTTTCTTTCCAATTATCCTTCTTCCTGATTAACAAAATAAAGGCAGGATTATTCTGGTATAGCAGATTAGCTTTGTCCCAGGAACAACCACAGAGACATATAGGGACAGCTTCTTTTTCTTTTGATTACCTCGGGACCTATCTTCAGTTTTAGGGAGAGGGATTTTACCTGCTTCTGAAGCACACTGCTTCCTATTGGCCTCCTGATGTCAACAATGATTTCATTCCCCCCCTCCCTTCTTAAGTTGTTCTCCTGGTTCTGCTCATCTTTTTGCTTAACAGCTTCCTTTGTCTATTGCAAAGGAATCGGTAATCTACCTCAGAGCAACCACATTTTTTTTTCTTATCCTGTTATCCATCTAAATCAGCTATCAGATGATAGGATGGCACAAATTGAACTTAACCTATTTATGGGTTTTTACCATTGCCATTTCATTGGTACTTTAAATCTGCTAAGAGGTTGTTGCCTACTTGTCTCTGTTTTTTTGGGAAGATGTTTAATTAAAAAAAAAGTGTTCTTTTTTCCCCCAATCCCTGTATGTAATTTAAAATATGTGCTCAACAACTCAGCTGCTACATTCTCCCATAGCACAAGTGAATAAACAGTATATTTTATTTGTTAACTATAGCTGCTCTCAGAGACCTTTCCTGGCTTAGCTGCTTATTAACCCCATAAATGCCAGTCAGAACTAAATCTTCAAAGTACCTGAATTTATAGACCTTATATTAGAACTGGAAGGCCCCATGGATTTAGTTGAAACTGATCCAAAGTAATACATATTTTTCTTTGCTCTGACTTTCTGATTTAACAATTTTTTTTTCAGAAGATCAGCAAGTATGAGATGCATTTACCTTAATATATAGAGCCTTTTATATATTTGCTAGGAGACCTTAGGTTCAATTTATCTTTGATTTAATTACACCAAAGTGAATGTATAGATGCAAGATACTTGCCAGCACTCATCCCTGATGTAATTCAAAGGTTGCAAAGAAGTCAATGGAGTTCCAATATGATGAATTAGTCCCAGAGGCTATATTTTTGTTTCCATATTTTCAAGGTGATATGATTTTATTGTTATATTAAATAACCATATTGCTGCAAATCAAGGAAGCCATGATCACAACATCTGTATGTAGCTATATCTTATTAGAAATCTTTGTTCTCTGCACAGCCACATGGTATTTGGGCACAGGAACTAGGACTAAAATGCAAAATCTTGGTTGAAGAATGTGAATGATGTATCAACATCTAAGACCTACAATAGAATATAGTGAACTAGGAGTATGATTACTGGCATTAACATTATGATTTTTAAAAAATTATTTTATTACATTATCAAATACAAATAACAGCCAAGTACAGTGGTATTTATACAATAGAAACTGGAAGCTCTTAATGCTATAATGATTAAAGTAAAATCTTTCAAGCTATAAAATTTATATCAATGTTAAATATGATTGCTGAGATGCAAATGGACAGAGAGTTGCTTAAATTGTACAATTGATGTTGAATGTAACATTGATATGAAATTGCAAAATACATTGAATTATTTGGTAACATAAAAAGAAATAGATCTTTGAGCTTAATACTAAAGTCTCCACTGTATTGTTATTTATAAATACTGAAGAAAAAAAGAGGGGGGGGGGTTGAGAGAAAAGAAAGCTGCTTGGGAAAATAGATAGGTATTTAATCTCTGACTTCCCCCTTCTCTGTACTCCAACTGATTTGCAGTGTTTATAAACATTTAACCTCCTTAAATGCTTGTATTTGCCTTGCCATGTGATTTACTTTGGATATAAATTTTTATTAAGGATTTTGATTACAATAGCAAAAACTAATACAAACTAAACTTAAAGAAAGAAAAAAAAGTAAGAAAGAATAAAAAGTGCAAGAAAAAAGAAAAAGTAAGAAAAAAGAGAAAAGAAAGAATATGATAAAGAAAAAGAAAAGAAATATATAAAGAAGTGACGTCCAACTTTCATTACCACAAGTATAGACAAATTTAGTAACTCTTCACCCCCTATAAGGTTAGAGACGTATATCTCTTCATCCCATATCTCATCCCTTATCTATATGCAAATCCATAAGCCATCAACTTTTCAATCCTGGTGTCAGCAAGAAGCCTGTAAAGGGTTGCCAGACTTTGCAGATAAATGTTTTATTTTAACCTTGATCAAATAAACTAACTTTATATTCCTTCCTTTTATTTCTAACATTATTAATCTTTAAATCAGTCAAATATTGTTGTAGGATTTGATTAATATAAACCAACTTTATATTCCTTCCTTTTACTTCTAACAGTCTTTAATCTTTAGTTCATTGAAATATTGCATAGGATTTGATTTCTCTTCAAGTCTTCTTTATCCCATTGCACAGACTTCTTCAAGGGTTTAACAAGCCTCTTTTGTAAATCCAATAAGAAAACATTTTCCAGGTAATTCTCTTGGTTTGTCATTTGTATTTCCCCTTTAATTGTTAAAACTTCAGCCAGTTTCTTTTGTATATCCAGTAAAGTATCCTTTTCCGAATTATTCTCTTGGCCTGTCATTTGTAGTTCCACTTTTAGTACTTTCTCTGTCTTGTCAAATGAAATTTGCTCCACATATGTCATTCCTTCGTTGACATCTTTTGGACATATACTATCCATAGAATCAGACATCATTACTGACACTGTTGATATTGTAGCTACTAATTTCTGGTTCCATTCTTCAAAGATCACCGTTAATAATTACAGTGTTATGATGTTTTGTGTCATTTTGTGAGTCTCAGTTAACCAACACCAAAAGCTGGCTTCATTCATTCATTCATTCATTCATTCATTCATTCATTCATTCATTGTTCTACTTAGGATCTTTAGTACCTGCTAGTATCCAGTTTCTAAAATCATAAAATTGGTCATCTTTGTTATGAACCAAGGTAGCCAAAATAACTCTAGTTCCCATGAGAAGCTAATTTTTATAATTAATTCCAAAACCTTATAGTAAAAGTCAATATTCCAAATTTATCTGGACCCTTAATCCATTTATAACTTTCTTAGATTAAAATCTTATTTAGCTTTTTGCTGTTTATTTCAAATTCTTTAAGTTCTTAAGCTTGTAATTAATTTTTCTTTTGTTCAGAGCTGAAGTTAAACTCACCTGGTCACTTTTCAACCCTTGTTCTTCCAAAGGTTTCTAGTAGTGTTAAGATGGTTAATATGCAATTTTCAAAAGTGATTAGAAGATGAGGGTTTTAAACTTAGTGTCCTTTAAAAGGCTCTGCTGCAGTTACAAGCAAGATGGCTAATCCCTTCATCTCCTGGTGCTGAAACCCAGGGAAGACAGCTGTCCTGCAGTCTCCTTGTGAGGATCAGCTATTCAGAGCGCACATGGGCAATCTCCCATCCTCTTTCTATATGGAGAAGTTCTGAAGAACTGGTCTACTCTGCTTATGTGGAGACATATTCAGTTCACCATGCCTCCTCCGGAAACTTCACCTTGTGGTGTGATTTATGTACGGATAAAAAAAAAGTATTGTCAAAGGAAGCTGCCTTCATATTACTTCATTCCTGGGCATTTTTGCTTGAATTTGGTTAAGCTTCGGTTGTCTATATATGCTGTTAGTTTTGTCATTGCTGCATATTCTCCAAGTTTTAGTTCCCAATCAGATATCATCAGTATTATTTTTATTTTATTTATTTATTTAATAGACTTCTCCCTGCCCATCTCCCCACAACGGGGGACTCTGGGCGGCTAACAACAAAACATTATATCTTTCTTCCAATGCTGGGCAATGTTTATTCTTGCAGCTGTGAGCATGTATTTCAGCAAATTATGGTGTATTCTGAGATTATACCTAGTTTTTTTTTTAAAGTGTTTTCATTTCATATTTGATTTCTAAAATACTCTGAATGGTGCTATGTAAGCCTTTTCAATACTTTTTTTGGGGGTGTTATATATCCACCACATGTATATTCCTTCTGTTTCATGGCATTTCCAACATTTGTTACTGTATGATTTGCCTATTTTGAAAATTATTCATGGAGTTGTATACCATCTGTAAAACATTTTATACTAGTTTTCTTTTAAGTTATAACTTGGAGCAAATTTTATAAATTTGTTCCATAATTCTGCTGATTATCATATTGTGGCTGTTTCTTTAAAGTTGTGCATCCATTTTATCATTCAGTTTTTACTTGTTCCCTCTCTATATCACATCTAACTAGACGTTTATATAACTAATATAACTAACTCTAGTTATATAACTAACCCTAACAGATGGTGTTAGTTTTGTGTAAACATTTCAAAATTCTGTCATTTTTCTTAGTGTCCCTCCCTCATTCTTAAGATCGTATTTTATCCTTCCAATGATTTGGAAGGACAACAGCCATGGTATATTCCAGCCTTCTTGCTATATTACCTTATCTGTGTCTTTACTCTATTCATGGAGTCTGGGTGGACCATATCTCCATATGTAATTACATTTTTCTTACTGTGATTGTCTCCAATGTGAAGGAGAAGCTAATGGTGAAATTGCTGGGCTTATTATTTTCCTTATGGAGTTTCATGCTTTTACCAAACTTTGCCTGATAATATGTCCTTTTAGATTTTTGTCCTTTTTTGTATCCTTGTACCATAAATATTTATGGAGCCCATTGGCTAGGCCAACTCCTTCCAATATTGACATTCTGCTGTTTGGGAATTTTCTCCACTCTGTTAACTGTGATGGGCAACTTGCTTTGTGATTCAATTTAAAATTTGGGAGAACAAGACCACCTCTGCCTTTTGAATCTTGTAATTTTTTTGAATTTAATTCTAGATCTTTTCCCACTCCATATGAATTTGCTGACAATTTCTTGCCATTCTTATAAGGTTTTATTTGATATTGAAACTGGTGCCATTTGAAACAGGTAATTTATCTTGGGCAGTACATTTATTTAATCAAAATGAATATTATAATATTAACCTGCAGCAAGATTGAGCCTTGCATAATGAGAATGAGTCAGAGGTGCTAAAGCAACAAGCTGCAATCAGAACTTGCCTTTAAATTCAGTAATACTGCTAATAAATGCCTTGAAACATATTTTGCTGTAGAAAGCTTCCAGTTTTCATCAACAGTCCCATTTATGGGTTCAAGAATCTATCTTTAGATAGGCAAAAATTTCTAGCTTTCCTGAAAATCAACATTATGAGACAATTGCTTTCCTTGCCAGCACCTTTACAAATGCCCAGGAATGAAATAACATGAAGGCAGCTTCCCTTGACAATACTTTTTTTTTTAACCTGTTGTACTAAAAGCAATTTGAGTATAATTCAGCAGACTGAAACCCATAAACAAAAAGTGGTTGCTCCTTAGAAGAGATGTCATTGCTCACTCACCCAATAAAACTCTTCCATTTGAACATTTGTCCACCTAGGTCAAAGTAAGAATTCTTACAGATATATATCTGTGGTAGTGAGAACAAACATGGAGAGGTTGTTAAGATAATGATCTGGGAGAAATGGATAGGCAAATATTTACATCTTTTTTTTTTGCATCTTGCAGGCAGAATTCTAACTGGGAAAAACGTTAAGTTTTAAGACACATTGCCTTGCAGGAGTTACTCTAGTTCTGTGTTTCTCAAACTTGGCAACTTTAAGTCATGTGGACTTCAATTCCCAGAATACCCCAGCCAGCATGCTGGCTAGGGAATTCTGGGAGTTGACGTCTATACAACCTAAAGTTGCCAGGTGTGAGAAACACTGCTATAACTGAATATTTTTCTGTTTGATATCGGTCAGAAGAGTGTGCTGAATATTTCCCCTAAATGCAAGTACCCTTCTAATGTTGCCTCAACTTTTCCTTGAATACACGTAGATGCCTGTTTTTATTTTATCTCAGTGCCTGTCTGCTACCCTGAGATTTCTAAGCTGTGACAGAAAAGCTCAACATCAATATTTCAATAAATCAATAATACTCTGCTGCTATGATAGGTACAGAGACAGCACCTCCAAAGGCTTTAAGAATTCAGCACATTTTTAACTTTTTTTATTTTAGTGTTAAATTGCACCCAAAAAAATTGCCTTATCAGAAGGGCTCAGAATTTTGACATCACCTTTCCTTTGGGCATAAGGGCTGCAGTTTTAGAGTGCTCTCACCAGCTTCCAAACCCTTTCAGAGTAAACTAATAATGCAATAACTGAATATTCCCACAGCTTCAGGGAGAAGAGACAAACTTTCAAATTGTGATCTCTTTCTTTCTTGCAGAGCCCAGATTCATTCTGTCAAAACACTTAACTTCATCAACTCCTTCTGCTGAATTCCACATTAATATGCAGGAGGAGTTCTTCAAGAGTTATGGCCTGTCATGCTTCTACAATATGCTCCACAATGGCCATAATACACCAGTCATTCACTTATCTTGTCTTCAACAGCATCTGCTATAAAACACAATTTAGGTCCTTTTAAATAATTAGATAAATACATATATTTGACAGCACTTACTTGTCCTGGCTCCCAGCAGTAATAACTGGCATTCATAGTCTTTAACTTATGTTTGCATCCTTTGGTTTCTAATGCTCGTTTCACCTCTTACATTTATAGCACAACCATTATAGGCATATCACGTACCCAGAACAAAATGCTTTTCCTGTTTCCCCAGCACTGTAGGTGTGCCTCAGTTTGTGCATAATGGCAGGAACATCCAAATGAAAGAATATCACATATGAGGTCGAGAGCATTAACAAAGTGTCCATGTAGAAGCAAGATCTCCCACCTCACAACAGGCTTACAACCCATATCTGAGAGCTTGTATACTGAAGCAAAATCTCTAAGAACTAGACAAAGACAAGAGAGAACAAAACAAAAACTACAGTTTTATACTGGGCTGCCTTGCTTTATAAGAGAGAACTGAAACATATTACCAGGGGAAGCACAGGTAGGATAGCCCCCTTTTATTCCTTTAAATGCAGTATAAAGGGGAACACACTTATTTGGTTGGGGGGGGGGGGAAGATGCTTAGCTCTGCCCCATTTGTAAACATAGGAACTTATTTTGAAACAGGAAAAACTAAGCTAAGAAGATAAGCATGTCCCCAGAGGCATGTTTGGTAGAGAGGGCTAAAAAAAATCAGGATGGTAGTCACAACCATGCAAATGAAGACCAGCACATAAAAAGGGGTCAGTGCTTTGATCACACAACTTCTATCAGAATGGCATATACTGTACAGTCCACCTTCCCTTAAGCTCTCAGAGAAGAGCGATACAGGTGTTTATTAGGACATATCCCCATGTATGGGTTTTAGGTGACTTTCACACACCCCTTTTGGAGGGGGGAAAATCTCTTTATTTTTATACAGTGTGTATCCTGTATGGTATTTTCAGTTATACTGACCACCAGGAGCTACCACATAACCTGTTTCATCTTTATTGGGACTCCTTTTTTTGGAAATTCCTGCAACAACTACCATCTTAATTTTTTTTTTTTTTACCTCCCACTAGGACATTCCATAATACCTTAAACAATGAATGGGATGGAAGTGTTGGAACAGATCAAGAAATAACCCTTTTTTAATCAGTTGAAGCAGTTGTGAGCCATCCTTTAGGGTGGGGTGGATGGAGCTGTCCTCCTGCATCTATAATTAGTGGAAAAGGAAGTAGTGGTGACTAGTTACTGCACCAGGAAGGTGGTCTCAGACACTGAGGTGTTCAGCTACAAGCTGTGCTTCACTGCCAGCTGCCAGTCTCCTCTGTACCTTTTCCCATAGACCAAGGTAAAGATACTGAACTTCTAAAGATTAGAAAGTATACTACATAGAGGAACCCTTTTTAGCAGTGAATACACCATTAGAGTTCGGTGAAAAAATATTTGCCTCCTTTGGAGTTTTCTGAATTTTTTCATAACTGCCACAAAATGTTAGCCAAGTTTCATGTAGGTCCTACTGATATAGCAGAGACTCATATTGATTTCAGTGATTTTATATATTTTTATAAACAAAATCCAGTCGGCATGAGATCCTGGAGACATGATGTTAGTAGCCAAGTAGTCAATACTGACCTATGTGGAAAAACAGTTATTGTATAAGGCAGTACCTTCTTTTCTTGTATCTAAGCTACCGTATCTGAGCTACAACTATCTGAATGACCACTAGATGGGAGAGAAGAATTAGAGGTTTCTTTGTTTCCTTTCTGCCATTTAGTGGTAATCTAGATTTGGTAACCCTGATATGGTAGCCATACTTGTAATAGTAGTAAGGTTTTATTTTCCAATAAAAATAAGGAGTTTTATGTTATACGCCACACTAGCTGTTATGATATCTTTCAAAAGATCACTTTGGGATATGCAGTTATGCAGTTTTTGCTGGAGCTTTATCTCTTAAAGCTACCATTCTCAGGGCTCACAGTGGAGATGAAACAATTGTTAAGCTAGTTTACTTTGGGACCAGTCAAACTAGTTAATGTCAAATTAAACCATAAGGTTACACATGAATTAAATGCCTCTATGCATCATGGTTATTAATTACTATTAAAAACTTTGCTTGGGTTCAATTTGAATTTTAACTAAATGGACTTGACTGTGCACAATGTTACACAATTTATCCCAGATTTTAACAGTGACCAAACAATCACAATGTCTTCTAAGGGTATTATTAGGCATAATACAGGTTCACAGCTAAAGATCTTGCAGATATGTATTCAATATCAGAAGTTGTAATGAATAAATAGGTAGTTGTAAATCTATAGCACTAATGTTATTTCTAACACAAGTATTAATGATATTGTAAAACATAGCAATGCCAACTAAGCACATACTGAGATAAGTCATAGCTATTCTAGAGACTTTCTTGAAAAGGCACATGATAAAAATTAATGAACAATCTACTATTATGTCTTCCCTAATGGCTACTTGTATGATTCCCCTTGCACTATTATTTCCTTAACAAATAATCAATTTGCCATTCAGTTGTTCTTTTACTCATCTAAACTTCCAAATTAACAATGAAAATAAAATAAAGTTATGCTATGCAACATTTCAATAACTTTTACATTATTATCACATCATTAAAGAACAGGTAGGGATGCATCTAACTGAAATTACAGCTGAGATTCATGAGCATCCCACTAATTTCCTTGAAAAGGGTCAAGACCTGATTGCACTGTAAGATCCTGTACATGAAATATGAGACATTAAACTTTGCAAATTTTCTTAAGTGGCTCTGGCAACACAAAATCACATTAACTGGGTCAAAATGTACCGTTTGAAGACCATAGAGTCCCTGCCTGATTTCTCTTGGCAGTGTCTGGTACCTTATGTATTATGCGAGGAAAACACTGGCAAGGCTTCATTATATCATTAGTTGTTTCCACACTGGCTAGCCAGATAGAAGGAGTTGTGACTTGACCACTGCAGTAATCAATATTTGTGTTTTGTCCTATTGGGTCTTGGCAGTTAGTTGTTTCAGGAAGAGGCTTGTTTTCCAGCTATTCTTTCTCTTCAGATCCTTTTTCTTGAGGAATTAGGTAGATAACATGGGGCGGTTGACTGGGTTTTGTTGATTTCATAACACATTATCATCCCATGTCAAGTAAGGCATGTCATGGGAACAGGCTAATTCAGTGGATGTAAATCCTGAAGAGCATTCCAGAAATGCCTACTGCTATTTTCCCTGATTTTATCCCAAAGAATAGTTTTTATTAATCCTTCCAGTTGATCACAATGGTATAAAAATATAGAATAGGATTGTGGAAATGAGCAACTAGCTATGTAGATGGTGCCACCAAGAAGGGTTTGGTTACTTAACCATAGACTGTACTACCTATGTCAAAAACTCCTGGCAAGAGATAGACTGTATCTCATGAAAGCTGTGAATGTGTTTGGCAGATCCATTGCCAATCTCATCAGGATGGTGTTAAACTAGAGAAAGAGGACAGGGGCCAACAACATATTACAATAGATGAAGGGAGAATCATGAGAGAGAAGTGGGAATTTAGAGACAAGCAGAAAACTATAACAGGAAAGCCAGTAGGGGGTACCCCTCAAATGTTTCTTCACCAATGCACAGAATATGGGAAAGAAGCAGGGACACTTGAAATCCTGATGTAGGATGACAAATATGATTTGATTGTTCAACTGAAACATTGTGGTATGACACATGACTGGAACATAGCCCAGGAAAGCTATAAGATATTCAAAAGAAATAGGCTCAACAGAAAGAGAAGTAATGTTCTGCTGTACATTAAGAAAACATGTGCCTGTATAGAAAAGGGACCAAATGAAAAATAGAAATCCTGTTGACAGTTAGTTAATAGGAGAGAGAAACAAAAGTGATATCATTGTAGAAGTTTGTTACAACCCATCTGGACTGGCAGATGTAGATCAGGGAAATGCTAAAACTTTTAAAGAGACATACATTAGTAACAACAGGAGATTTCTACTACCCTGATATCCTCTGAAATCCAGCTCTACCAAGAGTTGGAAGTCCAATAAATTCCCGTCCCCCAGCCCCCTGTCGGGAAGTGGAAGAAGGAACAAGGAATTAGCTATCCTGGACCTAATTGTTATTAACAGGAAGAAATTGGTTGAAGAACTGAAGGTGACTAGAACCGTGGAGGAAAATGACTATGATATCCTTGATTTCATATTAAGAAAGGAGGAAGGAAGAAAAGTCAGACCTGCATACTGAATTTCAGAAGAGGGATTTTTATTAACTCAGTCTGAACCTAGGTCAGATCTAATAGTTTCAAATATTGAAGGAGTAAAGTGTTGAGATAGGATGCTAAATGAGATACTGTAAAATAAGATACTAAGGTGCAGTTGCAAACATTGAAAAAAATGCAAGACATCTAAAGAGACCAGTGTGGATTCACGTAAAGTTTCTGAAAAGGAAATGGGTACAAGGCAGTTGCCAGAAATTGTGGGGATTGCGTCTGAAAGGCTAAAGTGCAGAATGGGCAGAATCTTATGAAAAGTGTCAAAACAACAAGAAAGAGTCTGTTCAGGCACATCAGAAATAAAAGGAAAGGCAATGAGGCCTTTCCCCTGTTATGAAGAAAAAGATATGAATTGGTAATGAGTGATGGTAAAAAGGCAGAAATTCTTAACTTGTATGTTACATTTGTCTTCTTTAGAACAAAGCCCTAGCTAGCTATCACTGGGCCAATGGAATGACAAGAGAAGGAAGGAGTTGCACGTCAGAATAGATAAGGAGAGGAGAAAAGAACATTTAGCTAATTTAAATTAATTCAAGTATCCAGGGCCAGATGTATTACATTTTAGGGTCCTGAAGAACTTGTTGAGATGAGATGATTGCAGAACCATTAACTGTAATTTTTGAGAACTTCTAGGCAAATATAAAGGTCCCAGAAGACCAGAGGAGGGCAAACGTTTCACTATCTTCAAAAAGGAAAGAAGGTGGTCTGGTGAAATTACAATCTTGTCAACTTGACATCTATACTGGATGAAGTTTTCAGTACATCCTTAACTGTGTATTTGTGAGCGCTACAATAGAAATGAAACAATTCACACAAGTCAGCATGGGTTTATCAAAAACAAGTCATGTCAGATTAACCTTAACTCATGTTTTGTTTTGTTTTTTACAATTACTAGTTTAATAGATCGGAGGGATGTCATGGACAAAGTATACCTGGACTTCACAAAAGCAATAAAATGCCTGCAGTCTTTACTAATGAAATGATAAAATATGGTTGAGACAATGCAAGTGTTGGCCAAGAGAGTTGTCATAAATGGGTTTGCATCAGGTTGGAGAGTAGTACCAAGTGAAATATCATGGAGATCTCCCCTGGACCTTGTACTAGTCAATATTTTAAATGACCTTGATGAAGGGGTTGAGACCACATTTATCAAATTTCCAGATGGCACAAGACAAGAAGAAAGGACTAGCAATTTAGAGGAGAAAGAGAAGATTGAAAATATCTAGACAGGTTTGAACAATAGGCTAAAATGAACAGAAAAAAGTTAACAAACAGAAATCTAAAGTCCTGTGTCTGGGGAGAAAACAATGAAAGTCACAACAGTTCAGATCATGGGAAGTAATTGTTCCATTCTACCTCACTTTGGTTATGCCATAGCTAGAATATGTATCCAGAATCTGTGTCTGGGCACTGCAGTCTAAAAAAGACATTGAGAAACTGGAGTGAGTTCAGAGGAGGGCTACCAAGATGATGAGGGGATTGGAAATGAAGGGTTGAAATTTACATTGTGCTTTGATCTCAAAGAGAATCTTTATAAAATGATGTATCTGGGGTCATGTACCAATTACATAATTTCTAGAGAAATTATCTAGAATGTATGAAGGCACTTCAACTGTATGTTGGAAATGTGAACAGCTTGAAGGAACATTTTATCATGGTTGATGGACACATAAAAAGCTAAAAAAAAATGTATTCAAATACATACTTTGATACAGAGGATTTTAAAGATCAATATTCAGTTGAAGCCAGAACCTTTTCCTTTTAGGACTGATGGATAAACAGTTAGAAAGGCCATGGAAGTTTATTTCAGTATATGATTACTGCAGCGGGATTACTACTGAATATGCACAGAGATGGAAAGATTCAACACTACCCACTATGCAGGAATGGTTGGTGAAGTTGATAGATTTTGCTGAAACGGATAAATTGACTTCTTGGATTAGAGAAATGATACCATCTACATTTATTGGTGACTGAAAGTCTCTTATGGACTTTTTGCACAAGAAATGAAAAAAATGAACTTGTGATTTATGGTTTTGATGATTAGACAGGATAGATTATAGAAAGAAGAGTAATATGATGTACCATTAGAGAGAGAGGTTAAAATATATTTGTCCTTATAGCTGCTATGAAGAATATTGAAAATTACTTCTTTATAGCTTTTTTTCTTCCTTTTCTATTTTTTCTTAACTTTTTTTCTTTCCTTGGACTCTTTGGTTTTCTTTGATTTCTTTCTTGTTTCTTGTTTCTTACTTTATATTAGCTTGTGTTAGTTTTTAACTTCTTGTTTAAAAGCTTTAATAAAATTATATTAAAAGAAAAGGAAAACCACTTGACTACCATTCCTTTGGGGAGAGATGACTTCCAATTGTCCAAGAAAGGTCAATACAGGCCTGTTTGCAATCATCAGTGATAGGGATGGGGATTCTGCCAAATATTGTAGAGCATTTGAAGAGGAATCTGCAATTTAATTAATCTACTTTTCAGTTGATGAATTTTGTACAGCCTATTGATTGTCATCAATTTTTGAATCCCGCCCTGCAACCTTTGGAGATACAGTACAGGTTCTTATAGAGGTAATGTCCAGTGTTTTGTTTGGTCTAAATCTCTTACCCCAGCCCCATTGCTTTCGGATGGAAGAACACAAGGTAAAAAAATGGCCCTGCAGGACGACAGAGAGATATACGCATCAATTTGTTCTCACTGCTGATATACCAGCTAGTGCTAGCAGAACATTACATAGGTTGGAAGGTTTCCTGTGAAGGATAAGGCTATTCAAGAGATGAAATAGGATGAACTAAAATAGTTGGAGAGCAAGGATACTCAGGGATAAATTACAGCTGGAATAGACTATATCTCTGGTGCTATATCTCTGGTGCTATTTACCTGGCAACTGCTGGCCAATGTATAATATATTTAAATCCAGAAATGCCATTATTTTCATTAAAAAATGTAATATTTAAAAATAATTGCATTTTTGTTAAGATTCAGTGCTGATGCTACTTCCTTTAATAGGAAAAGATTCATTAACTGACATACTGAACTTGTAGTCTTCAGGACTTTTGATCTATCCATCCCATTGGAGCAGAGCAGAAGAATTACAAATGTATCTAGTTACACTGTAACCAATAATTTAGAGTTTTACATATTCTTCTCTGGTGGGCTTTTAGTTACAGTCCCATCAGCAGCAACAAAATGGAATCATCCTGCTTCCGTGCCCTGCTACTGAGCATACTGATCTATTAGCTTGGCTTAAGCTACAGGATACTTTCTTTGTGTCTTATTCTCAAGATATTCTTGCCAAACAATAGCATTTGTTCTATGGCCACCACAGCAATATATGCATTTAAAAGCCTTAAACTGCAAACCAGGACATTCAAAGGTCTCGACTGCTAAACCAGAAAGGAACATTTTATTTCTTTAGCTCAACTTTCTGTTTATCATTCAGGTTATTGAGGGGTGGTGGGGGCTGGGGGAAAGCCCCGAAATATATTTTTCTATTAACCCATCATTTTATGCATTAAAAATGTTATTAAATATCAACATTTCACACAAAGTAGAACCAATTGCACAAATTGTTTGTTTGATTTTTGTACTGCTGTTAGTAATAAATGCACAAGGGTCAGTGATTTTATTATCTCAAAATAGAATTTGATAGGCAGTTTAATGCATTCTCTGAATCCAATACTTTAGACAGGTATAGTGAACCCTGGGCTTATATTTATTTTCTACCCTCTTTTTTCCCTTTGTATCCAAGAGAAGGAGCACAATTCCATGTTGAATTCGAACTTGGGGAACTGACGTTTAAAGCTGGTTTAAGATCCTGGCCTGCTTTCTCAGGTGGGCAATTTTTTTGTGGATGATGGCTGCATTTCTTTAAATTAAGGGAGCTGAGCACCCTCAAATAGTTGGGCAATGAATTAGTGGCATCAAAATGGCATCAAAATGGCTTCCATTTTGGAAGTGGTATTTTTCTCCTTATTTTCTTGGTGTGTGAAGCTTAAAAGCAGGTTTTCTTTGTTTTTGGCAGAAATTAAACCAACATTTCTTGGTCTTTTGCTACTTACATTTCTGCAAAAAACTGAGCTACAGATGCCAGTTCAAAATCTACAAAGCAGCATGGTTGTGGGGGAAACTATGCAAGTGTGAAACAGCCAGTGAAATCTTTTATGAAGGAAGTTAAATAAATAAATAAACAAGAATAAAATAATCATGTCAGGGCCAGCACAGCTCTGTCACACCCACCACCCTTTCCATCTGGAAATAAGTCTCCAAGCAGGTCAAACCCAACCCCTCATTTTATCCTCACCATCTGCAAATCAAAGATTCAGTCTGCATGGTGTTGAATATATGTTTGCAAATCTGAAATTTGCAAATTCAGATTCAACTTTTAGCCATGCATTACTCAGTCCAAGCAGGCAATAGCTGAATACAGAAAACACAGGGCAGTTAACAGTCTCCCTATTTCAACTGCTGAGTTCATGGTACACTTCCAGGTCCAGTGATACATGAAATAGCAAGCAGTTATTCCTTTTCCTTGATAAAAAAAGGGGGGAAAAAACTGTTTCAGTGCTCCCTCATCCAAAACAAACCATAGTCCATATGGTTGAGTATGCATTTTTGATGGTTTGAAAAGTACTCCTTTGTATAAGCTGCTATCATGCTGATTGAAAGAGAAAGTCGAGATACAGTTATTATCAGATTTAGAGAATTCCAGAATCCATCCTTGTATTCTGGCACCCAAATCAGTAAGCTCTGAAGAGTGTTATTGCAAATCTGAATTGTGATGGTGACTTTACAAGGGACCAAAATTCCATTTTAGGTCTTTTGTTTAGGCTCAGCCTAGAGGCAAGAACGCAGCAATCATCCCAATAGAAAACACAGATAAGCACAGGGGAAATGCTCTGACAACCCAGAAAAGACATGGGGATAAAAAACTGGCTTTCCAAAGATGGCTAGGAACTGGAGTCATTTGCTTTTACAGCAGTTTACTGTTGATTTGCTATAAGCATCAAGCAAAGGGAGTATACAGAAGCAGAGACACGGCAGAGAAATCATTCTGTGGTCAATCTCAGCGGTAGGTAGTTTTGTCCAAACAAATGGAAATTTAACATGAGACCCTTTTCAGAGGTGATGACCAAAATTTGACTCAGTTTCATGCCCGTACAAATCAGTGCAAAAATGCAAAATGCTCTCTATAAAGAACAAATGGGTGCATATTACTTTTGGCTGTTATGGCTACAAGGATGACAAACCAGTAACTCCATTAAGTTAAAGCAGTGCTGCGTTCCCTTTGATTAAAGCAGGTGAGGGGAAGTTCCCCTGCAGCAGTGTTGTCGGAACGTGGCCACTTTAAGATGAGTGGACTTCAAGTCCCAGAATTCCCCAGCCAGCATGGCTGGCTGGGGAATTCTGGGAGTTGAAGTCCACTCATCTTAAAGTGGCCACGTTTGGACAACACTGCCCTGCAGTCATCATGTGCACTCAGAATCTGCTGCTGGGAGGTGCAGGGGAGGGGGGGCGTTGGAGCATCTTGGTCAGAGTTCATGGGAGTGGAATGGGCTGTAGCAGGAGCAGAAACTCCAACCCCATGGCCATGTAACATTGGATTCACAGACTGTCAACTATGGAATTATTACTATCCATATGCTAAAGGCAGAGAAATACTATTGCAAAAATGGAAATGGAAACACAAACAAAAGGACTTTTCTTTTGCTGTGGCTTAACAAATTAGTGGGTGAAGCAGACGTTTCATTACACTCCCATTATGTATGAAAATACTGTTTTCAAATTAACAGAATTCTGTATGGGTCCAAAATGAACAGAACTGCAGCTGCAGCTAATGATGAACTCTAAGAGCTTTGCTCAGACTAATTTTGGAGGAAATAGAAGGTTGTTATGAATCCAAGGTGTGCAAACTAAGCAGGCAGAGTGCAGCATTTATTTAATGCATCATCATTTGATTCCTCCTGGGGCTCTTGACTGCAGCAAAAGGAGATGTTTTTAATTAAGAACATAAATTATAACCTCCCCCAGGAGAGTGATTGAAATGATCACCACTGTCAGAATATTAACATGTTGTGCATTTACTTCCTTTATAAACTCTCCCTTGCAGTTGGTTTTTGCCATGATAAAACTGTATAGCCAACTGACCATTACCTCTTTGTTGCAAATGAATAGCCAGTTATAAAGTAGTTCATACTGTCTTCTCCAGATTTTCAAGTTTTCAAATACAGGTGAAACTCGAAAAATTAGAATATCATGCAAATGTTCATTTATGTCAGTAAGGCAACTCAAAAGGTGAAACCAATATATGAGATAGACGCATTACATGCAAAGCGAGATATGTCAAGCCTTACTTTGGTATAATTGTGATGATTATGGCGTACAGCTTATGAAAACCCCAAATTCACAATCTCAGAAAATTAGAATAGTGTGAAAAGGTTCAATATTCTAGGCTCAAAGTGTCCCACTCTAATCAGCTAATGAATCCATAACACATGCAAAGGGTTCCTGAGCCTTTAAATGGTCTCTCAGGCTGGTTCAGTAGGAATCACAAGCATGGGAAAGACTGCTGACCTGACAGTTGTGCAGAAAACCATCATTGACACCCTCCATAAGGAGGGAAAGCCCCAAAAGGTAATTGCAAAAGAAGTTGGATGTTCCCAAAGTGCTGTATCAAAGCACATCAATAGAAGGTTATGTGGAAGGGAAAAGTGTGGTAGAAAAAGATGCACAAGCAGCAGGGATGACCGCAGCCTGGAGAGGATTGTCAGGAAAAGGCCATTCAAAAGTGTTGGGGACTTTCACAAGGAGTGGACTGAGGCTGGAGTTAGTGCATCAAGAGCCACCACACACAGATGGATCCTGGACATGGGCTTCAAATGTTGTATTCCTCTTGTCAAGCCGCTCCTGAACAACAAACAACGTCAGAAGCGTCTTACCTGGGCTATAGAAAAAAAGAACTGGTCTGTTGCCCAGTGGTCCAAAGTCCTCTTTTCTGATGAGAGCAACTTTTGCATCTCATTTGGGAACCAAGGACCCAGAGTCTGGAGGAAGAATGAGGAGGCACATAATGCACGATGCTTGAAGTCCAGTGTGAAGTTTCCACAGTCTGTGTTGATTTGGGTAGCCATGTCATCTGCTGGTGTTGGTCCACTGGGCTTCATTAAATCCAGGAGATTTTGGAGCACTTCATGCTTCCTTCCGCAGACGAGCTTTATGGGGATGCTGACTTCATTTTCCAGCAGGACTTGGCACCTGCCCACACTGCCAAAAGTACCAAAACCTGGTTCAATGACCATGGGATTACTGTGCTTGATTGGCCAGCAAACTCGCCTGACCTGAACCCCATAGAGAATCTATGGGGCATTGCCAAGAGAAAGATGAGGGACATGAGACCGAACAATGCAGCGGAGCTGAAGGCCACTATTGAAGCATCCTGGTCTTCCATAACACCTCAGCAGTGCCACAGGCTGATAGCATCCATGCCACACCACATTGTGGCAGTCATTGCTGCAAAAGGGGCCCAAACCAAGTACTGAGTACATATGCATGCTTATACTTTGCAGAGGTCCGATATTGTTCTATTTCCAGTCCTTGTGTTATTGATGTCATGTAATATTCTAATTTTCTGAGATTGTGAATTTGGGGTTTTCATAAGCTGTACGCCATAATCATCACAATTATACCAAAGTAAGGCTTGACATACCTCGCTTTGCATGTAATGTGTCTATCTCATATATTGGTTTCACCTTTTGAGTTGCCTTACTGACATAAATGAACATTTGCACGATATTCTAATTTTTCAAGTTTCACCTGTATATGCTAAGCAACCTTTGGTGACTGTTATTATATGTTTCAGAGGGCAAGAGTCACGGGGGTAGAATAGTGATGCAAAGACAGTGAGACAATATAGACAAGATCAAGATTTTCTGTGGTTTCTACAGTAGTAGTAGTTTATTTTATTGATTAGTCAACTGACCATATCAAAGCATAGGCATCAGCCACAAGAAGATACTATAAAATGAAATAAAGTGAGGTACAATAAAATAAGATAAAATAGACTACAGTGAGATAAAATAGATAAAATATAGTAAGTTCAGATAAAGCAAGGATAAAAAGTAGGACAAAATAGTATAAGATAAAATAGAGTGCAGAGGTATATAATAAGATGAATTTTAAAATTTGAAAACAGTATGTGTTTAGGTGAATTCATCACTTTTGCATGCAACCCCAATGGGTTCTATAAAACATGTTCTCTGTGGGACAGCCCTGACTAAGAACTTAACAGTTCTAGTGACTACGTATTTGTTTGTGTCCTAAAGGAAATAAGATAATCTTTTGTTAGAGTCCCAATATATGGTTCTGTCAAGTACTATCTGTAAGTACTGAGCCCTTACTGAGGCATCTAATTGGCAGTTGAACAGGACATGTTCAATGTCTTCTATTTCTGATGCTCCAAATACATTTCTCTTAGAATATGGCACTTGGTGGAATCATCCATATTTGACCGTAGAAACTAACTGCTTGAATCTTGCTCTGGTAAGAGCTATCCTATGGTATTGAGTCAAACTCATTGTCAAGTATTTTTCTGTTTGGAAGGACATTTTATTCTTGGCCAGCCATTTCAATAACCTGATGTTTGCAAGTGACTCAATATTGGTTTGGGCATTAACATCCAGAACTCTTTGTCTGAATATTGCTTTGGCCTGATGTCCAGCTGAGAATAGATATTGTGTTGAGAAGCTGAGATGTGAGATGATTTGGAGAAGTGGATTGATCCATGTGGTGGGTTGAAGTGTGCCCATCTGTTCTTCAAGGCACGTTTTTGGTAGTCTGTCAGGTTCCATTGAGAGGATCCTTCACCAGTAATTAAAGACTTTGATTACTGCTAGACAATAAATGGAATGAATGTCAGTTTCAGCTGTTACTGATGCTGCAGATATATTCCTGTTGGTTGCTAAAATAGTTCTTAAAAAGCGTGCTTGATTTTATTCAAGTAAGGAGGCCTTTGATAAGTTCCACCATATATTAGCACTGGTACAATGTTTGCCTTATGATCCTTAAAAATGGGGCACAGAGTACTTGGGTGGTTATAACTAAGTAATTTAGTTAGCATTTTGTAGCTTGCTGTTGCCTTTATAAAACTGTTTGAAGTGGTTGACCTAAGACCCTGTATCTGTAAAAACCACCCCTAAATATGAGAAGAAATCTATTTGTTTTATAGGCTCTCCATCCAAGTGTCAATTGTATTTGGGCCATCTTTTTTCCAAAAATCGCCATTTTGGATTTAGTCTTATCAATATTCAGAAAGTTAGAAGCATGGTAGGCATTGATTTTCCCCATCATTCTTCTCAGGCCTACTTGGGAATGTGCCATCAAACCCATGTCATCTGCATACAAAAGGATGTTGATGTGTTAAGGATCTTTGGCATGTTTACATTCATAGAATGGAGAAATCCTGGGATATCATTAACATAAAGATTAAACAACATTGGGGCCAAGGTGGATCCTTGTCTTACACCTTTGTAAGTGGGTATGCTCTGTGTAAGAGAGCCATTGACTCCAGTACAGATTTTCTGGCATGTATTTGTATAGAGGGGCTTTACCAGATATAGAAGCTAGGTTCCATATTTAGCTTAGCAAGCTTCTTCCATAAGATGTCTCTATTTATGGAGTCAAATGCCACACTAAGGTCTATGAAATATGTAAACAGATGTTTACCATCTGTTGTATATTTGGTAATAAGATGGTGTAGTACAAAGCAGTTGTCTATTGTGGAGTACCCAGGTTTGAACCCAGCCTGTTCTTCCACTAATGTATTCTTCTTAATCGCCCAATCCTCTATTTTTCTCAAGATACATTTTACATACATCTTAGCTGTTATATTAATAAGGCTTATGGGTTTGTAATGTTTGAGGTCTTCCTTATCTCCTTTTTTTGTGTATGAGAACTATGATGAAGAGTTCTCAATCTGCTGGAATATGCCCAGTGTTGTCTATATATGTAAACAGTCCTGCCAGCAGGGAAGCCCACCAGTCAATGTGTGTCCTGAAAAGTTCTGGGGGTAGGAAGTCTTCGCCAGGTGCCTAACTGGGTTTCAATGACTGAATAATGTGTTTAATTTCTGTCACTGACCAAGGAGGGAGACTATCAAGGGTAAGCAGCTCAGTAGTCATCATTTCTGGATGTTCCTGCCTGGAGTTGGCAAATAAATTCTATAATAATAAAAATCCTCCAAATTACCCCTCCACCTATGCTTTCAACATGACAACCTTGGGCTGCCCTATCGAAACCCTCATCATATAGAAAGAGTGTTTTCTACAGTATTTTTGAGATGTGGACTTTGGGTTTTCTTTTTTGATTTTCTGAACAATGTTAGGCCTCTTTTAGGGCTTATGATATATTTTGTGCATTTCTCACTTCCCCAAAGCAAAAAAAAAAAAAAGCTGCAAAATGAATTTAGGAAGCTATATGAGATTTTGGAGTTCACCTGATTTAACCCCTATTCAGGATTTATGTTATGCACACACACTCACACACATACACTCATATACAGCTCAAATCTACCTTCAACATGTTGAGTGCAAAAGTCCTCAGGGAATTTCTGCTTATGTTTTATTTAACATGCTTGCAAACTTTCACATAAGCAGAATCATGCTTTAATGTGGTTTTTGATCATCCAATAGGTTCTTTAGCTATTCAGGGAAATACATATACTGTAGTAGCTAACAGTTTTTCTAACTTAGTATGGGGAAGTCAGCAACTTAAGGAAGCTGGAGACAGAATGTGTTTGTTCAGTTTCTTTTTCTTTTGTGCCTTTGATTCCTGGTGACTACACAGACAAATCCATGCAGTTTTCTTGGCCACATTGTTGGAAATGACTTGCCTTTGCCTTCTTGCTGAGAACGAGTAACTGGCCTAAAGTCTCCCATCTCTCTTCATGCCTAAAACAGGACTAGAACTGTCTCCTGGCTTCTAGCCTGGTGCCTATAACTTCTACACCAAATTGGCTCTCACTTTCTAAAATAGGGGTTTAGAATTGTAGGCAAATGGTTCTAGGAATGCAAATTAATTAGAATTAAAAATAATTAAAATCCATTATTTGTATGGATATTCCATGTTGTGATATCATCATTTCCTTGAAAATTCAGTGTCATTGCATGTTTCTGGTGGACACAAGAAAGTGACATGGGACTTTTCCCATGACAGTGTATTTCTTTTCTCTTGTGGAACCCTCAAACATCCCCAGCACTCATCATCTGGATCTGTTCTTAAGGATCAATAATTAAATGCTTTGGAAAATATTTGTTCTAAAAATTTATACAGAGAGATAAAGGTATCTGACAGTTCCGAAAGGTATTTCTTCTCACATTCAAAGGTAGATATTGTTATTGCTATTTTTCACAGTCTTTTTAAAACAGGATCAGAACTGAAGAAAAATGCACTGTTGTTTTAAAATGAAGGCAAATTGATCATTATGACACATGAATGAAGGCACCATCAAGCTGGTGGAGAAGAAAAAAAAAATGAAAGCGTTCCAATATAAAATGAGAGATAGACTCTTTATCTAAATCTGCTGCAAAAACAATATATTGTCTCCTATTATGAAACCTTGATAGTTAAATAGAGAAGATAAAATGCTTATAGTTAAAAGCTTTATCAGTGAGCCCCAGGGCTTGTAATGGAAACTAAAAACAGCCACTCCCCCTGCTAGCAATAATTGTGTTAGGTTTTTGTTAAGAATTAACTATGGTGCAAATGCATAAATCACCTTGTTAGTCCACAGTTGAAATTTTTAACACCTGGAAAAAATGCCTTGAGCTTTGAATAAATAATACTTCTTTTGCCTTTGAAGGGAGGGTATTAGAGTTCTTATATTTGTCATGATAAAGCTTTGGAACCATTATTTCCAAACTCCAGAATACCTGGATATCTAAAACAACACAACTCCTTTCAGCCCACATTTGGTTGCAGTCTTGTTACCACTGTAGAACTCAGATATCAAGCTGCTAGTAAACATAGATGCTTACTGTGCAAAGATATCTAGAATCAGCTAGCTTTTTTTTAGTGAAACCTGAATGAGTTCAGAAACAAATGTGTATATGTCCAGCAATTCACAGTCTATCAATGAATGAATTACTAATTTCCAACATTTGGAGCCTTCTATATACTCTGTATAGAGCTGAATCTGTATTTTCCTTACATTTTGTATTTGTTCTAAGACAAGATTAAAAAAAAAAAAAATCAACAGGAACCCTACTCTGGGAATTACCAGAGAAGGTTTGACTAATCTAACTCCTGAACATTTCTGTGAAACTCCTCTGCCTTCACCAATTTTGGGGGTCAAGCATAATGTGTGTGGGGGTAGTGGGGGATAGTGGGGAGAAAGAAAAATAAAGAAAATTGAGTGAAACTCTTTTTAAAACCCCACACTAGGAACTTGCAACCTTTTGGGAATTTTGGAAGCATGCTGTGGATATTCTCATAAAATAGCTGACAGGGAGCAAGTTTGTTCATTCATAGAATGGCAGTTTATAGTGCGAGTTATCTCTCATAAAATATGTATTTACTGGAAAGTAAATTGGTTAGGTTTGCTCCTTTCTACCATCTTCTGCCTCCAGGACATTTCCTGTTATCCAAGGCTCCTTTTTACTGGGCATGTAGGCACACTTCTATACAGAACACAGGATTGCACCCACTCACCATTTTTATTTTCTAAGAAAACCTGTGATACCTATGCTAACACTTTGGTTTGTAGTGTGCTTGCATCTCTCTCTCCTTCCTTCCTTCCTTCCTTCCTTCCTTCCTTCCTTCCTTCCTTCCTTCCTTCCTTCCTTCCTTCCTTCCTTCCTTCCTTCCTTCCTTCCTTCCTTCCTTCCTTCCTTCTTTATGTAAAGTTCTGGTAGCCACTGTTCCTGAACTTGATATACTTCAGATGTATAAGATTTTAACACATATTGTAAGGAGTAGCATGGATCAAAGAATCATAAGGTGGTAAGTGACCTTAGAGGACTTCTACTTCAGCCCCTTATCCAGAACAGGAATCCCCAAAGTATCCCAAACAAGTGAGATCCTAGTGGAGTGTGTGTGTATGCATGCAAATATGACATTGTTGATATTACTGAAACTTGGCAGGATGGAATTCATGATTGGAATATAGTACTAGAAGGATGTAATGTGTTCAAAAGAAACAGACCCAACAAAAAGGAAGGGGAGTCACATATGTAAAGAATACTTACACATCTGAGAAATTCATGACCCCAAACATTGGGGGAGGGGACATGACAAAAGTGTTTGGCTGAAAGACCAGGGAAAAGGAAACAAAAATTATACTGTTGTGAGTGTGTACTTGTTGTTGTTGTTGTTGTTCAGTCGTTAAGTCGTGTCCGACTCTTCGTGACCCCATGAACCATATTGCGCCAGGCCTTCCTGTCCTTCACTGCCTCCCTGAGTTTGCTCAGTTTCATGCTCATTGCTTCAGTGATGCTATCTAACCATCTCATCCTCTGCCGTCCTCTTCTCCTTTTGCCTTCAACCTTTCCCAGCATCAGGGTCTTTTCCAAAGAGTCCTCTCTTCGCATTAGGTGACCAAAGTATCTGAGCTTGAGCTTCATTATCAATCCTTCCAACGAGCAATCAGGGTTGATTTCCTTTAAGATTGACTGGTTTGACCTCCTAGCAGTCCAGGGGACTCTTAAGAGTCTTCTCCAGCACCACAGTTCAAAGGCATCAATTCTTCGGTGCTCAGCCTTCTTTATGGTCCAGCTCTCACAGCCATACATTACTACTGGAAAAACCATAGCTTTGACTATGCAGATCTTTGTCAGCAAGGTGACGTCTTTGCTTTTTAATATGCTATCTAGGTTTGCCATAGCTTTCCTCCCAAGGATCAAGCGTCTTTTAATTTCATGACTGCAGTCTCCGTCTGCGGTGATCTTGGAGCCCAAATAAATGAAGTCTGTTACTGCTTCCATTTCTTCCCCTCCCCTTCCTGCCAGGAATTGATGGGTCCAGATGCCATGACCTTAGTTTTTTTAATGTTGAGTTTCAAGCCAGCTTTCGCACTCTCCTCTTTCACCCTCATCAAGAGGCTCTTTAGTTCTTCTTCACTTTCTGCCATTAGGGTGGTATCGTCTGCATATCTGAGGTTATTGATGATTCTCCCTGCAATCTTAATTCCGGCTTGTGATTCTTCCAGCCTGGCATTTCTCATGATGTACTCTGCATATAGGTTAAATAAGCAGGGTGACAGTATACAGCCTTGTCGTACTCCTTTCCCTATTTTGAACCAATCGGTTGTTCCGTGACCGGTTCTAACTGTTGCTTCTTGGCCTGCATACAGATTTCTCAGGAGACAGGTAAGATGGTCTGGTACCCCCATCTCTTTAAGAATTTGCCACAGTTTGTTGTGATCCACACAATCAAAGGCTTTTGCATAGTCAATGAAGCAGAAGTAGATGTTTTTCTGGAACTCTCGTGCTTTCTCCATGATCCAGCGAATGTTGGCAATTTGATCTCTAGTTCCTCTGCCTCTTCGAAACCCAGCTTGTACATCCGGTAGTTCTCGGTTCACGTACTGCTGAAGCCTAGCTTGTAGGATTTTGAGCATAACCTTGCTAGCATGTGAAATGAGTGCAATTGTGCGATAGTTTGATCATTCTTTGGCATTGCCCTTCTTTGGAATTGGAACATAAACTGACCTTTTCCAATCCCTTGGCCACTGTTGCGTTTTCCAAACTTGCTGGCATATTGAGTGCAGCACTTTAACAGCATCGTCTTTTAGTATTTTAAATAACTCAGCTGGAATACTGTGTACTATAGGCTACCAAACCAAGCAGAAGATAGAGATGACATCTTCGCAAATTAGATGACTGAGATGTCCAGGAAACTCACCACTATGGTAATGGGGGATTTCAACAACCATATCAACTGGAAATCAAACTCCACAGCAGGTGGGAGAGCCAACAGGTTCTTGACATGCCTTGCAGACATCTTCATCATCCAAAAGGTGAAGGAGGGAACTAGGGGATCAGCTATACTGGACTTAATACTAACATAGAATAAATGGTTGAGGAAGTGGAAGTCATAGGATCCTTGGGAGAAAGTAATCATATCATCCTAGAATGTACCATATTGCAAGCAGGAAGAACTCTAGGTATTCAATAGTATTCCAGATTTCAAAAGAGCTGACTTTAATAAACTAAGGGAAAAAGTAGGAAAAATTCCATGGATGAAAATTTTGAAGGGAAAAACAGATCAGGAGGGTTGAGAAATTCTGAAAAATAAGATAAACACAAACAATACCAAAGAGGAAGAAAAATACCTGATGAAACCAGAGTGGTTGCATAAAGAGCTCTCTGGTAGTTCAGAAACAAAAAGGTCAAGTTTAAAAAACAGAAAGAGAGGCATATAACAAAAAGAAGAGTACTGAGAAACAGCCCAAGTTGTAGGGATGAATAAGTCTTAGATGAGCTGAGGCTTGCAAAGAATGCCAAAAATAATCTCCCTCCCAGTTCTTTGGGTTTGGGTATGTGTGGAAAAAAAAAAGCCAAGGAAGCAGTTAATATGCTGGTTGGAGAATATGATAATAATGATAATAATGATAATAATAGACTGATTACAAAAAACAGCATGTCAAAGTAGCAACAATGGCACATTGGGGTATCTGCAAGAAATGCCATTTGCCTGCAAGCCAGAACTGGTGGGACCACAAAACAGACCAAGTAATAGAAAATGAAGAAATGAAAGTGCTCTGGGGCTTTAGAATTCAAACAGACAAGCACCTGCCACACAACACCCCAGACACCCTTAACAGTTGTTGATAAGAAAGACAAAGAAGTCTGGATAGTGGACACTGCAATAACTGGAGACAGCAGTATAGAAGAGAAAGAATATCACAAAATACAAAGACCTGCACATAGAAATAGAACGACTATGGCAAAAAAAAGCAAAGATAGTACCAATAGTAATAGGTACCTTGGGTGCAATCCCAAAATGTCTGGAGCACCACTTGAAGACCATTGCCGTTGACAAAATCACCATCAGTCAATTGCAAAAGGCAGCTTTACTTGGAATAGCTTACATCCTGCGACGATACCTTTAACACCATCAAACAACTTCTGTCTATCCTAGATCCTGGGAAGGACTCAATAGGTGGATAAAAACGCCAAATCCAGTCTAAACAACTGGTTGACTATGCAACCAACAACAACAACAATACTTTTTAAATGCATATGCCACGTGACTCCCAGCAACTCCAGGTGGTTTACAGATGATTAAAACATCAAAAACAAGAAAATCACAAAAAACAAAAATAAAGAGTAAAGATGGCAAATATGATGAAATTGGATAAGAAGAAGGAAAAACAGTCCACACAATCTAAAAGAAGTTTCAATCACCCTTGCCAAAGGCTGAGGCAAAGAGCCAGGTCTTGAAGGCCTTTCAAAACACCAGTAAGGAAAGATGTTGATGGGCAAACAGGGAGAAGGCTAAACTGGTAGAGTTATAGCTGGAGTCCTCTTCAGGCAGGAACATAAACATGGCACATATCTTGCAGATCAGCAAGGTGCCTGCAAATAAGCTTGGTTTCTTGATAATAGGAGGAGGATATAAAGCTAGATTTATTAAACTGGGGAAGAGGCATAATGAATTAATTTCCCTGGGCCAAGGTGCAGCCAGGGAAATATTAAACTTTCTCAAGAATTGCAGAAATGTTAAATTGGCTCTGAGGGAGAGTTCTTCACAATTTTATTCTAGAAACCTTTGCAATCGTAAATTTAACCTACAGTTTCAAAATCCAGATTTAACAACAGAGAGAAAAAGTCTATCTTGCTTTGTCAAATGCTGTAAAGTTACATTTGTGTGGGGGGTTGAAATCTGAATTCTGGCTTGCCTGCTGATCATATGATTTGTACCATCTCAGTGGTAATAACTCTGAGAAATAATTTTTATGCTTGACATAGCAAAACTGTCTACTAATTTTCACTTTCTTAAACCATTTTTTTTGCAACTGTGATGTATTCTAATACTGTTCCCTTTCACTGTTATTTTATTACTCCATTTCCACTCCTCCAAATGATCTTTTCTGGTGATAAATATGAGTTCCTTCTTCCACATTTTACCATTAGTCAAAATTTGAAACCATTCTTCATCAGAAGATATCAAAATAGTGTACACAGCAAGGGCTCTAAATAGTCATCTGCTTATAAGATTATAAGACACAACAAAAGCAAAGTGAAAGGCATTCATAAAACAATTTAAAGCATAGTCAAGTCTAAACAACCTTAGATTCATCATTTAAAGCATTTAGACCATACAAAAATATTTTAACTAGGCATCAAACGTTTGTACGTTGCATGTCTATAAAGAAAGTCGTCCATTATGGCAAGCATAGTTAACATTTACAGCAAACATTGTCCAACCATCATTGATCCAGGCAATATGTACCTTTAAAAATACTATGCATTCACCTGCAGAAATCTTCTAAAGTCTGATTTAAAAAATTGCACCAAAATTAGCTACAGAAAGCTGTAGTTAGGTAATAGAACCCATGTTGTCTAATTCCTGACATCCCTAAGGAGAGCTGAAAAAGAGCCATGTCAAGAACCACAGAGAGATACAGCCATTCGTAATAGGTAATCCTCCCCAGTGTATTATCCTACAGAGATGAGCTGAATTTCAATCACTGTAAACCTCATCTAGCTTTATATGTAGCTGCATAGTACCTGGAGTTTAAGAGAGAACCGAGCAATGAAATGGTTTATTTCCTTATCCAATATTATATTTTCAACACTGACTTCTTTTTATAGAGAAAAATAATTGGTATGGTTGCTTGTGTCAATGGATGGATCATTCATTAGGTGAAACTAGATAATACACATAGCTGCAAGCAAAATAAAAATGAGTGTGCTTTTTTCCTCCACTTCAGTGGTATAAATGAAATAATTCACATTCATGAGGAGGAAAAATATGTTTGGTGCATACCTCACAAGCTTGCAATGTTTTGCCCAGAGATAAAGCTGATGTTTTGGAATGCCTCCATGCTGATTTTCTAGATCACATTACTCTAAAATATACAGCCTTAGAAGTTGGCAGTGTTGGGGGATCTGTTGCATTTAAGTTGCAGTTAAATTGCTCATTAAACCTCAAGCAATGCAATGTAATACTTGATACCATTTATAGCCAATGCTCTCCAAAGTGCAATTAGAAGAAGTATGATGACACAGAGCAATGGAGACAATTATTTCTGAAGTTAGGAATGCTAATTAGCGTATGGCATCTAAGACAGCTGCTGATGCTTCATTGCTAAATATTGAGGGACTAATTAGGGTTTCATGTTAATTAGCTTCTTCTCCATGCACATTGTTCTTAAATGTATATGCACCAATGCCACTGGGCTATTAAAAACATGGCCTGCTGTAATATAACGTACTTTAGACTCTTGGGTATTGCATATGTTATATTGATACTTGTATCTATAGCTGTACCCATATATTTTATTTATTATTATACATTACTAATATATCACTCTCAATGCGCAAGGTACTTCAGCATACAAGGACAGGTCCTTGCCTCAAGGGATTTGCAATCTAAAATTTTAAACAGGCAAAATAATGGAAGAGGGTGCAGGAAATGGAGCCTGGATAGACAGAAAGGTAATAAACAATTGTTTCAGTAATATGCCCTCAAACTCAATTACTTTCTCAGTTACTGCAAAGCAGGGGTGAGGATGTTGTGTTCATCCAGAGATTGCTAAATTACAATTATCACCATGAATCACCATTTACCATACCAGTTGGATTCAGCAACATCTGGAAAGTCACAGCTTTCTCAATCCTCCAGTGTAGCTCAAGAATTGGAGGTCATGTCAAAGACATCACTAAAACAATGGCTCTTTAGAAAGAAGAAAGAGAGATGGCATAACAGGAGCAGAGTGCAGTTTCCAAGCATTCCAAGGTAGCAAAAAGTGTGGTGTATTTCAAGGAGCAGGAGATGTTTGGACAGGGGAGATATTGCTGGATTATTAAATGTGACAACCTAACAGGCCTCAGAGGCATGAAGGCTTTGAAGGGGCCATTGCTGATAAAGGAATTATAAAGTCATGCATCATTTTGGGAAGTATAATTGTTGGATTGTAAACTAATCATAAAAGGTTCTTATTCTAGAAAATATTATATTCTTGAATGTCTAAAATATTTTAGTATTCCCTTTGCTGAAGTCTCTTTCTCTTTCCTTATCTTGCCTCCTGCAGTGCTTTTCTCTACTGGTGTGTGTGTGTGCATGTGTGCGCGCGCGCGCATTTTAGATCATAAGATTGGAAACCTTTTTCATCCACTTTTATATACTATTTAGAAGTTCTTTGTAGAAATCCCAGGAAACCAAACATTATGACAAATTCAGTACATATATATATATATATATATATATATCCTTCCTTCCCACTTTCATTGGATACTATACTTGCTGGATATTGCACAAATGACATAGGTTCACAAGAAACCATACAGCCTATACTTACTTAAAACATTATCCAAATTATAAAATATAATTGAATTTCATGACATGTGCCTATTTAATTGAACCATTCCATCACTGGAACCACACATTAAAAATGAAATCTTTTTTAACTTTCCCAAAGCAAATGATATATGGGCCAAAAACCTTCTGAACTGTTCCAGACTGTGACACATTTACCCATTGCTTAAAGCTGGGGATGTGCCTAGCTACATTTTGAAAGACACAAGGAATTATTGAGAGATGGTATTAAAAAACACAAGCCCACAAGGGAAATATTGTTGGTGCTGTAAACTGGCCATATTATAGAGCTGCCTGTCTATGCAATCTAATGACTCCTAGAGACAGTTTTATCAGATGTCATGTCCCAATAATAATTATGTGTGACACCACGAAGATAAACACTATGTTTTCCATTAAATTCATATAAAACTACCTAGAAAACAATATAAAGACATGTCTCTTTCTTGTTCAGTGTTCAACCATTTCTTCCTGTAGATCAAACATCCACTTGTTACTTTGCCAATTATTATATATGAAAAGGTATGTATTTCAGTCTCTGTTCCAATAACAAATAAGTAAAATAAAAATAAAATTATGCTCTCAGATTTGTTATTTTAGCATTTTCTAAAACTGACATAGAGTGTAATAATTTAAGATTTCTACTTTTGACAGCTATTCTACATTAAGGTACAATCCTACTGTTCCTTAGATAATGCCTGATAGGTAACAGGATTTTTTAGGGGGGAATCTTACATCAGATCCCAACCACTATTTGAAGTATAAACCAGGGAGCAAGGTTGGAAAAATTAATAAAGCTGATGCAAACTGGTAGAGATTTGCTACAAGAAGCAAGGAAATAATTTAGGCACTCAGGGTTTGAATTAGCAGGAATCAGAACATAGGAAAGAAGATGTGAATACATACAAGGGGAAATAAGGTAATTAGATAATAGGATGAGATAAGGGGCTTCTTGGCAGACAAAATGGAGCCTGAAAGGAACACAGAATTGAGGATTTTCTTAGTTGAGAGGAAGAATTGAAACTTAGACTTTGGAAAAGATATAAAAGATGTGGAGAGCCAGTTTGGTCTAGTGGTTAAGGCTCCAGGCTAGAAACCAGGAGGCTGTGAGTTCTAGTCCTGCCTTGGGCATGAAAGCTGGTTGGGAGACTTTGGGCCAATTACTCTCTCTCAGCACACGACATCAGGCTTGGGCAACAAGCTGGTTGGTCAATTCCTGTTGCAACCAATGGATCAACATTCAGTTGATCCAAAAAGCGGACCCTCTGCCCATGGGAAAAATGCTAGGAAGGAGAAAAAAAAAAAGATATGGAGATGTTGGTGCAAAAATACAGACCTGGGGCAAGAGCAGATTTGGAAATTCCATCTGACATAAATAGATTTTATCCAGAAAGACTAATCCTGGAAGAAATGGCTAGGAATAAGAGAAGGAAGTAATTAACTTAGTGAAGTAGCTGGAGGAGATAAAAAGGAGACAGAAAGATTATCTGTAAGTAAGGAGGAAAGGAGACAAAATTTCAAAGCTGACAAAAAGATTATTGCTGAGTAAAAGATAATAGGAGAAAACACAAAACAATGTGTCTTACTGGTGAACCTGCCTGCAGCTTGGGTTCAAGGGAAGTGGATCATCTGGAAAGTTCAACTTCTGAAGAGAATCACCCAGTGTTTCATCTAGGATTGGCAGTGGCAGAGCCAAAGAGCTGATAAGGAGCTGACTAGATCTGGGGGAGCCAGAAAAGAGGTCCAAGATAATCCAAGTTCCCAGAAGTGAAACTTCTTGCAAGGCAACTGTGGGTCACGGGCCTTGCCAAGGGAAGAGTTGGACTGTGTTGTGTAGGCATTATGTGTTTCAGTATCTATTATGTTGTTGAAAATGCATTGCACCTTTATGGAAACTATTGGGATAGGTGAAAGAGGTGCTCAGCAAGATTCTGGATGCTGGATCCCAGCCTATTCCATTCAGAAGTTATTGTTCTGTACAGTTATTCTTGTATTTGTGTAAATATGGTTGCAGATCTTTATGGTTATTGTTTTAATATAAGTAGTAAATAGAACTGTTCTCAGCCTTTGGCTCTGACTGCAGGTGGCTAAAGGTATGTTGTTTATTCATAGTTAGAAGTGTCTTAGGACTTATTGGATCCGTTAAGGGAGTGGAAACCTCCTTTAGAGTCCCACTACTGATTGGAGAGTTAGCAACAAGCTTGTCTGAAAGATTTTAGAGAGGAAATGGATAATAAAATAGATAAGCCCCTTATCCTTTCTAAAATTTAATTATCTTACTCCCCCTATTTACCTCTATATGCTCTTTCCTCTACTTTTACTCTAACCCTAATTTGAAACTGTGGGCATCCAATTTCCTAACACCCAAATTCTTTCCTTTTGCTCATATAAACCTCTATCAATTTGCATCAGATTTATTCATTTTCCCAACTTTGCTGCAAACCCCTAGGGTAGAGAACTGTAGCTCTTGGCATGACCGTCTAAGGCCAGTTGGCCTGAAAAGGATTGTGCATTCCTGAACAAAGCTCTAAACTTCTTTCTCTCCCTTTGATCATGAAACCATCATTTCATATTTCTTTTTGTCTGCTTTCCAGATATGCACCCTTTCCCAGGGCCACAGCCAGCCATCTTTGGTATCAGAATCATGTACAACACACCCAGATTTAATTGCTGATGTTTTAACATAAAATACAACAGTGTATGTGAAAAAGTTCTCCCTATCACCTTGGAGAGTTCTTTGATGATATCTTTTTGGATAGCCTTCCACCATATGAATGCCCTCGAGTTGTATGGACATATCCTTCAAGAACTCCTCCCCAGATACTCATCTTGCTTATTATTTCCTTGCAGAATCAGCTACAAAATCTTCTGAGTTCCTGAACAATGTGGATCCCTTGCACAACAACATTTAATGAAGTAATAGGGGATTCTTCCATGTAGGCATGACAAGAGTTCAGCACTGCATTCTATTTTTTGCTTATTTATGCAAATGCTCTCTAACACACCTGTGTGTTTAGCATACATGCATACATTATGCCACATCTAAATCCATTGTGAAATATGATCATTAACCTCTCCTTAAAACAATAAGCAGACAAGATTAGCTTGTGCTGATACACGTTTATGCAAAGTGAAGCAAAAATGGCTATGGTAACTGTGGTAACGCCTGCAACTATGAAATGCCAAACTGGCAGATCTGAATCTATCCTGAACACAAGGCAAAAATAGACTCTCTGAATGGCTGGGCTGGTTATCGCCACCAGTGTGGAGAAACACACTGTATCTGCAATAGTAGAAAGTATTGCTAGCTGAGACAAGCAACAGATTCTGCTTTAGAAGCATTTTCTCACCTGTCTTTGCAGCTGGATAATACAATAATGGCAGCGGAGGCAAAAATCAAGACTTTAGGGATTTAAATGCCAACAAAAAATAATGTATTAGCAGACAACTTGCAAAACAAGGCATTTCTAATAACAAAGCTATAGCACAGAATATACTGTTGACACTGTGAAGCTGTTATCAAAATAATCAGGCCTACAGTTTTCTTTTTTTTCAAATGGATAGTAAGTTAGATTTTCTAGTAGACGTGTGCTAGTAGAAAAAGAGTGTGGGGGAAAAAACCCTGCTTTGTTTCTTATGGAAAAAAGTCAGGAAAAGAAGTCTTCTTCCACATTCTTCCACATTCAAGTTAAACAACAATTGAAGCTCCCAGCTAGCCAACTCCAACTGTGGTACCCTTGATATTCTATAAATATGTCTTTGTGTGTGTGTGTGTGTGTATATATGTATGTGTGTGTGTGTGTGTGTGTGTGTGTATGTATATATATATATATATATATATATATATATATATATATGAAAATGTGTATTTGGAGGACGTATTACTGTATTTATTTGATTTATTTTTTGGCTTCTTTCCAAGTTGCAATCCAAATGCTTTTTTTTTTCTTTGCAGAATATATCTTCACATGAAACCATTTCATTGATGGTAACCAATGAACTATATTGAAGCCCTATTCACTTGCTAGTCCTCCACATCAAGGAGAAGAATGCCACCACTGGCCAACTTCATGTTGCTAAACCTCCCATCCTACTACTTTCCCTTTTTGCCTTTTTGATTTCATTGTAGTCATTGATGCTCTGAAGGCAGGCTTGACTATACTTCTGCAGACTCCTCCATGGGATTAGGATTCTTACTACATGTGGGTAAGCTTCATGGAGCTTGTTTGCCCTTACTAAGAGCCCCAGCCACCTTGTTGAACATCCTTGTTGCCAACTGATGTTCAAAAACAAATTGTTGTAACATGTATTAAACAGAACTAGCCAATCTATTTCATGAGCAAATGGACTATCTGCCTTGTCTCAGGGATCAGAGTAATTAGATTAGTATAAATAAAACTTTTTTCCATAAATCATGTAGACATGGTGCATATATTTCTATAACTTTACAATTGTATCTTCTTATTGCTTATGTAAACTTTACTTGTGAAAGCCCCTTCTCAGTGGGATTTCCCATCAATGCCTCTGTACAAATAATGTATTGTTCCCTCAGTATCTTATCCAAAAACATTCTAGAGCATATTGTTCTCTCCCTGTTCCATATAATTTTTAATATACTTCTAAAAGCTTCTGTATGTTTGATTTCAAATGGGCTCTTTTAAATCAATTATATCTTTCTGGAGTTAATAATTTATAACATTTTCTTGGCCATTTAGATTTTCAAAACTAGTTATTGATCTTCATCATTAAAATGCAAAAGATCTGATTAGTTTTAATCCTGATGATTTGCATTTTCTGCCAGGTGAGTCCCTTTAAGGCATCTCAGATTAGATATCAGTGAAATATAGTATTTCAGATCGGTCATTTTGGAATAAATAGGCCTGATTGTCTACAGCTTCTTTCCACAGCTTTAAACAGTGCTTAGTTTCAGCTGACTGGGTTTGCTCTCTGCTGCAAGCAGATCAAGGGCTAATTCCTTCTTGGATGCCTTGATCCTGTCCGTTAAGTTCCTTTCAGTGAGTTTTGATAGCATTCCTTCCTATTTCAGTTTCTGCTGGAGCTGCAGTTAGTCTTCCATTCACAAAGAAGTTGCAATGCGCTCTTTTCTAATGTGAGTGCAGTCTTCCTTATTACTACTTCAAGCATTATAGGACTAAGAATTAACCTAGAAAGAGAGGCTTTTGAAAGAAATGGAATCTCATGCACCATTATAACTGCAGGAAAGGTAAAATATGAAGGAAACTCTAACAAATCTGGGTTATGCCAAGTCTGAGCTATATTGCACAAAACCTGATGGATGATTGCTGTGGAAATTTTATATAGGCTCTATCTCAATCATCTTTCCTGCATTGATGTATAGAGAGAAAGCGTGAGAGAGAGAGAGCATAAGGGGGAAAAATGACATTTTCATAAAAGCACATAGAGCCATAAAGTTTTTACTCAAGGCAAAGGTAACACTCATAAAACCAGTGATGAAATAAAACAGCTTAGCCTACTATTTTGCTGCTCAGTTCCCTATACCTGATGTAAATCCCCAGATGACCTTTCCCTCCTCCTAACATTTTCTCATGTCCTCTGGTGCTTAATGACTTCCATTCCTATGACTCTGAAACAAAGGCTGTTTCCAGATGGATCTTTTTATGTGGAACTAAACAACCCATGACCCTTTGGGTCACCCTTTCAGAGACATTTCATTACCTAAACAGAGAAACGGAATAACCAAGGGTAGGCAAAAATGCAACAGGAGTGCGAGCAACTTCCAACTTCCTGCCAGCTTCTCCATTGACTTTGCTTGTGGGAAGCTGGCAGCAAGCATCAGAAATCACCCCTCCTCCTCCTTGGCTAACTCACGGAATTGCCTGTCAGGATTTTCTTTCTCATGGGAAAGGATTCATCCCGTTATCTTTACAACAATAACAAATAATATTTTGGCCACAGAGATCATGTGAAAAACACCTGTTATTGTGTGTTGTGTATTGTGCTATTTACTGCCACCTATTGGCGTGTGTATGCTAGATACCCAGTGGGGGTGGCATAGAGCTATAATACAAGGAGAGGAAAATGTTCAGCCTCTCAGAGTAGTTGTTAGTTGTTTTAGTGTTAGCCACTATGTAGGTTTTATGGGCTACGTAATTGTAACAAATTACCAAGTAGTGTACCTCTTCTCTAAGAGTTTGTAGCTAGAGATTTTGTTAACCTTGTGTTGCTAATAAGTCTTGGATGCTATAATATAATGAGAAGACGTGTTTTTCTTTATATTTTGTATGATATTTGCATTTTATGGAGTTTTTGCATTTTTATCAATAAACACCAGTTAGTATATATTTTCTGACTGGATTTCTTTGGGAAACAAGAAATGGACATTGCATTGTGAATAGCTGCACTGTGTTTGCTTTCATGGCTAATATTTTCCTGGAGTTTTTGCTGCGCTCTGCACAAACGGGAGTGTTTGTGATTATCACTCTGCACGACATTGCCTGCCACTTTGCTGGGGGATGGCGAACAAAAGGAAATACAGACTGTGAGGAAAACAGCACCCCTGCTCCCCATCTTGACATGTCCCCAAGAGAGGAAAAGGACTCACCTGTCAACCACTGGCACGCCCCAGCCAGTCCTACCTCACCAGCAGACATCCGAGTCATTCCCTCATCCTTTCCTCACCACCCACTGCTGTTAAGAGATTTCACATTTCAGCATCAGTTCCAAAGCAGCCAACTGCTGCTAGCCCATTGGGCCTTGCTGCCAGCTGATTGGGTGCAGCAGTGGGAGTGACTTCTGACTTCCTGCCAGCTTCCTCATTGACCTTGCTTGTGGGAAGCTGGCAGGGAATGTCAAAAATCACCCTTCCTTTTCCTTGGCTGACCCATGGAACTGCCTGCCACTTTGCTGGGGGGAGGGAGAACAAAGGGAGCTGTGGACTGCAAAGAAAACTGCACCCCTGCTCCTCATCCTGGCGTGTCCTCAAGGGCCTCCTCTCTCCAGGGAGGAAGAAGGCTTACCTGTCAATTGTTGATGCCCCCCAGCCAGCCCTACCTTGCCAGCAAGCATCTGAGTCACTCCCTCGTCCTTCCCTCACTGCCAACCACTGTTAAAAGATTTCAGATTTCAGTCTCAGTTCCAAAGAGCCAATCACCACTAGCCCATTGGGCCTTGCTGCCAGCTGATTGGGTGCAGGGGCCAGAGGGAGGTGGGAAAGAAGGCAGGGATATGGCTCTCTCATCTTCCCTTGTGCCATGCAACCTTTGGGTTTCTGGGAAGTGGTTGGAAGGTGCGGTGGTGCTGAAGCGGGCACAACTTTGCCAAATTTCAATCTCACTGGAGTAATGGGTCCTGAATTTTGGACGCATTCTGTAAATTAGCCCATTTGAGGTACCTTAGTTCGAAAATTGTTGTCCTACGATTGCACTGTTTCACTCAGTTGAAGGTTACAGACAAGAGAGTTTTAGTAGTATATAGATGTGCAGAGCTCATTATTACAATTTCATGGAGCATCCAGATAACATTACCACCCTTGTTTTATTGTTTGATCATTACCACAGCCCATGTTTTATCTCCCATTTATCAAAATTGTTCCTATTAGCAGGACAATCTATTTGCACAGAAAGACCTAAAACAAATTTTCAGAAGTCTGGTTGTTCCATGGTGCTTCTCTCCCGAATGTATTTTGGGATTATAGTTTTGAGGTGAGCAGTGATGCTCATCACTCTTTCTCCTTTTCTATCCTACTGCTCACTTCTGGAAGCACCTCAATGTTACAAGCTTACACACAGGTGTGCACACCTATTTTGCTTTGTCTTGTTTTTACACTTGAAATCCAGGATTTCAAAATAGTTTAACACTGCCAGTTCCATGTTAGATCTGCTTTACTTTATCTTTTTCAATGCTTAGACTTGAATGATTTACCAATAGATGAGATCGTCATCATTATCATACATATATATGGAAGTGTCACTATGAAAAAACTGCTTTTGAAGAAGTTCATGCAGCAATCACCAATATTCTAACATGTAAAGTTTGAATTCCTGCTCTCCCAATGTACTTTTTAACCTTAATCTGCCTTCCTTGATTTCATGAATTCTATTACTAAATGTTTTGCTTCAGAAAATAACTTCTACAGTTATACTATTCTATAGGTTATCTTAAAGGACTGACTACCCTTTATAAGTACGTTAGATCCCTCTAGTAATCAACAGTGATTTCACTGGGACTATCACATTCATCAGTCATCATATAGATGTGAGTTTTTCAGCTCTCTCTGAAGCCCTTCTCTACTATGCTTCCAGTATTAGTTGATGAAGCATCTCTTTGTTAGGGGCTTCTTCTGTTATCTAATACTATATTGTTTTCAATCAATATTCATTGTATAGATCTTCTATTAGTAATTGTTGTATAGTTTTATTATAATGGATTGTGTTTTATTGTTCATGTTGTTTTATTTATATTTCACTTAAGAGTGACTTGAATAAGTAGTTTAGAAATATTGTAAAATAAGGAAAAGTTGTATGATAAGAAGGCATCTGTACTTGGAACTTTCAGTAGTTTTGGAATTTTTTTTTTGTGCGTGGAGAATTGTTGAAAAGAGTGTGCACACACTCAAAACTATTGTGTTTAGCAAAGCAAAAAAGGGATGAGCTGGGAGAAAAGGCAGATTGAAGTGGCTGGAATAAATATGAACATCTCAGAATGGTCCATCCACTGGAATAACTGGCATTCAATGGATTTCTTGGCCAACTTCAAAACAAACAAACAAACCCAGAAACCTACTAGATTATAATGCGATAGGCAAACAATGTCAACATGAAAGAAGACTCATGTCTAGACACAGCCAAGATGGTCCATAGCCTTACCACAATATGTCTTCAAACTTTTGTTAAGAATTGTTTGTTACATCAAGCTGCCTGAAGAATCAAGTTCACATTTTTGCATATTCCCTTGTCATAATCCGGCTAAAATAACTGTTACATAGTTCTCTATTGAGCTTTTACAGAAACTCGCTAAATTTTAAAAGACTCAGCATGTGACTTTGCAGAAGCAGAAGACAAAAAAAAAAAAAAATGGAAATGTGAAATCTAATGGTGCTCTACATTTTAATCTCTTGTAAAGCATAAAGGGCTGATGAACCATGTTACTGTAGTTTCATTTATTGCTGGTATGGCATCACTGAAGTCAGCGGGATTTATGACAGTCAGGATCTCTGATTTTTCTTAAGACCATACTGAAAGACATAATTAAGTACTGGAACGCTAAACTAGGTAGAGTTTCATGAGGAACTGCTCTCATCAATGTGAAAAGTTGTGAGGATTCTTTATGGACAAAGAGTCCTTCAAAAATATGATTTACCACCTTAAGCCTGACGTTTACATTACATCGTCTCATGAAGTTCCTCTAAGCTTCATACATAGCCAAGACTAAGAGAAAATATATTTGGATCCTAACATTGTACACATCCATAGTTACTGAGCTGGTGCTAAACCACCCAAACTCAGTTTTTAAATAATGGATGATTGAATTCATCCGTTCAATTGAAATCTATGCTTTCCACTCAAACTTGAAAATAAACACAAACAGAACTTGACACCAGCTGAAATTGTCCTCTCAAACTGTCCAGCATATATGTACTGTAGTATGTAATAATGACTGAGATGATCTACAGATATAAGTTTCACATTGTACATGAAATGTTTCAGGCTGAGATTGAAATTGGAGAGTAGAAGTTGGGAAACTAGCAGCTAGGCTGAAATGTGATTTTTGTATCAGATTATGTGAATTGAATCTGAGTGTATAAATATGAAAACATGATGATGGGGATATGAAAACCCCATTAGTCAGAAATCTCTGTGAATCAAAGTCAAATTATCTTATGCTGTAATACTGACATCCTAAATTGCAAGTAATGTCGATAGAATCCTTCCTTCCTTCCTTCCTTCCTTCCTTCCTTCCTTCCTTCCTTCCTTCCTTCCTTCCTTCCTTCCTTCCTTCCTTCCTTCCTTCCTTCCTTCCTCTTTCTTTCTTTCTTTCTTTCTTTCTTTCTTTCTTTCTTTCTTTCTTTCTTTCTTTCTTTTCAAGTTATCTAAACAAGAGTGTCAATAATCTTCAAGTAATACTGTTTAAATATCATTGTATTGAAACAATATAATGTATTAAGATTTACAACATAATAAAATTTTTAAAAAATCTTTGTGAATCCAAGAAACTAATGTTTCTAGCATCTCTGAGAAAGTCATTTAACTTTTTTTCTCTGACATTAAAGTCACCATTTGAAAGCTTTAGCCAAGCAGGTTCCACTATCTAAAGAATCAAGCATGGCTCCAAGAAGTGCTAGTACATTCTCAGAAGGATTAATGCTAAGGATGTCAAAGTTTTTCAGTATGAATATAGATTCTGTTAGGGGAAACCTTGCTCTTTCACTCTATTGCATTTCATGATGAAATGAACACTACTTGCTAGTAAGCAGTTTTTTCAAAGAAATGCTTTCCAAAGTGCTTTAGTGTGAATAAATCATATACCTTTGAAGCATTAGAGTGAGCACATCCTTTGCAAGGCTGTCATGGCTGCTTTGAAGTTTATCTCTGGACGCCTATACATTGCTTGTGCTTATATCAAACTTCTGCTGGGACTGCTAACAAAGCAGGATGGCCATGCAGGGACATGCATATTGAAGCAACCAGGAACAGCCACTGAAGGAGCCAAGCAACCAAGAGTCACTTTTTGTGAGATGGGTGGTATCTCAATTTGAAATATAAATAAACAAATAAATAAACCTTGCAACATTTGTGAAGAGAGGAGGTTCACTTCAGCTGAAGCACTTTATGAAGCACTTCTTTCTTTGCACAGCCTTACTAATATAAAAGTAATCTGATTAGTATTTGTCCTTCCCTAAAAATTATACAGGATTGCTGGGGATTGAATTTACTTTAATAAATGAGTGAGGTGGCCAAATAAATCCAGTCCCTAAATCAGTGTTGTCCAAACTTGGCCACTTTAAGATGAGTGGACTTCAACTCCCAGAATTCCCCAGCCAGCCATGCTGGCTGGGGAATTCTGGGAGTTGAAGTCCACTCATCTTAAAGTGGCCAAGTCTGGACAACACTGCCCTAAATGACTTCCTCCCACTTCCATGGAGTTTTTCAATAGAAAAAGCTCTAGTTCAGAATCTGCCCCTGAAAACAGACAACCAGTGGTATATTTATGCAGATTTAATCATTTAAACAGTATAAACATAGAAGCAACATCTTAGCTACTTTTTTTCAGGTCACGATATTCACCAGAAACTTGTTTCAGATCTTCTCTGCCTAAACTTTCATCTTGTTTTGTCTATAAAGTCCACCCAAAAAAATCATACCACAATTGTAGAAGTATTTAAAAGAATTTGGAGAGTGTCAAAATCTGAGGATGCAGCATCATGATCCGAACTCTGCTCCTTTTGTCTGGCCACATGACCTCTTGATGGGCAGAATTAGAGTTTTTAGTATCTTTTTGCTGCTATCCAGTAGTTGTTTTTGCAATCCATGTCTGTAGTGCTATTTTAGAGTAGCTTGTCATGAGAATCCAGAAACTTAGCTTAATTTAATACTCCAGCAATGATGTAATATGAACACAACCAAAGGGCTACAAAAATTGAATATTTGTAATATTCAATCAGTATAACTGATATAATATTTGTAATATTCAGCAATCAGTATAACGGAAGATGTGCCCCGTATCCATTTGATTTGAGTGAATAATAGATTTAGTTAAATTTTTAACTGTTTATATTTCATTTTTAATTGTTAACTGTCTTGAGTGTCTGATAGAAAGATGATATACATTGAAAATATAAATAAATGAACTTAAATATGAGGTTTTATTAGCAGGGGCTTTTTTTTATAAAGGAGTTTTTATTCAAAATGACCATGGTTTGGTCATTGTTCAGTACATTATTATCATTATGAGCTCCTGTGTAACTTTTTTTTTTTTTTTAAACTGGCTAGGGTTACCAAACCCAAGCTACCAAATTCTAGATCTCCACTAGATAAGAATAGAGAGTGTGAGTTTTCTTTGCTGCTATATACTGGTGATCTGGATTTCTATTACAGGAAATCTGAAGAAATTTATTCAGCATATTGATTGAGATTCAAAGAATTGAGTGGGGAAAAAATAGCCCCAAGTATTACTCTGTAAATGCTTACTGAAATGTTCAGCACTAAAAGTCAATGATGAACTTTTTTTGTTATTGCTGTTGGGAGTCATATTCTTCAACAGGAAATTCATTCATTCATTCATTCATTCATTCATTCATTCATTCATTCATTCATTCATTCATGAACTGTCTTCTATTGCAGGGTAAGGCAAAAACCAATTATCAAAACTGGAACCAACAGTGAAAGAAGCCAGACTCTTTCTCTTGTAATTCAGCTGACAGGGAAGAGTGAGTTCATATTTAGTGACTGGGATCCCAGCAACCAATTATTCAACACCTCCCAGGAAACCTCCAATCCCAATCAATCCACATGAGTTCAAATCTTATACAAATACTGTAAGGCAACCCCAACCTCAGAAACCTTGCTGGGACACAGGGCAAAACACTTGCTAAAAACCTGAAGCCTGGAGAACCTGACCATTAAGAATGTACAGCAAACCTAGGCTAACTCTGTTCCAAGTAATCTGTGAAAGTGAGATCATGAGATTAAGACAGAGTCTTAACACAAAAGTGTATAGAGGACTTATAAAAATGGAATGAAAAACTGACTAGCACTCAGGCTACAGTCACCTACCTCTGCTATAGCATATTGATTCCATGGGATTTTTAAAAAATGTTTTTGCCTCTGAAAGAAGTTATACACGTAAATTATCATATTTATATTTAGTCTCATTTTCTCACATCATTCCTCAATGCAAGGTGCAAAATATATCTCTGTTGATTTCAGCTGAATTTACAGCACTTACTTCTGAGTGCAGCGTGCAGAGTTTTGATACTGAATATGACTATAATCATCATGAATTCCTTAGTTATACTGCCCCCACATCTTTACATTTCGAGGATAAGGGTTAAATGGAATGATGCTATTGCACTCTCTCTTTTACCACTTAGCTTTGCATGGAGAGGAGAAGGCTACTAAATATTATTTTTACAACAAATGTAGTTGGTGAAAGCAGCAGTTACAGTTAAATCTTTAAACCAACCTCTTCCAGCTTGGTGCCTTCAGATATGCTGTATTTCTATTCTTACAATTCCTATTTAGCCTACCCTAAACAATCCTATGGGAAGGCATAGGAATATCAAGATAAAGATGAGGGTTTGAATAGGTATAGTTGATGATTCATGATTTTAGACATCATTGACATGACAGCAAAACGATTTCATTCTCTCAGGGACAGTTTAGGAAAACAGCACTTAGTAGCACTTTCTATGTTGGATATAGTCACTATGTTGCCATTAATACCCTTTGTTTGCAGCATTGCTCTCAAATGCAGTTCAGGTTCTACAATGCTGCTTACCATTGTTTTATTACAACATTTAATTTAAACTCAATCTGCCAGAGTCTTTCATTCCTATCTTACAAGGTTTATCTTGTACAGTTTGAGCTTGAGTCTTATATCAAATGTGAATCAAAACTGCTCCAGATTCTAAAATGCCAGAACAATGAAGAAAACCTGAAACTGAACTTCTAACCAGGTCAAAAAACATTCCCACAAAGACCTTAAAAAGCTGGGTCCTCCCTCAAGCGCTTTGATGAGGTGAGGCTGGAGTCCAATGATTGTGTCTGTAACTGTTGGTAGGATAGGTTAGGGGACATTGGTTAAGATGCGTTTTTGGCTATTTTAGCTGCTAATTTTGTTGTTTCCTTTGGTTTTATTATGGATTTATGAGCCTTCCAGAGTTGAGACACAAAAGACGGGCAGCCATACAAGTCTTTTTATTAAAGCAAACAAATAATCAATCAATCAATCTTTGGATGGAGCAGCATATATTAATGCAATGTTTATATCTGTTCAATGGGACATAACACGTTGTATTGTCTTCTTATTAATGCCCCTGCCAGAAAACTCCCAGTGGACTAGGAATCCTTCCTGTGTAAGTGCAGATGAACACATTTATTTACCTCCCCCCCACCCCCGCTCCATATTTCAAAGATGGGAAACTGCGTGATGGTATATATTCATTTATTTTTTTCAAGAGGGGCAGATGGGCCATAGTGGACGAGGGGACTATGCAACTGTATCACGCACATAGACTGGACTGGGATTTGATGTTTCCTTCATTTGCTTGAAGGTTTCTCTTTGTTCTTAAAACAAGAAACCCTAGTCGGAGACTGATATTGCTCAGAATGGGGACTGGAGATTGCACCACTGGTTGGTGTCAAAGTCTGCCAAATCTGACAATACAGAGTAGATATTTGGTAGTAACATGCAGTTTGGTAGCACTGTGCAGCTCTGGGGCCACAGAAGGCTGAGCCTGATATTGTATAGATGGTTATTTTAATGGATATCTCAGGATGTTCCCCTCCCATTCAGTGATATTTTGGCACTATATGGATTGACAGCATCTTAGAAGCCCTGCCTCCCTGGGCAAATAATCCAGTGGAGTGGAGGTTTCTTTTCTACATGCTAAGGAAATAATATACTTTGCTATTAAAGGCTTGCATTTTTCTCCTCTTGAAATGTTTCCCATGGGGCCTTTCAGGTTTAATATTCTTCATTGAGAAATTGGCACCTGAAGTTGGCATAAACTTAGGGATGCCTGGGAGAATATTTTTGGACAGGTGATTAATGCTCAGAGCTGGAATAGGTTATAAAAGCAATTCCTAGAATCTCTGTCATAGATGATATAAAACATAGACAGTGCAGAAATATACATAAATTCTGCATTTTTCTGACATAGTCCTAAGCAAATATGTTTCTCTCCAGTTTAACAGTTTGAAGTGTTGCTTGCATATAACAAACTAAGGTCTTGGCAGGGAAAGAATGACATTTCTGTGCCTTCCAATAAGCACATACTGTCTAGCTTCCTTCAGATTGTGGCTCCATTAAAGGAAATTATTAGGCATGTATGTCATCCCACTCTTGACAACTATTGGTCAGCCCCAGGCTTGGCATTTTTCACAAGATGTTTGAGTGACAGCAACTCCAGTCATAATTGGATGAAACAGGTAATTAAGGTCTTTTCCAATTCAGATCTGATCTGCTTTCAAGATTAAAATGGCTTTGCTGTATTTAGATTATATATGTTCTGTTTTATCTGGTCACTGACTGAAATAAGGATTATCTGTGTATTTAAAATGGCTTTGGTTACCTTGGAATGGCCTGCACAAGACTAGAATTGGTTCAGATGGACCACTGTGACGCTTTCAGTTACTTTAATGCTGCTAATAAGGAATTAAAAGCAATGTTTTAATGTAGCTTTAAGGAAAAACATCATTATGCAAATATCACAACATATTTGCATTAGATGGGGGCGCAAGTACAGAATGGAGGCATTTGCGTGATGACATCATTGTACAAATGTTGTCATTTGCGTAGCACTGCAGTTTGTTGTGAATACCACTGTGATAGGATACTAAGCTTTATCAATGTACATAATTCATGAGGTTAGTTTTTCAAGGAAACGTTAAAGAATGTAAGAATGGTAGCAGATCAAATCAAAGGCCTTTTTTTTCAAGCAGTCAGTTTTTACAGTAAACAACCACATGCTTATAGAAACTCCACAAAAAGAATAGAACACTAACGTATTTCTGGTTAAGTTCTCCAGAAAATGATCTTCACAGGAATGCTGTTTTGACTTCTGGGGGTGGTATAGCGAACTGAAGACACTCTGCAAAAGTGGAGCCAATGACTGTGGCAAAGACCAAGGAACCGGTGAGTAGACCCATTCCTTGGAATCTCTCTGGATAAGGAGAGGACAGGAGATCACCCACATGTGCTTCAGACTGCAGGACAATGGTTTTCCACAGGTTTGAATGCTGGGAGAAGACAGGATTGGCCATCTTGCTTGCAATATGTGGCGAAGCCTTTTAAAGGATACTAAGTTCACAAACCTCACTTTCTAATCACTTTTGGAAATTGCCTATTAACCGTCTTAAAGCTATTAGAAACCTTCAGAATGAAGTTTGAAAAGTCTTCATTGGGTGAGTTTATCTTCTATCTGAACAAAAGAAAAATTAATTATAAGTTTAAGAACTTAGAGTATTTGAAATAAACAGCAAAAAGTTAAATAATATTTTGATCTAAGAAAGTTATAAATGGATTAAGGGTCCAGATAAATTTGGAATATTGATTTTTAGTATAAGATTTTGGAATTAGTTATAAAAAATAAACAACTTCCCGTGGGAAACAGAGTTATTTTGGCTATCCTGGCTATGGTAAGTCATAACAGATAAGTGATGCTTTTAGGAACTGGACACTAGAGGGGATTAACATTCTAAATAGAAGAAAAAATAAGTAAATAAAAGCCTGTTCTTGATGTTAATTAATACTGGGACTCACAAAATGACACAAAACTTTACAACAATGGAATAATTGTTGTAAAATAATTGAGATCTTTGAAGAATGGAGCCAGAAATTAGTAACTATAATATCAACACTTTCAATAACAATGTCTGCTTCTGTGGATAGACTATGTCTAAAAGATGTTAATGAAGGAATGACAGATGTGGAACAAATTTTATCTGGGAACACAGAGAAAGTACTGAAAGTGGAATTACAACTGACAGGCCAAGAGAATGATTTAGAAAAGGATGTTTTACTGGGTAAACAAAAGAAACTGGCTGAAGTTTTAAAAATTAAAAGGGAAATACAAATGATAAATCAAGAGAATGACCTGGAAAATATTTTCTTATTGGATCTACAAAAAAGCTTGTTAAAGCCTTGAAGAAATCTGTGTGATGGAGTAAAGAAGAATTGAAGAGAAATCAAATCCTACAAAAATATTTGATTGAATTAAAGATTAATACTTTACAAATAAAAGGAAGAAATATAAAGTTGGTTTATTTGATCAAGGTTAAAATAAGACTTTTTTTTGCAAAGTTTTGGTAATGCTTTATGGACTTAATTCAACATATTTTGCAGCGATTTCATAGAGATAAATATGCAAACATCTGGGAAAAAGGAAGGATATAAATCACATGTATAAAGAAACCTGAATTGTAACATTTCTTTACATGCTGCATACTGGGCTGAGTTTTTTACTGAATTTAAAATTGCCTTCCTGGCCAATAACTGCCAGCTCATATCCTATCAATATATATGTGAATTTAGGGTTTTTTAAAACTGTAACATGCAAGGTTATTTTATTCATTGCCTTAGCTTCCAGATTGAACATAAAGGCTTTTATCATGTTCACATTAAGGCTTTGGAGGAGTGTAGGTTATGCATCCCAGTTTTACACTGTGTCATTTTTATAAAATTTTATTTTAATTACATGGTAATAAAATTCAGAGTTATATGGGATTGTCAGTTGTTTTCTTCTTTTTATTTATCGCAATCCACTAGAGATCTAGTGGCCCTGGGTAAACCAAGGTTTTCCTTTTTTTTTAAACACCAGCCTAAACCATTTCTATTCTTTCTCTCCATTTACATGAGAAAAATTAACCCATTATCAAACAACAGCTGCCAAATTATCACTAAAACAAATATGTCACATACTCTTGTGTTAAATAGCCCCTTCCTATATCTGGAGAACAATAGCCAGTTAGAATTAGACAAATCACAATTAGAAGTTGCTAGCTGTCCTCTGTGTAATCACAAATCTCAAGCTGAGATTTTCATGATCACCCAAAAGCTTTCTTATGACAAGAATGCAACACTGACTCTGGCAAAGAGCTTTGGCAAAGGATAGAGCTTGAGAGAAATAAATAATTTGGAAGTTCCTAAATCAACTTCATATAACAGGCAACTATTGTGAATGGGCAAATGATGATACATGTGCAAAAACATCCTAATGTACATGCCATGACTTACTTGTGGACATAAGTGCATTATGGAGGCATTTGTAAGATGCTATTTTGGTGTCACCATAGTTTGTTGTGGATGTTATCACACACTCATGTCAGTAGTCCTGAGTAAGAGGCTGTTAATCCACTGGAGGAAAGACCTGCTATTATAGTGAGATGTAGACATGACAACATCTAGAACTTGGTTTTTCCTTTGCTAGGGGAATATTGATGTAGACCACTTAGGTCAAGTCTTCTCCTACCACCACTGGGACCATCTTGGCCTTTACTTTCCACATCCTCTCTTGAGTAACGGAAAATGCAAAATGGTAAAAAGAAATACAAATTAATGATTGGACTCAAGTAGAATTTTCTTGGAGAGTATTTCTTATTTCAGTGTTTTCAGAATATAAGATCTAGTACATTCCTTGTGGTGTGGCTTTAATTCTAATTCTTAATAATATGGTCTTATTCTTTGTTTTTAACATTTTATCCATTTTTTAGAAGTTAAATTGTATGACTGTATTATAGTAATAATCCAATTAAATATATAAATAAATATTTGGAAAAATATGTCACCCTGCCAAAATGAATCCAAAAAGTACTGTTTTCATTGAAAGTAACATTAAAACTTAGCGCAAATAAAGTCTAGGGATATACATTTTTTGACATCAGTATCTGTTCTATTGGTATTTTTATAATTAGTGTTTAAAAAATGGCATTGCTCTTGGCTTAGTCACCCCCAAAATATTTTCTGAGTCCTAATTAAAGATTTTTTTTCCTTGAAGTATACAGTTAGAAAAGCACAGCTTGCATTTCAGGCTTCACACTGAGTTTACAGGCCTGACAATTACAGGAATGGTCTTTTGATGTAGGAAATAAGCAGATTTATTATGCAAGAAAGAAGAGAATAAATATGGAACCTCATTATGCCACTGTCACAAACTCTTTACATTTAGTTAAGCAGAAAATAAATACATATTATTTTGCTGGATGGCTAACATATGTAATGCCATTTTAATTTTGGGATATAAGAATAATCTCTACTAGGCTTGCATATATTATATACCATGAAAACATGGATAACAGGATTAATTGTTTCAATGATGTGTCTCTTGGAAAATAACATTACTTTGTAGTTTGTTCTTCATAGAAAAATGCATCCAAGACGTTTCAAGTATCACTATATTTATGTATTTATGTAAGCTTAGAGTAAATTTCACTAAGAGTAAATTTCACAGGATGGGCCTTACTGTGGAATTAAAAAAAAAGTCCTCTCTTACCCCTATGGGTGGTATGTGTCTCCCCCAACCTCAAGTCCTCTACCAGAGGCCTGGGAGTTTGAGGGTTCTGAGCAGTATATTAGCTGTTTCTAGCACTGCACTCTTCGGGACAGAGAGCTCTGATGTTGTTCCTGGGATCTGTTGGAGCCACTCTGCCTGTCTAGGAGTCACAGCCCCGAGTGCTCCTGCCACCACTAGGACCACCTGGACCTTTACTTTCCACATCCTCTCTAGTTCCTCCTTCAGGCCCTGGTACTTCTCCAGCTTCTCATATTCTTTCTTCCTGATGTTGCTGTCACTTGACACCATTACATCTATCACTACTGCTGTCTTCTTGTCATTAATGTATATTATGCTATAAAAGCTTCTCTTCCATTCACAAAATTTGTCAGACTCCAAGCTTCACCCTCACCTCTGTGTAATTGCTTATCTCTAGCACATTAAATGTATCCAGTTCATGTTAATCTGAAAAATAAATAAGCCAATTCCTCTTTCTCAGGTAATTTTTTTTAGAAATAACTGTGAAATAACCAAAGGTCAATCATTAACACTATGATTAAATTACAAGGTCCGTACAAGGTATGTTTGAATTCTTATGACATTCTGAAAGAGAGAAACTCAAATTGTTCTGAAATAACAAAATTATCTGTATGGAGCTTTGGACTATGGCTGATAGCACCAAAAAAAGAAATCTATATATCTATTTCTACAAATTACATTATACACAAAAGTATTTAAAATGGATATGTACTAGATAATTCACTTCACAACTGAAATATTGTACACATTTTTCCTTAAATATTTATTTTATTTTTATTCTGATCACCATCATAGTTCTGTCTATTGTATCATTGTATTACCTTCTTCCTAAATTTGTCCTTTGAACCATAAAAACTAATAGAGAAATTACACAATATACAACAGCTTCTGGCCAGTCAGATTTGTTTGTTTAAGAGTACAGAAGTACTTCTTAAGATGTTCCAACTTTCAGAGGTCTGTCTGTCAGGGACTTAGGAAAATTTCTTTTCCTTTGTAGCCTCTAATTGGGGATGTATTAATCCTCCCCATCCCTGCCTTTAGAAAAGCATTTATGTTAATACTTCCAGTGCTATTTATAAATAATTTAACCCATTTTAATGTAGATTCAATCTTTTAATTTTTCCCTATATTTTAGGATCTGATTAAAAAAAAATCTGTTAGACAACCTGACAATTCTATGAATGGAAACATTGTGTATAGGTAGAGATTTCTGATAATGAGATGATGATATGCAATAATGAGTTCACTTTAAAACAGTTGAGAAAATAATGCTTCCTGGATCAGCCTACAGGTAGCATCTGGAATTATGTAGTGAATGGATTATTCTCATGCAGTAGAGAATTGTGGAACTGCAGAGAAACACTCAGATTGGTCTACAATAGTCAACTTAGTGCTGCTTGTTTAATTGCATTCCCATCAACCCAAGATAGGATAGCTATGTTTGTGGGATTCATAACCCCCAACCAATAAATTGTTCCCTTTATGGTGCAGAACAGAGGGGAGATCACCTGTTGTCCTACTTTCCATCTCTAGTCGGTTGAGGTTATGTACATCAAAACGTTAAAGCTGGAACAACCAAAAGTGGAACTGTCCATGCTAATTACCCACAGAATTGTATGTTTCTTGACTGTTGTTCATGTCTTTTTCTCCCTGCCTTTGCCTGCATTTTGTCCCATTTGCCAGTTAACTTTTTTTTTAATGCTGGCTAATGTTTAATAAATAACCAACAGGCTATATTTTTGCTAGCTGAACTGAGTAGCATGTGTTTGATCTGCATATAGGGACTGACTGGGAGTGTGCTGGATATAAAATAAACTGGAAATTACCCACAGTAATTTTCCAACAGTGGCAAAGGCTTGTAAAATGAACTTAGACTGTGTTAGTTTTTAATCCTACTCCATTGGATATGGTTAGATTATCAAGAAGTACCTGGAGGCGGGTTGACAAAAATTCCTTAGGAATTGCATTTTTCATCTTCAAATTTGGGTATGGAAAGAAGGACTGAATAGACTCTAGACAATTTACTTTTTTCCTAGATTTACATCATGTATTCAGGATAACAAGCATTCAACAGCAAAACCCACTGATACATTAAGGCCTATCTAAATAAAAATATTGTTGTCTGTTAGATAGCAGACATGAGCTAGCTAAATCTCCTTTTGGCCTGCTCTCACATTTCTATCATACCATTTTGGATAGTGTCTGTTCATAATAGTCTGGACCAGTGCTTTTCAATCTTGGCAACCTTAAGCTGCATGGACTTCAACTCCCAAAATTCTCCAGCCAGCATGGATCTGGACCCACTGATATTTTTGAACCCTTTGCAAAGGTAGCCCCATATGCAGCATGTTAGCGCATATCTCCAAGACTGGATCATGAAGGTTTGGGAGACATTGACAGTATGGCTCTGGAGAGGGGGCATTTCTATTTGCCATTATGAACAAACATCAGACCTGTACACCTTTACCACTGCAGAAACTTGTTTGTTAATTTAATGAAGTTATTGTTTTTGATTGACCAAATACTGTGTATAGTACTTCCTCATTTCTGGGTATGATCATGATACTGAAAGAAATGTGCTTTCATAATTTTGACATAGGCATATAGACATCTATTTTTTTCACCAGTTGATGCTGTATTTATCTTAATATACAGAAAGAGGGCATAGAAATGGTTCCTTGTACTAATTCACAGGAAGGGGACCTTATTTCTGGTAGGGTACCACAGACAGAAATGCGTGCCAGAGAAACAGGGGTGGAAATGTACTTGCTGTTCAGTCTTCAGACTATGTCCACTTTTGACTCTGACTCAACTCAGTTTCAGTGTGGCTTTATCAATTATCTGTACCTACCACTGGTTACAGCCTCTGCCTGCCAGCTGTGCAATTTGCACACTGGCTATCACTCAGTAGGCCCGATAAAATGATGATTTTAAGGCAAATCATTTTTGTTTGAATGAAACAACTCTCTAAAAGAAACATGAAAAACTACTTTTTCTCCCTCAGCTCAATCATTGTCCAGCATAGTATGACATCTTTTCTTTTTTTAAAAGAGAAGACTAAAATGTTTTTGAAGAATTAAAGAACAATTACCTTTTTATACAAACCTACAAATGCCTAGTTGTGAAGAGTTACTATAAAGTACTCTTTCTCTGAGAAAGAGTCTAGTCCCTAAGTTATGCCTTTCATATGTTTTTATGTAACAAACACACCTTCAGAAGTGGTGTGTTTTTATTGGTGAGAATGGACAGACACGGTGCAAGGAGGCTGAACTCCTTGTAATAAGTCCTCTATACCATGAATCATATCAATACGTGACTGACCTTTACTTTTACAACTATGAGCTCATCTATTGAAGGAAGAGATAAATATCCACAGCTGATGATTAACACATTATTATGAATCATCTGTGAATTTTCTGCATAGAGCTGTTGATCCCTAACACAGGACCAAGTGCTCCTGAAAATACAAATGATATAGATTTTTTATCCTAAGGATAAACTGCTGATGATCTCTTTAAGACTATTAGCAGAATAATCTTTGATGCTTCAGGGTGTAACTTTTATAGTTGCTCTGGTAAGCAGGCTGATGTTCATACAATATAATATTTTACTGTTAGACAAATAGATTTATTTCTCTTAATTAGTTTCCACATTAGTAGAGACACATTTACCATAACAATGTGGAGAATTGGAAGGCTAGGATATGGCCCTCTCATCCCACAACAACCAGGGCTCTCTTCGTTCATTACATCCTAAAATATATTAACACAGCCACAATAATGGAATTTAGGGTTACAACATATGAAGAACAGTACAATGTAGTGGGTAAGTGTTAGACTGGCACTGGGCAGATCCAGGTTCTAGTTCTCTATTAGCCATGGAAGTCCCCTGATGGCTTTGGGTCTCTCAGTCTCCCTCACCCCAGCCCAACTCATGGGATTGTTGTTGTGAAGAGATACAGAAGGAGGGAGCAATATCTACGTCACCCTGAGGCAGGCTATAGCTTTAAGAGACAAATAAATGAAGAAGACTTTGCCTGAAAGGGCTTATTTTTAAACTGCACATTGCAATCTAACTTTGCAATTCCACCCCCACCCCACCCCTAATGTTTATGCAGGTATTCGAATTTGAAAATGCACAAGACCAACAATGTAGATACTTAGGCATTACAGGTGATTTTAGTGAACAAGGCAAGGATATGATGCAGAGAAAGAAGAAAAGAGAATTGCTTGCACTTTTTAAGGCTGAATGGTGAGAGATTGTAAACAATGCAATTCTATAACACAATGTAGTTAGTTAGTTAAGGGATATTCTGCCTTTCTGCTTATGTAAGACCTCAGGACATAAAGGATGGTCCATAAGGTATAATGATGACTAAGACCAATTGCTTTCAAAAGCAATTAGAAAATTTAATGGAGATAATTTTTTGCTTCTTATTCTGCTTGATATATATCACCTCCAGTAACAGAAGTAGTGCCCTTAATATCATTGGTCAGGATCACAACTGGAAAGGTACTTTGCACCATATCCTGCTTGTGGGATTTCCATAGGAATCCAATTAGCCATAGTGGGAATAGAATGCTAGACTAAGCAAATCTCTGGTCTAATCCAACTCTCAACTGAAGTTATAAAAGTTGTTTTATAAGTCTAGGGGGAGGGGGGAATTGCCTATCTTTCTGATCCAGTCTAGAAATTGACCAGGCAAGTTCAACCAATGTTTAATATCAACATTCATTGGTATATCAGTGGCTGAATGTAGGTTTTTCACTTGTTGATCAAGTGATAATGTGTAAAGTCTGTTGGAATGTAGAATTGAATTTAGATCTAGTGTTAGTGCTCTTGAGTCTTTCTTCTGAATTAAATAAAGTAATTGGATTACTTCATATATTTTATTTTATTTACCCACCATCTCTATTTAAGCCCACTCAATTAATACCCATCTCATTGCTTTACAATTTCTAATTTGCATGAATAACTTTGATGCATTTCTGAAAATAAAACAAAACAAAAAGTTGCACTTCAGTAAGGAAGGAACAAATAAGAATTGTGAATATATCCAATAAGTGCCAACATATAGCATGATTTTCTGTTTGTTCAAATTCTGATTTTGAATTGGATATATGGGGGATAAATGTTAATCCCAACTTTGGAACATATCAAGGGGACTAAACCTTCTGCCTTGATATCATCTTAATCTCTCATATAAAGCTTCTATGCCCTGTTTACTATTTAATTACTCCATGGAAATGATTTGCTATGCTGTTCTGAAGCACTTTGGTTAATTTAGTAGCACTGTGGGGTGTAAGGGACTGCTGTAACTTTGTAATGCTCATCTGAGAATTAACTGGTGATATCAGTGCATATTTGCATAATTTTATAAAACTGTATTAAGGCTTACACTTTTCTCACTGCTGGAAACTGCCCAGAGGTTTGTCTAATAGCTAAATGTAGGCTATCACCTGCTGATAAAAGGGGAAAACATTTTAATATATTTTGATGTCATTTGCCTAATTTGGGAGAGGGGAGGGTAACTGCTATATTTTATTAATATAACAACTTTAATGGATGAGTCTACTATCATTCCAGGAGAATTAGTGTACTCTTTGGGTAAGATCTTAGTAAGTCCTTTCATATTTCTTCTGCTTCATCTCAGATAGAGAGCACCTGGTGATTCTATTCAAGAGTTACTACGCAGTTATTCCACATTACTTTCCTTATTTAATGTGTTTACATGAGGAAAAAAGAAAACCTAGAACAAATGAAGAAAACAAGGAGGATTATAAATAGACAACAATATGTACCCTTTCTATAAAATTCTGTCAGTCAGAAAAGTGAATTGCAAAGCAAAGCTTAATTTCCAGGATTTGCAACTTCCTATCTACTTAGTATTCTTCTAACTACTTCTACTATCTTATGATAACTGCTTCCTTTTTTATTTGCATGTTTACAAGGCTGTTCCCCATATCAAATGTACTTATTAATTCCATAAATAAAGTAGTTGTTATAGAAATATTAGTAATTGTATCATTAGAGTAGTCCTAAGAGAAGCAATAACAGTAATTAAATTGTCAGCAGCAGCAGAAGTAGTAGGTGGAGTGCTCAGATATAGCTGTTATGTTAGAAACATAACGTTTTAAAATGATTTTCCTATTTCTCAAAGTCTTGCCTGGAAAATATTTATCTTACTATCAAGGTGCATCAAAGTTATCAAGGTTTATCAATGATCTATCAATGTTATCTTCCTATGTTTGTTGGATATACCTGAAGCACTGGTAAGATTGAAGATGCCCAGGAAAAAAAGGACTTCTGAGTTCTTAAACACATTCCTACGCATATAAACATGGTCTTGCACACACATACACACTTTCTCTCCCACTAGTGTTCTTATTCATTTCTCCTTCTCTTTTCTCTTTCCAGTGTCCTCTCTTTCTCTGATTCCCCCCGCCCCCATGTTCTCTAGGAGGCAGTAATTCTGCCACCTTTCTTCTTTTTTCCTTTAACAACTAAGATTCAAATTTATTGTTGAGCAAAACTCCTGCCCTGCCTGACATCTCCATTTCTCCAGAAAGTCCTGGAGGGAGGGAGAGAGAGAGGGAAGGAAGGAAGGAAGAATAGGAGGAAGCAATAGGTAGGATCACTGGATTAAAAAAAAAAAAAAAACTTTGTTGTTGTTGTTGCTGTTGTTGGGGCCGACTGTGGAAATCTAATTTTATGCCCAGTGTTTCAGCCTTAATGACACCACTATACCCATTGTAAGCACATTCAGGAACTACTATGATGTAGTAGTTAAAGTATTGGACTGAAAGTAGGGAGACCCAGCTTCTAGTCTACCTACAACTTCAGAAGCTCACTGTGTGACTTTAGGCAGTCCCTCTCTCTCAGACAAACCTACATCAAAGGGTTGTTCTTCTGGGGAAAAATTGGAGGATGGTGTGCTGTTTGTGCCAGCTTGAGCACCATATAAAAGGCAGAATATGAATCATCTAACTTGCTAACTAAATATCTTAATATTTAAGTGAGAAATGATGAGAACTTCAGATATATAGATAGAAGTGTTCTTGGGATGTAGAAACATAGTCTGTTATTATTCTCATATCTCCTTCAAGCCAGGTGGTAAACAACGGAAAACTAATACTGGAACTTTGCATGGATATCTGGGTTCTAGAACACTAGGGGGATTTTTGGAGAATAGTGACCTTCATCCAAGTATAAGATGGTCAGGAAGGAAAAAGCTAACTGCAGTAACTTTGGAAGAATTATTACCGAGTTCATGATTAGAGCATCCAATGAGCCATGTTTTTTTTTAATATTAGCCATCTCTCTTTTCATAACATTAGCACTTCTTGTATTCATCCTCTATATTAGTAGCATGACCTCGAAGTCAATTACTAGCTGGGATGCAGGGATGAGAAACAGAAAGACAACGGCATGGTGCATCTGAATAATATCACTATTGGCCTTCTGATAGATATTCTGATCTTAGATAGATTCAGAACTGAAACTTGTGTGAGTTACAATTGAACATTAAATAGGTGTGTTTATTCTCACTAACTTCTATGAAAGCGCTTATGAGAAAGTGATTAAATATTTACAACTAATTTGAAAAGTATGTATTCTGTTTCTCTGTCATATCCTTCATAAATTGTGTCTTCACTTTCCTGGCAGCCCAGGGAAATATGTGGAGAAAGGGTTCCTGCTTAATATTTAGATCAGGATGGTGGGCACAGTGATTAGTCTCAAATTGCTTCACGTTCTACTTTCTAGAAAATGTGCAAGCTGAGCAGAAACTTTTCATTTTGTTGAAAGTAGCCGTTGGAAGAAAGAGGTGAAGAGTCAGGCAAATTGTCCATGTTCTTTATAAGTGAATTGATATTTTCCAGTTTACATTAAACAGAGGGAAGGATTTAAAGTTAATTGTACACCAGCAGGCTACCAATGAAATGTTACCAATCTCCCTTGCAGTATCCTACAGAGCTGGCGGGGGGGGGGGGGATTAAAAATATCTAGACTTTCTTTAGAAGGCCTGGATCTGTGCAGCTAAAGTAAACTCACATGGATTAGTTGATTGCAATTTTATTATATTACAAACTTAGATGTCAGACAAGCAATAAAACCGGTAAACAAGGGGCAATCATTAAGTCCACTTGCTGAACATCAGAACATGCTTTATAGGGGCATGCAAATCTTCAAAGAGGTGTTTTGCTTTGATGAAGGTTGGAGCAAAGCATGTCCTTGAAGCTACTTCAAGAAGCAACATGGCTACTCTGCTTGTAAGAGCAAAGTGACACAACCCATTACTTTGCTTTGCTCTGCAGCTCTCTCAGCTTGTCAGCCTTGACCCCACTTAGATGAGTGCTGCTGAAAAAAGCACTGTTGAGCTTCTTCCAGACCACAAGCCAAAAGACAAGGGCTGCAGAGAAGATGCCACCTGCCTCCGCCACAGTGCTTAGCTCCTTTTTTTAAATATAATTTTATAAAAACTGTTAACCGAGAAGATAAAAACTAACACAAACTAATATAAAATAAGAAAGAAAAAAGAAAAAGAAATCAAAGAAAAAGCAAAAAGTGCAAGAAAAGAAAAAAAGTGAAGAAAAATAGAAAAGAAAAAAGATATAAAGAAGTGGCTTCCAATATTCTTCACAGCAGTTATAAGTACAAATATATTTTAACCTCTCTCTAAAGTTACATCATATTACTCTTTCTACAATCTATTCCGTCTAATCATCAAAACCATAAATCACTTTCATTTTTTCATTGTTATGCAAAAAGTCCATGAGGCTTCCAGTCACCAGTAAATGTAGATATCTTTTCTCTAATTCAAGAAGTCAATGTATCCATTTCAGCAAAATTTGTCAACTTCACCAACCTTTCCTCCATGGTGGGTGGTATCAGATCTTTCCATCTCTGTGCATATAGTAATCTCATCCCAGTAATCATATAATGAAATAATCTTCCATGGCTTTTTTCTAATGATTTATTCATTAATCCTAAAAGGAAAATTTCTGGCTTCAATTGAATATTGATCTTAAATGTGTTTCTTTCTTTCTTTCTTTCTTTCTTTCTTTCTTTCTTTCTTTCTTTCTTTCTTTCTTTCTTTCTTTCTTGTTTCTTGTAGACAAATTACATCTTTTAACTTTTTCAAATAGTGATTTTTTTTCTCTTTTGTGGGGCATTTGCCCCATTTATATTCCACATTAAACATTTATAATCCATAATTAATCCAAGAGTTTGGAAAAGTCAATACATCCAACATGGAATCTTCTTCAGTGTCTTGTATCAGTTGTGGCATTTGTTTAGTCTCATCTGTCATTGTTACTTCCCTTTCTATCTCCTTCAGTTCTTTAAAAAAATTTTTTTTTAAAATATCTTACTTTCTACACAGAATTCAGCCTAAATCTCTGTTGTTTAAAAGTAAAAATCACAATCTTTTAACAGTGGGATTTACTTCTCTCTAAACATACATGTTTGAAAATTGAATTTCATCTTCTTAGAAGCTTGCAAGCTATTTACACCAAACATTGAAAATAAAATGCTTTTCAAATAACTAAAAGAAAGTAAACATATAATGTAACATGTTATCATATGACCTGATCTGGTTTATTCACTTTTTGAGAGCTTTCTTTATTAGGTTCTCAGGTCATTCTTTGACATGAGCTCTTGATTTATTGGGGGGAATCAAACTTGTGAGTAACATCTTTTAGTTCTGACATGTATCCCTGGATGAATATGAACAAATGGTACAAGTGCTAATCAAGTAACCTTTTCCATCTGGCCATAACTTACCAAGTCTGTAAGTCATCATTTTCATACACAGCTTTGTGGGTATATGTATATATAATAAGCATCTTCTATAATATTTATTTACATATTTAATAAATTATCGTATTTGTATAGTGATCCATCTCACATTGTGATTCTGGGTGGCATACATAATAAAACAAAATATGTAAAAGTAAACTATATAAAAACAAATAAAACCACAATTTAAATTCAAAATAAAAACAAAATAAAAAACAAAATGGCAGCCAGGATACAGAAAGTGCATCAGTTAACTATCACATAACCATCCAACAGGCTCCACTCTATGATGGGATCCCCAAGTTCCTTGAGAAAACCATGCTTTGAGTGCCTTCTGAAAGCCAACTGTTCCACAGGGCAGGGGGTGTGGAAGAAAAGGTTCTCCTCCTAGGACCCAGCAGACGAAATTCCCTAGCTGATGAGACCCACAACATGCTTCTCCTGCCAGACCTGATGGGATGGGTAGATGTCACTGGGGAGAGGTGCTCTCCCAAATAACCTGGTCCCATGCCATACAGGGCTTTAAAGATCAAAACCAGCAACTTGAATTGAACCCAGAAGCAAACTGGTAACCAATGCAGCTCATGAAGCAGAAGTGTAATGTGTGTAGTCCTTGAAGCATACATAACTGCCTGCACTGCCGCATATATAATTGTTGTGTGTGCATCTGGCTTCAAGTCAGTTTTTGACTCCTGGTAACTGTTTGGACAAATCCCGAGAGTTTTCTTGGCAAGATTTCAAAAGTGCTTTGCCATTGCCTTCTTCCTAGGGCTGCAAGGGTGTGGCTGTCCCAAGGTCACCCAGCTGGCTTTGTGTCTAAGGTGGGACTAGAAATCACAGTCTCCCAGTTTCTGGCCTGATGCCTTAACCACAATACCAAACTGCCTTATACTCTCTAACCCCTATGAGTGGTATGTGTTTTCCTCAATCTTGGGTCTTCTACCAAAGAAGGCCTGGGAGTTTGATGGTTCTCTTCGGTATCTTAGCAATTTCTAGCACTGCATTTTTCTGGACAGAGAGCTCTGATGTTGTTGGAACCACTCTCCCAGCTTAGGAGTCACCACCCCAAGTGCTCCTATCACCACTGGGACCACTTTGGCCTTTACTTTCCACATCCTCTCTAGTTCCTCCTTCAGGCCCTGGTACTTCTCCAGCTTCTCCTGCTCCTTCTTCCTGATGTTGCTGTCACTTGGCACCACTACATCTATTACCACCGCTGTCATCTGGTTCTTGTCTACTACCACAATGTCTGGTTGATTGGTCAGTACCTACCTGTCTGTCTGGATCTGGAAGTCCCACAGATCTTAACCCCATTATTCTACACAACCTTCTGTGGAATCTCCCATCTGGACTTGGGAGAGTGTAGCCCATACACCGTGCCCTTGTGATTGTACAAGATTGTCCCTGCTCAACAGCTGAACCTATTTTTTGGTCCAAAAATCCTGTGAGCCCAGGTTTCAGCTAAAAAGCTGAAACTCCATGGAGCTTGTAGAAAAAGCTGTTTTCCCTTTGATGGCATCTCCTACCTTCTGGGTCCTAGACTTTTATCCCATTCGCCATAGATCTTCAATTATGATGAGATGCTTCTTTTTACTATTTGCTGTTCTTTAAAACTATTAGTAGCTTACTCCCATTTTAGGAACTACAATGAATTGTTGTTAGTTAAGAACTATTGGGTTGGATTAGACTCCTGATGATTGTATGGACAAGTTCAATCTACCCTGAACTATCCCCAGAAAAAAACCTACATCTCTGCCAAAGACATCCCTGTAATCTTCTAGACCAGTGTTCTCAACCTTGGCAACTTTAAGATGTGTGGACTTCAACTCCCAGAATTCTCCAGCCAGCATTGCTAGCTGGGGAATTCTAGGAGTTGAAGTCCACACATCTTAATGTTGCCAAGGTTGAGAAACACTGGTCTAGACCCTGTCCATTCACCTTATCCACTGTCTTTCCCTTCATGTGTTTCTGTCAACCTTGCCAACCCCCATCTCATTTTCTGATGCATTATCCACTTGTATCACATGCCCAAGATGTCTGAGTTTCTATTCTCTGATCATTACTTCAAAGAAACATTCTATCTTTATTTGGTTTAGGATTGATTTATCAGTTCTTCTTGCAGTCTGTAGTACTATGTAACTATTTCCAAATCCATAATTCAAAGGTGTCTATCTGCTTTCAATTGTTATTTTTCAGTGTCCAGCTTTCACAGTTGTACATTATCATTAGAAAGACCATCGCCTTAACTATTCTGATCTTTGTTGTTCAACGATATCCCTATTCATCATGATTTTGTCACTGCCTCCTCCTCCTGATTAATAACTTTTACTCCCCCAGCACATCATCCATCTTTATGTATTTCTGAGCCAAGAAAACAAAACTGTCTATCACCTTCACCTCTTTTTTGTCTGCTTTATCGCAGTGAATTTTCAAAGCACTAAAGAAGTAAACACATTGTGAAAGAGGGCTGGGTTTTGTTTGGGTGCTGTTTTTTAAATTCCCCCATTGATCAGCTAGAAGGAACTCCAGTTGGGCTTTTCAGCCTCTTAAGATTGGCTGCAGTGAAAGGTGATCTGAAAATATTTCGAAGTTTTGGAATTGAAAAGAATAGTTAGGAAGGAAGAGATCTGTGTTGAATATAAGAGTTCTTTGTGTCTCTGTATTTTCAAGAAATTCTTTTTCATGAATATTTCATAAACATTCATCAGAGGAGAGATCAAGTGGTACATAGATTTTATAAAGTATGAGACTAGGCTGTAGAATCTCATGGTTCCCTCTATTAGGACTATACAGCAATCGGGACTTCAAGGGGAAAAGAAGATTCAGAAAACACATGGCATGTGCACAGTGCTTGCTGACAACTCTGATAGAAACTGTGTACTTTCTTGGTCTCATGTGGCTGTGGCCCGTATGCTCTACAAATCACTTTTTCCCTTCAGACCCAGATTACTGCGCAGCACTATTCCCAGGGCATCCTAGAGATATACTGGTCATTGGTGCAAGATCATCTCCAAGGTAAAAAGGTTGATACTTTCACTGGATCCCATCAGTGGCTTCTTCTTAAGTTGAGACAATTGTGTCATCTAGAAAACTTACTTTATCTTGGATTCCTTCATCACATATTAGCATTACAGAATTGGCAGACAGTTCTGGATGGGGTTATTACAGAATTAATGCTAACTCTCATTGCCAGCTATGAATTGCTTGTGATGCACAATCTTTGGTTCTATTTGTTCTGTCCTCTATCTGCAAATGCTAATTCATACTAGAATATTCTTGGGCCAGTCCTTGAGGTTTGCATGTAAGTGGGCTTTATGTTCTTTCCTTTTTCCATATCTACCTTCACTTTTTACCATTCTTGCTGAGAAAATGTAAAATTTGCAAATGGCTACATTACTATTATCTGTAATCTGAAATAAAGTTCTGTTCACCTGCTCAGTTTTCAGATGTTGAAAAAGTAAATTCATGATGAAAGAAGGCTAGGAAACTGTAGCACACATATACTAAAAACAGTATCTCTTAGCTCCATTTTCTATCTCCCTATAGCAGCTGTGGTTACTCTTTTTCTAATCCCCTGATTCCACTGTCCATCTGTCACTAATATCCATATAATTTCTAGTCTCCAGTCTCAGCACTCTTGTGCTTATGTTCATCTCTATTTCAAGCTGTCCTGGAACACTGCCAGTAGGTGCTTAGAAGAAGACAGGAACACTTACTTTTTGAACTGGCTTTGGGAATCTGGGTTGGATGAAAATATGTAGTGCAAAGAGTGAGATTATCATATCCCAAAGGCAGGGGTATCTGCAGGGGGCTCAACAACATCAAAATAGCAGGCATAACCAAACAGTCAAAGCCCCACCTGTTTTTAAAGTACATCACACACACACACAGAAAAGGGGTGGGGCTTCAACTCACCTTGTTCCATCCACTGTTTTGCATAATTAATTCCCTCCCCCCCCCCGTGTCCCTGGCCACAAGGTTGCAAATATGATTTTACAAGGCCTAATAACTAAGATCTGCCAATTTGTGGATAAGTATTGGGTATCTATTATTTTCTCTGATATTTTTTCTATTTAATTAAGAAACACTTATATACATTCTTGCCCTTTAGTTATGTCATACTTTCAGGCTGACTCACATATTAGTGAGCAGTTATACCTATACAATCAGGTCTTGCTTAATATTGCTTGGATTATTTTTTTTCAATTTACATATTGCTTTATTAGTCAATTTTCAAACAAGGAAACATAATGCAACATGAACATTTTAAGAGTGTAATTTTAAGATGTTTATATCTGAGGGAAAAATTGGGATTGGTAGATCTGTAAGTTGTAGTTATACAGATCCAGACATAGCTGCCTGGAGCCAACAGAAGATTGGACTGGCATGGATGGGTTTAGACTGTGGACTGTTGAATGGAGCCTACAATGGAAATGGGAAGATTCAAAAGTACTGTAGAAGAGGAAGATGATTTGAGCCTGGATCATTGGCTTACCAGGATGAGGGGAGCATCAGAGCCAGCTTGACCTCTTCCTTATCCATTTGACCTTGTCTGCAAGACAGGTGGCTACTGGTGGAGCTATACTGGCTGGCTGAGTTGAAGCAGTGGAAAAGTGATAGGAAGTCACGGTAGCTACCATTAGGATTAGGGCAGCCAGCTGAGGAGGAGACAGGGTGGCTTGACGTGAAAGATTCTAGAGGTGTTGAGTATTGGATGAGTTCTGCCAGAGTTCCAGTACTTGCTTACTTACCTAGTAGATTTCTAAGACTGCCCACTCACTAAATGACCCTGAGTGTCTTAAAGGTTAAAAGCAATAAAAACCCAACATTACATTAGAAAGGCAATGATGCTGAGGAGATAAATCAAACACCACACATACCTAAAGATTAGCTGGGCTGTATCCCATCCTAACTCAGAGGATTTCAAAAGTGGGATTGGAATTTACTGTCAAATGGATCAGACTATGACTATACCATTTGGGCTTGTTTAGGGAGATTTTGTGAATGGTAGCATCCTTGGTAGGTTATTACTTCTGGGTTCCTGCAAGATGCTGGGGAGAGAGAGCTTGGGGGCGGGGGGCGGCGCTGAGTCTTGTTTTACCTCAAAGGTTCCTTGAGACCTTTTTGTATCGATGTTGCCGATGCAGGTGCTGGTGGGTTTCTCTCCAAATAGCTTAGTGTCACATTGTTGGGCTAAAGGCAACTTAGGGGTTCTCATATTTGAAGTCCCAGAGTCATGGTAGGTTGTAAAGGGGGAACCAGGAAAAATAAGGGGCCTTCAAATGGAGTTCATCCAGAATTACTATAACAGGATTGATGGTCTGGTGGAGTTAGCTCCTGGGTGGCTAGCCTGGAAGGGAGATAGATTGTCCTCATCTGCAGTGAGAGAACAGGTATGGATTGCCCTAACGGGAGGATGCCCTGCCCTACAGTTTCCTGTACTGTATTGTCTTGGAGCTGATGGGATATGTATTGGAGGGAATTGTGATTGTTGTGTGGATGGAGGGAGCAGCATAAGCCCAAGTGATTAGTTAGAAGTGTTGAGAAAGTAACCTATGAATGATATTTGGGGGGATTTGCTAGTTTTGGCAGGAGGTGCTGGAGTGGCTGTTATGGGGAAAGGGAGGTCAACTTGGTGTCAGTCTCCACATCTGGCCTGGTTGCCTGATATTTGGGTCCCAGTGATCAGATTGCTGGTGACTTAAAAACTTACTTACTTACTTACTTACTTACTTACTTATTTATTTATTTATTTATAAATTTGTATACCACACAACTCCCAGAGCTGCTCCAATTAGTCTCTGGGCTAGCTTTGGTGTCCCCTCATTTTCTTGTTTTGGATGTCTTCAATCTCCATACCTTGGGGCTTGGATGGAAAGAGCTCAAGAGTTCATAACCTCTATGGAAACCATGTATTTGTCCAAGACAATCTTGGATACATTATACATAGGTGGCCCCTCTCTGGACCTTGTCTTTGCAGCAGTACAGTAGTCTAGTAATCCAGATATAGAGAACATTCCTCTTAATTCTTTGTCATGGCCACATCAGCTCCTTTCATCCATGATGTCTTTGGGGAAAACAAGCCAAATTGAGGTACTGGATCTGCATTGATTCCAATAGTCTCCTGAGGAGTTTCCCAGAAATCATGGGGGCAATTCCATTAAGTGCCTAGTTGTCCATTGGCAACAAGAAGTGATGCAGGCTGATTGAAATTGCTGATCAGTGACCTGTGTTGGTTGATTTTGGTTTATTAAGAACTCCAGGAAATGACTCTGCACACAATGGAGAAAGATGAGAAGTGAGCTCAGTTTGAAGCTTGTACTATGATGCTAAGGGAGATGAAGCATTGCTACTTCTCCCTTATTGGATTGATGGATTCTTGGCCAGTGGTCTTGTTTAGGGTAGCTAACTCCCTTTTAATAAATATCCTGCCTGGCTGCTTTGACTAATTTGTACAAGACTTTGCCAGTCACTCAAATCCACCAATCTCATTATTCTTCATGAGTAGAGTTTAATGTAGCAACTGGGGCTACATTTTGTCAGGTTCTCTAGGATTTGTTTTGGCCTATGAAACTTAAGTAAGTAGATTACTCGGTCATTTGTCAGCTAGATCTATGTTCCTCTTGGCTTCTACATGATGTGTGTGTGTGTGTGTGTGTGTGTGTGAGATGAACAGGGTTTAGGAAGTTGTCAGTGCTTAGCTGAAGGAAAGGGGTGATATCGCAACTTTTCTCACCTCCTTTTCAATTAGAATACCTATAACCCCAATGCAAATGGTTGCCCTAATTTCCAGGAAAACTAGGACTTCCTTGAAACTAGCTACCTGGTAGCCAATGGGTTCTTTCAGATCCAAACACAATAAGTTCAAAGCACAGTGAAATGTCAAAAACATTTTTTACTGAATAAATTTTAAGAGAATTACAGCAAAAGAGAGGTATAGAAAATCTAATCAGGACAAATGGATCTATCAGGTAAAACATGTTATTGTAATGATGAAGAGAATGAAATAGAAATCTCTCTAAGTCAGTTGATTACAATTAAGGTTACATAGCCAATTATGACATGAATAATAGGGCAAATCAAATGAATAAGAAGTTTGTTTTCTTTTTTTGAGGAGGGCAGCTTTAAAAAAAAAATCCTGGTTTCTTGTTTTTTGTTTTTTTAATAGAACAAGATACTGGGATGTTCAAGTAAACATTAAATATAATTTGATTTTTTCAGTCAGTCTACATATTTCTTATCTTAAACTTAAACTTAAACTTAAAACTTATTCTTAAAACTGTTTTGGAAGTAAGGTGCTGATGCAATATACAAGGAAGTCTAAATATAAAATTGTCATGCCATCGTTTTGCTAATGGGAAGCACAGAATAATTCAAGTGTCATACTATAAGGCAGAATCTATCCTATAACTGTACTTATGATGTTAATTTTCTCCTAGCTTCCAAGGGTGTGTCTGTGTGTGCACAAAATCCCTTTATTTTTGCTTCATCTATTTCTTTATGTAGCATGACAAATGGAGCGACTACAATCTGGTGTTGTAGCAATAGGAAATTACTATCCACAAGATCTCTAGGTGTAGTTTCTTAGGAGATAACTGAGAAATAGTTTTCACTTCAGTAGCTGGCAAATACATACCAAAAAGTGAAAAAGAGAAAAGAGAAAAGTTAATAAAATAATAATATATACCTGTTACTACACCAAAATGAAAAAGGATTCCTTTTTGCACTGAACATTGGCTGGCCTATCATCTCTTCCCCACCCCACCCAGGACATGAAAATCTCTTCTGGCACTTGACAGAGATGTACCACAAACAACTTCCCTTGAGCAACCTGTCAATTAAACTTTACTGAGGAGATCAGAGTTTGCAGAACATGTCAGGCACTCTCATAATAAGATACATCTTGATTCAGGTTCATGTTTCCACAGAAAAATGATTCAATTATTGAGCAACTGCTTACACTCATTTAATACAGCCCTGCTTGACATTGGTCAATCCAGTATACAGATTATCCTGTTTCATATTACTTCCTGGTAGCTTTGAGGCCAGATCTTGATTAGTATGCAGAAATCTCTCCAACCTAGCATCCTTCCAACGTGTTGGACTGTAAACTCTATAATCCTCAAATTACTGATTAAGGATTATTTTACCTGTAGTGCAACATATCTACAGAAAACCCTGTTTGGGAGGCTTCTACGCATTTTGTGTACTACCCTGGTGCTGTCTAGGGTGGTCTGTATGCATCCCAAGGCTGCATGTGGTCTCTTGAAAAGCTATGTTCCCAAGCCTTTAAGAATCTGCCTCAGAGTTGAAATTATTATAGTGACAAAAAAGAATACATAGCAAAATACATGGAAGCAAACATATTACCTTTATTTAATTGATTTAATTCATTCTCTGTCTGTCTCAGTGTATTAGTCTTTTTTGTTGTTGTTTGTCTTGCCGTGTTCATTTTTTGGATGAACTCCCTTGGACTCCAGTGATTCTGTGGCTATTGGAAGAAATGAAGCTATGTGTCAAGCTTTCAATGGGGTTGAAGAGCATATTTGAAATGTTACCCACTATGCACAAGGTATGTTGATGCCTCATTTGAATCCAAAATTCTCCCATTCCCTTCCATATCACGCTACCCAATTATCTTTGTGATGACGAGTTAGAGCAGTTGAAATACTCTGTGATCAATCCATTCCTAGTGATTGATTAACAACATGGCGGTTGTTGTCAATTGTCACCTGCTGTTTGTATTAATTGGATCACAAATGTGAGTGGCCCGCTAAAGCGCACAATTTTACAATCGTAATTGTTTTGTGATGTATCAGGTTTTATTGCATATTACTTTTTTTTTCATTGTTGCATTGGTTTTACTGTTGCTTTTGTATACAATTTGTAGTCTTTTGGTTGTAAAATGTAAAAAAAAAAAAATCTACATAGCAGATTGCTTGGAGGGGGTCAGGGTGGAGAAATGCATTGGATGCATTGTGAAAAACTACTGTATATCAAAACATACAGAAGGTGCACAACCTACATGGTAGCTCAGTTCCAAGTAACACATGGCCTTGAATGGTGTAGAGCTGGACATTCTGTATAGAAAGGCTCACAATTCTAATCTTCTCAAGCATCCCCCATGTCACCCCCAGAGCAAAGTGGGAAGAGAAGAAGAAGGAGCAGCAAAAATAATGCATGAAGCCTGACTATTCCACAAAGTGTGAGTTTGAGAACAGGTGGCTAATGCTATAGCAGTCCCAAAAGAGATAAATTGCAGAGGCTGTTATGGTTTTAAAGCCATCCGTGATGTTCCAGAAAGTGATTTTTGAATCAAAATATATGCTTTCTGTTATTGAGTTTGCTTTATCTTCTACATGAAACTGAGCCAGGTTTCGTCCTGTAGTAGGGAAAATGCACCAGTCACTTGGATAGCAATAATTGCGATTGGGGTTAGAGCCTAGACTAGAATCATTTTTCTAATTGGCTTGAAATATATTAGTGCTTGGGATTCCATCCCTCCTTTAGAAATGTCCTTATTTATTTCCCTTGGTTAGTTCTGTACATATGCTGTGATCATTGCTTTGCCCCAGTTGCCATTTTTCGTCTAAAATGAAGAATTCCTCATATAACAATATACAGTAGCTGGCTATAAAAAACAAAACAAAAACAGTATCTCAGAGTGAAAATAGTTGGATTGCATTATGCATAAATATACATTTGGACTAAAATAAAATATTCTCCTGTTTCAGTTTTCAGGCACAAAGTAGTGCTTGGAGAATATATTTTCCCCTTCACCTTTTTATCATTTAAATATGATATTTTCCAGTTTTGCTCACTGCTGTAGCCATTTCTTTCTACTGGTACTTTTTCCTCTGCTAGTTATTACTTCTTTCTATTTTCCACTGATTCATATGGCTGATTCTAGCTAGTTAGGGATTTAAGTAATAGACAGAAAGAAATTGTGCTACATTGCTGCCAGTGAAATTTAGCTGGACGATAATAACAAACTTGACTGACAGTGCAGACAATGTGTTTAAATTGGACACAGGTTAATCCCACCAACCAAAGATCACATATCTACATCTAGGTCTAAAAGCATTTGTGTGCTGTCAGAAATGCCTCTAAATATAATAAAATACTTCTTAACAGAACTGAAGATATTATATCTCTGAATCAAGAAAAGTTCAATTGGTCATACAAGCTAACTGAAGAACAAGTAGCTAGAACCTAATGAATATCTTCACAATTCCCATCAAACACCTCTACTAGCATTTGTTGAGAGTCGGCAACATGCAAGTTTAATGAATTATTACTGTTGTTATTATTATCATTATTACTGTATTTTACAACATACATATAACATGCAGATAATGCAGTTTTCATATGCGATAGCCACCCATTGATTTCATGTTACTTCTTAATTTAATGTGTCTATGATCTAAGAATTCAAAGTCTTGCTTAAATAAATGTGCCTATTGAGCAGTGTTGGGCTTCAGGGTTTGGTGACTGGGGTCTAGGCAACAGAGGCAAGGTGATCTGCTATGCAGACCACAGACAACTGAGCAGGGACTGACTGGACTCCTATCCTTATAGCCAGGTGTTCTGACTACCTTGCAGACTACCTTGCCTCTGAAGATGCCAGCCACAGTTGCTGGAGAAATGTCAGGAAATTTGTTGTCTAGACCACAGTCACTAAACCCTGAAGCCCAGCACTGCCCAACAGATACTGGCCATGAAAGCCTATAACAGTATAAATGTGTCTGTGTTCCAAGAATTCTAAGCCTTGTGTCATGGAGTGATGATTAAATACTTCAATTAGGCCTGTGAGACTAAGGTTCAAGTCCTCAATCCAGGAAGCAGTGGGAGCTTTCTGAGAGGTTTCTGACCTGTCATTTTCTCTCAGACCAACTATCCTCAAAGGTTTATTGCAAGTATACATTGAAGAGGGAGCACCATCTAAGTTGCCTGAGCTTCTAGAGAGAATGTAAAATAGAAAGTATAATCAACCAATAATTAAGATGAACTCTAGAAGTAGGAATCTAGGGCATTCGCATTTGTACAATAGGAAATCAGTTCTTATTTTGTATGCTCTAGGTAAATGGTTTTGCTGCTGCTGTTGCTGTCACCACTTTTGCCTTTGAACTGCAACTCTCCAGCCATTTCACTTTTCATTAAGGTAGTAAAAGCACTTGTGCAGCATCATTTAGTTACTCTTATTTCACCCATCATAAACTGCATTTTCTGCTTCCAAGATTACAATAGTATTTTCCATTTTTTTAAGTGCTTAGTCTAATTTTTTCTTTCAGTTTGGAACTAAACATGTTGTCCATAAATGCATGTTAAGTCTAATGCACAATCTTGAATGTATCTAATAAGCTGCTGACTAAGCAGCTGAAGACAACTTCCCACTTCTAATGATGCAGCACAATTGACATTGGGTCTCAATTCTGCCTCAACTGTTGGGGGAGCAAAGTTCATAACCCTTACTAAAATATGAAACCCTCTGAGAGAACGCCCCAACCCTTGATATTTGATGAACTCTGGTTGGACTCTGGTAATATGCCACCTATACCTGTGAGTATAGCCTTTTAGGTTAAGCTAGATTAAAGGAGTACAAATGAAAATGAAAGAAAAGAACATGAAGAAACTTTCCCCTATAGCTGCAGCACTAAATTATAGAAAAATATGAATAAAATATTCAAAACACATACGGTTTTCCATTTGCTCCCCAAATACCAGATATTGTAAAAATACACAGTAGTATTTTTATTCTTAGCATTTTTGGATGAGGTAAATAGGAAGTGGTTTGTAACCTCTTTTCTGGTGATTAAAGAGGGAAACATTGCAATCATTGCAATTCTGGTTCATTTTCATATAATTGGCTTCATTCCTCTGGTAGTGAAAATCAAATAATTTTGTCAATCCCATTAATGAACACTGACAGGTACAAGTGTAACAATGATGAGAAGCATCTGATACTGAGTTCAGTGATGCCCTCGGCTAGTTTATGACTAATAATTACTCTTTACTTTATCAAGTTTTTCCTTACTGCCTATATTTTTTTCTTTCTTGGTTTACATTCATTCCCAGATTTAGAAATGTACATCAAGAGATCTAATTATGAAAAATGTAACTAGCACATGCCTACAAAGGTTTTGTCAGAGTTATTTCTGTGATCAGAAGTGGGTTATAGGGTTAACTATAATACACATTGATCTAGTCATTTCACTGCTAAATTTTGCATGAATGAGTAACTCACAAGAGGAAGTTGTTGCTATAACTATGATGATAAGAGATTCTAAAATATATATAGTTAATCTGAGTGACGAATCTGTGGCCCTGTAATTGTAAATGATATCATTTCCTTACAAAATGGCAACATTACAAAGTAGTTTCAGATTTTAGTGTGAAGGAAGTAAAATCTCTAAGAAGAATGATGTCATAAACCACAAAAACTTCAGAAGTGTAAAGATTTTGAAACTGCTACTAATAATTATAAGTTTGCTAAGAGATAGATATGACTATTTTTTTTAAAAAATGGATGCTCCTCTTTAAAATAAAATAAAATAAAATAAAATAAAATAAAATAAAATAAAATAAAATAAAATAAAATAAAATAAAATAAAATCTTAAATTTTATTTGGTGTCTAGTTACAAGCTCTGATTAGGGGATGCACACAAGCAGCTTCACACACTCAGTGAGCACATAAAGGGGGATATAAAGTCACATAGCTGTTTGGGTGGTCTGCCTCCTTCTTCCCTGATGAATATTCAATAGTCATTTGTGAGAATGAGTTCTTAATGAATACATCTATATTCATAAACAGATCCTCCCTGGGAGTAGATATTGATAATGCAGGGAAAATCAAGGGTATGGCCTAAATCACTGTATGGCCTAAAATTCCCCACTTCTAGTACCCTGTCTCCCCTCCTGTTTCAATGGACATTTTTGAGAATAACTTACCCACAGGAAGGTCTGCGACATCCAATGAGGTTCCTGTAATGGATGACATGAGCAGGGAAGATTCTGGAATGGAACTTCAAGGTTGTCAGGAGCGGGGAGAGACATGGCAAGGGCAAGCGCCTCCTCAGCCTGCAGCAAGAGTGTGGGAAGACAAAGCAGATCAGGCTGGCCCCTCCCTAGAGGTTATAGCCACTAGTTGCTTTAGCATAGGTTTAGTCTGGTGAGATTTTGTCTATTAGGTGTGAGATAATGAAGGAACTGAACTGTACTGGATTGCCTCATTGCTGGTCTTGGGCTGAACCTGACAGTTCCCTAGTATAAAACTCTGGCTGTTTAAGCAGCTTAAGGTAGACAACAAAAAACAAAATGAATAAGAGATCCTTGCAACATCCAATAGGCATGTGTTCTGAAGCACCACGTTCTGACATCAACCATCCAGACAAGATTTGTCCCTAAAAGATATCATTGTTAGTAGTGTTAGAAACTACCAAGAAGTCCAGGCAGCCAAGAGGATCGTACTTTCACCATCCCTTCCATGGCATGTTGTCCATCATAGTGAACAAGGCTGTTTCATTCTGAAAGCAAAGGGGAAAAAATAGAATGATTCTAAATAGTGAGCATCACCCAGTACCGTTTGAAGAAATAAGCAACCACTTGCTTCAATTCTTTGTTTAAGGAGAAGGAACTTTGTAATATTTATCCCTAACTATTGGGCATAAATTGAGTTACTTTAATAATCACTCTCACCTTTTCCTTTTTCAGGGCATCAAGAGAGAATATGCTAGCTGTCTCATTCACCTTCCCATACTGTAGCTCTGGCATATTTCAGTAGCTAGGGTAGTCAAGGAAATGCATTAGGTGAAATCTCCAAATAGGTAGTTTTTTCCTTAGGTTGTACATGCTGAAATAGATTTATATCATCACTAATATGTACTCTACTCCCAATCATTCTGGGAATTTTTCAAAATTATGGGGGTCAGAATATATCCAGAAAAACACTCTTTTTTTTTTTTTGCAAAATGTAGAGTAAATTTCAGACGTCAGACTTTTTAGGATTTCTATAAATGAATATATGCAGTTAACAGCACTAGTGTAAAAAAGCAAATACCTGCTAGAATTTTATGTAGGGCTGACCAAATACATTCAAGAAACTTATTTACTCTTAACATTCTGGAAAGCCAGTGTGGTGTAGTGGTTAAGGTGCTGGACTAGGAGCAGGAAGAGCCAAGTTCTAATTCTCCCTCAGGGATGGAAATCAGCTGGGTGACCTAGGGCCAATCACTCCTCAGCCCTGATCAGCATAAGGCTCTGCGACAAGCTGGCTGAAAAATAAAATCCCTTGAGATATCATGCTTTGATAGCTTTGCTACATGAACTGAAGTGAGTGCAATGTGAAACAAGTGGATCCTGCAATCGAGCAGGACAGACATTAGGAACAACAACATCCTTGAGTATACTTGATTTACTTGCTTAGCTGGAAGAATGGACATAAATTTAAGGAATCCAACATTTTAGGATTTTCTGCCATTGAAACTCAGATTAATGTTTAAGTTGAATCAAGAAAGTTCATTATTCTCAAATGTATAAATAGCCCAAGCTTTGAGCCACTGAATTTAAATCATTTTCATTTTCATTTTCATTTTCTTTTTTTTTTTTGGGTGTACAATCAGCTTGATTAAAGAGTTCATCTCCTCCATTCCTGTTCCTATTTTGGTTGCTAAATTGTTGACTTTTCAACAGAACTGAAAAAAGTTATGTTCAGTGGATGCTGAGAGATAGGGTAAATTCAATAGTTTCAGCCATGAAGCACCTGGTTTGTGATTTTTTAAAAATCATTTTGCAGCATAAGAACACCGCACGGATTGTACTTAAAAGTAACTCTGATTTCACAGTATATTTCACATTATGCTTTTGCTTATATTATAATTCTGGAGTTGATTTGCTCTTGTCTTCCATTAAAATCTAGATTCCTTAACAGTGGCCAACATAGTCTATGTAATGCAGTGCAGTGCAAATCTGAATGCAGTATAGTGAGAGAGAAACATTTATAATCTAAACGGATATAATAGACAAATGAAGTGAACTCACAAATGCCAGAATTAGTGCATTTATCTCCTTTTGAGCTGACGATGAATTCAGACACCATTTTCCAGCCTCTCTGGTTGAAGTCCTTTTTCCAGAAATGACATTTCTCACTTCTTCTTTTCATCCCTATGTTAAATAGGGATGGAAGATATATTTAGCACAGCTAACATTATAAACTGGGTGAAAAAAGGAGGCTGTAGTTTAGCAGTGCAGTGTTTAGGTTTTATCTAAAGGAAATGGTTCACATATCAGCAGTATTAAAAAGAGAAAGAAAGGGAAATGGGGTTTTAAACTGCACATGTAATCCTGTCTTCATAGATCAATAAAACTTGGAATTATTTCAGTTACTCTATTAGGCAAGACATATCCGTGTTAATGAGAATGTTTTATCCAAGTCTACCTACTACTGAGGTAGGCAGTACTTTATGGATGGTATTCTAGCCATATTTGTATTCTGAATTGGCAGAAAACATTTATTAAGGGAAATGTCTTCTCCATTCATTTGGCCTCTGTGCTTAGAGTAAATATGTGAAATAGCCAAGGTGTTGTGTGTGTGTGTGTGTGTGCGTGTTGTGGGGAGAGGGTGTTTTAAGTTTTATTTTTCTTTTGTGCTGTGCAATTACCTAGGAGAGCCCATCAATCTTCTTGGCAACATTTTTCAAATTGATTGCTACTGGGGCTGAGAGAGAATGACTGGCCCAAAATCACTCAGCTGGTTTTGTACCTAACACAGGACTAGAACTCCCACTCTCTGGGTCTCTAGCCTGGTGCCTTAAACCACTCTACCAATCTGGCTTTTGTTTTTAAATAGCTAAGTAGCTGCATGGTATTATATGGCTACCCAAGGCAAGACCAACAGAGAGTGTTTAAATAGTCTTTGAGTGTGATATATTCACAGTTGATTGACAGTTCTTATAGAAAGAATCCCCTATCTTTCAGGGTTTTTGGACACATTTTGAATTTCTCAGAAAATTATAGCAGTGGGGGACTTGCCCAATGATGGCTGTCATGGAGGATATAACCAGTTACAAATCACAAATGCCACATCACCCACCTATAAATCTCCCTGTGAAAGGATGTTCCTTTCTACCTTTCCTTACCTTTGTCCCCTTTTCTCCTTAGGGCCTAAAAGAATTTTGGGAACAAAGACATTATTGGTGGCTGGCAGACAGCTTTGCAGTATCCATCCTTCCTTCCTTCCTTCCTTCCTTCCTTCCTTCCTTCCTTCCTTCCTTCCTTCCTTCCTGCCTGCCTGCCTGCCTGCCTGCCTGCCTTCCTTCCTTCCTTCCTTCCTTCCTTCCTTCCTTCCTTCCTTCCTTCCTTCCTTCCTTCCTTCCTTCCTTCCTTCCTTCCTTCCTTCCTTCTCAAAGAGACTGTTCTCAAATTGAGGCAAAAAGGCTTGCTACTACATTATAGTTAGAAAAGGCTGCAAGGTAGAAAGGTACCAAGAAGTACAGAGTCAAAATTACCATGCTCATTTTCATTGTTCTTCCTTCTGTATTAGCAGGATGCTCATTAGCTTATCTTGACCTCAATAATATCTAGTCTTTTATGTTATTCAGGGTAAGGCAACCTTTGATGGCTGGTGATCACGTTTTGAGAGCACGTTGTATGCCTTACCTATTTTCATGGTGAACATGACATCCTTTTACAAAAGAACACTCTAATAAAATTGCTCCCTGTCACTACCTTTAACCCCCCTTCCCCAGGATGTCCCAGATTATCTTTGTATTTCCTTTTGGGCAAATAGGGATCTTCTCAGACAACACACTGTGACTCCTATCAGTTTTATTTGTTAAAGCGATTAACTTAAATTATTTCAAGCTAAATATCTGGCCCAGCTCACATATGGAGCACAGCTTGGACCATTTTCTAGCTTTGGCCCCTTGGAATGTGTTCAGCCCAAATTCCTCAGGGCAATGTTTCAAGTGCCTGGTGGCATTTCTAATGCATCCTTATGCCTTGAATCAGGTTTGATGAAGGTAGAAGCCAGAATGTGGCTGTCAATTTTCACCTATTGGCTGAAATTTGTCTTCTTACCTGAGGGCCTTGTTCTCTTGATACTCTCAGATAATTATAGATCCTTTTGATGTCCTCCCTTGAGAACAAATTGCAGAAATATGGTTTTTCTGTGCTGGAAGTGCTAAGAATGGACTATTAACAGGCAATATAATTTATTATACAATGTATTATGTATGTGGAACATCAGACTGACTTAGGCAGAGTCCACAAACTCCCTGTGGAAGAGCAGATAAGGTATTGTCTAAAACCTGCATCATACCTTACACAATTGGTTTATGGGGGCCATAGAAAAGCCTTTACTCTGGCAAGATGTGGTACTCTTCCCTCAGCAGGGCTAGAGCGTGGATATAAAAAAGAGCCCTATTTGGAATGATTGTGCCATTGCGAGGATGGGGAGATAGAAACAACAGAGCACGTCTACGGTTTGCCAATATTATAGCCATGTACGGAGCACTCATATTACACCCTTACTAGGAGGCTTTCCAGCTCATCCCAGGCATTTCTATACACTGCTTCAATTGTCTGATAAGACTCCTACCACATCATTCAATGTGGCAAAATTCTGTATGGCAGCATGCAAAATCAGAAAGATGCTAGTACTCACAACAAGTTAGCAATAAAGTGTCTCTCAGTTTTTGTTCTTCATTTCCTTATGTGTTTGATTCCTTCCACCTTCAGCAACTGCTTTTATACTTACTTGTTTTATGTATTTATATTTACTTGCCTTATGTACTATTATATATGTAATATATAATAGTAGTACATAATATATAATAGTACATAATATATAACTATATAATAGTAGTACATAATAGTAGTACATAATATATGTACATAATAGTAGTACATATTATATATATAGAGAGAGAGAGAGAGAGAGAGAGAATGAACGTAAGAGTGTGTGTGTGTGTGTGTGTGTGTGTGTGTGTATGGAATTTTTGTAAAAATATAAATTTTAACCTTATTTTAATCTTCTTACTCAGGACTGAATTTCCAATGATGGGTCCTCCATGCCTGTCTCACCCACACTGTATCCTCTTTTGCTTTTCAAAGTATAGTTTTATATTTCTATACCCTTTTTATATTGTATTGTTTTCTGCTGGTCTTTGGCCATTATTACATTTTGGTTGTTTATTTGTAAATATTGCCTAGGAAAGAAATGCCGGGGGCATATTTTGAAATAAAGGCAGTGCTGGATACTGTTTTTTGCTTTGCTGTACACCAACGTCCCAATAATTTTTTAAATGTAAAATTAAAAGAAACTTAAAAGCAATCCAATAAGGCAGGAACTCTGAGGTCCATAGGAGATGTCTACAGCTACAATGGTGCTTGCCAGGTGCAGCTGATCCCCTAATTATTACCAGCTTTCCTCCTTGCCTCTGCTGATAAGTACAGAAAGAAAGAGGAATGATGATCAGCAAGAGAGACAACCAGAGGCAGAGAACACTTTTCAGGGACTTCCTAAATTAGCACAGCTTTTCAAGTAACATGTTTGGTCATGGTCATGCTTTCCTTAAGAGTATTATTTAAAAAATAAATAAAATGATGGAATTCATTCATTCCAAATCAAGACTATAGGAGGTAAGGAGAAATCCACTTTAATCTTTTTTTTTTTTTTTTTAGCTGCTAGAAAGGTTGTTCTTGAAATATGTGACATTAGTAAAGGAAAACAGCAAAAACCAACCCATTAGTCTCCTTTCTGTTATAGCATGTAAATTAATTAATTTTCACAAAACAAATTTGAATTAAAAATATCTCACATTCATTTCCTGTGGTCACAAAATATTCTGCAATTCTACAATTTTATCTTTTTTTAAAAAAATTCCTTTCTTTGTAAACACGTTACTTCCCTTCTCTTTTTGTTACTGCTACTTTCCACACTTTGTAGACTGAGGACTTTCCTGCAAAATTAACATAAAAGTTTTAAATGAGGCCCTAAACTATACTATTCCTCCTGGAGTAAACCATCCCTCTCAAGTTTTCTGGACTCTTGGAGAACTGTGCCTCTTTTATGTTTATACAAACATGTTAAATAATTTAAACAGTATAAAGTACTGAGGAATCTATTAACTGTATCGTAAACAACAATTAAGCAGTACTCTGTATACCTCTAACATTAACATAAGGATTTTAATAAGGTTTTAAACCATGCTTCTCTCAGCAGTTCTCCTGAAAGAATCTTTTTCTTCAGGCTGTCCGGATTCACAGAAAAATGCTCATATTTCTTCTCACGTGCAATCCCTATTTCTTGATATCCTAACCTTCAAAAAAAGTGGGCGTTACCCATACACTGAGACAACTGTCATAAACTTGACCTTGGGCATAGCCAAAGAACAAGAGGGAATGCCATTTATTTTATCCTAATACATGGTTGAGAGCCCCCTCCCCCCAAGTCCTGCTGTGCTGCACGGCGGTGTTCCTGGGACAAATGAGCGAAGAACATTGGGAGTGTAAGCCAACAGTATATGTTCCTAGCAGGGTCACCCAAGACATGAAGGTCATCTCAGATGCCCAGCTAAACAAGCAGGCACCTATATTGGGCAGCAGTGATATAGGAAGATGCCAGAGGCAGATGATCACTTTAGTGACAATAGCACAGGCATCAATTCATACTGTGTGGCAGAAGTAATGGTAAACCATTCCTGTATTTTTTACCAAGAAAACCCCATGGATAGAAAATATTACAAAAACCTATGTGTCAGCCTTGCAAGGTAATACGACAAGAAGCACACCCAGGAGTACTAGCTCTGTCTCTATTGTAAGGTTACATTAACAGAATCTTATGAGTCTGAAAGTAGATCTCTCTCTCCCCCTTGCCTTTACAGTCCAAAAAACTGGGGAAGATCCTTCCTGAGATGTTTGCCACATCCCCATTCCTTCTGCAGGCTCAGCTGCCTCTTATCCAACCATTGCCTACTCTGCAGTTCTTCCTCCGGTCTCCCAAGATCATTCCCACATACCATTACACTTTGTGGTGGCTAGGAGTCAAAAATGACTTAATGGCACGTAATCAATCAATTAGTCAAACAATCATAGTTGAGAGACCCAGTTTGGTATTGTAGTTAAGGTACCAGGCTAGAAATCAGGAGTCCGTGAGTTCTTGTCCCCCTTTAGCCACAAAGCCAGCTGGGAGACTCTGAGCCAGTCATTCTGTCAGCCCCAGGAAGAAGGCAATCACAAACCACTTCTGAAAAACCTTGCCAAGAAAACTGCAGGGACTTGTCCAGACACTTGCCAGGAGTCAACAATAACCTGAAGGCAATAACAACAACAACAACAACAACAATCCATGATTGCTAGGAATGCTGCCAATCAGCATTGTTCCAGTTAATGTCTTTTTTCCTCATTTTTTCTGATGGGAGTGCTTAGATCCCAACTATACTATGCCAATTCTATGCCAGTTTAACCTCTGACAGCACTGCAGAACACTTCAGGTTAATAGGATGCTTCTCCATTACAGAATGTTAAGAATCTAGTATACCTTTACACCAAGTTTATAATGGCAGACACCCATTTTAATTATGCAGTAATTATACCACTACTTGATTTCAGTCCTAGCAGAAAATGGAATGGGCCTAGCAATTTTCTAAAGCTAGATTCTCTGACCTGTTATCTTTCATAGTTGTTGGGATTATAATTCCCCAAATTTTCAACCCAGCATGGTCAAAGTTCACCTCACCAATATTCTGAATATATGATTTAATGGAAACCCTGCTGCATGGGAATTGTATATTTGGAGACTTTTAATTTTTGACATGCTCAATCAAAACCTGCATGTGCTTTGACTATATCCTGGGTAGCTGCTGGTAATAAGAGGGCCAGGGTTCCTTGAGAATAGAAAGCATCTGGTATAAGGTAAGGAGAGGAGAATCCAAATACCAGTGAAGATCGAACTAACAAATCTCTTTACTGAGCTGGGGAACAGGTGGAATGTTAGAATAGATGAATTGAAATGGTGAATGTAAGTAAAGCAAGACTGGATAAGGATTAAATGCAAAGATTTTGTCTGGGGAGTCTACAAGAGTTGGTTCTTCAATAAGCAATTTAGCTTCCCTGCTTTTGTTTTGGTCAGAGCAGAGGAGACTGCTATAGAAGTAATTTGACTAAACCAGGCTCAAACTGTATGTGAGTTTGCAGTTGCATAATTCCTTAGACAATTTTTTTCTTTCCAGTGCAAAACTACAGGAGAGAATCTGCTAAAATCTCTCCTTTCCTGTTTTGTGCTAAAAAACAAGTGTTCTGATCTTTGGGAAGCAACACTGGGAATCCCCTATCTTTAATACTGTAGATGACAAAACAGGAAAAAGGACTTTTAAATGATGCTGTTTGGGCAGGCTTCAAGCTGCTGCTTCTTTTTAAGTGCATTGAAGAGGGAATGGACAATTCCCAAACTTAGAACAGTATCTAGGTCTATAAATCTAATCCATTATTATAGTTACACTCTTTATTTAGAAGCCAGCTTTTACACATGCCTAGTTGAACAGCTGGTTTAATAAGTTTACTGATGATTAATCTGCAATTGAGCACTTGGTTTAAAAGGATGTGTCATTGCTATTAGTAGGATCTAATAAATGTTAATGCTGAAAGGAGAATACATTTCCTACCATTAATGACAAATAAAACTGGCTGATATTTTATTATGTCTGAGAAATGCACACTTTATAACTTAAACATTTCTGTTCCTTTGGTGCATTGTTTGTATATTATAAAGCAAGCCAAGATTCAGCAGGTAGACTTTTGTATTATTGTGTATTATACAGGCTTCACTACCTGTTCTTGTGTGTATCACAATGATATGATGAATAGAAACATGTATCACCAAAAGGGGATTGTTTTGGGAACCTATCACATCATAGGTAGGGAATTCGGTGTCTGCAAAATGTTTTGGATTTTAGCTCCACCCTGTACCACCAAAGGCAATAGCAGAGTCTTCCAAAATAGTTACATCATGCAGTTTAGAAGGTGGTTAATCCATAACATCTGTTTCATAGCATTATCTGTTGTTCAGTGCAGAGCCACAATTTGCTTCACAATTTCTCAAACTTCTTTTCCCTTGTGAAAGATGCTTCTGTCTGTTACCTTAATTTCAGAGTTCTTGAATATTTCTTTTGAATTTCTCTTGGTGGCATTTATGAACTTAGTTGCTGGATGTGGCAGAGGAAAAGATATTTCTATTACTGTCTTTTCTTTTTTTTTCACTCTGAAACTTCCCTTCTGCCCACATTTCCCAACCTGCAAAAGCTTAGTGGGAGGAGTCATCTCCTCATGTTTTCTTTTAGGATTTAACTGAAGAATAGGAAGCCAAGATGGCCGCAAGCTCCTGGAGAAGGTTTTTTTTGTTTTTTTCTTTTAACAATAAAAGGTAGGGCATTCACATATTCTCCTTAACCCACTTGTCATTAAATAAGTGCCACAACACCATAATTCATTCATGAGAACATCACTGAAATTATTTTATTGAACTATTTTTCTAAAAATTCTCATTCATCAAACAAAAATGCAGGAATAGTCCTTTGCCTTTTCTTGAAAACAAAGTGGATGTTGCCTGTGAAAACATACATTAAATAATTTAAATTGTTCAACATACATTTTATAGCTAATGTTCTACTTTGTTAATTGTATGGACTAAATTGAGAAACAGGATTGCTGGCATATGAACTGATCCTTTGGAATTATAATTTTTAATTTTAATTCATATTGACTCTGCTGCAATCAGCATGAGTCAGTATGAATATTCATTCTATAAAAAGCACAGGAACAAATAACAAACAAATACACACGGACCAAAACACTGGAAAGGAGGCTCATAACCTGAGAAATTTTTGTCCTCTCTGAATTTTCCACTTGTTCTGCATCCCACCAAAATGCTAAGTTGTGAACTGTTTGGAAGAGAGAGAAAGCAGCACATAGAGGGGTTGGGAAAAATACATGGATTCCCATCCCTGGAATAGAAGATTTCATATGAGTTTCCCTATATCTGTAACATGTCTCTTCACACTGCATGCATACATTTGTCTACCTCAATTTATCTCTGGAATATCTTTGTATGTGTAGCTCCTGTTTTCCCCATTGATAAAGGACAAATGAAAGAACTCTTCTTTATCATACCAAAAAAAAAAAAAAAGAAAGAAAAGAAAAGAAAATAATGTTATATATACATGTATTACATACTGTGCCCAACGGTAAAGAAAGAACCATGTTCCAGGTTAGAAAAAGTTAAATACAGATAACTGGAATATTAAGTGAGAAGTATCTGTGCTTACTTACAGCATGGCATAGGATTTTCTAAGCATCATTAGTAATTCTCAGAACAGCTGCTGGCTTCCAGAACACCAACAGTAGAAGCTGCAATTAAGGCTGTCCACCAGGGAAAGGTGAAAAAGAGGAGGAGGAATGGAGATACAATTATATACATTATTTTAAAAGAGTGTGCATGTCATGCTGATTCAACCTTCCTCAGTATGAGTCAACCATTTTGTGTCACTAACAGTTTCCTTTTTACTTGCCTGAACTTCTAAGGTAATGAGTTGTTTTGGAGATATGGATTAACTCTTGTGCTAAGCAGTCTATATATGAATATTTACACAAAAGGAAGTCTCATTATGTTAAGTAGGACTCACTCTCATAAGGGTGCATAGCAGACATAAAAAACCTATGGCCCTCCAAATGTTACTGATCTGCAAAGCCCAGTAATTTCAGCCCACATGGCCATTGAAAAAGGATTTGGGGAACTATAGTGAAGCAACGCCACTGATTCTCCAATCTTACAGACCTAAGATGAAATCTAGTGCTTTATTTCCCACAGTGGAAAGAGGCACAATTTACCTTCAGTGGCATGATTTACATATGGTTTAACCATGGTTTGCCTTATACAATTTATCTATAGCAGTTAACTGCTGCTGTAACATTTTAGATCTTCACAACAGCAAATATAGTTTTTTCAGTCAGTTTTAAACTGTAGCATCAAGCAAGATGAACATTAGACAGGGTACCATTTAACAAGTTTGACAGTTTTAGGACTATTCTTAAGACCATAATTCTTAGGACCATTCATAATAAAATAAGGAAACACTTAACGCAATTATTTTGCCTTCTTAAATCATATTAAATATAGTGTTGGGATAAGATCTCAATTTAAGGAAGGAATTAAGCTTGTCATGCAGGCCAAGATTTTCTCTATCCATTACAGTTAGCTCCCTGACTAAAAACATGGCTCAGTCTCCCACACTTATGACCTTTCAAGGCTTCACCAAGTATCATTAGGATGCTGATGATATCCCACAGTTGATAAGGTGTGGCTAGTGGAAATCAAAGGCTCTTGTGGTTCCATAAAAAGATTTCCTGTACTCTAGGCATCATAGTTCTAGTGGTCTGGGAAGGACTGAAGTGAATATATATATATATATATATATATATATATATATATATGTGTGTGTGTGTGTGTGTATACACACACATACATACATGCACACATTCTTAACATTTGCAGTGGAGATAGTGGGAAAATAAGGATTTTTACCCCTCAGGTAAGTTTTACAAGTGAATGGAACTGCCTATGAGTGTATTCTGTCTCTGTTCCCCACTGCTCCGAGGATTATAAGGAAATGTTGTAGTACATTGTAGCCAGGACAAGGGGCTAGAGTTGTTGATAGTGAAACCATCTTAAGGCTGAGTCTTTCTCAATGGCTTTTTTCTTTAGATAATAAAGAAGTCTTTACCATCTAATGGCTGCTGTCATCTGAGATCTCAATGACAGATATGTCTGGGGGAAAAAATATAGACTCATAAGAGAGGATGAAGATTTATTACACAAAACAAAGGAAGCTCTACAAATAGAGCTGAGACAAGGAGCAATCAAAGTAGGAAGCCCAATGGAACAGGGTGACAACTAGAAAGAAGACTATAAGATACTCTGGGTATCACCATCAGAGACTAGACCTGTGCAAAGCAACTTCACCTCACAGAGGCCATGTGATTCTTGGAATTTAATCATTTAATTTGATTTGATTTGATTTAATTTAGGCACTGCCCATCTCCAAACAACTCTGAAGCTTCATCCACTGAACAACCTGTATCACCTTGAGCTGCATCAGGCCAGGGCTCAAGAGAAAGCTCGTCTCAATCTCTCCCGCCCCCCCTCCCCCAAAAAAGCACTGATCAAACTATTTTGAGGCTGGGCAGTTTTGAAACACAGTGCAGGTTTAAATGTGCACTCAAGCCATCTGCCCTGGAAAAGCTTCAGTGCATGCTGATGGGGCTCCAGATTAGTTGGCCTTGTTATGCATTGTGGGATTACCTGCAACATGAACTGAAAGAGGACAGTCTAGAAAACTAAGCAGTGAACATTTCAGGGATAGTGACTATGTAATGCTGATTAATACCTTTTTATCACCATAGTACCATTTTCTTTCTGTACTGCTGTTGGCTCCAGCCAACAATGTTACATTTATTTTGAAGACATACTGTTCAAACACAGCTAGTCCATATGGAACAAATATGATATGGTCTTACTGTGAATAAATATTATACTTTTTCCAAAATATTAAGCTCTTTCAAGACAAAAATGTTAAAAAGGCATGTCTTTTAGAAATTCCTTACACTTGATGAATGGACAAGAAAACAACTTTCCTTTCTATAACCAATTTCCATCTTCAAAACAAGAGCAAGAAGAGCTTGCAGGTTAGAATCAATTAACACATACTGGTACACAATGAATATCATTTCTTCAAGTATAGAAACTCAAACTTAATCAAAAAGAGCATGGCCAAATGAGTAAGTGACTAATAAAGGACAGAATAAGCTTAACCGTTGATCTCAGTGGAACAAGTTGGAAACTTTGAAAGGTTTCCTCTAAAATCTAATTCCCTAGTTCAACAATAAGCAATTTTTTGGTAGGCAGTGGCCGCACTTAAATTTTGTGGGGAGGGCAAGGCTGCTGTGAATCTAGCAAGATATAAACTCAGAGGGCTTTTGACATAATCAGAATACTTTCCCCCCCCCATTTGGAAGGACAGATGGGGGAATGGAAGTTTGGCATTTTTCTTTCCCTTCTCCAAATGGCAAGAAACCTCATGGGCGTCAAATTGCCAATCCTTGTTCTAAATGAGGGGTGGAGCTTGCTGCTGCCGCCAATCAGTTGAATCAACCAGAGGCCTATTGCCCTTATCAATACATGTATCACTTCTTTTTTTTAAAGTACATAGTATATTAAAAGGCATGTTGCAGTACAAAATCTGTTGCTAGTGGAAGAAGCAATAAAGAGAGGCACTAAATGGGAAATATGCATACCCATGCGGTAATGAGCTGAACCTGCTGCACCTCTGGCCCATTGGCTCTGCCCCTGAAATGAAAATGAAAAACCAGATCTTATTGTCAGGCTTCTCCTCAGCAGGCTGGGCTGAAACTAATAACAAGCACACAGGAATCTCAGAACTTCTGATAAATAATTTATTGTAGAAAATAAGCCATTATGAAAGAATTCTAGTCACCACTGAGCTTTAAATGCAAGTTCTGTTTATAAAAATCAACAAAAATCAACACTCTCTATAAAGGACTAGAAATGATTCTCCTTTGGCCATTATCAGTCTGCTTCTTGATTTGATAATGGCCTTAAATAGCATCAGGTTGTTTATTTTTGATCATGGAAGAACATACTTTTGCACCACTTTCCCCTTCAATGTTTATCCTCCTTGTTCCCTCATTCCAAGAACCTGGTTCTTCTCTTTCATCCATCGCAGGATGCTGGCTTAGGAAGGATCTGATTCTTCCATTGATTCTATTTTGTGTCTATTGAAACTGTAGAGTCTCTGTCCTCTCCTTAAGAGGAATCTGTAGGAACAGGAGTAACTCTTCCATCCTCCCTTTCTAAAACATCCATGTAATCAGAGTATTTAGTAAGTAAAACAGGAAACATCCTTTTGATTCATAGGTCAGAGGTAAGGAGGGAGAGAGGTGTTATTTAGTTTTTGCCAATAGTGAGCCTGGCATTTTGGAAGTCAAATATAATGTTTTCTTGGTCCCAGTGAATATGTGGATTGTAGATCTGTAGCCATTCCGTCCCTAATACTATCAGGAATGTAGAGAACTTAAATAGAATTGCAAGGTTTCAAGATACTGTTAATTCAGGAGGAGGTGTGTGTTTTGAAATTAAGCCAGAATGCAGGAATCTGCCATCAGTGGTTTCTACTCTCATCAGTAGGTCTTCTGTCTGAACACACAAGATATATTTGGATGGGTTTTTGCAGCTAGCAGTGGTGCTCTGCTGGCTTTCAGCTGCATTGGCTTGACATCTGAGGACTCTGCTGAGAAGATAAAGGGAGAGGGAAGGGGAATAGTGTTTCTTAGTTTTTCAAGTCTTCCATTTATAATCACACAGCAGCAGATTAAGGCTTCCAAGGTCTCTGGGATGCTCTGTCAGATAAACATATCCCATAGCTCATTAGATAGGCCTCTTTAAATTGGTCAAAGCCGGTTCATTCCAGCCGACATACTGAGCAAAAAGCTGAAAGTCAGCTATATGTTCAGACTCTGCACTTATCTTGTTGCAATCAGTGGGGTTCATGCTTTGCTGTTGCCTGTCTGGCAGAATCATTAAAGGCAGCAGTCAGTCTGGTTATAAAATGAGCATAATTGTCTAGAACTGGGTTGTTTTCCAGAAGAAGGATTGCCTATTTGCAGTTGGCCCAGGCAAGAGACCCAGAATATATCCTTTCCAGGAACAATTCATGGAAAATCCTCAATAAGATCTATAAATTACATGGAGTGACAAAGGCCTTTAATCTCTCTGGACTTCCATCATACTTATCTGACAAGCTAGAGAGCAAAGCAACATAATCACAGGTGGTGATCACAGCAGTTGAAGTAGGACCATCTGTTGTGTCATTTGGTGCATTGTCTGGGTCTAATGGTAAATCTGGGCAGCATCACATTCTGGAGCATGACAATGGTGACCTGTTCAAGAATCAAGAGCATGGCAGGAAGACCATTCACTATGGTTTGAATCTAGAAACTTGAAGCAACATTATTCCTGTGTAGTGGGAGTTATGAGTTACTGGAATTAATTGGCAGGCTTCTTAGCAGGTTGGGCTGAAACTAATTAAACATTTAACTTCTGATAAGTAAACAGTATACAGTAAAAGCCAAAAAACTTTTATGAAATAATTCTTGCAGCTGCTGGGCATTGAATGTGTATTTTATTTATCATAATCAATGTTATAATTCCTTGCATTTTTCTCCCTTTCTCCCACCCACTCTATAAAAAGAGCTAGAAGTGATTTGCTTTTGGACAGAAGATACAGATTGAGTCTACTCCTTTTTTTGTTAACTGGCTATTGTTTTCTGTTGTTTACTTTTGACCATGTGATAACTAACTTGCACATGTATTATTTTTAAAAATTTAAATAAAAATTTAAAAAATAAAAGTATTTTTAAAATACTTCTTTTTTAAAAATGAATATATAATGATAAATCACTATTAACTTAATTTACAGGACTTATTTAGCAACCAAACATAATTGACACTGTCTGGTGTTGTTGGATTCCAAATCGCTAAATTAACATTGTCCTTAAAACTAAAAACTAACTTAGATACCTTCAAGTTAACTTCATTAACTTCATTCAATCAAGATATAAATATCTGTTCATTGTCCCTGACCCAAACCAAGTGGTATTTCCAGTTGTGTTGTAACATCAAAAGGGCTCTCCATACCCCCCAATCCTAGTAATTCCCCTAATCCTGATTGAGATAACAGGTTTTCTTCATGAGTAAGCCTGTTTTTACATCCCAACCAATGCATGGATATTGGTAGAGGGAGCTGATGGACGGGTAAAGGTCAGACTGTGGTGCACATTCTTATTGCCCATCTACACGATGAATGAAGTAGACAAGAAGACTTAGAATGGTTCCCATCTCATTGGAAAATGTCATTGCAGACTAGAAAGAATAGAACTTGGTGATCTGAAGATTAAATGTCAAGCTGACTGAGCAGAAAAGTTCATCCAGATGCAGTTGTAGGGTCATATAAGCAATCAACAAAGTCACAGAATACACTATTATTTTTCAGGCATTCTTGTTTCAATTAAAGAATTTGACCTTTAGAGAACCCTGTTCCAAAATAGGCAATTTAACAAACTTCCTTGCCTTTGCTTCTTTATCACTTATGCTGTTTGGATCTATGGGAGCTTGTATTTGTGCTGTGCATGCACTATTGTCTGAGACATTTGCTTTTTGACCTGAAGCACAATTTGTCATTTGCACCTGCTCTCCAAAGAAACTAACACTGCATAATTAACAATCCTGCATCCGTTTAATGACTGAAGTGTAAACTTACTGGGAACTGTGAGCTTTCACTTTCTGATAGGTTTGTAGTTGCTGTTACACTAATCTTACTGTGTTTCCCACAAGGATATCTGAATGAAAACTGATTAAAGCCCTGTCACCTCTGGTCACTAATATGAAAATTACTTTGAATAGTGAAATAATCAGACGTTATTAAAGCTTCAACAGTGATTTCTCTTGCCCTTAAATTCAGAACTAGTCTCATACTGCAGATTGCTATAGTAAGTTTGTTTGCCCTTATCTATCTCCTAACTGCTTCTAGCTATTTATTCAGCCTTCTACATCCTTTCTGAATACCTGTGTACCAACGGCATATGACAACATTTTAACCCATACTCCTAGATAATTTATTGAAAGGATGCCATGTAGATATTAAAAAGTAAGAGGGGGAAAAAAAAAAGCCAGATCATCAAGTTAACATAAATACCAATGCCATGGCATAGAATAAGATGTCCCCAGCAGCATTTTAATGTAAAAAAGAACTAAGTCATTAATAAAAAAACTGCCCTTCAGAAAATTCAGAAAAATATAGTATCAGAAACTGGTTAGAGGTCTAGAAGAACAGAGTTGTTTGTTCATTCCTTAGCAAAAGTCAGTTTCTGCCTATAAACCAGGCTGAAATCTTGATTAGAATTGTTCCAGATAATAATCATTATCTAAATTCATCTAGAGTGGAGAAACTATGACTTCCTCTAGCATTTAGTTGTGGCATTTGTACTATTTTTAATCATCTACAATATAACCAAACTTACAGCTTTGTGAGAAATGTGTGAAATCAAATGTAGGAACATATGTAAGAATTATTAGATATGTAATATTACCTTAAGTTATATATGTAATAATGCTATCCTTAGTCAAGGAATCCAGGTTGTAGATTCTTATTCAACAAAAAGCTAGTTGGTACTTCTTTAAATTAGGTTGGAATCATGCCCTTCTTCAGATAAGTATTAATCACTTCTGGTGTCCAGATGGTCATCCCAATGCTAGGAGTTTTTAATAACTAGGAGGGGAATGGATAAAAAGACAGCAGTGGGCCTCAAGCTGAAATCTATCCCAAATAACATGACTAGCTAGCTACATCCATCTCTGATTCTATTAAGATAATGACATTTAAGCTGGAATGAATGCAGGCAATTTTTTATCACAATGTTATACAACTTGGTCACCCTGAGTCTTTAAGAAATCAATTTTTTTTCCACAAGTCAGAAATGATCCATTGGCAAATATTATGAAGATGCAATACTGTTGGCAAAATAAGATTTATTTGTCATCATTACTCTCACAGAATGAACTTAAGATGATTTTTGCTTGTTTGTGCTTGTAGTCCTTATCGCCTCAAAATACCAAGATGTTAATACAGTTCCACAACGGAGATTTAGTACTGGTTCCCAAGTTATCTCCCAGTGCTAAATGACAAACCATCAAGAGTTTAAAACTGGTCCAAGACCTAAGGGTACTAAAGGTCAGGCTAGATCTAAAGTCCCCAAAATGATAGAAGAGTCATTTCTATCTCCCCCACATTCACAATTCTAAACAGACTGAATAATTTCCAGCCCATTTGTGGGGCTTCAGCTGCAGAGTGCTATAGACAAAGCAGATTATTTGGACCCTTTTCAGCCATGGTTCAGCTCTGGAGATAGGTTAGAAATTGCAGTGGTTACTTTGCTTGATGACATTTGACAGGATCTGGTGGGAGAAATAGTGCCCTCCTGGTCTTTCTAGATCTCTCAGTGGTGTTCAGTACAATCAATAATGGTATCCTTCCAGACCACATGTGGAGTTAGGAGTGACAGCATTGTTCTGCAGTAGTTCTTCTCCTTCCTGAGTAGCTGGTTCCAGGTGCAGTGGGAAAAAAGAGGTCAATGCAATTGTTCCTTAATAATAAGAGCTCTCTCGCACTACTCTTTAAGATCTATATGAAATGGCTGCAAGAGGTTATCCATTAGTTCAGGGTGAGATGTCATTAGTATGCTGATGATATGCAGTTATACATCTCTACCCCAGGCTGAAATGGAGATATAGCAGACATCTTCATCCAGGCTGTGTGGAACTGGATGGGATTAAACAAGCTGACATTAAATCCTGACAATCCTCCTTTCTTTTGGAAAGTCAGTTAAAACAGTGTGGTTCACTAAGCTCTTTGAGTGTGATCACTGTTATTAGAACAGTTGCTGGCTGGGCTATGGCATTTGACATATGTGTTTTTTAATTGTATTTAGTAGAAACTACTGGTAGTCACATTGGAATGTGGTGATATATAAAAATAATAAAATTTAATTTAATTTTAAAAAGTAGTACACAAAGCCAGGTTCGAAGTAAGCATTGCCACTGGGCCATGGTTATCATGGCAGCTGTGAAATTCTGACCTGATATTGATATCTGTGATGAAGTTTGCCAAGACTACTAGCATTGAAATTTTGTTGATTTTGAAGTCACATCTAGGAGGACAGGTCGTTAGGTATTTGAATTGATGTTGCCCTTGATAGTGCAATAAATATCCCTTTATCCAACCAAGTTATACTTGGCAGATTGGTAGCCCTCCTTCCCTCCCACCCTTCTCCTACAGATTATTGTCACCTCTTAACTGTCTAAACTGGCATTCATTCATTAGTGACACCTTAAAGGTCTAAGGATGCAACTGATAAGCTAGAAATGGAAATAATACTTAGATGTTTGATTTGCATTTTGTCCATCTCCCACTACCATAGCATCTTCTTCCCCTTATGTCTCCTTCTGTCACTAATCCCTTGTCATTTCATTATTTCCATTATATAATAAAGGCCTAAATAGATATGAAGAGTAATTTTGTATTTTTTTAAAGGACTATCGTGCTTGGGGTTCATACTTAGGGGTTTATTTTATTTGCTTCTTCAATCAACACTGAAAAATCATCCTGCTATACTTGTCAGAGGCAGTTAAATATCTTATGGGAGAAAAGAGCTGAAAACAACTGTATTTAGGGGGAAAGCCTTCCTATTGCAACCATGCAGAAGGATAAATTTCCCTAGGCAGAAGAAACATAAATAGCTTCAGACCAAAAATACATGTCACATAAGAAAGCTCTAAGGCTTCTTTACCATCTCCTGGTTCCACAGAATGAATTCACAGCTGTTTCCAATAGTTCTAGAAAGCCAGCTAAATCCTTAGAGATTTGCATGGAAGCCAGCTTGGGATGCTTTCACTTGACGGAGCAACTCATCATCACTGTCAAGTGAGCAACATAACTCCAAGTTTACCATTTTGCAAAGCTTTCAAAATCTAGCTTTCTGAACTTAAGGTATTTAGAGATGTCTGAGGAATAGCTGAAATGCAAGAAATTGAGCCAATAAATGTGCCCTACTAGATACTGTATACATTTTACTGCATAGAGACTTCAGATATCAAATATGTTTCAAAATGAGTAAGGTCAGTTGAATAGACAGAAAAATGGATCAATGGCAAATAGCTGATGAGGCAGGAGAAGTCTAGCACTGGGGAGAAAGTGGTGGTGGTAGATGATAAAAAGCATAGTATTATAATGTAAATGTTTACCAGCTTATTTTATATAAGGAGTGAGTTCTGGTTTGACCATGCATGTAAAGTAGTACTGATACACACTGCATTTTGATTTTACTCAAACCTTCAGTGGGCATATTGTCATTCCAAAAAAATTTGGAGAAAAAAATAACACATTCATGATGTACTATAAATAATTTGGGAAGTTCTTGGGCAGTTAATGTGTTGTATCCAGGACCATTTTGAAAGGTGTTCAGGTTCTGAATTTGCATATTACTGAACCTCCTGAAATGCCTTTCCATTATTTTACACAAAATATCCCTACCTACTTGGAAGGAAAAGTAACAGGAGAAATTAATGGATGCATAACTAAGAATTATTACATATGTAATATTATCTTAAAAGTCCTACATTTCATTTACACATGATGTTCTCACACAGCTATGTTTGGTTATATTGTAAATGATTAAAAATAGTACAAAGAATGTAGTGCCAATGGTATACATTCTAAATAGTCATGAATATTCAAAATAGCAAACAAACATTTTCAATAGCTCACAGCTTCCCACTTGGCCTTCAAGGATGTGTATGACTATCAATGGACTTATGATCCAGCTAGGATTCTAGGTAGGTTGGTGATCTTATAAATACTATGAACATAGGGAAAATTGTGGCCATCATTTCTTTTTTTAGCGTAGGACATTCATGCAGACTATCTCACAAATAGAGCCTTTATTTGGTGAGTCTGTGTGATCAAGGAAAGGTTAGGAAGTTACCAAAGACTGTTGCATGGAGTACAAATTGCACATACTTGTCTGAAGATATCAGATTCAATCCCGAAATACATGGCCATCTTTGCAATATAGCTTTAAATAATTTTCCATACTGCAGCCTGACAGGTATAAACAGATCAAACTTTATTCAACATGTTTCAATTTTGCTAAGTCAAAAATCTCATATGTTAAATTTTCACATAACAGCATTCTGTAATTTTTAGAAAAGTGAAAAAATGTGCAAACATTTTCTATGCAACTATTTTAACATATACATTTTTATTTAAAAGAAAAGTCTGGAATCAAAAGAATATCTCTGTTTTTGGTTTTTGATATTATATGACACTAGGATATGGCAAGTCAGTTCATTTAAAATGCAGAACAAAATTCACCCATGACTCTGGTATTACACTTACTGGTGGCAAGTTTTAAAGTCTCCTGAGTATAAGATTGGGCATTGCACAAACAGGGTAGGGATGTTGTATAATTGAATTGATAATTAGTAGATTTATTAGAGTTTTTGGAAGAAATGTTTAAAAATAGTCATTGTCTTACAAGAAACCTGTTTCTCTTAGGCCTAGCAGAGATCCAGGAACCAGCTCTAGTAGCCCTTGGTGTGACCTGCCCTTGGTGTGACCACTTTCCACTCCTTCTTTATTGTGGTTAGCTACAGACTTAAGTAATATCAAGCTTGTTGAGTATCCAGGATATTTTGTTTGTGATCCCTGTTGGTGGATTTTGGAATTTTCTTTTGGAATAGCATTGTTTCCTTTATTGTTACATACACAATTTTGGGAGTTAATTCTAATTAAGCTCATAAGATTTATTCTGGGTAGAGTTAAATATGTTTGCTCACAATAATTTCCCTGTTTACTTTTTTTTTTTTTAATCCATTAAACCATAATGGTCTTTCACCCCCAAAGTGTGAAATTTTAATAATGAGAAAGTCCAAACTTAATATAAGAAATATTAAAGATATTTTATTTTGATCATCTTAACAAATATCAAACTATATAAACACTTTCAGCTATTCTCAGAGTGAAGATGCTACTCAAGGGCAGTAAGTCCCAATAAAGTAAGGAGATTAACATTTGGCAGACGAAGATTTTACTAACAAGACAAACACCTTGTTCTCTAGGTTGACCAGCACATTGTCTGCTAATTCTGCATGCTGTTTGGGATTGAAATGCAAGCTGCTAACACTACATACAGATTCTCTTTCCCCTCTCTACAAGCAGCAATTGAATGAACTTCAAGAGTGGAGGGTGAGAGGAATTTGATCGTTCTACTTGTCTAGAGAGAGGATTTGGAACACTTTGTAGCAGCTTATCTCTCTATTTCAATCCTCCCCAATTAGAATGTATAATCAAGTTCATTTGAGACATTGCTGTAATGTAAATGTATCATCGAGAACATATGTGAAAACAAAGCTATGTGAAATAATCTATCAGTTGAAAAAAGTGTTACAGAGAAGTATGGTTCAAAGGGCCTCATACAAGAGAGAATAGTTCTTTTCTTTGCAAATTTTGTTTTTTGCTGGAGATCCTCAGGTCCAGTTCAGGCCAGGAATAGATGAATCTATCAGTTTCAGCTTCTCTGAGTCTCATTTTCCAAGATTTAAATTCAGTTCATTGTGTTTCTAAATCCACTTGAGAATGTATTGTTCAATATAATTGCATGTTTAATGTAATTTTACCCTACATATATAGTTTTTGCAGTTGACATTTTTATATATAGTGGAATTTAGTACACTTTGAGAACTTTTCATAACATTTGGAATAGTAATAATAGTAATTTATTAAATTTATATGTCACTCAACTTCCAGTGGCATTCACATGAAGACTGTGAATGTTAAAGGATATCTGAGTTCTGTTTCACATATGGATTCAGAAGCACAAAAATCAACATTTATATTAAAATGAAACACAAATACAGGTGTTATATAATGGATACAAATGTGTCATGGGAACAATATCATTATCTAAGATAACCAACCAAATTAAAGAAAAATCTAGAAAGAAGAAATGAGTCTCTTATTAAGGGTTCTCTTTAGTTTTATTTATACATTTGTATCACTGTAGTATACCTTTTAGGATCTTGAAGTTCTGTCAAAAGAACAAAAATGAGCAGAGCCTAAGGAAAAAGGAATATTTGGATAAGGAACTTAAAAGTATTCATAAAGGCCCTGAGGATCATCCTAAACATTAGAATCATATCCCCAATTGTCCTTCCTGAGATCAATCGGATTACATTTTGCATGAATAAGAAGACTTTAAAGCAGATTTCCCTACCATTTAGTTCTTCAGAAGGGAAAAATTTCTTTTAAGAGGAATCAAAGATTGAGGTTATAAGAAAGGTGTGTGTGTGTGTGTGCATTGTGTGTGTGTAAAAAAAAAAAAACAGCTGAATTACTCAAAACAAATTTAATTCCAGGGCTGGACAGCAGAGAACATCATGGTCTCAGAAATATCAGGAGTATTTATTATGAGGAGTAGAACAAATAAGAAAACTTCTCACATTTACCTTCCAGAATGTGTCACTTCTCTCACACGTGCATCAGTTAATAGCTAGTAACTCAATCTGCACAGCTCTCACATTTTTGGTTTTAAGTGCTGGACTCCCACAACATACTTACAAACTGAATATTGTTACTTCATAAAATCACCCAAGGTGCAGTCTTCGCTTCTTTCTTGCCCTTCAAAAAAAGATGACCTTGATTAAAACTTTAATTGTTGGTAAAGGCCCAGGCCAGGACTTTTTACTGTAAAAGTTCCTTGAACATTTACATTGTTTTTGTTTTCATAAGTATTCTGTTGCAGCATCTGTTTCCTCAAAATATTCCTGAGGCAAATATAATGGTGCCTGTGGGTTTATTTTAAGGTTAGGTTGTTGACTGACTGCTGTGGTCTTTCTAGATGTCTCTTTCCCAAGACTGAATTTTGCAGATCTCCCTTTCTTATAAAAATAGATGTAATGTACCTTCCTAAAACATGCCTCTGAAGAGCACTAGGCTTATCTATCATTTTTAATAGTATTGTGGGAGGCTTTCCTGTGTAGAATGATTCAATGTCTCAAACATTTACCACTGTTAAAATATATTTTTTAAACTGTTGTATATCTATAAGGCAAATCATAGCCTTTCATAGTTTTCTGCTGAAAAACATGGAAGATCTACCACTGATACTAAAGTTCTATAAATTAATTCTTAACTAGCTAGTTGGTGAATAGAGTTCAGGTGAATATTTTATTTATTTATAAGTTACAATTAAATGCTTTTCTACCAGCAACTCTTCTCTTATTTTTCTTCACAACAACTCTGAGATAAGTTGGCTGGGAGACAGTGACTAGTCTAAAGTCACCCCAATGAGCTTCCATTGCTGAAAGTGAACTTCAGCCAGGGCCTCCTGAGTTCTAATCCAGCGTCTTAACTATCATACCAGCCTGGGTTTCCCCATTTAAAACAGAATTCTCCAGAGTAATGCATTGAGTGAAGGAATGATGGTGGGGGAAATAGAACATCTTGAAAAGCAGGCCACCTTCCCATTTCTTTCTTTTAGAGAAAATCAATATACTGCTAAAACTCTTCTGTCTGTAATCTTCAAATGGGCGAAATGGTCGTCATAGGGCAACAAATTTTGAACCAATGTACCTCAAATAGGCAGAATGCATCCAAAATCCGGGACCCATTACTCCCGTGGGATTGAAATTTGGGAAATTGATGGTCGCTTCATCACTGCTGCACTGCCGTGCTGCTGCTGTCAGCCCAGGTCATGTGATCATCATGGTCATATCCCTGACCTCTTTCCTGCCTCCCTCTGGCCCCTGCACCCAATTGGCTGGTGGCAAGGCTCACTGGGCAAGTGGTGATTGGCTGCTTTGGAAACGAGGCAGAAATTTGAAAACTTTTAATGGTGGTGATTGTTGGAAGGATGAGGGAGTGACTTGGATGCTTGCTGGCAAGGCAGGACTGGCTCGGGGGCACCAGTGGTCAGTGGGTGGCCCCTCTTCCTCCCTCAAGGAGGGGCATCCTTGGGGACATGCCAGAATGGGGAGCGGAGGTGTAGTTTTCCTCATGGTCTGTGGCTCCCTTTGTTCCACCTCCCCTAGCATAGTGTCAGGCAGTTCTGTTGGTCAGCTGAGGAGGAGGAGGAAGAGGGTTCACTAGGGGTCTCCTGAGAGTCGTGAAGGGAGGGCAAATAGCTCAAGCCTCTGTTATATGTGGCAAGAGAGGGAGGGAGGGAGGGAGGGAGGGAGGGAGATTTCTGATGCTCCCTGCCAGCTTCCCACAAGCAAAGTCAATGGGGAAGCCAGCAGTAAGCTGTAAGTTGCTCCCACTCCCACTGCTTTTTTGTCCTTGGTCATTCTGTTTCTTTGTTTAAGTAAGGCAGTGTTGTCCAAACTTGGCCACTTTAAGATGAGTGGACTTCAGCTCCCAGAATTCCCCAACCAGCATTCTGGGAGTTGAAGTCCACTCATCTTAAAGTGGCCAAGTTTGGACAACACTGAAGTAAGGAAATATCTCTGAAATGACCCAACAGGTCATGGGTTGTCTAGTGCATTCTAAATTCTAGGGGCAGCGTATCAATCAAAACATGCAATGTTCTAAAATACAAAACTTGATCAACTTGTCAGATTAATGGGATAACAAAATAGAGAGTAGGGAGTTCTTCAAGATTTGTTCCAGTTGCATTAACTTAATTGATTTATACCAAAGAAAAATCTGATTCCACAAGCTAAAACAAATTTAATGTTATAAATTGTTGCTTCCTTTTTCTTACTGCCATTATATCTAAACAAACCAGTCAAATATTAAGTCCTTAATATAGTACAGAATAGAGTATACCTATTAATTTTCTTTTGGAACTCATAGCTGCTTGTATATTCTCATGTTATTTTAATTATATGCTAATGTATAGAAACTAACAAAGCATAACAGAAATTGATATTATGTAGTTTTATGATCACAAAAAAACCGGACACTACAAGGTTGGAAAGGTACTCATTCTTCATCAGTTGTACAAAGGTCTGAAGGATTTAGCTCTCTTTATATATTATAGTGCTAGGAGTCTTGTTTAAAGAACTATTTGGACTCCATTTGCCATTTTATATGTTGGTTTTCTCATTTTTTTCTCAGTATTAAGAAACTGACTTAAATATTAATAATTTAAATATATTCTTGTTGAGTCATCCAGTCACTTCTGGCTGTTGATAATACTATGAACATCATTTCACCAGGATTGTTTGTCAGTAACTACTCCTGTGAATTCTTCTAAGCTCATGCTTGTGTCATCAGTGATAGTATCTAGCTTGTCTTCAATTAGCCTCTTTTGAATTGCCTTAGAAGTTTCCAAGCATCAGAGTCTTTTCCATTTCCTGCTACCTTTGCATTATGTGTCTAAAATATTTAAGCTTTGCCTTCATTATTATTGCTTCCAGTAAGCAGTCTGGGTCAGTTATATAGTATGACATGAATACATATTAAAGATTCATTATCATTATCATATGAATCAGTATACTGTATGCACCTCCTAATCAGTGGGATGGGCAATATTATGTTACCTTGCAAGGTGGTCCCTAGATTATAGGCCCCAGCTTGCATGGGATTGCATGAACATGCTTGATATTATGAACTGGGGCCTTGCCATAACAGATTTTCTTACCATTTGTATATTATAGGTTGTTAAACATGATTATGAATTCCAGCAGTCTGAACCTGAAACTATAGTTAGTTAATAACTAATTTGAAACTACTGGCATAATGTCAGTGGAATAATAAGCAGTTGGTAATTTATGGGGAATACAGCACAAAGAATATTTAAAGCATACAAAATGATCAAATAGGAAGCAGTTATAATCTACAAGAATTTAGCAGATTGTATAGTTAATGAGACAAAGACATGGAGTTCAGCGAGCAGCATATTTGTTTTGATAAGATAAAAGCAAGAGGTTCAGAGAGTGGCAGACTGAATTCATAGAGAGAAAGGCAAGGGGTTTGCAGAGTAGCACACTGAATTAAATTATATAAAGGCAGCTAATTCATGGAATGGCAGAGAAAATGGGGGAAAATTTAAAACAGTGATTTGCTTTGTACAGTGCTTAGTTGTAGAAGACAGAAAGAGAAACCAGAAATTCTTTCCACCACAAATAAGTAGAATTTTGTAGGCTTACGGACATAGCAAAGAGGGATAGAAATGTACAAGATGCAACATTTGTGAACATATACACATACATATGCTATGGGAGAACATATTTTGCATAGGCACACTTCACTTGGGATTGGAGAATAAAATAGAACAAATGATTGTGTATTGAAGAGGGAAGGGTGATGGGGGAAACAGGGAAGAAAAATAGTCTTTTCTTCGCAGCTTATGCACAGAGTCCTGGCCCTCAAAGGTTAACATTAGATCCTCCATCTGTTAGAAAAGAAGAAAACAGCAGTTCCCTAACTGCTTTGCCAATACTGTTTGGCCAAGTTTGCTTAGTGTGCTCTTTGGCTTCCTGAACCATGTTTCTCCTGAAAGTACAGACCCAACTCAAAGGATGGGTATTGATATACTGCTTCTTTGTCGGATTCTGGATTTAGCTGATCAGGTGAAACTGGCTGGCTCTTCTAGGCTATGAAATCCAACTTAGTTGAGCTGCTTCAGGAACTGCAAAAGGTCATGCTTCCAATGTCTAAAAGGCAATGTGGTGGAAGGGGATGGTTGCTTCAAAAGGCCCAGTGATCTCTTTGGGGCTGTACTAGGAGTCTAACTCAGTGACCGCCTGCTTGATAGTCACATTGGCTGGGTCAGGGCCAGTACAGATGGTGGAGACTGGCTTCAGAGAGCTTAGAAAGCTTTCTTTCTGGGATAGTGATGGTGAAAATTCAAGGCTGGGTAGACTTTCCCTCTTGGCAGCTGTCCTGAATAACTTCAGATATAGATGGAAAGAGAAAAATGTACCTGAGCAGAACAAGCTAGCAAGATGAGATTTTTCTTCTCATTATAAAAGATGTCTTGTCTGAGGCAAAGATTCACTTGTCCATTTTGGAAAAATTGAGCCCCCCAAAGGTGATCAATAAGGTGATCAAAATCAAAATCAGGATCAAAAAGAAACAAAAAGGAGGAATGTTGAAGCAAATATTGTAGAGATTTGTATGGAAGTGGGAGTGACGTCAAAGATGTCAAAATTAAAACAAATAATATAAATGTTAGTGCTGTGGGAGGAGTGAAAAAAATCATAAATGCTATGAGAAAATAGTAGTGCAGCAAGAGTAGATGATGCAACTGGAGAAAGGTTAAAACATGGGTACAGTGTGCTTATGGGTTGCTGTGCAATTTCTTTAGCATGTCGGGTGAACACTGTGCATGATAATTGGAAAATGCAGTTCTTGTTCCCCTATACAAACAGAAAGAAAGAAGAGTGAATGTAAAAACTACTTGGAGATTAGTTAGTTAAGTGTGCCTGGGACTGTGTTTGGCAGAATTCTGGCTGTAAGGGTATGATAGCTAAAAATTGGGAAGCACAGTGCAGTTTTATACTGAAAGGGCAGTGCATAAACCAGATACTGCTCTTTAGCAGGTCACCAAGAAACATATGAATGTAAAATGTTTACTAAAGAGGGGGGAATGAGTGGAGAAACCATATGATAGGCAGGTATTGGTAGAAATATGGCGGTTAGTATTTACTGTAGTCCTTTTGGGGAATGAATGTTTGTCAAAAGGAGTTAAAATAGCTGTATATAAAAGTGTGCTTCTGTCGTGGTTGGGTGAAGTTGATGGGATGCTCAAAAAGAAAGAGCTGAGAAGCTAAAAGAACAAAAGGCAATGTAGTGTATTAAGTGGTACAGGGATGTGGTTGAAACAAAGATGGTTTGCAAAGGATAGAAAGATATGGAGAGTTATAATAAATATTATAAAAACTAAATTTAGCAATATTTCCGCTCCCCCCCTTTTTTCCTCTTGCCCTATGCTTAAATTTCTTTGGCTTACTATTTCTTACTCATTTTTTTGCTTTCTGGCGTTGCTTATGTCAAAATGACACAAGTTATGCATAATGGGTATAAATGTATGAGACAGGTATGTGTGATTTTCCTTTCCTTTCCTTTCCTTTCCTTTCCTTTCCTTTCCTTTCCTTTCCTTTCCTTTCCTTTCCTTTCCTTTCCTTTCCTTTCCTTTCCTTTCCTTTCCTTTCCTTTCCTTTTCTTTCCTTTCCTTTCCTTTCCTTTCCTTTCCTTTCCTTTCCTTTCCTTTCCTTTCCTTTCCTCTCCTCTCCTTTCCCATAATTTTTGTTGTTGTTGCTTTGTTTTTTTGTTTTAGAGAAGTATTTTTCTCAATGAAACCTTTTGGTATTTGTTGATCTCACATGCTTCTGGATTTATTTTTTAATTAAAAATATTCTTGGGCCTGACTGACCATAGCAATATTGATTTTGAATCTAGCAATTACACTGGGGACATTTATTTAGACAAGAAATCAGTAAAACATTACCCTTCGAGTCAAAGTTGTCAGCTATGGCTGGCTTCTGTTTAACGAACAAAATATTTAATCTATGGACTTTAATAAATAATGAAATGGAATTATTGGTACCATTCTTGTTAGTCTTTTGGCTACTGTGTATCTATTTCTCCTGATCTAAATTTATTTTGTAAAATGTATTTTGTGTAGTTTTTCTAAACTGAAGTTGAGTTTTTATCTGATGGATAAGCATCTTCTAAGAGAACCTGAGGCAGCCTTGTTCCACCATGATGGCTTCCAAAAGCAGTTGGATTACCCTACTGTACTAAAGTCCCCCAGTTTCATTTCCATTAGTCATGATGGGTGGCATCAAGCAAGACATTCTGAGTCTTATCTGGTGTCCTGCTAAAGTATATAGTAAAAATGCCTCCACTATGGCAGTAAGAGAACCAGTCTGGTGTAGCAGTTAAGGCAGCAGGCTAGAAACCGGGGGACCATGAGTTCTAGTCCTGCCTTAAGCACAAAGCCAGCTAAGTGACCTTGGGCCAGTCACTCTCTTTCAGCCCTAGGAAGCAGGCAATGGCAAACCACTTCTGAAAAAGATTGCAAAGAAAACAGTCGCCAGGAGTCAAGACAGACTCGAAGATACCAATAAAATAATAAAATAAATAGCAACAAGAAAATGCAAGGCAGAAAGAATATTCAGAACATCAGAGGTGCAATTCCACCTGCATGCATACATGCATGTTTTTAACATAGAGGAAAAGCTACATTTGGTTTCAGAGATTTTCTTTTGTTTTCTTTTTTCAGGATTTGATGGATATGGCTCTCCCAGTATCCAAGCTAGCTTGCTTGCTTGCTTGATTTATTGTAAATTCTTTTTTATTGTCTGCATTGGTATTTGTGTTAACCTTTGAACTACCCTCAGAGGCCTTTCATTTGGATTAAGGTGGGCCTGAAATAAGCAACAGCATAATATGATTAGGAGAAAACAATTGGGGAACCTCCTGTCATTCCAAAGCCTCTGTCATGGTTTTGAGAAAATATGAATTAAACTAGGGGTGGCTCGTATATGACAATGTTTAATTTTTAATGCAATATATGGCATTCTTGTGGTGACAATGCTTAGCTGTTTACTGAACATATATATGACCAGTCTTGACTGGATCTTTCTCAAATGGTATATTCAAATTCACAATGTGGAGTATTATGAAAATAGGCTGTCTAAGAAATAAAATATATACTGAAGTAAAGATGAAACGAGTTGCTTTGAATGTTTTATTTCTCTGTCCTTATCATGTTCTTCCTTTCTCTTCATCTACATTGTACATAATGTTGATTAGAAGCTATTTGTTGCATTTTTCTGTTGGAATGCAGTTCTCAGTGTCACATTCTTTACCATTATATCCTTTTCCTTATTTATTACTAATTCACTCACATACACGAAGAAGAGATGTCTAATTATTTGCTCAGATTTAAGCAATACAAACCTGGAAGCTTAATGGTGAAGTTCTTAAACTCAAATTTATACCATTCAAAATAGCTTTTGAGTTTACTAAGTCTTTTACAAGTATTATGTATAGTGTCTGTAATTTCCTCCTTCTTCCTTTTACTAACTTTGTGGATGCCAGCTGGCCTTATTTATTAGTTGTTGTACAACTTGTAATTTTGGCTGCTTCCAGAAATGCTGCTGAAAAGGGAAAAAAGAACAATGTCACATCAGTTAACACAGCAGAGTTTTAAAAAATAATGTTTTCAACCTGTTTGAGCACAGCAGATTTCCTGGCTTGTTCTTTTCTCTTCTGTTCAGAGGCATCTAATGATAGGGACCTATGTGGGAATTTACTGAATTTATTTGATCAATTTATATAGCTGTGCCTTCCAGAACAGCTCTGTGTCTGTATGTCCGTGTGCGCATGCACGCATGCACACTTTCAAGCCAGTCTTGATTCTTGGTGACTGGCCAGGTCCCTGCAGTTTTCTTGGCAAGATTTCAGAAAGGGTTTGCCATTGCCTGCTTCCTAGGGCTGAGAGAGGGTGACTGGCCAGAATCAGCCTGCTGGCTTCATGCCTAAGGCAGGACTAGAACTCAGGGTGTCCCAGTTTCTAGTCTGGTGCCTTAACCACTACACCAAACTGGCTCTCAAGATGGGGTCACAAATCCTCCAGACCCAAATTCCAGTGGGGGAGGGGACCTTATGAAAGGCAGGCAGGGGCAGGGCAGGGCCATCCAGATCTCAGAGAGAACACCATTCCGTATGGTGGGCACAGTAACAAAGAAGGCATTCGTCCTGGGTTCTACAAGATGAGTTAGGAGGTTGGGAACATCTCTTTATTCAGATCTGCCTCACACCGAAGAATGCTTTTACCATCAGCTAAACGCTAGAAACAACATCCATCCCCCATCAATTCATTATTGAGAAAGAAGAACTATCAACATTTAAAAAACCAGTGAAAATAGAAGTGCGCTTCTTCAACATTTGAAACTAATTAATTTTTTGATATTTTTGTATATGTATGTATTTATTATTAAATAAAGATTACTATATTTCATGCTTAATTTGATGTTATATTTTCTTACAAGAAGTATAAGTTTTAAACTCTCTCCACCAAATATATATATATACATACAGTATACACACACACACACTAGCCATCATTATTTGTTTGAGAATAAGGGAATATATTTCTTCTGCCTCCCAATTCTTAAAACAACAACAACAACAATTATGTCAGTAGTGGCAACAGAAGTTGAGATAAACCACTACAACAAATTCTTCTAGGCTTTGGTTACCATATTTCTCATTTCTTTTCATAGGAGACCATTTTTGTTTGTAATAAAACTAGCATTCTTTCTTTGCTCCTCTTAGAAAACTTCAAAAAGAGCCAAGTCCTATTAAATATAATTTCTGAGAAAGTTTGTGTAAAAAGGAAGGAAGGAAGGAAGGAAGGAAGGAAGGAAGGAAGGAAGGAAGGAAGGAAGGAAGGAAGAGAAAGAAAGAAAGAAAGAAAGAAAGAAAGAAAGAAAGAAAGAAAGAAAGAAAGAAAGAAAGAAAGAAAGAAAGAAAGAAAGAAAGAAAGAAAGAAAGAAAGAAAGAAAGAAAGAAAGAAAGAAAGAAAGAAAGAAAGAAGATTTCACAGTTAGCTTGGCAAGTTCACCTATCACTAAAAGCAACTGACTGAAATTAGTGCAGCTTATAAATTGCTAATTAATGTGGTTCCACTTGCCCACAGTAAACATTTTTTTTTCCTGGCAGTTTGTTAACTGGAAATAAGAGCAAAAAGAAAAGAATCCCAAAACCAGTGTAAATTGTGTTCCAAGTGCATCAAAGGTTATGCTTATTTCCAGTTGTATAATCATGGGTTGACCTTTAGACTTATTTTCAGTAAGGTAATCTACTCTCCCAAGAAATAATTCCACAAACCTATTTTAGTGTTAGTTAATTTAGAAATGAGTAGTTTGGATGTAGCTTCATACAAATACGAATTGTATGAACAATTAATAAAGACAGATTTGGTTTCATTGGTGGTGGTGCTAGTTTGCTGCATAAAATAAGGAAACCTCACCCCAGCATTTAGTAACTTTAACTAAAGGATCCCTTTTATTTTTTAAATATGTAATTTGAATAATTCAGCAACAATTGAATGTGATTTCAAAATACAACAAAGATTACTAGAAATATGCATGAAATCATGGAATCATAGAATCCAACCCCCTGCTCAGTGTATAATTTTAAAGCATCCCTGACAGATAGTCCCCAGCCTCTGCTTGAATACAACCAATGAAATGAAGCCCACCATCTCTCTTAGTAATTGATTTTACTGTTGACCAGCTTTTATAGCTAGATAGGGCTGTCCCTTCTCCCCACCCCCACAACCCCTATTCAATTGGAAATGCCTTTATCCATTATTCCATATCTTGAATTCTGGGGTGGTAGAGATCTGATCTTAACTTTCTTCTGTGTGACATGCCTTCAACAACTTGAAAAAGCTCATCCTTCACCTCTTCTTTCTCATTTGTACTATTCTTCTCCATATTAGTGCTGTGAAGAAACATGGTCTTGTATTTTTTCAAACAATGCTCTTTGAATCTGATGAAAGATATCTGATTTTTGAAAGAGGAGGAAAAATTTGATAAAATTTTCATAGGTCAAATTGGGAGTTCCTGCAGTTAATTTATTACTTGCTGGATGAAGAGTGCATATGTGAATGTCCTGTTTTTCTCATACAATCAACTCCTCTGTAAACTGCAACTTCCCTATTTCCTTAATTAAATTCCAAGGAGGGAATTCCACTCATTTTTCCCCCTTTCGTTGGAAAATGTGAGCAGCCAAGGAGGCTTCAGAGTGAGGGAAATACTATGCGTACAGGTGGTCCTGAGATTACAACCACTTGTTCAGCAACCATTCAAACTTGTGATGCTGCTAACGAGGAGGACTTACAAAGGGTCCTTGGAGTTTCAGTCATCGCAGTGTCCCTGCGGTCACATGATTGTGATGGGGTGCTCAGTGCCCAGCTTGCAATTACAATGTTGCCGTGAGCTGCAGTCACATGATTGTGATTTTCAACATTCCCTGCTGAAGCGAAGTCAATGGGGAAGCTGGCAGGAAGTCAAAAGTCATGGTCAAATGAGGTCCTTGCTTGAGAAACCATGTAGTCCTCACTTAATGACAGCAACTGGGACTGCTGGGACTGCTGTTGCTAAGCAATGCAGTCACATGACATCATGCTTTATGACCGCATCACTTAGCAATGGCAAATCTGGTCACAATTGCCATCGTAACCTGAGGACTAACAGATAGAAGATCTGAACCAGCAGAAGATTCCTTTTCCTCCTCCAACAATAGAAAAAGTTTTTTTAAAAAAATCACCAAGAGAAGATCAAAACAAATTTAAGTACCCAGAGCATGAAGTAGAAAAACCAATAACTCTCTTGCAGGAGAAGATAATGTTTTACAAAACTGCAATGCAAAGCAATTTTTCTCACTTCTTCAATATTTTCTCTTCCAGTTCTCTTTCCTTTCTCCCCACAACTTCTACTTTTGCCCCATCAGATCTTTCTTGTCTCTCCATCTTTCTTTGAGTTCACCTCCCTTCAGATCTTTGCTTTCCTTTTCTAAAATCTTGCTTTGTTTAGAATTCCAATTCAACCCCAATTACTCAGTTCCTGGCTGTGCTGGATTCTGCTGTTACATGATCAAATACCAGTGGTATTTGAATTCTTTTCAGTTTGCTACCAGCTGAATCTCAGTCTATTGGGGAGCAACACTAGTGTAAATTGTATAATTCTGCATTTATATATTTCTTATTTTTGAACTCTGATTTTAATTTATTTCTTGAATAGGGCTGATCCTCATGACCATGTTGCCCTAGCACAAGTATGGGCCGTTGACCATTTCTCAAGGGCAGAAATGCACTATCCTTACCTTAGCCAGCCCATTGGGAAGGCAACCTTCACCATCTTTTTCTAATACATTTTTGTGTGGCTCCTGGTGACTAGTTCCTGTAGTTTCCTTGTTAAGTTTGTTTTCAGAAGTGACTTACCATTGCCTTCTTCCTAGGGCTGAGAGAGCGTGACTGGCCCAAGGTCACCCAGCTGGCTTTGTGCCTAAGATAGGACTAGAACTTGCAGTCTCCCAGTTTCTAGCCTGATGCCTTAACATTAAAAGTAGTGTTTTCTGACTTGTGTCAGTTCAGTTGTGCTGTCTTGTTTACCTACTGCTGTTTGTTTCATCACAGTCCCCCATTCTGCTTGGCTTCTGTGTACTCAGAAGTGTCCACAGATAGTTGCTACTTTTGTCAGAATGATAAAAATGGCATTTCACTATATTCTCCATACCTTTGGGTCCTGTGTACAGTGTCTTGATCCCTGGAGAAATGGACTGGGGCTTGCATCACAATGCTATTTGCATCACTCTGACCTCCCTTGTCATTGTGTGTGCTGTGGCAGGAACACTCCCTCTCCTCTGGTCACAGTCAGATGGAAAATTGAAACTTGGAAAGATTTTTTTCCCCCCAACTAAGTGAGCTTGACAAGGGTTCTGCCACTTTTTCACTGTAAAACAATGCTCTTTTCTTTTTTTAACCAATCCAGGGGGGGGAAAGAAGCAGGGGGATGCATCATCAGGGGCTGTGGTAAACGTGGTCCATACAGAATATCAGTGTCCAAAGCACAGGAAGATGTTGAAATTTGGAAAAGGGTTTCTTAAATTGGCTTGATTTCCAGCCTGTTATTCATGGGTGATATGCTGCTTAAGGCTGTAATATATCTGTATCTTAGTCTTCCCTCTATCCTCAGAGAAAGTTTCAATTGCTGAGAGAGTCACAACAAACTATATTTAGAGTGCTTACAAAGCAGCCAAATGCATCAAATTAATCATGAATTATTTGCACTCCTATAATAATGGCTGATTATGATGTCACTTAATTAACCGATTAAGCAGTCAGCATCACTCCAAAGGACATGCAATTCTGTGTATAGTGGGAGAAATTTGGCTTGTTTTGTAACAGCCTGGTAATGCTCCATTAGTATTTAAACTAAACTTGTGGTCCACATGAGATATATACCTTTGTGTGTGTTTGTACCTTCTATTCTTGCTCTTTTTACACAGCACATTGGATTGCTCAATGAGCTGTTCATTTGGCATCATAATGCTGTGATGTAGCTCAGCATAGAAGACAATAAATATACTCTGCCCTGCTGCCACAAAGAAGCTGGATTCATAATCAAGATAATGTATGATGTAACTGATTGCTGCTTCCACTACTCATTCCCCTATTGACTCTTTTAGTCATTTACTCAGTAAATTGCCATTTCATTTATTTTCTCAATAACATGTCCTTTCTAGAAATGATTATATCTACAATGCCTTCCAAAGTACACTGCAAAGCGATTCTGTTCTTTACATTTGAGCCAAAGTTTCTGGGCCATCTTCACCTGATAGACAGCATCTGTTTTGAAGCAGAAACTAGAAAGGACCACTGACAAACAGTTTTCTTGGTTTCACAATTCCTACCTTAGATCATTTCAATACCCAACTGAGGATTCTAATGAAGATGAGATGCAGTCTGCTTCTTCAAGAGATAGATGTTTTCTACATGTGGAATAGAAAGGTGCTTGACGATGCAGCTTTGTACTATATTGAGGTGTGTTTACTATCTCCCCACACTTTCTGGGAGAAGTAAATTCCATAAATTGTGGTGAAAGCTGAAACAAGTCCTCCAGGAGTTATGTGTGAGAGAAAGAGAGCTGCATTATAAGTCTTATAACCAGAAGACTAAAGTTGGCTTTAACCCAGCACTGTGACATTTTCCTATAGCTATAGGAAGAGAAAACTTCAGCCAAGATCTGGCCTTGTTCTAACCGGTTAGTGTTTTAAACTGAATCTGCACCTGTTGTTCTGAAGACAATATGCAAACCTTGTTGCTCAAGTTGTACATCCTTCTTTAAGCTAATATATGGATACAATTGTTCTGTAATTCACTGAAATAAGGGCTGTTTAATGGGGATAGTTACAAAAATTTTATCTGTGCTTAGAAACACAGGAAAAGATGAGGAAGGATTGTATTTACTTCTTTCTTCGATCATCAATACAATACAAATATATTTCCTCTGTATATTTTGTGTAAGCGATTTCCATACCACCTTCATTTCAGCCATTGTCTTCTATACTTTCCTTTTAACAGTATCACTTCAGAGACTTTAACACACATTATTGTTTCAACCTGGTGTTTTATTCAAAACAAGATGTAATTGATTTTTTTTTTCTAACAAAAGATTGTAGCCATTATTGGAAATGTGTTTAATTGGTTGTCAATTCACCTAACTGATGCAAAAAAACCTGACTGGATATTAGGGCTCTGAATAATCCCTCATTTTCTTAATTAAAGAAATATTGAGTTTAATTAGTGTTTTACAAAAGGTTTTTAAAAAATTAGAAAAGATTTAAACCATTACAAAAATTCTTTATGGTCCCTTGATGTTGGAGATTATCCTATCAGAGCTAATGCCAATAGACCATAATGTGGCATCCGGCGCTGTTCTTCCATTCCCTGTGCCATCTTGGCAGATTCTTTCAATGGCAGGTGATTCTCTGCTCCTCTCCATAGATTCTTACATTACCCAAAGTCTGCTTAGCTATTTGGGTTCAACATCTGACTTGGCTGACCATATCTGAGCTCAGAAATTAAGCAGGATTGATTACTACTTAGATGAGAGACTATCAGGAAATTCCAGAGCTTTATGATAGGCTGGGGAGTTGAAAAATATCTTAGAAGAAAGCAATGGCAAAACCTTTCTGTACTGTTGCCAAGAAACCTGCATGGTGTGTCCCCGTTCTCCCCATTTAGCACAACTTGAGATGTCTTTTTCTTAATGCAGGGTGTGAGGGTTCAACAGTATAATTATACATACAGTGTATGTATAATTGTACAGTGTACATTCCCAACAGTATAATTATACATACACTGGAGATCTGGAGATCTGTATTTCTTCTCAATGCTGTCTTTATTTTTTTATTTTTTTATTTATTTTATTTTATTTTATTTTATTTTATTTTTTTATTTATTTTATTTTATTTTATTTTATTTTATTTTATTTTATTATTTATTTATTTATTTTGTTTCCTGTGAGTCTGTCTTGACTCCTGGGGACTGCCTGGACAGGTCCCTGCAGTTTTCTTGGCAAGATTTCAGAAGTGATTTGCCACTGCCTCCTTCCTAGAGCTGAGAGAGAGTGACTGGCCCAAGGTCATTCGGATGGCTTTATGCCTAAGGTGAGACTAAAACTCACAGTGTCCTGGTTTCTAGCCTGATGTCTGCAGTTTTGAAACTATCATTTCTCAGGCATTACATAGGAAATTCAGTGAACTACTGGATTCAGTCAACTCTCAAAGCATCATGATGAATTAAATTGGACAAAAGAAGAAGGAAAATCCAGTTGTGTAGAGAGCTTGTGGTCAGAATTAGATATGCTGCAGCAAGAAAACTGTCAGTGTAAGACTGATAGTTGTTAAGTTTACAGAAGCACAGATATACATTTTGTAGGTTGGGAAACTTGGCTACTCTGAGCCAAGAAGAAAGTAGGCACTGGGTAAGAGAGGGAAAAGGATATTACTAACAGCATAATATGTATCCACTAGATTCTCTGAATGGCAGATGAGTTGAGAAGCAATCAAACAAAGTAAACAGACAGTTTAGGGTTGAGGTGCACAGTCAGATTTTGATAGTCTGATTGAGTAAAATGAAGTTTTTATTTGGAAGTGATACTAGGAGTGAACAACAAGCTTGGCTATACCCACTAGGATCAGAAGCTCCCATCAGGACTACTTAATTAAACAGCCAGTCTGGAAGTCTTAGTTGTCTGTGCTGTCTTGCATGTTGTGAGGGAAAATGGTTGATAATAGAGATCTCTGGATGATCTCATCAAATAGTAAATTAAAAACCCACAGCTTCTCATCATCTATCCTACCCAGTAACTAGTTGTTTTTTCCCACCCTAATCAGTGACCATTTATCACTACTGAATTACCACTGGAGTGTTTAGTGATTTTCCTACTTTTTAGAAGACTTTTTTTCTTAATACTTTTCATGTCATTGAAAATCTCAGGGGTATTTCAAATTTTTGGGACTTCAGAAACCAGGGATGCTGCAACATCTGTGCTTGAAGATAATTATGCAATAAGGGAGAAAACTCTCGTATATCTCAGACAACTTGTAACCAAGGTAATCAGAGGAATCTCACATCCCACCCACAACATTTTCATCCAAAATTTATTTTTCTTTTAAAAATTGATGATAATTTCTTCCTTGTCAAATCAAATGCATTAGGGCTCTCATGTGAAAATGAGTCCTATTCCCTGTGTCTAGAAAGCAAGCATGAAAATTTTGACTTGTAAACTGCATGGCTTGAAATGATAATAGATGTGGAGCATCACACAAAGTCTAAATGATAGAATGGATATTGAGATACTAGGTGGTTATTAAAAGATTTACAGCAGGTGGCTGAACTGAATCAAGAGAAGGATGACAGAGTTTGAAAACTCTTCCATCAAGAATCTGATCCCGTATTTTAAAAAGAAATTATTGGAAAACATTAAGGGAAAAACTAATCATTCTGAAAGGGATAATTTGGCTGTTCTGACTACAATAGTAACCACTGCTTGTTAAAAAGTTCTTTGGACCAGGCTAGAGTGTTAACATGTTTTGCAGTTAAATGTTTCAGAAAGAATCTAGAAAATACGAAGAGCCTTGGAACTATGAATATGAGGCCAGTGAGAACAACTAAATTGAAAGGAAAGAAGCTGATGAAGAAGTAGGGCAGAAAGACTACCTTTAGACTAAACATACGCAGGCACATACTCATTCACACACATTTTTTTCTTCAGTAACTTATTATTTAAAACTTCCAAAGATTATATACTTGATAAGCAACCAATAGGCCAGCCTGCTTCTGCTGCCTCTAATTACCCAACAAAAAAGCACTGCCAGCAAACCCATAATCTTAACACAACCTAATCTTGCAGATGAGAAGGCCACAGGCCCACTCAAAAGGGGAAACTATTCAGCCTGCCATACAACCTTCCTAGCAATCCTGGCAACAGATTAGTAGCAAAAAAGCTACATCACCCCACAAGGGGATGCTAATTGTCATTTTCACAAGTATTGCCCCCAAGAGGTCAAGTTTTGACAAGCTGCCTTGTCTAGCCACCCCATTAACGGGAGAGGGGGGGGGGAATCTCCCAATAAATGTCAATCTTAGCTTTGCCGGGCTGTTATGGCATTACCCGATAAAGGTACATTAATGGCCATTATTCTTCAGGCTTACATCAAACTGGCAGCCCAGAAAATCAGGTGAAAAATTAAGAGCTTACTTTCTAATCTAAACAGTTCTTTCCTTTTTTTTAAATTATACATTGTTACAGGATACCCGTTGCAATGATACAGTACAATTTTGTCTTGAAAGAAAGCCATTTGAAGGCTCTTAATTTTCCTTCTCTCATCCCTGCTCTCTCTGCATTAAAAGAGGACAGGGAGAATATTTGAAAAACATACTGAAGCTGAAACTTGCCAGGTATTTTCATCCTGTTCTGCCAAAAAGTGAGTCAACTGAAAGCATTTTGAGGCTTCCCCTTTATAGGCCATGGATAAAACTTTCTTAATTGAATCTCAAATCTCAAAGCAGTTCAAACTGAATTGGTTTGTCTTCGAATCTCGAATCACCAGTTTAAATCAAATCCAAGTTGATTCACACAGGCTCATAACTCTCTTATTTAGATCACCACCCCAAATATTTTCTAACAGTGCTTAAAAAATGTGTTTTCTCAAAACCTTTGGCCTGTCTGATGATAGCCCTTTTTGGTGTTCAAGATTCATGGATAATGAGTGAATTCACACATGGATGGAGGACTGAGCCTTTTACCACTCACCTGTGGCTATTCATCAGATAGTCTATGTATGTGTGCTGGGAAAATAAGAATCCAGTGAAATTCATTTTTAATTACCAATATAGGGACAAATGTGCCAGGTATTTGGCAGTAATATTCAATAGCCATCCAAAGCTTTGACTCATCAAGAAAGAATTCAGAATAATTTCTGTTGAATAATGAGGATCAGGCTTACATCAAACTGGCAGCCCATAAAATCAGTTGAAAAATTAAGAGCTTACTTTCTAATCTAAACACTTCTTTGATTTTTTTAAAAAGTTTGATTGAATTGATTAATTTTTTATTGAATTACTCTAGTCAGTTCCTCTTTTTCCTATAAGAGCTTTCAATTTTTCCAGAGCTGTGCTGATTACTACTACTGTCAGAAAAAAATGATGTTGAAAATAATATTAAAATATAATTCATGATGTTTTTTGTTTTTATTTTAAAACAGAGACTTTGATGATAGTAACAGGCTGAAAAATCAGTAAATGGGAAATGGAACAAGACTCCCCACCCACCCCATAAAGCAGAAAAAGTGTATAAACTTAAACTGAATACAGGAGGGATCAGTGATGATAAAACTCCAAACACTCAAATGAGATTTTGAAATGCTTAAAACTCTGCACACATATGAAAGTTTAAACAAGAATGTGTTACATTATGGATAATTGCTTGTGGAAAATGTGTCAATTTGGGAATATGCATCCAAAAACATCTGTATTACAGGAGGTGGCCATGAAATGAGGAAACTAAATGAAATCAGTTTCCAAATGATTTGTGTCCTGGACTTTATAAAATAGGCAACAAGTAATGGCCATACCCTTCAGGTAATGGAAGCATACTTTTATATTCCACTTCCCCCACCTCCAGCTGTCTTTTCTCAAGTCTAAACTTCCCTAATTCCCTTAATATGATGTTGTTTCCAACTAAGATACTATAATTTAAGTGATGTTTAAGTTAGACATGAATTAAGTTCGACATTAATTTAAGTTAGACATGAAGGAGATTTCTTGCAATATTTTTCTGAGTTGGGGATCAAATACCAACAAATGGAAGAAGTCCTTTGCTGACATTTTGACCACATGTGATGAGAGAGCACTCTGCTCATGCATAAGAACACTCTCTTCTACAGGCAATTTTCAAAACAAAACTTAGGAAATGCACAGGAGATTGCAAGGGGGAGGGGCAAGGAAACTCTCTGGGACTCTAAGAACAAAAACAAAAGCAAACTTGTTAGGTACAGTGGTACCTCGGGATACGAACTTAATCCGTTCTGTGACTCTGGGCGTATCCCGAGTTGGTCGCAACCTGAGGCAAATTTCCCCATAAGGTTCAGTGTAAATACGGTTAATCCGTTCCGCACTCCGCCCGAATTTGGTCGCAACCCGAGGCAATTTCCCCATAAGGTTCAATGTAAAGTACAATCGTTCTGAAACATATGCATTTTATTTTTACTCCACAAAAACATGAAAAACAGTGCAACTGGCAAAGCATGAAGAGGGAGAATGGGGTGGGGAGGCAGTTATTGGTTGGAGGGAGAGTCCCCTTCAGGGGTTTCCTCTCTTCTTTGCCTCTTAGCTGCAGGCTCAGTTCTGGGGAAAAACCTGTCTAAAGTCTGTTGTTTTTTCCTGCGCTGCATAACCCTCCGGAAATGAGAGAACAGCAGCAGCCTTGTCAGAACTGGAAGCCTCACCATGTCTTGCCACACTGTGGATGCCACTTCTCTTTCGGAATTTCTCAAACCAGCCTCTGCTGGCTTTAAATTCCTCACTTGCTGCGCTGGTAGAGGGGTTTGTCTGCAGCAAATCACTGTGCAGCTTCCTGGCTTTCTCGCAGATCATAGCCTCACTCACGCTATCACCTGCCAGCTGTTTCTCATTCAGCCACACCAACAACAGCTTTTCCACCTCTTCCAGCACTGGTGCCCTCTGCCTCGTTAAGATCGACACTCCTTTTGCCACATCAGCTCCTCTGATGGCATCTTTATTCTTGAGAATAGTCGAGATGGTTGACTTTGCCATCTTGTACTCCAAGGCCAGATCAGTCACACGAATGCCACGATCGTGCTTTTCTATAATTTCCTTCTTCAGCTCGATCGTCACTTTTCTCTTCAGAGCCTTACTCCCGCCAAGCCTGCTCTGCATTTTCTTTGGAGTCCTGCTAACACGCACACCAAAAACCTTCGCAAAACACCGCAAAACACACCACAAGCCTCACCGAAAGTCTCCTTGCTACCGTGACCTCGCCCACAGGAAGCCGCGACCGTGTGGCAGCAGGGAAAATGGCCATGGATCCGCTTCGTAACCTGAGGTAAATTTTTCCTGCCAAAGCTGGTCGTAACCTGAAATGTTCGTTAGTAGAGGCGTTCGTATCCCGAGGTACCACTGTACTTGGTCATACGCAGCCTTCCAGATTTGGAAAATCTGTCAGTGCTTTTCAGTTGCTATCTTTAGCATAGAGTTTCCATCTAAATTCACAACTTAGAAACTATGTTGCACAAATTAAATAATTGAGAAAAAACAATCATGCTATCTTGTTTAGGATGGGGAAAGCAATAGAGAGCTGCAGAGAATGGGGAAATAATGGCTTAGTGTTCCAGTGATATAGAGATGTTGCATTGTGCTAGGCTCCACCATCTCTTCTCTGGTGGAACAGGAAGAATAAATTTTCCATAGTTGATCAGAAGAGTTTTATTATTGATCCATAGTTCATTAGAATAGTTTTCTTTCAGTATGAGAATCCTAGAAACAGCACTGTGGTTTATTCTTGCTAGATAAAATGGACTTACCTTCTTGCTAGGTAAAATGTCTCTGAGATACATTGAGTCACTGGATTCTGTGCATCAGTGAGTGACAGATGGAACAAATTCATCAGATGGTCATCGTTACTGCCAGATATTTGAATCTGATAAGCTGTTGTGAAGTGGCTTAATGTGAGATATATTTCTTGTGACTTAATATCCCTCCTCTGTTCAATAACTATTAAGGCATTTATCATTTTGATTTCTATGATGAATGATGGGAAAATATATAGAGTTTGTTCCAACATTAAACATAAGTTGCTCATCAATTCTATTTGATCTTGTATCTTCATATGTTTGTTAACATCTTTGTCTTTTGTTTATTAATCTTAAAACCAGCTAATGCACCAAATTCCTTTCCTGTTTCAGAACATCCCAGCCCCCTAAACCTTTACCTGAAGATAGTAACTTTTCAAAATGACCTTCAGTTTGAAGCAAATAAATAAAAATTGCAACCTCCTCCTTTAATAATCCTTTGTGTGAGAGAGCTTTTGGTCAGTGCTGACTCCTGCTGAGGGCCTGGACTAGTCCCTGCAGTTTTCTTGGTCAGATTTTCAAAAGTGGTTTCCCACTGCTTTCTTCTTTCTTTCTCACAGTCATCTATTTTCTAGCCTTGTGCCTTAACCACTACACCAAACTACATCTCCTTAATAATCTTTTACTTCCAATGAAAGTAATATCTAAGAAAGCTACATTCTTCCAGAAAGAGATCCACCCACTTTGATGGCCACACCCTTTTCCAAGCATTCAGCACTACCTTACATGCATATTTTTATGTTCTTTCTCAAAATATAGTACATGTTGCCTTGAGGCTACAATACAATATAACTAATGGAGGTCTCAGCCTGCAAGTTGAGATGTATTTTGGTTAAAAAAAAAATGATGATGATGATGATGAGAATGAGCAACACTTTTTTTAATTATAAAAAGGAATCGTAGTTGAAAATATTGCTGTATACCCTATAAACTTATCTGAATCAGATGAAATAAATCTATTGCTTCCATTGTTGAACATTTATTTTTGATTCTGAAGTGTCATTGAATGCCACCTAATTCTGTCCATCCTTCCTGGCCAGGTACTTGGATGTTACAGATCTGAGCTGGAAAACTCCAGATGAGTACTTCTTTCTGTACCAAAGAAGTACAGAAAACTCTTAAGTCTTTGCTGCAGTCTTAGTGGTCTTCTGGATTTTTGGAACCCAGATCTTGTAAGTCACCACAAAGACTGTTTCCTCCCTGCCCTTTCCTTTTCATGTGTCAATTCAAGTGCATTCCTTGAGCTAGGGTCTACAGTTCCCAACCTTATGTGACCCATCTGAGTTCTTTGTTATACCAGTTGTATAAATTCCATTCATGACCCATCCCTACCCTTATTTATTAATTTAATACATTTATTCAGCCACACATCTACCCAAGGAACTTTAAGACTTGGAGGAATAGCTTAGAAATCAGCCTATAGAAGTAGGCAACTTCTACATGGGCACTGTGTATTTGGACTATAGCTCTGCTGGTTTGCTACATTTTTCTGAAGCAGAGTTCCATCTGACTAACTCAGGGCATGAACAACAGTATTGCCACCAAGATCTGAGGTCTTTGTTGTTAGGCTTTGTGATCTACCTCAGGAACTGTACATTATCCTGGCATAGAGATTTTTGAAAAACAATTACATGGATTTCCCTGCTGGGGTTTTTTTTTTTTTGAGTTACGATTAGTGCCCATAATTTAGACAAAAAAATAAAGAATATGGATTAGCTTTTGATTGGGCAGTTCTACCAAAGTTAACTTGCTTGTTATATTTGCAAACATGAGTAGAATTGTATGCAAGTAAGGACCTTAAGAAAGCAAAGAATGCTATTCTGTTTCAACAGTGTTCTATTATTCACTCTGTTAAAACAGTTTCTTTGACTTTCCAATGGTGCTTAATCTATAGGAAACATCACTGCCTACACTATTGTCAAAGCTACTATATCTCAACTGAATCAGTGTTGGAAAATATGGGGTTTCAACCAAGCCTGTCTCACACGAGCACAAAGGGAGGGGTGGCTTTGCTGCAGCCTAGCTTTGCTGCTTTGTGTGGGAGGGGCTTGGAGCCCGCCTTTTTTCCAGTTTCCTTCATTTTCTTCCCTTCTCCTCATGGCTCTTCAGAGGTAGGAATGAATCCTCTCTCCTCCTCATGGTTTTTGTAGTAACATTTCAGAACCCCAACAATCAGTATAAACTGAATTTCTCTGCTTTGATGATATGGCAGATCTTGGGAAGAAGCTAAATTTGTGAAATTGGGCTGGATTAGCAATGCCTGGAACTCTTAGATTTGTAGTTCTTAGATTTAAGAAAGTGATTTTCCCACCAACATGTTTTTACTCAAACTATTGCTTGTATTGTAACCTCATGTAGCTTTAGGTGAATGAAACTGTGCTCACATACAAAAAGTTAGATATATATCTGAAATACATCCTAGTCCATGAAGCAAATCTCACTGTGTATTAGTCAGATGCCATTCCAGAAGAAATCTTTTGGGGAGTGGGGGCAGTAAGGGTTGTTGGATAGGTGCTTTGCTTGTTTAGGATTCTTATATCCAGCATGTCCTATTAGTTCTGCTTTAATATGGCTTCAGGGGAAAGATTTTGGCTTCACTGAACTATACAAAGTTTCCCTGATATTTCACACAGTCATTGAAACCTTCATAAAAATATCAAGCCCTGCTTTAAATACTTTAAATGCTACATTTAAAACACTCTGGTAGTCTTTTTTCTAATCAAGTAGTAGAGCTCTAGAAGGTCAATTGTTCAGATGAGACTAACATAAAGCAACTTTGCATGTATCTGTAATTGATTTAATCTTTTCCTTTCAGTTTGCTTATCCAATTTGAATTTTTTTCATACAGCTTTTATATCTCTATAATGGTTCATCTGTTTCAAACATGCTGAACACTGCCCCAACCTCCCAAATTAATTAGCAAGTATGCTGATTATTTAGTTTTTCCATAGGGTGGGAGCAGAGAGGGAAAAGTGTTGTGTTTTATGTTCTTTGAAGCCATCTTGTGAATCTAAATTATTTACTGCTGGTGTGCTTTCCTGAGCACAAATCATCATTGCTGAGGAATTGTGTGTCTTCTGTATGCTGAGCTTTCAGGATCTTTTGGAAAATGCTTGCCCACATCTATAACAAAAGCAAAGTTATAATGGTAGCAGATGAGAAAGGCACCATTGATTTCCAATGTTTAGAAGTGATTTAGATCATGAAGCTACAATATAATTACATGCTCCAGTAGTGAAAGTGATGTGATGATGCAAGAAATCTACATTCCTATATATGTCAGTGCTGAAGTGATTGGTCACCAGTGGTTGCTGTGTTGGAGCAGGTTAGATGACATATGACATCAAGCTGTGCTTTGAAGGAGGCTCACCCAAAACACCCTCTTGGAAGTGGCCTCTTCATTTCTAAGAGCAAAGGAAAGTGGTGACGTTGAAGCACTATGGCAGCACCTCCATCTGTGCTGTGCAGATGGAAATCTGTGCAGAATCTCCATCTCCTTTTGCAAGTGATGCTTCACGACCACTCATATTCCTTTTGGTTCATTGAACATGGTCTTCACAGCCCACTGCCTGAAGTTCTACATCCAAGCAAATCTAATTTGCCTCACATGGGCCTAACAGAAAAGATGAGCTTTTCCTCTGACAAGCGAAAGTTGTCTAATATGAAACTGAACAGCAGAGGACATGGTTCTGTACAGTGTGCAACCTAGCATGAACCTGAAATTAAATGTACTTGCTGCAGGAGCTATTTGTACAGTGTGAAGTGACCACCAAGAATTTGTATTGCCGTTGCTAGGAGCTATCAAAAGAAATGTCACTCCTCACAGCAAGTGATCAGATTTGACATATGGCATCAAAGCATCATTAAAATTACACCTGCTGCAGAAGTGGTTGTGTCTTTCAGGAGACTTTCAAGCAGAAAAGGTTACTCCAAGAATGCAAAAGGGCAGGACTCATTTTCTTTTCCCTTAACAGACAATTAAGAGACTGAGAAGTTAGGGGGGAAATGAGGGAGAAAAAAGGAGCAGAATAATAATAAAAAAATTGTAAGAGGAAAAATGTGATATTTCAGAAGGGAATAAGCTACTTTACAATCCTTTGCAAAGATTGTACTGTTGAGATTCCCAGTTCAAAATCTTCAGTTATCAGTGCTAGCATTAATAGAGTTCAGAGGCAAATAAGGCTGGACCTGTTGGCAAGAAGTTTTGATAGAATAAGGAAGGGAATGCATTGGAAGACTGAATCAATCAGTGCAGTTGTATTGAAAATATTGAATAAATCATATATGTTCCTAGGCTGATAGACACTCTTATCTTTCTTCCTGAGAACTTAATTTGCCAAACTATGATTTATTCATTTGTTTCAGTAGAACAAGTATAGTATAATTTAGTTGCACTTAATTCCCACTGAATTAAATCTGAGTAGGTAGACTTCTGGGGAAGCAATGGTGAACTGAAGACGGCTCCTCTGACAGCAGAGCTGATGACCATGGTGGAATGAGGAGCTGGTGAATGGACCGGCTCTTCATAATTCTTCTCCAGACAAGGAGAAAGGACTTGGCATTGCCCACAAGCACTCCAGAGAGTAGCTCCCTGTGAGGAGACTGTAAGCAGCAGTCTCTGGTGTGTTTAGAAATCTGAGAGCTGAGGGATCACCAACTTTAGCCAAGCTGCAGTTGGCCAGCACCTTCAAAAGAACACTAGGTTGCATATTTCCTTTCTTAATCACTTCTGGATATTGCTTGTTAACAGCTTTTTTGGGTATTAAAAACCTTCAGAACAGCAAGTTTCATTACACTGGTGAGTCTCCATCAGTCCTTAATGAAAAACGTTTTATGCAAGTTTAAGAACTTTAAAAATTCTTATTTTTGAATAAATAGCAAAAGGGTGATTAGAACATTGATTTTGGAAAGTTATAAACAGACTAAGAGGCCATATGGATTTGAAATAAGATTTTGAAATTAATTATAAGTATCTCTGGTGGAATGGAATTATGAAGGCCAGGCTCAGAGAGATAAACATTTTCTTAGTTCGCCAGAAGAGTGTGGGAGGAACAAGAGGATGAGACTGGCACCTCCCTGAGGAATTCACACTGTTGTGGCTGGCTGACTTTGGGAGCTGGGGTTTCAGTCTGGGAAGATTCTTGCTAGACATTGTAGCTAATAAACATAGTTGGACTGAATTTGCATTGTCTCTTGGAGTTCCTTGGGCTAGGCCTGACAGTATCCTTCCTGCGGGTTGTTTGGAATTGTACTATATATATATATATATATATATATATATATATATATATATACACACACACACACACACACACACATACACACACACACATACACATACACACACATACACACACACACATATACATACATACATACATACACATACACACATATACATATATATACATATATACACACACACACACACACACATACTCTTTAAGTATAAGAAACCTTCCTGTGGGAAAATGCTATTGATTAGAAAAGAAACATAAGATGGGACATTGAAGGTTGAACATTAGAGGGAACCAGAAAGAACTAAAGATTATAATGAAAGGAGAAGAGTCCCACTAATACAGAATGGAGCAAAATACTCTAACTTTGGAAGAATTCAAGGATATTTGGGAACAATGCACTCAGAAATTACTCTTAAGATTGTCTCCTATCATAAAACTAGATTTAAAAGTGATTATAGAAGGGGAACAGGTTTTACTGGACAAAATTGAGACTGAGGCTGATTTGGATGTGGATTTAAAAATGACAGGTTACAAGAATGATATGGAAAAAGATGTTACATTGGATTTACAAATGAAACTGGCTGATATCTTAATAATTAAAAGGGGTATACAAATAACAAACTAGAAGAATGACTTGGATAACTTTTTTATTTTGGATTTATAAAAGAGACATGTTAGAGTTTTGAAGGAGTTTCTGAGAAGACACAAAGAGAAAATGAAAATAAATCAAGTTCTGGGATACTATTTAAAGGGATTAAAGATCAAGATTGTTAAAAGCAAAGGGAAGGAATATAAAGTTGGTTTATTTGATCAAAGTTAAAATATATATGTTGCTGTTTCTGGTAATTCTTAATGGATTTTTGGCTGATCAGGACTGAATGATGAGGCTTTAAAGATTTGTTTATGGACAAGAGATGAGATATGGGAAGAAGAGATTTTTTTGTTGTATTTTTAGATAAAGTGATAAGTTGCTATGCTAAAAGTAAAGGAAAGGACTATAAAGTTGGTTTATTTGATTAAGGTTAAAATATATATGTTATTTCTGGTAACTCTTAATGGACTTTTGGTGATTAGGACTGAATGACAAGACTTTAAGAATTTGTTTATAGATAAAAGATGAGATATGGGAAGAAGAGATCCTTTGTTGTAGTATCAGAGAATACTGTGATAAGTCACAGAAATGGTATTTGTCATGATGATGGGGGGAATCATTTCTTTCTTTATATATCTCTTTCTTTTCTTTTTTTACTGTATATTTTTTCAATTTTTTATTATTTTTATTTTTTCTCTGCACTTATTTTTTCCTTTTATTCTTTTATATTTTTCTTAGTTTGTATTAGTTTGTTCTCTTTGTAACTGTAATCTTTAATAAAAATTATTTTTAAAAAATGAATTAAATCTGAAGAAGGGATGGTGATCCTTTTGTTGGCTGAGGCCAAAGGTAAAGCTGTACAAGGGAGGGTACAGTGAGGAAATGATGATGCAAATTTGTAGAATTATATCATGTATATGAGCAGAGCCAGGATTTTCTGATTTTTGTTTTGTTTTGTTTTTTTTTAAGAAAGGATTTTTTTAATGGCACTATGGCCATTTATTTATTTAGCCTTTGAGTCGGTCTTGACTCCTGGAATGCATGCCTAAGGCAGGACCAAAACTTAGGTTTCCCCACTCCTAGTCCAGCATCCTAACCACCAGAGCAAAAATACAAATGAGATCCGGTTTGGTCTAATAGTTAAAATACTGAAATAGGAGCAGGAAAACCAGAATTCTAGTCCTGCCTCAGGCAGGGAAACCAACTGGGTGACCTTGGGCCAGTCATTCTCTCTCTGCTCTAGGAAGAAGGCAATGGCCAACCACTTCTGAAAATCTTGTCAAGATAATTCAATGACTTGAAGAAAAAAAAAAGGCTATTTTAGTTTTATATTACAGATACATTCCTATTACAAAGTACTGTGAAATTAAATTTTGGGGTTTGGGGCTTATCAGAAAGAATTGGGGGTTGCATGTGGTTCTAGAGCCATGACTTGCTCACCTTTAATTCAATCATAATTAATATCACATTAATTTAAATACGATTTAATTGTGTATAGGATTCAGGTGATTCAGAGGGAAAGAGGCAGAGACATTAGTGGAATGGAGTAGTAAGTAACTTAATCTGAATCTACTGTAGATCAGTAATTTCAAGTGTGCTCTTGGTGGGTCAGTTTTTAGAAACACTGTTTCTACACTGTACCTTGTTGCCCTGATGATAAAATCACAACATAGAAGCCATTCTCTGCCTATTGAAAACATAAGAGCAACTTGAGGCCATCTGACCTTGCCAGTCTCAAATAAATGCTTATTAGCTAATATACATTTATTTTAATAGGCACCAATAGAGTGAAAATAAACAAAAGCTTTTCTTAATCTTGTGGCATGAGATGTCTCAGTTTGTCCTTATGAAGTAGGAACAAAGTTGTCAGCCTTACTTCTTTCTCTCTCTCTCTCTCTCCCCTCCCCCCTCCACTTTCTCAGGACAAAAGCTGAAACTTGAATAGATCTGGCAAAAAGCCATAGTAATAGATGTGAATTTGTAAGGGAAGCCAAATTATTCTGTTAGAATAATAAAACAAAGAGAGTTCCAGTTTAATATTTTCTTTTGTAGAAGGTGAAGATGTATCTATAGCACAGTATTTGGTTAATCATGTTCTTTTTCTAATTTAACATAAAACTTTGAACTTAATCCAATGTGTATTGTAGTGCAATGACTAGAATAGGAATTACATGGCTGCAAGAAGACCAAAGGCCTCGGGGGAAAAGGTCAGGAGAATGTGCTCTCTCAATTTTTATTCCGAATGCTGGGAAATTCCAATTTTAAAATACCATATGGTCCTTTACCTGATACATATATTTAATACCATTAGTTTTAGACAGCTCTATTTCAAGGTTAAAATAGTCTACAACTGAACATTAAACAAAAATGTATAAATAAATATTAATGAGATATTAATATTTTAATACTAATACTATATTAAGATTAATAAAGGCTTTTGGATTACTTCATTTCATTTTGTATAGTACAGATAGTTGGCCTTCTAGATGTTCTTAAAGTATAATTCAGCATCTTTCACCTGAGAACTGTAGTTTCATCACTTCTGAAGGGCCATAAATTACCTATCCCTGGTCTAAATCAAGCACCAACAAAGAAATAAAAAAATGTCAAATCTTTCTGCTGTACTGATATAATATAGTGTACAAAAACTACATAATTCAGCAGCATGGGGAGGGGAACCAAACAAAAAATTCCTGCCAGGATTCTTGCTAATACTGTATATGCATGACACTAAGTATTTCTTTGTCCAATCAAAGGGTTGTTGAAATTCAACAACACACATTATGGAAAGACAGGATATGAGGTTAGAATTTGATCAAACAGTTTGGATATAGAATCCTATATGATTGTGGTTATCAATAGATTATCAACAACTACAATTGATAACATATTAATGAGTTAATTAATGAAACAATGGAATTAAGGCTGAGAAGAATTTTGAATTTGCAAATGGACAAGAACAGACTGATTATATTTTCTTATTGGGTCTAGCATTCTACTTCTACCAGCTCTTCTGCACAATCTGTGACGGCAACTTGGAGTGCCTCAGCAAATGGACTTAATAGATGTGAATAGATGGTGTGTTCAACTCACTAACTTGAACTCAGTGTTTCCTGCTTGTAAGGTGCAGTTTTCTGGCTTTTTCATCAGAGGTTTTCATCTGGTCTGTTTGTTTGTTTATACAAATTATATAACCACCCATCTCTTAGTAGTGACTCTGAGCAGTTCACAGAACATTAAAAATAATTAAACCAACAAATCAGAAACATAATATACAAAATAAACATCCTAATCCAAAATAATTGAAAAAATAACATACATTCAGGTTCCAAAAATTATTCCATTTTCAAAGTACACCAAAACAGACAAATCCAACAACAAAGCTGGTTCCTCTTACATGTATTATATCTATGAATAGCTAGGGGCCTAGACCTCCCCTGCTCCAGTTGGCCAGCTGAGGCTGTGGAGGCCACCCTCTCTCCTACTGATTTTCAGGGCCATTCACCTTTTCCAGCAAAAGGGTCATTGTTCCCTCACTAAGCCAAAAAGCCCTACCTCCCATTGCTACCCCATGGGTGACAAGAACAGTTGAGAGAGGAAAGGGAGAAGCAATATTTGATATTTGTGCAAATGCCTTCCATCCTTTTCCATAAAAGCCCCTCCCCTACTGAAGCTATAGGGGAACAGCAGCTCTTCAGGTGGTACACCTGGATTAAAGCCAACTTTACTGTGGTAATACCAGATGAAAAGCTACTTCTCCTTTCCCTTGGGGGAAGAGAAACAGGAGGAAGTGGCTCTCTAGCTGGTGCCTCCAGTAATAAAGGGAGGAAAAAAAAGTCTCTATTTCCTTTCTTTCTCTCAATCCTGCTACTCCTGCCATCCATGGGATTGGGAAACTGACAGCAGAACAACCTCAGCCATGCTTTTTTGGAATGCCAGGAGTTGTAATTCAACTGCATTTGGAGTTCTACTATTTGGCTACCTCTTATCTAGACAACCTAGTCCTTAGGTTGTAATAATCTTAGAGCTTTGGGCAGACTGTGGGAGTTAATAATGACATCCATGCATGCTAAAGCCAGAAGAAATTCTAGACACCATCACTGATGGATTTCACCATGCCAATTCCTTTGAAGTTTGGCCAGAACGAGAATCCAGATATACTGCTAAACATTAGCTTGAAGCACTATTTAGCAAAATCTGTTATTCTAAAGCACACAGTCACTTCATGGAACTGGTGTTGTTGGAAGCAGTGTTAGAGAAAAGGTATAGACTGTTTTCATTTATCAAGAGCTATGTTTTCCAGTTAATCAGTTTTTTTTTTTTTTTAATAAGATCCTTACCTGCTTTGGGGTCTTTAACAGGAGCTTCGTCTGTAGATTTCATGAGATCATTTTAATGGCAAGATGATAAGCATTATAATTTTATCTTTTAAAGTCTGCATGGTTAGATGCTAATAATAATGTAGTACAATGAAAATGTTTTCCTTGCAAATTATTATGCCCAAGATATCTGGACTGCCTACTTACATGTCTGAGCCATGCTTATCAATGGCTAAACAATGCTGAAACGTTGTATCCCTCATGATTAATAAAGCTCTATCTCTGTCTTAATACACTATAACTTGCTAGCTTTGAAATTTTTCTGCATCACAAAGAAGAGCGAATGTATTTGCCATTAATTTTAATATCACTATAAAAGCAGGGATTTTTTTCTGTTATATTAATTATGTGTGCATTACATATGTTTGGTCTGCTACAAAACAGAAATATAAATTCTCTGGTCTGAGGAGTATGCAATGTTTTCCCAGGAAGCTATGCAAATATCCCAAATTTATTCAGGGACAAATTTTATGGCATACTTTCTCAGATGCCATATAATATCCTTTTACTTAAATTCAGAAGAAGCCAAGGAACAAATATCCCCATCCTTTTAGTCAATGGGGGAACTGTAAGCAATATCATCGTTAATTTTATTAATTCATACTAAGAACCAGCACAGTTTCTATGTTCTGCATTAAGGGGCCTTATCTTAATTGGATAGCCAGAATGCTCATGTACAGCCATCTTTCTTCTTGGAAATAATTGGCATCTTTATGGGCAGCTCAGGCATAAAGAGGACTTTGTTGTACTGTTCTGATTTTTTAATTGGAACTCCTTTGTATTAGATGGTTATAAGCTGGCTTTATTGTGTATGCTTATAGGTAGTAAAACAGTACTGCCAAGCTCATATGTGGAAAGACAGCTCTTCTGGATTCTGAGACTCAATCTTTTTCAAAGTAGCATTTCATTTTATTATGTAATATTTTACACTTCATTATTTGAGGTCTGCTTCATATGCAGTGGAGTCCATCACTGTGTACTGAAAAGATGAAATAATATTTATAAGGTGCTTTTCCTGCACATACTTCTTCAGTCCTTGAAACAATGCTCTAAGGTGGTGAGTGCTGTTTTTTTCCCATACTGCAGCTGGGAGGTGGGACTGAAAAACCATAGCTTATCCCAATTAATACACTGAATTTATGACAGAGTCTAACTCAGGACATTCGGCTTCACAGTTATTCTCAATGCTACGGAATCATAATCCTCCAACAAACATCATAGAAATGCCTTATGTTTTCAGTAGCACATGGGCATTTGCACATGGTACTGTTTTTCTTCCTGAATTCCTTCAAAATGAAGTTGGTTAGTGGAAGGGGGAGAGCCCTCTGAGAGGCCTGGTGTAGGGTCCTGAGAGCTCTATATATGCCTTTGCATATATGCATATTTGTATAACTTGCTGACATTTTTTTCCCCCCTCACTGTAGAGAAATGTAATATTGAAACCACTTTGCCATAGGGTAATACAGCCTTTCTCAGTCTGGAGGTCCTTACATGATGGGATTCTGAAGTCTGTTTGGACCATACCAGGTGGTCTCAAGTTCACCAGTACTGACAATCTGGACTATTTGAATTCTGCTTCATTAAACTGGTGTTTCTAGGTATTTTCTACAATAAGTTATAGTATAAAAATTAGGAAAAGATTCTACATGAGTTCACTGAATAAACCTACCTCAGGAAACAGAAAATGCTAGATTTCATGAAAGCCCACTGACCCAGGGACAGCGATCTCTGGTGAAAAATATTCTGTGGCTATCTCATTAGCAGAGAAAGACAAATGTTCCCACAGAGCTTCCAACAACTTGGCGACATGGCATCGTATCTGAGATTAGTCTTTTCTCTCAGGCATCAAAATGTGGCTGGTTGCCTGGAAATTTTATCTGTCAAATGCTGCCATGCTTGAATGGCTATTAGCTTCATTTCATTTAAGTACTATAATAGCTGATTTGTCACCCTCATTTTACTCATCCTCTTTTTTTCTTTTTTCTTTTCTTTCTTTTTTCCTCTGGGCATTTTTCCCCTTCAACAGCAGAATCTTGTTACGACAGAAAACATTTGGCTTTCATATGCCACTTTGTGGTATACAAGTAAGTTAAAGTAGCTTGAAAATATATGGCACGTGGCTCATGAAACAATAAAGTTACAGAGCTGATGTCAAAAGCCTTAAATGGCTGTAATTCTTCATTAGTAACTTAGATGTTTTCATCATCATCATCATCATCATCATCATCATCATCATCATCATCATCATCATCTCCACTGATTAATTGCTTTCAAAACTTGAATCCAGCAGGTTTAGGCCAGAACACAACCTTCTGTTTGAAAATCAACATACTGTATGAATATATGTATATGCCACTGAGAGGAGTTTTGTAATTGTATTATATGTCTGGATAATCTCTTTTTGATAGCCATCCAAGCTTAAAACACAGAGAAAGGGAAAATTTGTTAACTCCTTGAGGATAGAAGAATTAGTTATAGACAAGGTTAACACAGTAACTTATTTTTTTAATTGGAGGAGGAGAATGGTAAGTGTTGTTAAAGACAGTGAGATAAGCATAATAACAATCAGAAATTAACATGTCTTATTTTCTACTTTGTGGAGGCTGATAGGTTGATAGTGAATCCTAATATAGGAAACTGATAAATAATCAAGGATTGTGTCCATTTCTGACAGGCAGTAGAAGTTATGTTAAATGGATACTTATATAACAACTTGGTATATAAGATTGGTGAGCAGCCATGAACACCTTGGAAAAGATATTCACATGCCATAATGGGTCTACGCCTACAAAGATCAGGACTGTGCAAGCCATGGTATTCCCTGTGACAATCGATAGAAGCCAAAGTTGGACTTCGAAGAATCAGGATAGGAAGAGTATTGATATTTTTGAACTGTGGTGTTGGAGAAGACTCCTGAGAATACCGTGGACAGCCAGGAAAACAAATGGATGGATCATGGAACAAATCAACCCAGAGTTCTTACTTGAGGCACAAATGACCAGGCTCAAATTACCCAACTTTGGACACATTATGTAAAGACCCAGCTCTCTGGAACAGGCTCTAATACTGGGAAAAGTGGAAGGAAAGAGGAGAAGATCACAACCAGCAGCAAGGTGGATGGACTCTTGTTACATGGCTACGTAGTTGCTAGGAGTCAAAAATGGCTTGATGGCACATAATCAATATAAGATTGGTGGATAAGATTGGTCATTTTCATTCTGTTCTAAATATTGTCCATATTTCGTCTAGTGTGTTTGTTAGTTTACCATGATCTTCACATGGAAATAGGTTAACCATGATCTTTTCTAATGATGGTTTCACTTAGCATAGTTTCTGATGTAAAATTAGGGTCATAAAATCAAAAGTATTTCTCAGTTTTGAATTGTAAAATAGCTTTGTTGGATTAGTCTACTTCCAAATCAAGGTGACGCCATGAGTCCCTCACTAGTATAGTATATGGCAAAATTGAATAGGCCATCTGAGTATAATTGTTTAATTTAATCCCTTTCCCATCATCTAAAATCCAAGTGTTTTTATTTCACCTCTATAAAAATCATCCTTCCTGAGCTAGCTGTGACAGATAAAGTTGAATTTCTTTCTTTCTTTTTTAATGAAAATCACCTTTAAAAAATAAATTGGAAGTAGTAAAGAGTTCTGAATAATTATACAGGTTGTTTTTTCTAGAGGCAAGACTTTTCATTTCAATTTTTTCCTCATCTTGCTATAGATTAAAAATACAAGAAAGCTTTAAATGAGGAGTTTCAAAGTGAAGGTCAGAAGTGGCCTAAACAAAGAACGCAGCAGGACAAATTATACTTCTTCTAGCCATAAAAATAATTAAATGCAATAAACCATATTAGAATGTCATTAAAGGTATTCCTCAAATGAACAAGACCAAAGGAAGTCTGAGTTGAAAGTGAACTGCTATAGTATTTCTAGCCTGAGAAAGAAAGACCTTCTCAGTAATAATCTTAGGATTTTTTTTTTTAACAATTGGAAACAGAAAAAGAAAATGAAAAATATGTTCTCATTGAAGTCTGTATGTGACTCTTCTGAATGTCAAGAGGGCTAAGACAAACTAGTGAATATGCATAAATGGAGAAAAGATTATTTTTGACATAATTTTTGATATTTCTATAGTCTCTTTGGAGACTAGAAGTTCAATGTTAAATACATTAAAATTAACTAATCTGAAAGAAACAGTGATGACAATGGAAAAGAAAACAATATTGCATAGAAGCTAGAATAATCAGAATAATCAGAATTATGTGGGTGTGGAACATAATTTTCATAGATATAAATAAGCTAGAAATGCACTTTGATGTGGTCTGTGCTACTGAGGATGACTTCCAGTGACTCTCCTAAAACGGTTTACAAATGTGAAGGGTCACTTTTTGATTGATGAAATAGTGTGATAATATTATTGATCATTCATTAAACCATAGATTTCTAACTAATGTATCTTCCTCTAGATTCATCCAGCTATTTGCCACACTGTATGACTGTTTTATTTTATGTTATTCTAACAATGTCCAATTATTTTGTTGATTCCAGACTGAGCTGTCTATATTCTGTTTTTCCTGTAAAGTTATATGTAACATAAACTGAAGTGTGGCTAAAATGAACACAGACACACAGTTGCAGAAACCAATAAAGAAAAATGATGCCTGCTGTAATTTATGTCTGTAGTTTCTCTTCCAGAAATCAATATATACAGGCTGGCTTTTATTTGTGGAAAGTAAAGAAGCCATTGCATTTTTACAGTTCATATCCGTTTTTCCCCAATAGATGGTCAGATACAGTATATGTTTGGATATGATTCCTCCATGTCATATTTTATTTATTCATAGGGCCTCCTACTCTTACATTTCTCTGTTCTTGTATTATGTAGGTTTTGACAGCTAACTATGATTAATTGGTGAATGCTATCATAAACAAGGGGAGAAACAAATGCTTATGATAGGTGTTTTTCGCCTGGCAAAAGGATTCCAAGTCATAGGGATTACTGACAGAAGAACAACAACCAACACATATTGAACATTTGTACCTCATTTCTTTTTATAGCAAATAGTCTCACTCTATCTAGAGCTATATCTAGGTATTCCTATTTCAAAATCTCTTTTTCCGAACACAGTGTGAAGGTAAGAGAATTAAGGAATACATTTAAGCAATCATATTAGCAACTAACTGTCACAAAGAGACATATTTGTTGTTTTCATTTCTTCATCCAAGACAAAAGCAAGGGATATTTCAATTAAAGTATTGGCTCAAATATGTGCAGTAATTGAATTTACAAGCCAACCATCAAATCATCTTTTGCAAACACTCTATGCAATCATTCACCTGCTCACATGTATATGAATTAGCTAGGAATTAAGGACATGCTCGAATTTGGGGATGTATCTTTTATACACTTATACAAAGGTAACAATATCCCTTCTTCAGATATTTACACTAAACATGCAATGATCTTTTTTTACACCAATCATCTGTTGAAGGTGCAAAAGGCGTGCATTCTTTTTGGAATCCCAAGGAAGTGGATAGGATCCTTGGGACTGTCAATCCAACCACCTGTTTATTAGATCCTTGTCCCTCCTGGCAGGTAAAGGCTACTTGAGAGGTGACAAATGGTTGGACCTATGAGGTGGTATCTCCTCTCTGAGAAAGGGATCATCCCACTGCCTTGAAGGAGGCAGTGATGAACCTCCTCCCCAAGAGGCTATCATTGGAACCAACTATCCTGAACCATTTTCATCCGGGCTCCCACATTCCTTTTTGGGGGAAGGTTGTTGAAAAGGTGGTTGGGCTATCGCCACAGAGGTTCCTGGATGAAATGGGTTATCTGAATCCTTTTCAGTCTGGTTCAGGTCAAGACACAGAACTGAAATGGCATTGGTCATGCTTATTGATGACCTTTGGTGGAGATGGGATGGGGATGTGACAACCATCATGGCCCTTCTAGATCTGGTGGGTTGTATAGCATCAGCCATGGTATCCTTCTGGATTGGTTGTAAGTGGTGGACATGGTGTTACAGTGATTCTTGCCAAAGCTGACCTGCATGGATCCCATTTTAGAATTTGTCAAATTTTTGTTCATTTATTCTTCTTGACAAGATATATATATATATATAAATAATTCTGTGGAGTCCTTGGGGTGCTCTGAGCTTCGTTGTTTTCTTGCAAATGTTTCATTACCTGGCTAGGTAACATCTTCAGTGCTAGAATGGAATGGGCTTTACTCTCTGTTTATATACAGTGGCATGCCCTGCCAATGTTGGTGGGGATGTGGGTTTTGTCCCCTCCCCCCCAGTAGTTCCTTGATTAGGGTATTGTTTACTGCTTGATTGTATGTCTGGTGATAATCTTGGTTTTAATCTCTGCATATCTGGATGATGATTGCTGGTGAGGAGATGTTCTGGTCTTTTGTTTTCCTTTTTATTGTCTCTTGAATACTGTATAGATGTTGTTTATCCCTATGTGCCTGTTGATGGCTGCCTTGTCTGAATACCAAGCTTCCAGGAATTCCCTCTATTTTATTCTATTAGAAATTAGTCATTTTTTTTTTCTCTCTCTCTCTTAAACACACAAATTTACAATATAATTTCAAAATAATATTGTATATGTATTTCTTTTGTCTCCATACTGAAATGACATTCAACACTATCATTCTGTTCTGTGCTATAATTCACTTAGGTATTAGGGGGCATCATATTAAAATCTCAATTACTTACAAGGCAATCTTTAAACAATGTTTAAGCTTTTCTGGTGTTCTTAATAAATGTTGAGGATTCAGACTCTTTTGGATTCTCAATATTCCTACACCATGCCTTTTTAGAGGGTTTTTTTTTATAATATTTTTATTAAAAGTTTTAACTACAATAATAAAAGATAATACAAACTAAAAAGAAAAAGAAAAATATAAAGAAAGAATAAAAGGTGCAAGAAAGAAAAAAAGAAAGAAAAAACAGAAAAGAAAAAACCTAAGAAAGTGACTTCCCACCGTCATCCTGACAAGAATAAACAATTTCACTATCTCTTCACCTCCTCTTACTTAACAAATATAAAACTCTTCATTCCATAACTTAACTCTTAACTATAGACAAGTCCAATAAACATCTTTTCCAATCCAGGTGTCAGCAAAAGTCCAAACAGAACCCTAAAATAATCATATTAGGTAATAAATATAAAACTCATCATTCCATATCTCAACTCTTAACTGTAAGCAAATCTGATACACAACATCTTTTCTAGTCCCAATGTCAGCAAGTCTAAAATAACACCATGTCCATTTTAACCCTGATCAAATAAGCCAACTTTGTTTCTTCTTTTTACATAAAACAATCTTGCTTTTCAATTATTCGAATGATCATTATCCTTTGCCTTGAATTTCTTCAAAACTTTAACAAGCCTCTTTTGTAAGTCCAGCAGGAAGAAATTATTCCAATTACTCTTTTGAATTGGCATTTTTATTTCCTTCTTAATTTTTAGAGCCTCATCTGATTGTTTTTTGCATATCCAGTGATAAAGTCTTGTTCATGCTGTTCTCCATAATCGTGTCAGATAAATTTTGTTCCAAATCTTTTTCTGTAACAGCATCTTCTGGTGTAACAGCTTTTTCTGGGAACAGAGTGTTCATATAAACACACAACATAGCTGGCATTATTGATTCAAAATCCCATTGTAATTCCTAAACAATATCTCTGAATGCCATTATAAGTTGCTTGTCTTGTTATGTCTCCAATAGTGAAAATAATTTTTCTTTCACACAAAAATGCATTTATTCTTCAAAATTAATTTCAAAGTCTTAATATTCAAAATCAAATATTCCAACTTTTTCTGAGCCCTTAATCCATTTGAAACTATAGCTTGTCTTGCTTTTTCCTGTTTATTTTGAATTCTTAAAGCTTATATAGATACAGTTTCATTTTCTTATATTAAGGATTGAAGGCACTCACCTGGGATTTCCAGCCTTGTCATTTTGAAGGTGTCTAACTTCTTTAAAACAGCTAATAAGCAATTTCTGAAGGTGGTTAGCAAAGGAAGTGAGAACTTAGTGTCCTTTGAAGGCTCCAACTGTGGCTGGAGCAAGAATGGCAAATTCCCTCTTCTCTTGGTTCTCCCACCCCCCAGAGACCACTGCCTTGCAGTCTCCTCATAAGAGCAACCATATGGAGCACAACGTGGGCAATCTCACATCCTCTCTTTCTCCAGAGAAGGTCAGTGAAGCCGATCTACTCATCAGATCCATCTTTTTAGCTGAAATCATTGGCTCCATGAAACATGGTGCCATCTTCAGTCTGCCATTTCTTCCCCAGAAGCCCCCTTTTTAGAGGTTTTTTGAAGTAGTAATTTCTGTCTCTGGAACACTGCTCATGAGCCAAGAAGCTAGTCACATAGCTAGTCAGATATGTATATGTGATAATATCACTTGGGCAAATAACTAACAAAGGAAGGAGGAGACTACCCATCATCAAAGAGGAAAAATTGTAGCAGCTTATTGAAAAATACAGCTTTTTTGGTATTAATTCCTAAATTGTTTGTTGAAAATTGACACGCTTCAGCTCAACTATGCACATAACATTTAACCAGCCTTTTTCAGATCAATGAGTGTCAAGACTGGGTAATAATTTTGACTGATTCCTAGCAAGCCCCAGATGGGGTACTTGGGGACCTCAACTTTAGCTCCCAGTAATTAGTTTTTGGAAAAAAAAAATCTTGCCCTTTTCATTTTAGCTACACTTCCTATATGCTGTCAGTTGCTTATTAAGGAAGTACTGCTAACCATAAATTACTTTGCTATAAATGTTTCTTAGAAGACTTAATAACATTGATGCTATGCCAGCCACTGTATTAGACACAACTGGGTATAGATTATTTTAACTGCAAACATTCTTGAAACATTATTTGTCCTGTACAGATGAGATCTGAGACTACAGTATCAGAATTGACCCAAGCCATTCACTGAATCCTTTGGCTAACCATGCTTTGATGAACTGTATTCAGTTAAGAGAAAGCTTCCTGTCCCACAGAACTGTTGTAAACAAAGATTGCATGTAGACAATCTGTGCTACTATTAATGGTGTGAAGCACAGTAATTTGTCCTTTGAATGAGACAGCATCTGTTGAACCCAAAAGGCAAAGCATCTTTGCAAATATTCAAATACAGTCATTTCCCAAACAGTCAGAGGCAGCTGATAAAGCAAGCTAGATAACTCTTTTTCCCTATTTCCTTGGAGCCCAGAAAAATATGTGGTATCAAACGAGTAGAATTTGTGGCAGAGATGGTGGACACTAGCAAAGTATTGCTGGAAGTTTTTGGCCACCACAGGATATGGCAAAAACTGGCAGTGTTAATATCCCCAATAGGAAGTTGGTTCTATTCTCATCATTTTTGCTGGAATATAAGCCTTGAAGGCCTGAGGTTTTTCATTTTTCTTCCCTAGTGGAAATAACATGAATAATGTTGTCAACCCCATTAGAGATAGCTAAAGCATACTTGAGCTGGACTGAACCTTCTTCCAGATTTCCCTTAAAATAAGAAAAATAAATCAAGTAATCTCCCAATTTCACAAGCCAATGGAGGTTTCAGAATCATCCCATTGCTTCTTTTTCATCCCCACTTCCCTCCATTCCCATATAGTCTTTCTTCCACAGCCACCCAGTTCCAATCTGGTACTGCTTTTGCCATTACTGGAAGTGGTTTTGTTAACTCAGTTTCAAGGGGAATCCAGAGAGGTATGCAGCTTGATGTGCTGTGTTTCAATAGAGATTCAATGGCCAGCCTCAATATCCCATCACTATTTGTGTATAAAAATGCAAATACTTTTTGAAGAAGAAAGTGCAGCAACACTACAAGCTAAACTTTTACTATGACAGACATTATTCAATGGAACCTAAACTAGTGCATTTAAGTACTATCAGCCAAATGTAAATCAGCGTTGCAAACCACATGATGGAATCAGTGAAAACTTTTTTTTTTTTAATCTTAATAGGCAGAATGATTTGCTGCCTTTTGTCATGACTCACTGGACTGCATTCCTGTCTGCATCATGTCCATGTATTAACTTTTATGGTTACTGCAGACCACATTAATTTGTTTTTTTAAGGCAGAACAGTAATTTACTCATTTCTTAGTCATACAGATTAATTCTCAAAGTGATATACCACTGGAAACTGATACACTGATGTAACAAAGGGTCTTGTGTCACAGTTTTAGATTAGAACCATAAGGAAAAAACACAAAATACTTTCCTATTATTCAGTGCCCAAAATAACTAGGGGGTGTGTTGTTTTATTTAGACTAATTTATTGTCCATCTTATTACATGAGCTTTGACCACGACTAACTAAAATTGAATCAGGTGTGCAGATGCCCCATGTTCATATTCAGTGTCAGGTAGAGCCTGTGCTTGTAGGGAAAAGATCAAGTATTATCCATTCAAGAAAGGTAGAAGAAACAAGAACAGAAACTAGATGGATGGAAGTGAAGATTAATTGTATGAAAGACATAGTTGGCTATCATTAATCAGTATGTGAAAGTGTGCTTTCCTCACACCTCAGTCTTTTTGTTTTCACCAGTGTCACATATGTCTTTATGGTTAAGGTGAATTGTTATCCCCACATCTCCCTTGTCACCACTGGGATTCAAAGATCTGATATTACCCCTTCTTCTTCTTCTTCTTCTTCCTCTTCCTCTTCTTTTTCCTTTTCCTCTCCCCCCCCTTACAATTTTTATTAAAAATTTTGATTATAATAGTAAAATCTAATGCAAACTAAACTTAAAGAAAGAAAAGAAAATAGAGAGGAATAAAAAATGCATGGAAAAAGAAAGGAAAGAAGGGAGAGGCTTCTGGGTGAAGTGTTATGGCTGGTTAGACATCTCTGAGAGTGGCTGTACAAGCAGGGACAGCCCAGTGGTGGAATTGCCAGCCAGGAGACAGTTATGGCTGACAGAAATTTTTCTGGAGGAAGGAGAAATTGGGGGATTTCTCACTTGAACTCTTCTCACTGTGCTTTCTTTTCCTTACCATTACATTCCAGTTCCATTTGTTGGGACCATTTCTGAACTATGCTGCTGTTTTTAAGGTCTGGGTAAGTAGCAAAATGATCCCCATTATGGTTTTTCTATGGCCTTTCTAGTTTTGTACGCTGCCCAAAGTCCATTGGAGTTGGGCAGCTGATAAATTCAATCAATCAATCAATCAATCTATTTCCCCCTTACTCCCTCAAAGTAAACAGAATTCAGTAAACCCATAAGTAAGTGTTTTGCAACCTACTGCAATCTTCTGACACAGTCCAACCACTAAACCCAACTCTAGCCTTTTTTCTTAGATATTAATTAGCTCCCTTTTTAAATACTCATTTAGATGTAAAATCCAATAACTGCAGTCTTCATTTAGTACACTTTTTCTGTTTATATAGAATCCCCCATATTCTATTTTTGTGACTTAAAGTTTGTTTCATTATTCGCACAACACTCCAATATATAGTGATGTCCCAGTTCTTTAATGAATCAGGATCACATTCCAAATTCACAATTCATTCCAAACCTGGTATGGTTCAACAAGGATGAGTTTAAAATATTTGCACTGTGTCTAATTAAAGCAACATTCAAAAAATAGGTAACTAGGACTAGTTAAAGCAGTTTTGAAAACTTGCACCAACAGCTTCTGTAACTTTGTCTCTATTTGAATGTCATTTTAATATAGACTGACTTTATGAAGATTCTAAAGAAAAATTACATAAATCACAAGTAAATAAAGTACATTGTAATGCCTCCCACAGTTCCACTCCAATTCTTCCTAGCATTTTTCCTACAGGAGTGGGGTCTGCTTTTTTTTTTTTTGGATTAACTGAATATTGATCCATTGGTTGGGACAGGAATTGACCGACTGGCTTGACGCCTGAGCCTGACATTGTGGGCTGAGAGAGAGAGAGAGAGAGAGAGAGAGAGAGAGAGAGAGAGAGAGAATTTCCAAGAAATTGGAATTTTCTAATAAAGTTTGAATTGTTGATAGTTGAAATATAGTGTCAATATCTTTGTCCATTCACCTTTGATTTTAAAAGAGAGACATTGAATTCAGATTGCATGAATGTATGACCTGACTGACATACATTTACAGAGCAATTGAAAATGGGCTTGTAAAGGTTATGCTGATAATGCACATAGCCCCGAAGAGATCATTGTTAGAAGCTTTGATGACTTATTCAAGAAATGGTGATGCGGGGCCAAAAATCTCCTCCTTTTCTTAAACAGCTGATGATCTCAGAGAAGATAAACAGCTGGTGATGAGCATAGCTGTTGAAAAGGAGAGTTGCATTGGGATTAATTACCAGATTCAACTATTATTTTTTTCTTCTTTATCAATTGTGTAATTGTTCTGGATGTTACATCCCTTAAATGGATAAATGCTTTGCATCAGTTTTCTGGCTTGAACAGCTTCTAGGAATACCAGCTTTCAACACACACATTTTAATTTTGAGACGAACAGTAATTAACATAAAAATGGTATCCTAATCCACTGTCAGCAGTGGATAATTTGCTGAACTATTAAAGGAATAGATTTACTGGACACGCTGAATGATTTATCTCTAAGAGCCAGAGCCTTGTAGGAGGTTTCTAAAAACTGTACTTCCTGATGATTATCTAACCAACCAGCTTAATATCTTTGTCTACACCACTTTCCTCCTCTCCTTCCCTCCCTTCTTTGAAGCATATTCCTATACATAACTACACAGAAAATTCCATTGAGATCACTGGGCTAATTCTTAGGAAAGCATGTATAGGATTGCAGCCTTAGGATATAAGCAGGCAAACTCTCAGACAAAAGTCTATGAACAGCTATGTGAACAAAACTCCTGCACACTTTCTTAAGAATAGCCCCTAAACTTTTAATTTGCTTTATGTTTATTCACTTTCTGACAACAATGGGTTATTCTTTATTTTCTTGGCAGTGGTATTCATTTTTTACAAAATTATATCACTGGGATAAAAGACACAGAATTTTTCCTCCTACTGACTTGTTATTGGCTGCCCTTTTTTGCAAACAGCATAATTGTTTTAAATATTTCACAAATGTTTTGATTGATTTGTTAAACAAATCCGTTCCACCCTCTGAATTTGGTCACAACCTGAGGCGAATTTCCCCATAGGGTTCAATGTAAATCCGGTTAATCCGTTCTGCCCTCCGCCCGAATTTGGTCGCAACCCGAGGCAATTTTCTCTTCAGAGCCTTAGTCCCGCCAAGCCTGCTCTGCATTTTCTTTGGAGCCATGCTAACACGCACACCAAAAACCTTCGCAAAACACCGCAAAACACACCACAAGCCTCACCGAACGTCTCCTTGCTACCGCGACCTCGCCCACAGGAAGCCGCGACCGCGTGGCAGCAGGGGAAATGGCTGCGGATCTGCTTCGTGAGTAGAGGCAAGTTCGTAACCCGAGGTAAATTTTTCCTGCCGAAGCTGGTCGTAACCCGAAATGTTCGTTAGTAGAGGCGTTCGTAACCCGAGGTACCACTGTACTTTAAGTATAAAATTTTAGGAAGCAACTTTTTGATAGAAAGTGTATGTCTGCATATCTCTTACAAATGCATATACTTTGTGGTACATTTTCTAAGTTGTAATTTGCATCTTAAAATTCTAAATTAATTTTTCAAGATGCACATTCATTCCAAGTTTCTTTCACCACTGAGATCCAGTCTTGATTAATGCTTACATAGAACCCTTTAATGTGCCTGCTGATCATCTGAATGGGAGAAAGGGAGCAAGACAGTAGGAGACATCAGGGCAGACCTATTTTTTTTTTGTAAACACATGGGAGAAGTCCTCTTTACTTCTCCTATCTTTCAGCCTACTGTCCCTTACAAAGTTGTGAAGATTAGATAGGATGAACTCTTTAAGCTGCTTAGAGTTACTTGTGTGAGATGGACAGCAATACAAATTAAAAGAATTAAATAAATAAATAAAACTAAAAAGGTTATATTAGAAATATGCAATGGGGCAAAGATTAATTGCAAGGAACTGAACTGAGATCTCTATTTTTTATCCTGCTATAGCCTAAAGCAAGCATAAATATTTATCCATCAGCAAATGAAGAAAACTCTCACCCTTTCACAAAGTAGAATCAATAACCTAACCTTCTCTTTAATGACAATTGAGATGGATATAATTTAGTAGCACCTTAGTAAAGACTGATAAAATTCCAACAGGAACCACATTTCCCTGAAAAACAGAAAAAGAAAAAGCCACTGAAAGTACATAGAAGCTTGCCTCTAGCTGCAGTTCTATATACTCAATTTTCAAGTAGGATGAATAATATGATGAAGGAAGGAATTCAAATGGATGAACACACAAGGATAATTCCCAGCAGTAAGGAGTTGTTGGGAAAATTAATACAGATTTATACAAGTTTTTGATTCACAAAAATGTTCAATTGAATATATAGGGAAAAAGTAAATAAAAATGAATAATTTTCCAAAAAAGTAGGAGAATGTTTCAACCTCCCAGGACAGAACCGCTGATCTATTCCATTTTTTAGTAATGAAATGTAAAGAACATAAAAATTCTATCAGATCAGGCCAAAGGCCTAGGGCTAGCAGATTTGGGCTTTAAAAATTCAGATGGCACTTGATGGCAACAAAGAATTAGAGTATGGTAACTGTTCGTTCTCATGTAATAGTTGCACAGATGTTTGCAGCCCAGATCTAATACTCTTAATCTAGTTTAACATTCTTGGGCAAACAAATGCAAATGAAAAGGCCATGAAATACTGTACATCCAAAGCAATAGTCTTCTTCTGCTACTGCTTTCCAATAATTGCTTTTCAGAAACTTTCAGCCTCTGATTCTGAAATGTAGTATATAGCTGTCATGACCAGCAACTTTACCCCAACTAAATTCATCTGAAGTTATAAAATCATGTGACTTTCAATGCACTTTGTAGTGACAATATGCAGCTCTTGTGCTATTGTGTGCTGTGTGAAGAGCATTCTTTTGTCTGTCTTGCATCACCCACGATACAACTTCACTATGAATGAAAGATAAAAACCTTTCTCTCTTTACTTTACATGTAAGGAATTTCAAAATTTACATGTATGCAGAAATTTCAAAATTTGGGGCTCTGTCAACTCTTCAGAAAATTACTTCAAGGTGTTTAATGTACTCTGTGTAATGTTGGGAAATAAATATAGTTATATTATTATTTTCATTTTTCTCCCGTAATAATTTCTAATAGAGATTTTACCATTTTCATAACTACCATCAAATGGGATGAATTTTCTTTGAGCAATCCACTATCATCTTTGAAAATATCTTACAACTTTATTGTTTTATAATAACTTTATTAAATTTTAAAAACAGAAAGGTAAAAACTAACAAGAATTAATCATCAAGAAAAAGTAGAAGAAAAGAAAGAATAAAGAGAAAGAAGGAGAACAGAAGTGAAGAAAAAAGGAAGGAAGGAAGGAAGGAAGGAAGGAAGGAAGGAAGGAAGGAAGGAAGGAAGGAAGGAAGGAAGGAAGGAAGGAAGGAAGGAAGGAAGGAAGGAAGGAAGGAAGGAAGGAAGGAAGGAAGGAAGGAAGGAAGGAGAAATAGCAAAAAGAATGACTTCCAACTTCTTTAAAGCAGATATACATAAATCATACATTAAACTCTTACTCTAGGATTACAACATAACATCTATTTTTTCTATAATCTATTAATTTTACTAATAATCAAATTTCATTTTTTTCTGTTTCCCACAAAAAGTCCAGAAGAGGCTTCCAATTAGCAGAAAATATCTCCCAACTTTAGAAGGACGGCCTGATGCTCAGCTGTTGAACTAGACTAGTATTTAAGTGCTACTTTGAATGTGAACAGAAACAATTGTTTTCTATCATACTGATTTCTTATGATTGCTTTTGTGAATCCCCATGATACATAGTTGTGCACATTTAATTATAACAGACTATATTTTTTGCATTAAGCTGCCCCTGGACTACACACTATATTTTCTTTTCTATACCTTTGTCTTTTGCCAGCTGAAGATAAGCTTGATGGCATTGTATCTGATGAAACCGACTTTTGGTGGGAGAGATTGTGTTGTAACAAATGTATTATTCTTCAAAGTGCTTTTTGGGTTTATTTGTTCTTGAGGCATTAGACGAATATGATTACATAATTTGAAATTTTTAAATTCATGACTGGAATTGCAAGTTATGTATGTATGGGTGCATAGCATTTAATAAAGATGGGCTGAGTCCTTTTGCCCCAATGTCTTAGTGAAAATATGGAAGTAAAGCAATGAACAATACCCAAACTGAAAATATGATGAGATTATTCCATTTGCTAATATTCTGCCTTTGCTTTTTAAATTTCTGAAAGACATTTGAAAACATGAGGATTACAAATCCACCATCACACTGAATTCCCTACTAACATTCAGATTTGGTCAAAATATTACTTAGCTCTGACTGGTCAGATTAAGCATTTATTTTCTTGATTGGATAAAAACTATAACAACCATGAATAGTGAAATTAAACATTTTTTAATCTATTCAACTCTTGAGAATATTTTCATGAAAGTGCAATGTCCATTCATAAAATATGGTAGATTAAGACTCTATATATTTTTATAGAGCATAATTGTAAAAAATGTTAAGCAATTATTAAAGATGGATGGATGGATGGATGGATGGATGGATGGATGGATGGATGGATAGACAGACAGACAGACAGACAGATAGAGTAGATTGATTCTTTATTTTGGTCAATGACCACTGCATAAAACACTATGCATACATATAATGAATATTAATTAGGTAAGCATATCAAGAAAACTACTGCATATCTTATATATTACATTACAAAATTTAGGTATCCTTAAATAAATAGAGTCATTTCAATTTGGAAGGAAGAGTTTTAAATAAAACTGAGCAGAATGACCAGGGAATTTGAGTAAATGGGGAGTTAATAACTCACAAGTGTAGCATCAGACAAGCAATATAATAAGCCACTGATGGTTTCACTGGCTCCTTCTCTTCATGGGCATAGTCTGGATTTGAATGGGATGCCCTTATATATCTCCTCTAAAACCACTTATGGGAGCCTATTAAATAGGGCCAAGATTAAGGCTCTCCTTAGTTTGGGGACAGTAATTTGGTTTAGATATCTGGCAAGTCTGAAAGATGTATGAGAACTGTTGTTAAAGAGGGACATCAGGTGTGATTGTACATTGATGTTCTTAAGGGGATGCTTGATTGCCTGTACTGTATACTCATGCCTTACCACCAAATAATTCTGCCCAAATATGGGCTGAATGCATTCAAAGTGCAACAAAAATATACAATTCCCCTTTAATGTAAAAAAAAAAAAATGTTTGCAGGGCTGTAGGCTTTTTGGACTACATATTCCCTATATATTTTGCCTGTGGTTGTGGCATAGATACAATACTGAGATATTTGAATGACCTGACCTGTTCAATTGGATGGTTGTTTAATTTCCAGACATGTGTCTTAGGATGTTTGGCAAAAACAACAGCATCTTGGTTTTATTGCAGTTAATTTCTAAGACTTCTGTATTGCAATATCATTCAGGGTGTGCAATGCTCTTTCTCGACCAATATAGGTTTGGGAGAGCAGAACTATGTCATCTGCATATAAGAAAATTGCTATATGCTTCTCTGCCAGTTTCAGGGGATGGTGGCAGAGGTTGTTCATCATGGCAACTAAAAGATTGATATAATAAATAATGATGGTGCCAGAATACATCCCTGCCAAATTCCTTTCTTAACAGGAATCTTCTTGGTATAAAGACCCTGGGGGTTGCATTTATAATTGAGTTGTCATCTAATTTATAAATAAGCTGAAGGAGCCTTCTATCAGTAGAAGGTTTTTGAAGTTCACACCAACAATTAGGCCTGGAAATTAAATCAAAGGCCACTCTAAAATCTATGAAGGCTTTGTAGAATTTTGTACATGGTTTCGAAGTGTATTTTCTGTCAGATGCTGCAGGATAAGAACATGGTGAAAAATAGAGCAGCCATTTCTAAATCTAAGTTTGTCCCTTGGTTAATATGTTCTCTAGGTCTACAGAATCCTAGAATTTTATGGATAGATATCTAGTATATAATTTGCTGATAATGCTGAAGAGTCTGATAGTACAGTAGATTAAGACTCCATATAGTTTGTTAGAGCATACTTGTAACAAAAGTTTAGCAATTATTAAATATTGTATTCAATAGACATCATGCATTTCCAGTTTCTGCTTTCAAAGTACCATCCATCATTTATGATGAAAGAAACACCTCCGTGTAACTGAACACCTAAAAGGACATATAGTTCTGGTGTAATCACATAATTTGTGACAAAAGGTGGAAACAGGCTACCCCAAATACCACGTGTCAACACCAACACATAGATTGTATCAATGCCCTTTTTCTTTCCTTTGGAAAATGAAATGTTTTTGAAAATGTGGTCAGCCTTTTTTTTTCCTTTAGATATTATTATTATAGTAAATAAGCATAGTTTCTAAATTATCACCCATAAAGCATTAAGCAGTTTGGAAACCCAAATTAATACCATTTCAACAAGAACATAATTACCATTAAGTTATTAGCAGAGATCCTACCTTGTATTTCATCACTTTCTAAAACTCATTGGTAACTATATGGTGGAAGGAAAGAGAAGAAGAGGAGGACCAGTGTCAAGGTAGATAGGCTCAGTTACAGTGGTGATGAGTGCACTGCTGGAAGACCTGGCTAGTGGCAGATCATAAAGGAGAAAATCTATCTATGTGGTCATTAAGAGTTGACAACAACTTGATGGCACATAATCAACATCAACTATATGAGACAAAGCCCCTTTCCAGTTGCAGTGTACAGATCATGACAACTTCTACCCAGAAGCTCTGATTACCCTCTCCTTATTGGCACTATAGTATACTAGGTTGTGTGCAAGATAGGCTGGAAACTATTTTCCCAGGGCTGGAATATGTAAGAGTTGTTTTTCAGGCTAATTCAGATGCAGGTGACCATTATGTAAGTAATGCATCAGCAGACTTCACTGTCATAAGTGCGGAGACCTGCCTTCCACCCTATTAGGCTATGAAAAAAAAATAAACTTTTTTTATTGGTTCTAAATTGAAAAATAAGTTTATTTGCTGGAATTCTTATACTAGTGTTCCTTTTCATCTGAATAAATAATACTAAAGACAATGCAGTGAGATTCACGCTTGGGGAATAAAAAAGTCATTTTCAGTTCAGGCCTGACAGAATGTGAATTGGCATGACCAACTCCCACATGGCAACTAGCCTGAGAAGCACAAAGCAGTGTTTCCATTAAGATGTAGGAAAGGCAGGAGAAAGAAGCATCAAGTTTACACAAAGGGGGCATAAGAACAGGCTACAACTTCATTCTATTAGAGGAATGAATCCATTTTTGTAGCATATAATAAAGATTCCTTACTAGCTATGCTGTGTTGACTATCTGGGAAACTTCAGCCAAATTCAAGGTAGGTAAAGGAGAGAACATGATAGGTTGTGTGCATATTTTACTGATGTTTCATTGCAATGATTGGATTGCATTCATTGCATTCAGAGAGAATTCGGGCCTTTGTTCCCACCAAAATCAGTTTAATAGTCAATTTATATCCCATTGAAAAGAATGTTCAAATGGCTTGGTAATATTTGGTTTAGTCACTTTTTTATTTTATCCCTCTGTTCCTTCTGTGATTTTGTAATCACCATAATAATAAACTAATTAAGCTAACTCCTTTCAGTAATTTCAGAAATAATTTCAATAATTATTTGCTTTTATTGGGTATTGCAATGATTATATGTGTTCACTGATACTTTGTGAATGCTATTGCTATAGTGGAAAAGGATGATCTTGGACATCAAAAAGGGGGAAACATAACTCTTGTAAGTTTAGAAACTCTTACTAGTTCTAAAAAGAATCCTAAAACAAAATAAAATTAAACTTAGCTGAAATGCAAGTATTTCCTGAATGGTTACTGATGTTATACATATGGGCCAAAATAAACAATTATTTTTCTATATTAGGTGAATGGATCCCCAATGATTATCTGCTTATTTTTGTTGCTGTTCTCATCTTCCAAGTTCGGTATAAGAATTTGGTCAACAAAATGCTGAGTAGGATTTTTTATTATTATTATTATGTTTAGATCTGAATGGTTATGGAACCACTACTTACTTGTTTGTTTATCTCTGAAGGAAAAAAGGAGAATAGTCATCCTCATTGGTCTTTGTAAGGAAGTGAAACATGGTAAGATGAGGAAATTATTAAAATATCTGACCACGAAACCACTGGGGCACCTTTATAATAGAAACATTCATTTAAGGCTCCTCAGAAAGGGGTGCAGAAATACCTGTAGATAACTGAAGCAACCATTCTCAAGCCTGTGGTCTAGAAGACAATGAGATGGAATAAAGGGCCACACTCAACACTTACTCACAACATGACATTAACAGGCAAGTGACTCTTTGTAGCCTAGACAAGGGTAGATGGCTCAAAGTACTCCAAGGAGGAGGTGATCAGCAGGCAATCCCAGCTATAATTCCCCGGTGCAGAAACAGTGGAATCTGCAATGGGGACAAGGGGAGGTCAGGCTGATAGAAGCAGTGTTGCAGTATCACACTGCAACACAAGCCCCACCCCTTTTCTACATGCATTATAGACTGCATAGATGCTCAGGATGGGTGGAGCTTGCAGAATGACACTGCCACACAGCTCTCATCATTTTGACAAAAGCAGCAAGAACCCATAGACACCACAGTATAGAACATTTCTCTACCATGAATATGTAAAATGTTAATGAAGTTAATATTTTTTTTTTTAGTTCTTTCTTTCTGTGTGAGTACTCTGCATGCCATTTACTCTGATGCATTTTGGAAACTGCTAATACATATACTTAATGATGTAATATTCATACTGGTGTACCCTCTCTGCTCTTTCTTCATTCCAAATGCAGTATCATCTCTATATAACCGATATATATATATATATAGAGAGAGAGATTATATATATATATATATATATATATATATATATAGAGAGAGAGAGAGAGAGAGAGAGAGAGAGAGAGAGAGAGAGAGAGAGAATACACACACAAACATACTGTATGCATACATCTACCTACTTCATTAAAGAATTTGTTTCCCATGCTTATATTTGGTGAACAGTTGGGTGAGATGCTGTGAATTCATTATTTCTTTCATGGAGAGCCTTTTGCTTTTATTTCACAGAAAAGAACATTCAACAGGGCAGGGAATCACTATAAATATATAATTAAATTCTTATTGAGGCTGCTGATTTACATGGCAGAACTGCTCTGTTAAATTTAGGCAACAATAATGACACAGTTGGAGTGTGCCAAGAAAGTGAAAGCATATGCTAATTTTATGGAAGAAAATGGCATGATTAATCATTTATTCTAAAACCCAGTAAGAAGAAATGATTACCACAGTATGTAAGGGAAGGTCACTCTTGAACTTTGGGTAATATGCTAATGACATTTGAAAGCTCTTAATACAATGTCTGGGCTCCAAATGGATCTGGAAAATGTTGCAATTATTTATCTCTATTTCTGTTGCTTTTGTTTTCCAATTTATTTCCATGAATGAGGAATCCTAAAGCACACATGTGAGATAAGTGAAGACAAATATGCTTGTGGAAACAAGGATTCTTCTTTATTTTATCAGCCAAAAGGATAAGAACGGTTTCTGTCAAGACAGATACTCATTCAATTACATAAAATTATATAAAAAAAAATAATGCAAAGCACACATCAGCCTACCAATGTATAGCACTGATTAAACAAATCCTAGCAGTAACAGATTGTGAGGGGAAAAAATTAACAGTTACAGTTGTTGACGAATGTTTGAAACTTGTCTTTTTATCTTTTTTTTCCTTGCCCTGCCACCTCAATTTCTGTGGAATATATGAGTTGGCCTTAATTGAAGAACTGTAAATCAAAGAGACATTGGGATATGCTTTCAAATTTGGATTCTCACCATTATTTTCAATGGCTGTGTATTGAAATGCATATCTACAGTTCTCTTGTAGCAGGATGAACATTCAACTCACTTTCCTATGAACAACCCCAGGTCTTAACTCACTGGTAGTTTGCACACTGTCTTCATCTATCCACCTATTTTCCATAGAATTTAAATCAAAGATAATCCAATAGAGGATGGGCTCAGAAAAGGGCTGTAACAACAGAATTTATGTTAAGATATGACACACATTCTATAAAATCTCTGAAACTTTTGTTAGGGGCATAGTGTTATTATGTAATTTTAATATAATGATTTAGTTGTACGTATGTATGTAATTACTATTGTATTTCCTCTAGGCTTTTTAATAAAAAAAAGTTTTACTTCTTCCATTGTATTACTTTTGCCTGAGTAATGGTGTTAAAACCTATAGGAAGTGAAATAGTGGCTTTCAGCTGCATTATTTTCTAGAGGGGGAAAAAAAACACATATATATAGAAAAGAAGAAATTCTGGATTCTTTCTGATTTCTGGAATGATCAAAATATGATCTGAAGAGAAACCAGAGAATGATGGATTACAGTGTCTAAGGATTTGAGCTGAATTACAGCTTCAGTAATGGCTTGCCTGATACATGTGAAAGCTTATAAATATTTTTCTCCCATACAAACCTATTTAAGCTCCAATAATCATTGGAATTGTGGAGAGCTTGTTGCTCTCTGAGCTTGATTGTAGATGTTTGATTGCCTAACTAGGTAACATTATCAGTGCGAGTAAGTGCGTGGTTTGCTCCCTGTTTATATACAGTAGCTTGCCCTGCCCGTGTTGGTGGGAATGTGGTTTTCTCCTTGGTAGTTTCTTGATCAGGCTGTTGTTTTCTGCTTGATTGTTTGCCTGGTGTTAATCCCTGCTTATCTGGGCATTGGCTGCTGGAGAGGATTTGTTCTGGACTTTTTGTTTCCTTCTTAGCTTTTTTAGTGTCTCATTTGAATGGTGTGTAAATATGGTTTATTTCTGTGTTTCTACTGAAGTCTGATTTGTCTGAATGCCAAGCTTCCAGGAATTCCCTAGCATTTTTTAATTTAGTTTGGTCTAGGATGTTCACAGCTTCCCAGTTGAAACTATGTCTGAGTCTGTCCATACGTTATGAGATTAAGGAGTTTTCATTATGTCTTCTGACTGCTAGTTGGTATTCAGGGATGCGCTCTGCTAGCCTTCTGCCTGCCTGTCCTACATTGTAGCTATTACAGTCCTTACACTGTATGTTGTAGATGACTCCTGTTTTCTCTTCTTGAGCTACTGGGTCTTTTGGTTTACTTAAGATGTTTTGGAGGGCTTTAGTTGGTTTGTGTGCTATGGTGATGCTGTGTGGTTGTAATAGTCTGTTGGTTGTTTCTGAGATGTTTTTGATGTATGGTAGTGTTATCCTTTTCATAGCTTGTATTGGTTGTGCTGTAGTGGACTGAGTGGTCTGGCACTTTTTGATCACTGGAGATATTTCAGAAACTAATCTACCTCCCTGAAATTTCTGATTTTTTTTTTTTTCACAATAAACTGCCTGTGGAAATTACCCTTTTTATAGAAAGAATTTTTGGATAGTCGATTATTATTGTTGGTCACACAGTCAGCCAGATGTTTAGACTGGATTTGGCATTTTTATCCACCTATCAAGTCCTTTCTTATTAACAGTTGTTAAGTCTGGGGTGTTGTGTGGCAGGTGCTTGTCTGTCTGAATTCTAAAGTCCCAGAGCGCTTGAGCTTCTTCATTTTCTATTACTTTGTCTGTTTTGTGATCCCACCAGTTCTTGTTTGCAGGCAAATGGTATTTGCCTGCAGATATTCCAATGCACCATTGTTGCTACTTTGTCGTGCTGTTGTTTGTAGTCACTCTGTGAAATCTTCTTGAGGTAGCTATTGTTTTTGTTGTTGCTGTTGTTGTTATTTTAACTAGAATAGTTTTCTACTCCTTATGATAAGCTGCTCAGGAGAACTGGAAACTTTCTAAAGTAAGGGGCTGCAGGAGAAATGGGCAAAGATAATTTTCTTTCAGAGGGAAGCTGTGGCTAGAACCCAGGTTGTCCAAGGAACCCTTTTGTTCATGGAACAGCCAATCTTTATCTCAGTCACTCTCACTGTGGATATATTTTTGTGCAGTATTGTACATATGTGTTCTTCTATGTTCATCTCCCACACAGACCTGATTTGTGATTATTCTTTTATAAGAAGAGAATTGCAACATCATCTTATTCCATGTGGACAACAATCTGATATATTTTTTCAAGGTTTCTGTTTCTAGAAACAACTTCTTCTTTATACAACACTTCTTTGTGGCCCAGAATTTTCTGCAGGCTCTCACTGCCTCCATCAGAATTATAAAAGCAGTGTTGTGCTACAAACTCTGTCCACTTTGGCTGTGTGTGAAATGTCACAGCACATGAAGAAAAGGGACAGGGTTTGTGGCTTGTTGCTTCATTGCTACTTTAATCATTCTGACCTCCTTGCCCTCCCAACAGACACTGCTGTTGTGGCCTATAAAAATTAATTCTGACTGAGAATGTAGTGAATCCCAATTTTTAGCATTCTTACTTGCATTGAGATCTTGCACACACTTAATGATTAGAGCTATGCAAACCCTTTGAAAAGTTGCTTCACAACTGAAAAATGACCTGGGCAAAGTCTTATCATTGGGCTTACAAAAGAGGGTTTCTAAAGCCTTGAAGAAATCTTTGAGATGGGAGAAAGAAAGTTTGAATGGAGATTCACTCCTATGATAGCAGCTTGATGAATTAAAGATCAAGATTGTCAGAAGCAAAAGAAAGGAATATAAAGTTGACTTGTTTGATCAAGGTCAAAATAAGAAATAATTGTATAAAATTCTGGAAACCCTTTATGGACTTTTTCCAATACTTCGACAGAAATGACAACAATTTTTGGATTTGTGAATGGATAATGTGGGAGGGGTTATGGGAAGAAATCATTTATGTATATAATCTTACAGGGGTTGGGGAAATATTAAATCTGCTTCCACTTGTTGCAAGGAAGATTGGGAGTCACTTTTTAAGATAATTTTTCTATTTCTTTTATTTTTTATTCCTTTTTTTCTTTCCTTTCCTTTTTGCACTTTATATTTCTTTTCTTTCTATTTTCTTTTTTCTTTCTAATTTCAGTTTGTATTGTTATTTAGTAATGTTAAACTCTTCAATAAAAAGTATTTTTTTAAAAAAAGGTGCTTCACAACACATGGAACGATGTGTGAAGCAATTTCTTTTCAGATCATTAAAACAGATGTGTCTTATGCCAGACTCATACAGCTGCTTGGTAAGTTGCACCCAGCTGTCTCAATAAATGTGTCCTAAAGAGCCACCTCCCTTCCATAGGAAAAAATTTTTTTAAAAAGAAAAGCTACATACATGCTCTGATAGCCCAAAGTAGCTTGTGAGCCTGAAAAACAATGTGCCTCTTCTAAATAATTTTTTAATTGCTCAGGTTCTGTTCCGAACAGGAAGTACAAGTTTTTATTTCTTTCTCCCCCTTTTATGAATTTTCTAATGATATGGAACAAACTTTCTTTAAAAAAATAAGATATCAAGAATAATAAAAATTCTGCTCCTTGTGGAACAGAAACTAACAACAGAATAATTCTAAAACCTTGAAAGAATAACTAATAATGTTTTATCTCTAATCCCTTCAGCCAATGTGTATCCAAACAGACTCTTACAGTGGTAGAGTTGCATTTCTATTATTCCAAATCAAGCTGACACAATTGTTTTTAATTTATTATTTTTAATTTATTAGTGGCTCATGCTCTTAACTGACAGCTGTTCTGAAACTCTTGGAAGGAAGAGCAGTGTTATAAATATTCATTAAAGTACATAAATAAATAATTATTACTTTAAAAATCAGATGCAATCAGTGCAAAGCTTTTGAAATATTACAAGAACCTCCACTTGGAAAAATCTTAGCTGCATCTCTGATTCCATTTTATTTGTTCACTTAGTATAATGCAGGTAGTTGCCAATTTGGTTTGATGTAGCAATGGAGGAACACATTGTGAAATTCATATTTTATGTCAAATTTAGTTAATTTTACAAATCTGAATCCTTGTGAGAAGGAAAATTCAGTTGGGAACTACTGCATTAAATAAATAATTTAATTTGCACATACCAAATTATTTGGTTTTTTAATGCAAAAATATTAGAATTAAAACCTTAAACTGAAGTGGGATGGATTTATCTTAAAAAATAGAGATTGAGAAAAATTAAATTTTCATTCACCTGTAGCTGATGGTAAAATTGCAATTACAATTTAAACCTTCAGAAGTTCATTAACTATAAATATAATGAAAATACTTTTGAAAATACATTTTCTTCTCATTAATAGCCTGTAACCAAAATAACATTCCTTTATGATCTCACCAGGAACAGTGCTACCACAAAGCTGTTGCACATTTTAGGGAATGCAGAAAAAACCCTATAGTGAAGCTTATTTTCTCACAGTGCACTATAAAACATGTGTTTCACTAGTGCAGTTTTCTCCATCCTGGCACTCCCTAGATTGCAAGTCTCAATGTATCTGCAGATTTTGCTCTATGAAATCAAGCAAAAAGAGCGTCTGCTGAAAGAGGCAATAGCTACGTCTGACTTCCACAGTTTTACTGCCATCTCAGTCTTATTACCTACTTGAAGCCAGGTAAAAGTCTAGATTTAAACCTAAAAATAAATATAATGAATATAGTGGTGGAATTAGCCTGCAGTAACTGGTGCCTTTGGATATTGTGCCAATCTATCACCTCCTTCCATGAGAAAGCTTGAACCTATAAGAATAGTTTGTCACCTTTAAATCAAAAGTGGGTAATATATGGCTTGTCAGAAACCTCTGAATTCCAGCTCTCATCAATCCTAGTCTACAGCTACTAGATCTGGGCTGCAAAAAATCTGGATGACCACAAGATGGCAACAGTGAGCTAGATTTTTCAGTATTCTTTTGCTCACATCTAGTGGTTCTCTCAAATTTTTACAAATCTGACAGCTATACCCTAGCTTGCACAGCCAAGCAGAAGAGATGATGATGAGAGCTCCCATTCAACAAGATCCAGAGGGACAGATTTTTTTCCTTTGTTCTAAAAGAGAAGATGTAAATAGGCCTGCTTACCCTAGTGTATGTCAACCTCAGCAACTTGAAGATGCGTGGAATTCTGGGAGTTGAAGTCCATGCATACTCAAGTGGTTGTGGTTGAGAAACTGGCTTACCCCACTGACACTCCCACCCAGTGTCAAAATCTATTTCTAATCATGAAGAAAGGGTGGAAGGTACTTACATTCCCTTCCTAATAATTACGAGTATTTCCTTCTCCCACCCTATTAGTAAAGGCATTTTATTTTAGACAAGAACCATTCCAGGTAGCTAGCAATTACAGCACCTATCATATGCTTAAAGATTGAGCAAGAAAAAAATGACACAATCAGATGATATGAAGTTGTTTCCAAGAGCATTGTATGAAGATTTAAAAAATGCTGCTGGGCTACTATTTGATTCTAATGGTGCTGCTTATTGAGGGCTGTTTCTGGAAATAAAGAAAGAGCAGCCATGGAGGATTTTTTTTCTTTTAAATGGGAAGCTATCTAATTGTCTGCAAAGTGCAGGCTGAGGCCATGCACTGCTACTTTCTTTTCAAACTAGGCCATCTTAGATATATGCCTTTTAGAAAAAGCCTGCTTATTATAACATGTATTTTGACCCAACTTTTATTTTACCCTGCCAGATCTTATTTTAAATCCTGTTCCTGGCAAATTTAGAAAAGAGCAAAGCAAATCAGAATGGATATAAACCATTTCAAGTCCACTTTTTCACAGCCCCTGGAGCTCCCTCTGGCCAGAATTGCTACAAACTGACAGCACTGTGTCATCTCATTTTAAGGAGAGGAACAGATGAACATTACAGCGTTAGTGCTAAAAAAATGAATATGGCAGTTAAACAAAGGGAGGGGGGAATCACCCCAAATTTATTCCTGTCTGCATGTATAAAATGCCTACCCAAATACATAGCAGCATTTTTAGAGGTTGGAAAGGTGGACATAATACCACATGCAAGGTGTTTACAATTGTAAAAACACAATAATCCCAATAATCAATTGTATCCATTAAAATTCCACCACTGCTGTTGTCTAGTTAGGATTTTCCACAACAAAAAGTCTTGTGGAAGATTGCTATTGTTACTGCCCTAATGTTATAGGGTGCAGCCCATCCTGACTCAGGGACAAGCTACAGTATTCCAAACTTAGGGACCTGCTACTGAGAAGATCCTCTCAGTCTGTGTTTCCTGTTGCTATGAGTGGGAGCTGTACCCACAGAGTTCCCTCAGTTCTAGCCCATAAGGAGTGGTCGGATTCCACCTGGAGGATAGTCCTGAAGGTAGTGAGAATCCATGCCATATAGGACTTCATAGGTAACAGCCAGCATCTTGAATTGAACTCAGAACCTACCAGCAACCAATGCAACTGCTGCAACATAGATGTTATTCTGCTAATTTGGTTAGCACTGATCAGCAAATGCAGAGCCACAGTTTATGCCAGTGGCAGCTTCTGGGTCAACTTAAGGTACAGCCCCATGAAGAGCAAACTGCAGTAAACTAAATGGGAGATGAAAAGAATGTGAGTCACTGTTATCAGCTCTTTTTAGTTCGGGAAAGATTACACTTGTTGGACTAGCTGAAGCAGACCAAAGGCCCTCTTGACCATGGCTTCCACTTGCTCCTCAAATTTTGGACCTGTTCTTTCAAGTGAAGTGAAACCCTATCAAAAACAATAGATGAAATGTACATGGAATCAGAACATTGATATACAGGCAGTATCTGCATCTTGCTGGGATTCATGAGTTCTACCTCATCCAGTCAGCAGGAACTAGGTGAAAATTTCCACATCTCCTACTTGGTCTAGGGTGGTGTGATGGAATGGAATTATGAAGGCCACACTCAGGGAGGAAACGTCCTCTTTCGTCTCCTGAAGGCCGAGGAAGAGATAAGAGGATGAGGCTGGCACCTCCCTGAGGAATTCACTCTCTTTTCACTGGCTGACTGTGGGAACTAAGTTTCAGTCAGGGAAGATTCTTGCTAGAGGTCGTAGCTAATAAACATTGCTGAACTGAATCTGCATGGTCTCCTGGAGTTCCTTGGGCTAGGCCTGACAGATGGAGATATATAAGTGGGCATCACCACTGATGATACCTTACTTGAAATCAGTGGATGGTATCGCCTAGCAGCTTCCTGTAGATGTTAAAAAGAACAGAGTAGAGGGCCAAGCTCTGGGGTATCCCCCACTGAAGTCCCCAAGACTTCAGTCTCTTTTCCCCCACCATGCTAATTTGAACTGCCCATACAGGAAGGCCCTGCAAAATAATGCCCTCATCTGTAACACTCACAGGTGATCCAAAAGGATATTATGGCCAGCAGATTCAAATGCAGCTAAGCTATTTAATAGAACCAAGAGGTGTGCACCACTGCCATCCAGGACCAGCCACAGGTCACTTACAAGAGTGACCAGTGTGGTTTCCAATTCATGCCCAGGCCTGAAAACCAACTGGAAGGGACCAGATAATCCTATTCATCCAGAGTATAAATCCTTTCTATGTTAAAAATTATACATATTAGTAAGGCATTATTCTAATTCTTTTATGAGGTAAGATTTAAAAATTGCTTAACATAAATGCTCATTTACTTGTCATGCACATTTTTTCCTCATTTACTCAGATTTGTATAAAACCAGAGAAGTAGTATGGTGCAGCAGTTTAGATGCCAGACTGGAAAATTCTGGTTCCAGTCCACTGTTAGCCACAGAAGCTCACTGGGTGACGCTGGCCAAACTTAGTCCAGTTTCCTTCAACCGTTGTTGGAATAAAATCAAGGGAAGGAGAGCTATGTGAGCTGCCTTCAGTTCCTGGGAAATGACAGGATAAAAATCTAATAAATGAATGAATAGGTTAAAAAAAAAAGTAAATAAATTAGTAAACTGTATAAGTAAATAAATGTACAGATACATAAATAAAATATTGCATTTGTATAAATATAAAAATATATAAACTTTTAAATGTACAATTCAATAAAAAATATAAATTTCACAATAACAACATACGTTGCTCTGTTGTTGTTTTTCTTTTAATTTTGATTTATACTTTGCCCACTAGGTCATTTTTTTTTCTTTTCCCCAAATATGTATTTTTCAAAAAATTAAGTGGTTCAAATATGTAATCCTTTAGTCTACATATGTATGGTTGTATACTTCATTGGTATGTAACTTTCCCAAATATATAAATACTTCTTTGAAAGTAACTTGAATAAATAATTATTGCATGGTGTGAAGAATGGCAGACCACTAGCAAAGATCATTCATTGCTTTTATTCATGTTCTGATTATGTTCATTTAGACAAATCTTGACAATTTGTTGCTGGGGAAATCTACAATATATCTTCTAAATCCATAATTGGTGACTGTGGGATCTCCAGGGCGGGTCAAAAAAAGAGAGAAAAGGCAGAAGTTGTTTAATGAGAGAAATCTTGTCCCTTTTGCATATGCAATGACATTGTGCATATGTCCAAAATGGATGGGGCCGTGTGGATATGTCCAGAGTCGCTTTGTGTGAGATGGGCAGTTATATAAATGTGATAAATAAATAAGTAAGTAAGTAAGTGTCTGGTTGGGAACATTTTTTTTCTTTTTTGGGTTGTAACGTATTTCCTTAATTTTTTAAGATTATTTTTATTAAATACATCTCAGCCCCTTGCACATAGACAAACCCTACATGTTCACAATTTCCACTGTGTCATTCACTAAACAATTCTTTCATTGTTAGCAGAGGTCGGGAATTTCTGGACTTGTCTGACAAAATTAGGGCAATTGTCAGATCAATGGCTGGGGGTTCTGTTAGGTATTTCTGTACAACAGTCTTCCTAAATTTAACAACTGGCAGGTTGTAGGTACTATTTTTATGTGTCTTAGTTTCTTTTGTGAGGACTGGCTTCAAGAAGTGAAGATTTTTATGATATGGGTATAGAGGGTTGAGAATACAAAAATTCAGCTAGGAGATGCCTTTTATGGAACTGTTAAAGAGCCTTGGTGAATACTCAGATTGCAGCCCTGCTTAGAGCAGACAGGGAGAGCCTATCAAATTACTGGCTTATTTTATTGAATTCATCTCATTAAGAAGATTGCTGGTAGCACAGTTGCTGTATGGAGCTATACATCTGAATAGCAAGTTTGTGAGCTTCCCTCTAATTGGCATCTACGACTCAGGAGAAATCTCTTCATCCTTCAGAACCAAACAACTGGCATCAAAAGATATCCCTACCAATTTTTTCAAAAATTACACATTTGACACTTTTTGGGTGGTGATAATGGCCCCCAAGATGAGGAAAATAACCTTATTAAAGTTTGTAAGCATCTGGGCAATGAAGCAAAATTTCTCTGGTTTGTGCAGGATTAAGTGTCACTGAATACCATACTACTAGTATTTGGTAGTAATTTTTTTTATTATGTGCTGACATCTAAGCGTGTAACAGGACCTATTTTCTACTTTCACAACAACTGAGATAGGTTGGGCTAAAACAGAGGGAGCTTCCATGACTGAGGGTGGACTAGAACCTGCTGTAACTCCATCTTAACCACACCAGCTCTCAAAGCAAATGCAGATGCCATGCATCAAACCTGGACCCTCATGCTTGTAAAGTATTCATTCTACCACTAAGCTACATCCCTTTCCTTACTTGTATTACTTTAATTAATTCATATATTGACTTGAGGTTAATGCATGGAACTTTACCCTATAAATTTTTAAACCATGTAAATATAAGATTAACAGAGATGTGCAACTACATATCTGGTAAACAGCTTCGAAGTTTTTCTTATTTTAATCTGGAATTGTATATCTCTGTATACCTTTATCTCTATTTCCATATATCTCCATATATCTCTGTCTCTATCATCTCTATCTCTTTCTCTCTATATATCTATCTCTCCATCTCTTTATATCTATACCTAATACCATATTCTGTAATATGCCCACATATTCCTTATCTGATTGGCGAGAGCACAAAAGAGTAAAATGCATTTTGAGGAGGGAGGGATGAAAAATTGTCCCATCTGTTAACTTCCTGCAATGCTAACATTTCCTTTCTAAGGTATTAACACCTTAGTTTTCTTATGAAAATAATGCTGAACTGACCGTTACCGTTCTTTTCATTTACAAAGAATGCTCCATGTGGTAGATAGGATTAAAGATAATAATTTAGTATACATATTTTCTGTATTATCTAAAAGCATTATGCTAAAGCTTAATTTACCAAAGTTGTAATGGTCAGCTGAGGTCATTATCTATGGTCCCCTCTGGGGATGACCATGCATAGGAAAGGTTGTGATTTGGAATGTAAGAGGAATAAATGATCAAGAGCATGAATCTATGAACAAAATGAATGAAAGTAAAATAGTTATTTTCTTTGCCTGCAAAACTAAAGAAAAAAGGACATAATAGATCTGAATTAAGGTTGTTTGATCTCCTGGAGTAGGGTCAATCTATATATTCATGGGAGTGAAGAGGTGACTTTAATATAGACTAAAGGGGCTAAAATGTATGCCAGAATGTATAAACTGATGTTAATTCATGTATCTAGATTGTTGTAGCTACACACAGAGGTAGAAATCTATAGAATGGTCACTGTTGCGTGAATGGTAGTAATGGAAGAAGTATAGATGGGGAAAAAATGAAAGATTGAGAGAATTTGTGAAAGATATAAGGGTGATGAGAGGTTCATTGAATTGAAAGAAGTATTACAAATTGACAGACAATTTCTTGGTAATGTCAGCAGTGGATCTTGAGGAAAATATGGACAAGGAAGAAAAGGAAAGAAGTGAAAGAAACTATAGTGAAAATAGAATGACTACAGGAAGAGGGGAGTGCTATATTAAATGATAGATTGGGATGAGCAAACTGTGGCCTGTGGGCCAAATTCAGCCCACCACCTGTTTTTGTATGGCCCACAAGCTAAGAATGGATAGGTGGGTGGGTGGGTGGCAGATTGCCAGGCCCAAGCCTTGCTGAGCTCCTGGGGCAAGCAGTAAGGCTGAGGTCTAGGTGGTGGCTGATCAGCAGGCTGGCACCATTCAACAGCTGCCATGCTTCTTGGCCTGCCAGCTGCACTCATGGAGGTGGAGGAGGGGCAGGATCTGGCCCTTTACAGAAAAAGTATGCCAACCCCTGAGAAAGATTTTTTAAAATCTTATTTTATTAATTTTAATTAATGTAATAATCTTTAAATAAAAAAAAATAAAAATAGGAAAGAGACAAGACCACACAAACTGAAAATGCAAACTAAGAAAAAAGAGGAGAAAAATCAACTATGTATTTTATACTTATCAATAGTCACTGGAATACACTACTAGAATACTGTATAATCAGTACAAAATATTATTATAAAAGATATTAAAAATATATAAAAGAGAATATTGCCTTTTTCAGAACTGACAGATCACACATTTCCAAGAGCCATTCCTTGATATTTGGAATAATATCACTTTTCCAATTTCTCCAGATAGTTCTTTTAACTATTCCTTTGCTTGATACAGCCATAGTTCCTCATAAGCAGTCAGATTCCAAAACTTTGGAATATAGTTCCTCATTACATTAACATCTTTAACATTTAAAGATTTTCCCATAAATCTGCTTATATTCGTTAATGCACTATCCCCCAAAGGTACTAAATGATCACATGACCATATCATTAAGAGTCAGTGAACCCTCAAAAGTTTTACACCTCCAGCATAGAACATCTGATGTCCATTCTTTCAAACAGTCTTTGTTCTTTGGGGAGTCCAGTGCACCCTAAATACTTTTTTTTTTGATGAATCAACTTTTATCTGAGATATGCTGATACCATTTTAGCATTTTTAAAGACATGAATCCATTAATGAGGCTTCATCAGAGATTCCAGTTCTCTGGCCATGTTTGAAATATCCCAGAAACGTCCACTTTAAAAATATTCTTGAGGTTTTGATAGAGATATATTATAGGTTTTAATACTGTCATGGATTTCATCATGTAAGAAAGCAACTTAGTTGCCCCCTGGGATAGACTGATCTCATGCAATTGGTAGCATTCATTCCCAGTCATGAGAAACTTGGCCTATATCTGGTTCACACAGATGCATGTTGCAGATGTACATTTCAGTATGCATGAAGAGACCTAATAATTATTCAAAAGTACACAACTTAGACTTTTCACAGCCTCAGATGAAAGTATAGCCCTTGCGCTGATTATTACTTTTCAGAGAATTGTGTTAGCTTCCTGCCATAGTCATCCAGAATGTTGAATCATGGATAATACACATTTTGGGAGTTCAGTTTATTGTTCTTTAAGAATAAATATGAACAATTGCAGGTTACACAAAGGGACAGTCTGAGATAATAAAAATCGATTCTTAAAATACCCCCTGGTGATGAAATCCCACTTATAATTTTGGGAAAGAAACATTGTATATGGTGGTACCTAGAAAACATCATAAACATAGTCAGAAAATCTCCTAATCAATGGATGCCTCTGTAAATATGAGATATAAGCTATGTCTCTTGCCTTTGACACCATAACAAAGGATTCCAGGCATTACTTTATTCTTTCCTCTTCAGGAGATGGGGAAGACAAAGCCAATGCCTTATCTGATGAAGCAGACTTTGAAATCCTGTATGAATTGAAGAAGGTGGAAATCATTGTTCAATCTCATGCAAAATTGCCTTGGGCCCCAAACGTCTCTTACAGAAGCAACTTCTCTGATGCTGACATTATTATATGTTCTGTTCAACAGTCTGTAAAAGATAAAGACAATCCAACTTGGTTTTCCAAGCAATTGGTGGGACCCAAGAATAATCAATAAGTAAATGGTCTGCTTGCTTCCGTTTCTCTGGATACTAAGATGTATCGGTAGGATGCTTCAATTATGTAGGATATATGGGAAATAAAACATTCCCCTTCAAAGAGATTATAGCTACTCCTGGGGTTTTGGGTAATGTGCAAACTACTGGGATTACACACACTTGATTATTCTGCAGATATGGTGTGTTTAAAAAGATGTTTGAACAGATTTTATTCTTGCAACTGTTCTATTTTTAGACTACCCTTTTAAAATGCAGCTGTGAAGGAAAGACAACTTTTTTGCTATTAGTTTCACATTTTTGTAAAAGAAATAAATAAAAAAAGGATGTATTTTTGTCCATTTTCAAATCAGGTTAGCTCTGCAGCAAAAAATGTGATATCACTTTCAAAGTTATTTTAACAAGCTAGGCAAAAACTTGAGTTCTGTGACTAATCCCAGGATTCAATGATGGAAGAAGCATACACGCATTCATATCCACCCATCATGCCATTCCATCTGGGGTAAGCAGTATTATGTACATAGACAATGAGTATGAAATAGTAAGACTAAAATTATAAAGGCCATGAAGACATGGCTCTGCCATTGTGCCTGGGGGTCTGGCAATGGTGGGGAGCTTTTACAATGGCTGTGTTGAGCTGATCTAAGGATAGATTCTGCTGCTGATTATGATTTTTTGTTTTAAATTGATTATGGATGGTTTTTAATATGTCTGTATGTTGGTTTTTTAACTTGTTTTTATTGGATTGTTGTTTACCGGTTGTGAGCTACCCAGAGTTGCTCAGATGAGATGGGCGGCCATACAAATTAGAGGAGTAGGAAGAAGAAGAAGGAGGAGGAGGAGGAGGAGGAGGAGAAGGAGAAGAAGAAGAAGAAGAGGAGGAGGAGGAGGAGGAGGAGGAGGAGGACATAGCTACACTAGTTTACATTCTCACCATTCACTATCTCTCTCCACACCTCTCTGTTCTTCTTACACTACTTCTTATGTTGCTTTTGTTCTTTAAATATTTCATTGCTTCCTTTTTGTGAACTCATCAACTCCACCCACCCATTGCTTTCTCAGTCTTCCCTTCCTCTTGACCTCTTTCTTTTTCTTTCATATATTTATTTTGTGATTCAGTCCTCATTCATTCTATCTATACATGTCAATGTACTTTTTTTGTACTAATAACTCCCTTCAGTTCAAATTCAATCTGTGCCCATTTATTCTTGTCCCTACCTCTTCTTGTTTTACCACATCACACACACTTTTTAAGTAACCCATTCCAACTGCATTCAACTTACTTATATATTTCTCTTGACATATTTAACTCTCATTTTATTTCACTAAGTGGGCAGAAGCACACAATATAAATAGTTGCACAAATATTTATTCCTCACAACAGATTTTACTTGTTATTACATTTGGTGCCTTTTTGATCAGAATTCTGATAAACACTTCTTGGAAACTTTTAAAACAAATCCCCCTCCCCCCATTCATTTTGGCATTCAGTCTTTTGTTTCTGTAGGGAAATAATAATGACATTCTTTCAGTTGTCAGGCACAGATGCACTCTTCCCAAACATGTTACAGAAATTGTGCAGCAACTCCATGAGCAAACCATATTCTAACATTTCTCTACTTGTACCATTTATTCCTGCAGTCTTACCATTTTTTTTCAATATTCTCTCACTATTTATAGCTATTTATTTATATACACACACATGCACACAAGCACAGTGTTATGGTATTTGTTTCAATTCTTCTTTTTAAATATCATGATTGCTCCCAAATCTCTAAATTATTCTTTCTAGTATCCCTAGCATCCTCCAGAATATCCTCCAGAAAGGCCTCAAGTATAACATGGACAATGCTAATTAGCTAGAATTCTGTGCAGCCTTAGAAGCAGCATTTAAAACTATAGGACTTAACACAGAGACCTAAGAAAACATAAGGCAGACAATCATACCACAGATCAGAAGAACACAGTATCAGCACCAACTCAAATCGGAGGACAGAGCAGCCCTAAATAGTCTAAGGAAGGACCAAACCATCATCCTCTTCCCAGCAGACAAAGGCCGAACCACAATTATTATGGATAAATCACAATACTTGCAAAAAGCCAAAAAGTTGTTAGAGGACAAAGAAACCTACATTCCAGTTAACACCAACCCAATACAGAAACTAGACAACCTAATCAAGAGAACCCTTAATAACCTAACCAAGAAAGGCCAGATCACAAAAGAAGAACAGTGGTGGATGAAAAGCAGTGGACCCATCCTTCCGGGTTTCTATGGATGACCAAAAATACACAAGCCTGACTTACCTCTCCGACCAATTGTATCTTTACAAGGGACTCCAACATACAACAGAGAGAAAGAACTGACAAAAAAGCTTGGACATCTCGCAGAGAAGAGTGAATATTCTATCAACTCCTCACTACAGTGCCTCCAGAAAATCAAAGATGTACACATAGATGAAGATGAAATTATGGTCTTATTTGATGTCACAGCACTCTTTACATCCATAAGTCCAGAACTAGCAAAAGAATCCATATCAGCAGTACTACACAACACACCAGACCTAACCAAATACACCCAGATCAAAACACCCAGAATCATGAACCTCATCAACCTTTGCCTCACTACCTATTTTCAGTTTGATGGACAAATATACCAACAAATCAGAGGCACACCCATGGGATCACCACTGTCAGGACTCATAGCAGAGATTGTAATGTGACGCCTAGAAACTATAGCACTTCCACATATGCAACCTAAAGTATGGATCCAGTATGTAGATGAGAACTTTGTTATGATAAAAAAGGAACAACTAGAGAAGGCACATGAAACCATCAACAACATCTTCAAAGGAATAAAATTCACCAGAGATGAAGAAAACAACAACACGCTACCCTTCCTGGATATCCTCATCAGCAGAGGAAACAACAGCAAATTAGAAACCCAAGTCTATCGGAAGACAACCCACACTAATCAAGTACTCCATTACCAAAGTAACAACTCAACCTCCGACAAGAGGAGCTATGTAAGAACATTATTAAAACAAGCACAAACGCATTGCAGCAACCCAAAACACCAGAAAAAGGAAACAGATCACCTATACAACATCTTCCAACAAAATAGACCTTTATCAAAAAGTCCCTGACCTACTACAACACAACCAACACAAGCTATGAAAAGGATAACACTGCCATACATCAGAAATGTCTCAGAAACTACCAACAGACTATTACAACCACATGGCATCTCCATAGCACACAAACCAACTAAAGCCCTCCAAAACATCTTAAGCAAACCAAAAGACCCAGTAGCTCAAGAAGAAAAAGCAGGAGTCATCTACAACATACAGCGTAAGAACTGTAACAACTGCTATGTAGGACAGACAGGCAGAAGGCTTGCAGAGCGCATCCATGAACACCAACTAGCTGTCAGAAGACATGATGAAATCACCTTAATCTCACAACACATGGACAGATTTTACCATAGTTTCAACTGGGAAACTGTCAGCATCTTAGACCAAGCTAAATCCAAAAATGCGAGGGAATTCTTGGAAGCTTGGTATTCAGACAAGGCAGCCATCAACAGGCACATAGAGATAAACAACATCTACACACTATTTAAAAGACACAATAGAAAGGAAAACAAAAGACCCGAACACCTCCTCACCAGCAATCATCACCTAGATAAACAGAGATTAACACCAAGATTACCACCAGACATACAATCAAGCAGTAAACAATATCCTAATCAAGGAACTACTAGAAGGGGGAAAAATAAAACAAAACAAAACAAAACCCCCACCAACACTGGCAGGGCATGCCACAGTATATAAACAGAGAGCAAACCCCTTTCCATTCTAGCACTGAAGGTGTTACCTAGCTGGGTAACAAAATGTTTCCAAGAAAACAACCAAACTCAGAGAACCCCAAGGACTCCAAAGTCCTTGCTCTTTTTGACTACATTCTTTGTAGCTATATTTTGCTCTCTATACAAATTATAGAATATCTTTCTCTCATTCTTTCTCTTGCAGATTCCTTCCCACTGTTCTCACCCACAGCTTCTTTCATTTCATCTTTCTGCCAACCATTTTTTGCATATTTCCTATTAACATCAGTGGCCCTTTGCAACATAATTATTTTCATATGTTTCAAGTAGCTTCTATGTGTTTTTTCTTATGCTCAATTTCCATTTATTCTGTTGGGTAGTTAATCGTTGTCCTAATACCTTTCATATAGCACTCACACTTTCTCTTCCTGTGATTATTTTACTTTCAGTCTAGTTTCTCTTCCTTCTTTCCCTCTCTTTCATGCCCACTTTCTCCCAGTATGCCCTCTTAACCCTTCCAAAAAAATGAAATGTCTGATATTAAAAACCTCTCATTATACTTGTATCATTCACTAATTCTTTGAATCTTTCATGATATATAACATTTAGTTTTATATTTCTTTGCCAAGTGAACATTATAAATAGACTTAAGCTGAAATCACATTTTTGAAGCAAATAGACTTTCTGGAAGCACATCTCACTACACAAATCACCACCCTTGTTGGTTCTTGAATCTCTATGTAGCCCAACTACTTTTTCTCTACTGTCCTATACATTCATGTCACCTAGCAAAACATTATTTTTCCCATGGATTGCATTCACTTTTTTATACACAGTCATAACAACCTAAATGACACCAATTCATATTTTTTGCCATAGATTTATATCTTTTTCATTTATAGTTAAGTGTCCATCTATACTTCTTTGCATATATTCTTCAGTCAGGATCCTATGTGAATTGGGTTTTGGTTCCTGATTAGAGTGTTATATCATCTCCATCCCATTTTCCCCCCCCTTTCTGTCTCTGTTGGAAGGAAGATGGTATTGTATATCTGTACATGCACTTTCTCTGTGTGAGAAAGAATGGTTGTTATATGCACCTGAGGGAACAGTTGATTTTATAAGTGTAGTAACTTGTTTTACAGGCAATTGATTGTAATTTATAGTTATCAATATTTGCCTTTTTTCCCTTTTTGGCAAGTATAGGTAGTCCTCAGTATCCAACCACAATAGGGACCAGAATTTAGGTCACTAAGTGATTTGGTCATTAATGAATTGGAGCTGATTTTATTACCTTTTTTATGATGGTTGTTAAGGAAATCACATGGTCATTAACCGCATCATGTAGTCATTAAGCAAATCCAGCTTTCCCAATGGATTTTTTTGCCAGAAGTTGCTTATTGATCACGTGACTCACTTAATGACCATGTGATTTGCTTAACAACTGTGGTGATTCATTTAACAACCATCATAAAAAAGGTCACAAATCACGATCATCTGACTGCGGGGAAAAGCACTTTTCCCAAGGCCATTGTAATTCCAGACTGTTTTTAAATGAACAATCGTTAAGTGAGGACTACGTGTATCTATATACATTGTGTGTGCGTGCGCCTTCATGTCAGTCTTGACTCCTGGCAACTATATGGACAAATCCGTGCAATTTTCTTGGTTACATGTTTAGAAGTAGTTTACCATTGCCTTCTTCCTAAGATTGAAAGAGAGTAACTATTCCAAAGTCACCCAGCTGGCTTTGTGCCTAAGGCAAGGCTAGAACTCATTGTCTTCCTGTATCTAACCTAGTGCCTTTAATCGCTACATCAAACTCATTCTCATATTTATAAAAATTATATACATTACATCTATAGAATATATACTTTAGGGAAATACAAAAGTGAGCTTTCTGAGAATGGTGGTTTAGCAGTTTTCTAGAAGGTAATCCTCTGAGTTGGAATGATTCACGATGTTCCAAAATCTCCAAAACAGGTCTGCTTGATCTGGAGGACCACAACTGGAACAGCAGGAACCACTTCCAATTTGGTTTATAAACTATGATTTATGTCTTTGTATGAATCCAGATAATTCTGGCTTACTTGACAATCCATGGTTAAGCAAACTGTCTCAGCAGGATCTGTGAAATGAATTCAATCACTTGCTTACTCATGTTGAAAAGCATGAAGTTTGTTCTTGAAGATGTTGGAGTAGTGATTGCAACCATCACACTAAAATATGTAAAATAATGTAATAAAATAGGTCTTTCAGAGTTCAAAACATTTAATAGTTTTGGTGCCTAGCAACAGGTTAGATCAAAGTTTGTTTCTTAGCAAGGATTAGTTATATATGCATGTGCATGCACATACATGTGTTTCTGGGTGTGTGTTTTATATTCTACAGGCTTGGTTTGATCTCTGTGGTTTAATCAGATGATTTTGCATTATTGCTGCATTTCTCTTCCATCTATAATTTGTGCATTCAGCAAAATTTGTTGAATACCCCCACCTCCCTCCCACAATGAACCTGAGATATATAATCATTATATTTTTGATGTCTCTATTTACATGTTTGACTTACTATGGAAGTAGCTACATCTTCAGAAAGGAGCTGGGCATTTCCTTCTACTATATGTAGATGAGATGTGCTTAGTTTCTCCAAAGCTTTCAAGAAGCACTTAACATTCCAAATAAATATGGCAGTGGAAATGATTTAATTATTATATCTCAATTACTGATATTTGGAACTAATAACATTATTTGACATCCAAGTAATAGTTCATTGTAATATATAAATTCCAGGGAAGTGCTGTAGTGTTGTCTTAATTACTCATCACATCACGCTGCCAGGAAAATAAAAAAAGGCCCTACTGTACTTGATATATTTTCTCCAAGATTGGGTGGGGGAGAGTAAAATTACTGTGATGATTCTGCTTCTACTGTAAGGGAACATCTATGCTAAAGTATTTTCTTCTGAGGAAAACATGACATGTCATATACAAATGATTGTTTGTTCAGCTCTTCATTTTAAGTCCAATAAGTCATTCTCAAAAAATAGACTGGTGAAGATTGTGTGACATTCTATTTTCTGCACCATTTTTATTTTTGCAAGATAGAAATGCTATTTAAAAGAAGCTAATCAACTAACCATGCAAGTCAATATCCCTTTACCTATTTATTTATGAGAAAATAAGTAAATTCTGTATAATGATTTATCAATTTGTGGAGAATGTAGACAAAGCTAGTTGTAATATGTATGATTAGTGTAGAAATCGATGCTTTGTCCCATGCAGTCAGCCTATGATAGAGTTGCTACCATATCATATTTAGAAGGCTGTTTTCCATATACCAGGAAAGTTTGTCACATACTAATAATTACCCTGGCAGAGCCTTTGAGTAATCTGTTGTGTATTATCCCTGCAGGTTCAAGGCAAGAAAGACAAAAATGTGAATTTCTGCAAGGTTTGTGGAATGTGAACTGGGATGAAATATTTAACAGTAAAGTAAGTCAAAATGCTTAAGTGAGAGAGGTTAGCTGAACTCAAATCTATAAAGATATCTGGATATAAAACTGATGTGGAAAACTATGAAAAACGATATAACCAAAGCACAAAGGAAATGCTTACAAGATCAAAACTGGAAAATAATTGTCAAGGACAGAATGGAGAAAAAGGAATTACAGTGGTACCTCGGGATACGAACTTAATCCGTTCCGTGACTCTGGGCGTATCCCGAGTTGGTCGTAACCCGAAGGAAATTTCCCCATAGGGTTCAATGTAAATCTGGTTAATCCGTTCCGCCCTCTGAATTTGGTCGCACCCCGAGGCAAATTTCCCCATAGGGTTCAATGTAAATCCGGTTAATCCGTTCCGCCCTCCGCCCGAATTTGGTCGCAACCCGAGGCAATTTCCCATAAGGTTCAATGTAATTACCGTTAATCCGTTCTGGCGTCCACGGACCACACGGAAAGCGGCCGGGCGCGGCGTGGTGCGGCGCGAAAATGGCCGGGTGCAGCGCGGCGCGGCGCGAAAACGGCCCGGCGCAGCGCGGCCTGGTGCGAAAACGGCCCGGCGCGGCCTGGCGCGGCGCGGCGCGGCGCGAAAACAGCCCGGCGCGGCGCGAAAACAGCCCGGCGCGGCGCGAAAACGGCCGCGGACCACGCGGCAGGGCCGGAAAAACAGCCGCGGACCACGTGGCATGGGCGGAAAAATGGCCGCGGACCACGTGGCACGGGCAGAAAATGGCCGCGGACCACGTGGCACGGGCGGAAAATGGCTCGTACCCCGAGGCGGAGTTCGCAAACCGAGGTAAAATTTTGGGGCCAGAGCTGGTCGTAACCCGAAAAATTCGCAAGCAGAGGCGTTCGTATCCCGAGGTATCACTGTATGTGATTCCTTTGTCTCTATCATGTAGACAAAAGGGGAAGAACAAGATACTGTCAATCACAGTAAATGTGGGAAGAACATATGAGCTCAACCAACTGCCTTTACTGTATATTCCTATGGTAACAAGAATCTATTGAGAGTGATTGGATGGCCTAGATTGTTCTTTCTTGATAGAACAGCCAACTGTAGAGATATTTCATGAAACTTATTAAGATTAGTTCTATGTATTGAGCTAAGCCAGTTTTAACCATGATTTGTTAAACAAGTCAGAATGGTCTGATTAGTGACATACACCACTAAGCAATAATGGCTAGATTTACATATTGAGCTAAGTTAAAAATAAATCACATTATGGCTTAGAGTTACATGTTAACCTGGCATAAATATAATATTTACTATTGAATAAACAAGAAATTGTTTATTTTTTTCTTACAAATAACAGCATAAGGAGGAAATGACAAAGCAAATCTCAAGAAAAAATAATATCTCAAGGAACAGATTGAAAGCATATACAGTAGTACAGCAACCTTGTTGAAGTTTAGCCTTGATAAGAGACTGAAAATCATGTATGTGGTGGCCATACCAGGGCTGCAAAAATCTAGACAGCCATGGGATGCCAACAGAGAGATACAGCAACATTTACCTTTTCAATAACATCTTGTGGTCTCCCAGATTTTTGCAGCCCACAATGATAGTTCTACCAGTGTGTAAAGCAGATGTTGTTACAGGATATAATATGTGTGTAGTTATCACTATTAAATATGTGTTTTGATTGTGTCAGACTCATAGTTAAGCATTTGCAGTAGCTGGCTTTGAGTTCTGTAACTACATTTCTTCAAGCAGCTATAGGCTTTCTTGAAGTTATGCTGCAGCTGTAACTCCAGTTCATCTGGTAGAATATACTATATGTTTTTGGCCATTCAGCCATGATTAGCAGAACTTCTCCAAGATTTCTGGCAATAGACTTTTCCCTTCTGCTACTTGACCATGCCTTGCTCTGTACATGGGAATTTTTGCATGAAAAGGAAATGTGGTTCTTCTACTTCCTAAACAATAGACTAAAGAAAATTCATACTGAATTTTCCCCAAAATAATTACCCATGAGTTGGTCTGGGGGGTGGGTGTTACCATATATTCACTTCTAAGAATGAAAGATGCTCTTGAAAGTTAAGAGATAGGAAGAAGTTGCAAATGACATCAGAGATCACTGTTGGAAAATATGGATGCCTCTGAAGATGAAGATGAGCTCTTGGGGAGGGGAGAAGTTGCTTGCCTAGAAAATGCTAATCAGTTTGTAAAACCTAAAGTGCTGTCTCCCTTTTTCCTTTCCTACCCCATTAATTCCCCCCCCCAGCACACTTTCTCTTTTCTTCTCTTTCCAATCCCCCTTTTTTGTACCTTTTCTGTCTCTGTTGGAAGATGGTATTGTGTGTTGGTTTTTGTGTTTTCTCTGTGGGAGAAAGAATAGTTGTTATTTGCAGCTGAGGAATTACATTTTATAAATATGGTGCCTTATTTTACAGTCAATTGATTGTAATTTGTAGTTATTAATTTTTTTTTCTTTTTGTTCTCCAGTTTGCCCTTCCCCCACTTTTGGCATGTGTCTATATACATTTTGTGTGTGTATAGTCTTGACTCTTGACAACAATATGGACAATCCATGCAATTAGTTTAGCTGCAGTTTAAAAAGTGGTTTACTGTTGTCTTCTTTCTAAGGTTGAGAGAGAGTGGCTGGCTCAAGTTTACCCAGTTGGACTTGTGTCTAAGGCAGGACTAGAACTCAGTCTCCCACTTTCTATCCTGATGCCTTTAACCACTGCATCAAGCTAATTCTCTATTTATATATAAGTATTATATCTACATTATATATAGATTAAGGATATGCAAAAGTGAGTATTCTGTGAATGGTAGTTTAGCAGTTTTCTAAAAAGATAATCCTCTGAATGGGAAATGGTTCATGATGTTCCAAAGGCTCCAAAACAGGTCTGCTCATCTGGAACAACCCAACTGGAAGAGCAGGAACCTCTTTCAATTTGGAAGATTACCATCTGGAAAACTGTTGGACCATCTGTGAAATGTGGTCATGTGCCGCAACTTAATAAGCAAATGATAAAGGTATGTTGGAAACTAAGGAGGGGTGGTGGTGGTAGTGATGAAGAAAGCAACTGCTCCAATTCTGGTAAATGGATATATTATGATTTAGAGTTTCCGTACCCTGCTGTCAGTACAGTAAATATGCCCAGTAGGCCAGAAAAACCGCCATCCCTGGAGTTCTGTACTCTATTTGGTGCAATAGATATTGTAACCATAATAATATCACATGGATTTTCCTAGTCTTGCTTATTTTTCTAACCTCTGGAGCCATGTTGTTGCAGTCTTGAAGCCAATTTAAATAATAATTTCTCTGAGAGAGCTGGATTTTCTGGATTCAAAATATGGAGAATCAAGATTATTTCTATATTCTATAATAATTTGGCAGTCTTCTTTCATAGTGTGAAATCAAAGGTATTCTAGATACCCAGAGATCGCCAGTCTAAATACTATGAGTAGCACAGTTGCAGTTATAATCATTCCTCTCCAGGATATTGCTTGTTTATTTAGAAAGGTATGAAGTTTTATGCTTGAAAAAGCACTATAGAAGCTGATTTCTTGTGGGATCCCACCACAGTTGTTTTCATCGATACATCTTCTGTGATAACTATTTTGGGGTAATAGATTATGGCCATTCTGGTATGCCACCTAGTGATGAAATTAGTTGCGGAAAATTAATAATTCAAGGTATTGGACATATGGTTGATATCAAAGAAAACACCAAGTTGATAACCCAATCACAAAACAGATTATCTGTATCATCCTCTTGGTCACCTCTATTCTCTGCTTTTTATCTATGTTTTTCCCATTAAACTGTTTAACAGCCCTTTGTATCATCACATCTCATGGTAAGGAATTCTATGCACACTGGTCTGGGTGTATGATATTGAATAAATGTAATTTTTTAGAGGTTCTCATATTGTCATTGTGTTGCCACCAATCAAAACACTGTGGTGATGATATTGGTATTGTGTATATCTTTAATCGTGCAGGGGAATGCATTCTTCACTGGACATACAGACATCCTACGTTTCCTTTTCAGCCAGAAAACTTTTTCTTTTTGGTTCAGGAACTTAGTAAAGGCCTTAGATTTTCATATGATCTTCTTCTAAAAGAAACATTTTTATTCCTCAATAGGCCAACATTTCACTCACTCACTAAGCCCAAAATGTGTCACTGTCATAAATTGTGCAATTAACAGAGTGACAAAATGAAAGCATTTTGTGGCAAAGCAACTGATAGAACTATTAAAAAGAGGCTGTAAACTGAAGTTGGGCCACAGTGACATATAAATAGATGAGAGGAAAGACGAATCAATGGTCCTGTACTTCATAGGTTTTATAATATCTCTGTACAGTATGCACATCAAATCTTTAAATAGCTAAGTCTTGTTTGATTTAATTAGGTTTCTTTAGTTTGGTATAAAACATTTTCCCAGTAGCTTCATATCATCTTTTATTATTTATGAAAGGGATAATAAAAATTGGCTAAAACTCTTGCCATATGGTCAGATGGAATTTTATTTTTTCTCTAAATCCCACCTTTTATAGAACAGACAGATTTAACATTCTTACATTCCGCTTGTTGAGTCAATGTCAACTCTGAAGTTATCTTTCTCAGTAATAATAAGCTGTTCTTTTTATCCCTGAACCTAGAACTTAAAAATCGGAATTTTCCATGTATGCATTTCAAACATGAAAAAGCAACTCTCTCTTTTTTTTTAAATCTAGCAGTTGTTTCCAGCAAATAGAGAAGTCTTTTAAGAGACATCATTAAATGCAAGTTTTTTTTTTCTCTTCTTTGACAAGGCAATGTATAACTTGGTTTGTGCATTGTGATATCATGTTTTATTTAGCCATGATCTGCTGAATGAACTACAATTGGCTATATTCATCTTAACATACTGATGCGCTAACCATAGCTTACAAATGACTATGGCTGGCTTCATTTGTTTAAAATCACATTTCCTGCAATTGTCTGGATGGTACAGAGTTCTACAGAAAATATAAAATACCAAACAATCCAGTATAGAACTTTAGGCATTCATACCTAACTGTGATGTCACCAATATGATGAAATGTGCATATCATAATTCAACTTCTGCTGTTTCATCCTTGTGTTGCAGTGCTGCAAGAGACAGAGTCTTTGTCACAACACACACTTCATCACCTGTCCCCCACCTTGTCTCCCTTATAGACACACTTCCATAGAATAATAAAACAGCAGTGCTACAGAAATTTTATAAAAAACCACATATCACCATTAGTTTTCAACTATCACCAGTAAATATAGCCACTCAGACCACAATACAGTCATTACCACAGCAATATTAAATAATTCTAAAATAGTTTCTTGAAATGCTTGGAAAAATGAAAACATTTGTATTTTGTTACTGGAAAGACCATAATGTCTTTCAGCCTTTATGGAGATGACATTTTTCAAACAGGGTACTTTACTGAAAAATCTCTTTTTCTTCTGACTGTCTACTGTGCCTTCATCTGGTGGCACTTCAGAGAAGAGCCTCAGATATTCATATAGGAAAGGAAATATGAAAGGAAATATTCTTATTAGTAATGTGCCCTCCAAAGTTTTGAATTAAAGGCAGTCTCTTTGAATTAGACCTGGAAGTGGATTTCCATTTAGTGCAGATGGCAAAGCAGTTACACAATACAATCAGATCAGCCACCCCCAAAAAGCAGTCTAATTTCTCTAGATCTTTTTTGTATGCAATACTCTGAATAGGAATCTGATGGAGCATGAATAAGTGCTAAAAGGCTATTTCTATCGAGGGAAGATAATATCAGGTATATCTTCCTAACATGATCAAAGGAATTTCAAGCTACTAAGGCCACTTGAACTTCCACTGACAATTATAAACCTAAGAGTACCTCCAGCTACAAATCTGAACCATCAGGGTTTTCCATGAATCCCTGTCTTACTTTTTCATTTGATTTGTTAAGCTTAGGCAGTGATCATCACCTCTCATCTTGGGGTGGGGAACAACATTTATTTTATTTGGAGGGAGACGGTTATAACATATACCCTACCCTTTGCCTTGTAAATAGGACAAAATTATAAGAAACATTTGGTGTCTGCATTTATGAAAAATTTTGTATTATGGTTATGGATGCTGAGATTTTCTTTCACGTATCTTGGTGCAGAGCAGCTAGTGAGGTTGTAATAGAATGGAATCTTTAAACAGTTTCCCTCTAACTAAAGTTCCTTACCTTCACAAATACTAAAAGATCAAAGAGAAACCTAATAGCCCACTACTGTGGTATAAAACCATTAGATTGTTGGGAAAATTCCAAGTCAGTCTTGGTTTACTTTGGCTGCAGCTGAAGTCCCATGCTGAGCTGAGATGGATCTGATTGACCCATCTTCCCTGCTGGAAGCCTCTCTTCTTTTTCCTTGACTTGAATGACCTCCAAATAAAGCACTGATATTTTACAATTCATGACACAAGAAGAAAGGGGAGAGGGAGGGAGGATGAAAGTGGAATATATAATTAGGAATACAATTTGCAACCACTGTGAACTTTGGTATACTTTAATTCCTTTAAATTTATATTGCATACCATATCTACACATACCACTGTTGAGTGACAGTTCCCCCCCCCGCCTTCTTTCCTCTCTTCCTTAACAGTATTTATTCTGTAGTGAGAGATTTAATGAGAACAGAAGCAGCAGTTTTTTACCGTCTCTTCCTTCCAATGGCAAAGACAGTGCGATATCAAAAATATATAAATGTCAGCTTGGTATATTTATGTTTAAGAAATACATGCAAAGCCCGATCTTATGCATGGTTTTTCGGAAATATGACTAAGCTATTTTTGGTCCTTAGCATTTACTCTCATGTAAACATCCACAGGATTGCAGCTATAAAGTAACATTTTAAAATGAAGAGTGGAGCAGTTTTTAAGAATAAGGGCAGGGGCATTTAACAGAATATAGTTTTACTTTTATTAGCAGAGATGGTAAGCCGTATTTTTTACAAAGTGGAAAAGGTGTAGGGCTGACAAAAGGAGAGTATTGTAGTAAAATATTGCTTTCCAACCAAATGAAATGTTGGAACAAAATTGAGTAAAGAAGCTTGGAATTCTTGGTCTATTTTGAATGCACTCTTGCCATGGTTGTGGGGTCTGACATCCTTATTCATATCCAAAAAGGTCTTTAAATCCCATCTTTTTGCACTGACTTTCAACTGTTAATTTTAATTATTAATTCTGCCTGCTTATGTATTTTAACTTTTTAAAAATTTTGAATTTAAATTTTACTGTAAACCATTAGTCATCAGGAGTATGCTGTGTTAAATCAATATCAGTCAATAAATCAGACAACTAAAATAACATAAAAATAATGAAATCTGTAGACTACATCAGGCAGGGGTCAGCGAACTCTTTTGCCCTGAAGGTTGCAATTTGCTTTTATTCCCTGCCTGGGGACTACAATGGACATAGCTGATGATGTCATCAGAGTAGACAAGAGCAAATTTTTCAGCTCTTTATTGTATTTTTGGGAGGTATTAAGGCTGAAATGGGCAGGGCTTTGTAAGTTTGTGGTTCAAAGCTGACTTCTTTCAATCTACAAATAATGGAGAAAATCACCTTTAATCACATTCTGGATGAGATTTCTCTAGAATAAGGTTTTGGAGATGTTTCCCAAATTCAATCTTCAGCAGCATATGCTGCCCAATATAGAGAACCTCAAGGAAATTTGCAGATACATAGAAGGATGTGAACTTTCCCTCAACAGGTGACACTGAAGGAAAGAGGATGGTGGAATCTAATTGTAGGAAACTGCTTGCAGAAGTGGCTTAGGGAATTTTGCTCAGCCCTCATAGGAATGAACCATTTTTATTTGATCTGGACGTTTTACATTGTTTCAGCAATCCTACCAATTGGTTTATTAAAAGTATTCCCACACACAACTATACTTCCCCACAGCCTTCAGGTTCACTTCTAATTTGCTCAGAAATAGGGTTTGGGGTCTACGCCCATCCCTACTTTTATCCATTGGCACTACAATAATACACTAACCTGATAATATATATAACCTAAAGCTAAATCATAATTACCTAAATCAGATCTCACATTTCACTATCCAACAATAGCACTTACTCAAATATCATTTCCTACACTTGATGAGAATATGTTGGAGGACAATACAGGGTCACAGTTCAAGTCTCATACAATGAGAGTTGGTTTTCTGCTGATTTTGCCATCTGGTCAACCTATTATCTTGGCATCGTGCTTCCTAATTTGAAACAGGACTTACTTCATATTGGCTTGCAGAAGATTCTCACTCATACACTTGTTTCAGTACTGCTTTTCTGTTTGCCTTCATTTGGTAGCTGGCAGCAAGTGTGTATCACTAGGGGGTTTGACAGGTAAGAAGAAATATTTGGTCCATTTGCCTTGTCCAAGTACAACAAAAGTGCCAAAATCGATGTGACAAAACTGTCTCTTCAGGTCCCACCATTGAGTCTAAATATTTTATAGACCCTTTGCAGACAACACAAGGCTATGTAAAGCACTTCCATTTGATGGCTGTGAATTATGAAGCTGCTCCGAGTTTCCCTGAGACCCTAGGTGAGATCTGAGAATGCTTGCCAAAATGTGTCTTGTAAATAAATCAGTTTTATCTACAACCCTAGCACTTTAGACAGATGGCCGTTTAGAATTCGGCATGTCACAGGGGATGGAGGAAAAAAAAAGATGAGTGAGGAGAAAGCAAAGAAAACAAACACCGCATTAGAGCAAAATCTTATGGTGCATGATATTAATTGTTAAGTGCATCCAATTTTGTTTAGCACAAATACACTGTTGAATTGAAAGTGCCAACTAATTAAAATAAGGAAAACAGATATTCTTAGCTCCAGTATTAAAATGTCTGATAGCACTCCATTAAGGTGACGTTTGATTTATTCATAGCAATGGAAGTGATTAATGGGTAACATTTGAGTGTTTATTATATAACAGGCCCATATGTAGAAGTGGATGCCGACCAGATGATACTATAAAATGCATTGTGCAGTCTGATACTCTTGCAGTTTTCTTATGAGATTAACAGCTTTCATAATCATATTTTCCTGAGACACGCAGCTACAAAGGCAAAGCTATCTGGAACTAGCTATACCAGATTGAAATAGCACTGGAACAGACTGACTTATATTGCTCATATACTGGCTGACAAGTGCTCACCATTTCGTATATGTATATGTACACACACACACACACACACACACACACAAATATTCTCCATTTGGGATAGTTCAGCTATCCATGCTGAATTTTGTGAAGAGCAGCAGCTGTCAAACTGACAGATTTGATCATTTATGCATGAATTTAAATCATCACCTGTTGTAGCTATCAAGTGAAAAACATGCACGTATGGAAAAGTGGACATTTCGGATTTACATATATCAAATCACGCTTTCAAAAGTCGCTATAGTGAGATGTTTCCCTCATGCAAATTTCACCATGATGCTCATTAGATTAGTTCTGTCTTTTCAGCTTGTACTTTTAGTGGATAACTTGTTTGATTTATTTTTAACACTTGTTACCTGCTTTTTGTTATATAATAGTGCTATAACATTGTAACACTGGAAAGAATTACAGTAGGTCAGCATTACCCTTTCTTAGGTAAAATGGAGGTAATTTGAAATGAAGCTTCCATCCAATGCATACTGTGAGCAGATTAAAGTATCTTGTTGAGAACAATATTGTGTTAGGTACCATTTGCCCTGGAGCTATCTGTTATTTACTTTATCTGTATGAGAAATCTCATAATGAGCTGGAGCAGTAAGACTCAGCCCCATAAATAAAACCATTGTATCTTTTTAAATATGTGTACCAGAGCTATGTGTACTTCAAAATTATTTGGAAGAAATGCTTTAGACCTTGCATGAGTGTTAGAGCAGCATCTCCCCCTGCAAATCAAATCCTTGAAGCTTCAGGATCTTTCCTGCAGCCACATACAAATGCCTGGAAAAATTTGTGCTCCTTTAATGAATAGCAGAGATGCTGGGCTCATATGAGGCCCAAGGTACTTCTTCCACCTCATTTTCAAGCCATACACAACCATAGCACATTTTAACTTAAATGATTGAAGGGGATCCTAGTTTCCTCAAAGATACATAAAGTGGTTTAAGGAGATTATGGGGCATATAAGGTATTTAGCAATGACTGGAAACCTATGAATTAGCTCAATTGAAAAAGAACCCTTGTCTGGTCTGGATGATAGCCAGTCAGTACTTATCTCAAATATACCATGGATAAACAACTTTTTTCCTCACAAGGGCTGCATTTCTTCAGAGACAATGTGCTGGGGACTTAATATCCATAGTGGGTGGAGCTGAAGCAAACAGTGGGTGGGGCCAAAGATAGAAAAGGATAGTACCATTACTTCTGTCAATTTTTGACTTCTTTTTTTTTTAATATGCATTCTCACACTTCTCTTTTCTTTTCTGTCTGCTTATCTTTCATTCTCCATTCAGCTTACCTGCTGGAGAAGGGACAGATCACATATGTCTGAGTGCTAAATTAATTGCTTATAGTGGCTTTTTGAAATTAAACTGGAGCCTAGAAGAAATTGGGCCATGGGTCCATCCTTGAACTAGAGTAATCTGCTTTGGGAGACTGACTTATTCCAAAGGTCCATTTAACATACATAATGGCGGCAGGCAGACTACGCTAATCACAGGGGAAATGTCTATGATGCTTCAAAATTCTCATTAGCTCAGGGATGGGGAAATTGTGTCCCCCAGACTTTAAAACATAATTTTTAATAGCTCCAGCAGACACAGCCAGTGAGGACTGTAGCTTAGCCATAGTTGGAAGACAAAGGGTTCCCCAGCATTGATTTAGTTCAAGGGTCCCCAAACTCTTCAGCTCATCAACCCCTTCATGAAGTTTCAGATTGTTCATCTACCTCCAAACATGTATTATATGAAAATAATTTAATAAATACTACTTTAACAAATAGTACTATGAACAACAACAACAACAGTCAACCCTTTGGATAGTCCTATCGACCCTTGGGGGTTGATATTGATCACTTTGGGGAATCCTGATTTAGTTGAAGGTTAGTGGCAATCTTCAGATGTATACAGTCTGAACACACATACACATATACCAAAATAAATGTTATTTGTGTAATGAAAACAGCCTTCAAGTTCACAACTTTCATAATAATGTCTAAAGTTAGACTCAGGCATTTACAGTAGCTACCAGCTGATATCATGACAGCCTACAGATAACTATGATAGTAGCAAAGATTGCAATAATCTTTCTTTAGCTCCTTTATGAAAACTACAATAAAATAATGTATAATTCATGGATTCAACATCACCAGAATCTTTGGGCTGATGGGTTACCTTCATAATGTCCTTCTAATCCCACAGAAGGCATGACATCAAATATATCAAATGGAAAATGTTCTTCTATATTTTGGCATTGTCAAAAACTCTTCAGATAATATGCCACATTTGGGAAAATTGGAATACCCAAACTGAGCAACAGAAGTGAACAAGACTGAAAAGATTGGCTTAAAGAATATTACCTATATATATATTGGGATATTTGTTCATAGTTCTTGCAGAATTTATATTAGTTTTGGAGTACACGTTTGAAGAATGAATTCTGTGAATTAGACTTTTGTTCCATGTGAAAGTAACAACTTATTGTTAAATATGCAAATCAGTTACAAGTTTGTTTGCATATAATTTGAGCCAGAAACATATAGCATCACACCAAGCCCAACTAGTTAAAGAACTCCAACCACATTTCAAGCAGAATACTTCTCCTGTCAGTCATTTAAAAAAAGGATGCAAAAGGGCTGTTTGTAGATGCTCTGAAGAGGGATCCATACTGTGACTCATAGAAGAGTTGAGCAGTTGAGAAGAGTTGAGTTTTAACAGCAACAGGAATAAAATTGCCACCCTTCTGTGTTTATATTTGGGAAATTATATTTGGAGGGCCACTGTTTAATTAAACATTTTATATATATAAACATGACTCCTGAGGACAAATTGACATATGCTAGGAAGAAAGGATCAGAATAGGAGGAAGCATTGAGGATTGTGGCCAAAGATAGTTGAAATATCTCTCTGTCTCTCCCCAGTAAGATCATCTCCCTTTGGAGCTGTTTGTTTTCAAAAGGCACTTTCCTTGCCAAGGCTACAGATATAATGCAATATTACTCTCCTTTCTCTCTCTAGTAAACCATTCTAAGTTACTACTACATCTGAGTCTTTCAAGTGCATTCCCACAGGATCTTCATGCATCTCTTAATCTCCGAGCCACTAAAGGCAAAGACATTTGCTTTGTTTGTATCTCTTTATCCTAACAAGGCTATTAGTGCTTTGATAATATTCTTGAATTTCATTACTGATTCTCCATTCCGTCTTCCATCTAATTTAATTACAATTTTAACTAAGACCAGCTTTTACACTGATCCCTATGGATATCCCAATTTCCCCAGGTAACTCCATACATTGCTCTTCTTCATTAACCTTTATTGATTGTCACACGATGGGCTTCACTTCTCTTCACACCAGTTTTAAGCAAGCTAATTGAAATGTTGCCTTTCAGGTAAGATTTAGTGAGGCAGCACTAAAACCTTTACTAAAATGGAAGAATAACTGACTGACACAGCACCTATCACCCATTCCTTTTTCTACTTAAATAAATTTGGGGGGGGGGGAATGGTAAAAAGTATTAAATTTATCCTTTAATGCCAATCTTAGTATTAAATATAACAAAATAATATCATTAATCCAGAGCTGAATGCTCTTAGATAATCAATGGATGATATTATTATTATTATTATTATTATTATTATTATTATTATTATTATTATTATTAATCTAACTGACCTAGATGCAGCTGTGATTCCTGCATCAGACTTGATTCTGTTGCGTGCCTATACTCTCTTGTTCTTTATCCAGCCAGTCATGTGAACTAATACCATGCCAAAATTCTTTCTTTTCTCAAACGTTTTCTTATTCTGTGAAAGAAACTTCTTCCTTATTTGCAGGGTATTTTAGGATTTCTTTTTCATGTCTTTTAATGCTGTTCTCCCCCTTCCTGCCTCCCATCAGAATGCTTGGCTATCCTTGGCTATCCAGTCTGAAAACACCCTATGGGAAATATTCTGGAAACAGGGTTACGCAATGAAATATAAGATAATTAGACCTGCCTTGTCTTTCCCCACCCCCACCCCATCCCATCCCCCACATTTTACATCCCCTCCTTTAGAAAAGAAGGAATATCAAAAGCAAACTGAATGACAGCAATCAGATAAAATGCATTCACTAAAGTAAGGTTTCATACAGTATTAATAATCACAGGGAAGCCTGCATCTACATATGTACATTAATATCTTCTCTGGAATAAGAGTATTTTGCAGTTATAAGTCCACTCTTTCTTTTGAGATAAATGGAGCATTTCAGCTGTGAATCCAATGGTATGGACTCTTCAGCACCTCATGACCTACTTATTAACTAAAAAGGGGAAGCAGAAGGTAGAGCATTAAGAATTTACTCTTTGTCTCTTTTTTGTCTATGACTCTGCCTGCTCTTTGTCTAGAAGACTCCTCAACCAAGGTAACTTGCTTCTGCCTTTCTTCCTAGTAACACATGCTCTTTGACACTCCTCCTAGTAGTATGTAGTTAATTAGGTGCTAGGCTTTGCTTAACCATATAATGTATTTCCTATGAATATATATCTTTTCTATTATAATTATAAAACCTGATTCACTAATCATTCCTCAGGTCATATTCCCACTCCCAGGAAAACTCACATACACAACACAGACACTTCAATTTCTTACAGGAAAAAATAGTCATACAAGAATTTGATGTGCACATCGATGCTCACATGATTCCATTTTGATATCATCACTCTATACCTAATAAAGATTCAGTTTCTGATTTTCCATCTAGCTACAAATCATCCTTGTATATAATGTGACTTTTTTTTTTTTTTACTATGTTTTGAGAGTTCATATTCAAGTTTTGTTTATTTAGGCTATGGGTTAAGGCTGTAATTGAGATGGTTAAAAAGGAATCCCTATGAAAAGTTATCCTCTCCTGATATTTACATGTTCAATTTCTTCACCATTTACCATTCAAGTTGGTTTGCATTTTTTCGTAGCTTCTTTTACAAAATTCTGGATGTTTGCACTAATCCCAAATATTTCTGAATCCAGCTATGTGGAAGAAAACCAAAAACCTCTTCTCTAATAAGTCCAAGCCATTTCTAAATTGGCTGTTCTTTGTTTGGAGTTTTTTTAGTATCATTTTACCAATCAGCAGCTGATCTTTGTTCTAATGAATTCCACCAATTATTTTTTTGTTCAGATGGATACAATGCATTTTTGAATACGTAATGCAAAATTGCAGTTGCTAACAGACATTCTTGGAAAGCAAGTAATTGGTCTTTAGTTGCTTGCAACTATACCCTTGTCTCTGTCTTTTACGATTAAGATGATATACCAATGGTAATCTATTCCTCAACTTTTTAAATTTATAATATTTCATAAAAGTGAATAACCAATGTTTCATGGAGAGCCTTCAGATGTTTAAACTAAAACCCATGTACTTCATCTTTTCCTGTACACTCCAGCTCTTAACCTTCTTTGCTTGCTTTTTAATCATTTCTGATGTTATGACCATATCATCCATTTTGACTGAACCAATATTTTTCTCAGTCTCTTTTATTCGTGTTGCGTCTTTGTTATGTTCTTCTGGGATATCCAAGATATCATTCCAAAATTTTAATGTTTCATTTTTATCAGCACAAGCATCTATGCTGGTAGTATTTTCCAGCAATTCTTTATAAAACAAATCCTGGTTTATTTGAAACTATGATTTTGTCAAAATGGATTTATTCTTATTTCATATTGTTCAATTACCTTTGAAATAGCTGTTACTCATTTTAATTTATCTGAATCTTCTTTAATGTTCTTAATGCCCAAAGTATATCTTTTCTTTAAACAATTTTTTCCTTCAAATTCTTCAGATTGCTGATATCAGTTCATAATTTACCTATCTGTTTCAAATCAAATTTTCTATCTTGATGATGTTTTTCTTGCTTTTGTTTCACAGCATTTTATCCCAACTCACTAAATTTGCACCTGTCAGAACTTTTTATATTCCTTTTCTATGGATCTTTTTCAGTGGTGGAAGCTTTCCTTATAATCTGAGTTTTTCATATGTCTATTAAATTTTGATTTCAGTTCCATCTGCATGCCAGGGAGTTATTGTTCAACATTGTTTTGCTCATTGTTTTCATGTCTTTCATCATCCTTATTATCTGTCTCAGAAGTTAGTAAAATTTGATGTTCCTTTTCAAAAATGTCATTTGTTTGATCTTCATTGTTGTTATCAATCTTATTCACATTCTCAGCCAGTTTTTGCAAGTCTTGCAATTTGAGGTCCATAAAAGTTTTTGTTCTAAAGATAAATCTTTGTTGATCCATTAATTAACACTTCATCAGTTTCTGAGTCTGGGTATTTATGCTTCAAATATCAAACATCATTTTTTGAAATTCCATAGTTTTAGGGTTTGATATAAAATAGCATTTCATGATTACTAAATTTTCTTCAACTGATCTTTTCTTTTTACTTTGCTGGGACTGGTAACAGATTTGCAGCTGGATAACCTTTCTGCCTAGCAGAACAGGTTGAGCCCTGTAGCCCATTTATCTACTGATGTTGGTATGGATTATTTGTTTCACATGTTCACTGTTGAGAATTGGTTTGGACTATACTTCTGCTTTCTCTCTCCTGTGTGTTAAAGCTGAAATTTGCAGTAGCCATGCTACCACCAGCATAGCTTCTTCACCATAATGAGTGATGGTGTGTGATCTATGATGTCGACTTTGTTATTTTTAAACTGTAAAGTTTAAATCATAGCCCTGGTATTCTTGGAGATCTCCCATCCAAGTATTAACAAGGTCTGACTCTACTTATCTTAACCACCCAGACAACATTAGCCAGCCTCTACCACTTGATGAGCCTTATGCATTTTGGTTCATTGTAAGTAGTCAGAATGAAAGAACCAGAAGGCCAGACCACTGCAAGGCCTTGGTTAGAAAATTGTATTTTGATTCTTAGGTCCACAAAGTTCAAATAGCCAGCTTGGATAAGCCTTAGATTTCTGGTGATTCTAAGTTATATGGATCCATTTACCAAAAGACAAAGTGATGGATTACAGTTTCTCTACTCTCCAAGTATTATTTCTGCTGCTAACAGCATTATCAACAAGATAAGTTCCTTAGTATTTCAAACCCATTGAGTTGTCCCCCTCTGCCTATATACTGGATGCATTCTTACGACAGATTTTACCTCATGACTGGATTAACTTATTTTCTGGCTTCACACATGGCATTAAACCATATGCTAATCAAGCTAGCTGCATTTGTGCAATACACTAAGCCATAAGAAAACTATCCAAGGCTAACATTAATTCAACTTACCATGTTATGTGAATGCATCTGCTAACCTTTGCCTGACCTGGTTGCCTGACTTGGACACAGTCACTGTATGTACATAGAGGGGAAATTCAAAGAAGCAAGTTTATTTAAGCTGCTCCCTCTATTACTCTGAAAAGGAACAGGCAATCTTTTTGCAGCTTTGGCCCTCATTATTTTTTTCAGATTCCAAAGGTGAGTGAGTGGGACAGACTTGTTATGACATTTCAGATGGGCAGGGATGGGATTTTCACCCTGTTCTTCTTTTTTGGGGAGGTGAGGGGGTTTAGGTTCGTACATAAGTAATGCTTACAATAGGCTCAGCTCTTTCTTTTAATTCCTACAATAAACAATGGAAAATTGTGCCATAATTTGACATGTTGTTGCCAGATTTCAGTAGTGTAATCTTAGGAGGGTATGGAGACATCAAGAAAGGGAACATTAAGTTTGCATGCAGGCTGCAGGTTGTGATTTATCTAGCTGATATAGAATGTGAATATTATACTGGCACTGTTGAAAATCGATGGGAAGTTAGTGATGCAGACTTCTTTTCCCCTTTGTATATACAAGAAATACTGTACCTATGCAGAAAGGATTATTTAACTGGCTGAGACACTTTGTTTGTGTGTTCCAAACTCCTCCATGTATGTGCTTAACAGAAGTTACCTAGGTAGCTATGTGGATTGCAGCACTGTATTGTTAATCAAGTGTGCTTGCCTCTTATCTGTATTTTGACTTATAACCATTAAGATAAAAAGGACAATACCAGCTTCTTAATCTAAAACATGGCATAGGGAGGGGGACAATGGTTGCCTACCAAAAGAAATGTTCTTATAAGCATATTCTTGGCAGAAGGTCATTTATCTGGGTTCATAAGGTATTGATCATAGACGACATCAGACCATTTTTAGATCCTGTCTACTAGAGACCCTGTCTTCTCTAAATATTCTTGGCAGAGGTTCCACTGTCTAAAGTTATGATCAAGTCCATGATAAGATGTGCTCCCAAGCCATCTGCACTTATTATTGTTTCTTAAGGAATGTATTAAAAGTAGCAAAAAGCTTTGAGACAGGTTGAACCTTGGCATTGACCCAGAATCATAGGAGGAATGCTTCAGAACTCCTGGCTCCAGGGGGTCCATATGCCACTATTCTTGGGTGTCTTGGCTTGTAGAAGGGATGTAGAGGTTAAGCTATATTTTTTTTCATTAACTATCTTAATATTTGTTCAATAAAATCCTTTCTGGCATTTGCTTTGGGTTGAGCTCATTGTCTTTGAATTCTAAAGAACCTATTGGTTCCCAAGTGCCACCAAGGTACAGTACCAACACAAATATACAAAAGCTGAACTGAAGAGATCCAGAAGTGAAGCAAGGGAAGGTCAGGTCATTAGCAGCTGCCTAAACTGAAGGTAAATCCCTTTCAAAGCATAAATCTCACACAGTTCTCAATAGCTAACCTATTAAGATAAAAGTAGGAATGCTGCAAGAAATCTAGCAAATGAACTATTTTCCCTTTAAACTAAAATATATCTGTGTATATTAAGGTGGAGACTTTCTGATTCCTTTTTTTCCCCACAACCTTATAGTATAATGACTAAGAAGCTGATTTTTTTCTCAGAAGGACATGTACGTATATCTGCAGCTGGAAATTGTTTAGATAATAGTCACTTGAATTCCTATCAGTCTGAGAACCAACCTTTAAAATGTATGGCTTTGCTGTTGATAATACCCAAATTGGGTTTATTCCAGAATTTTTTTTTCATGAAGGAATGTATAGTTCTAAATCAAACCATGAAAATGATACTCTGTGGTATTATATATCACCCAAGATCAATTTATATGCTATGCAGACTTCCATCATTTTTCTTGTAACATATCTGAATCAGACTTCGGCTATTTCTGAACATGAATGCACTGAGACAGGTTTCTTAAATTTTTACTCCTCTAACACTTGCTCATCTGAAAATCCTCCTACCCTCATTCCATCATCCTCACAAGCTGCCTATAGAGTCTTTTCTCCCTTCATTTTCAGATGAAAAGACACAATTTCCATGTCTTTCTGGTAATTTTCCCTTTAGGCATTTTACCCAACATGAAGTATCAATGTGCACTGGCCAATTTTGAGCTGAAAAGAGCTGAGGAGAAGGGGTTAACTTAGCAGTTGCTGGTGCTCAACTTCTTACACAGATACAGATTGTTCCAGGATTCTTTCATGATTGAAAAAAATCCACACAAAGTATCATAGAACCCCATTTAATGGGTAGCTTGAGGATCAGAAGAAAGAAGTTTCTTATTGAAGACTGTATCGGCTAAGAGAATGAAGCCTGTTTGTCACCATCATTGAAGTCTTACCTCAGTATCTCAAAATTGGGCTATATATAATCATCAAAATTCTGGGTCATCTTCATTTTAACATCTCCTTACAGCTAATCTGATTTGCACAAGAATAAGAATTCCAAAAATGTGTGAATAGATACCGTAATAAACCCATAAAGCCTCAAAGCCTGGTGCTTTTGTTCCTAGTATCAAGCATAAGTGCAGGGTAATCAGAGAAGTCAAGAAGGAGCAGCAATCAAAGCCCCACCCACTTTCTATGTCAATCATGCACCCTGCCTTGTATCATCATGGATATGAATGAAAGTGGTTAAATGTTTGTTTGTTTTTTAGGTTTCTGTGTAAAATTAATTATATAACTATTTGTATAAATGCTGATATTTCCCAGTAACAATGTATTTATTAATCTTTGTGCCATAACTATAGGAAGTCAAGAGGATTCTTTGGCTAAATCAAGGATTTAAATGAGCATTTAAATTGCTTTATTAATTTCTTTAAGCAGCCATGTTTATTCTGTCATTTCTTGGAAGTATTATTTATGTATGCTTTCATGACAACAGAAAAGATAAATCAATATAAGCAATAAATCTTTAAGTGCTTTTTAACCTTACATGCTCTTTATGGTTGAGAGATAATCAATAGTTACGACAGAAAAACTGCATATGATTCTTCTTTCAAGCTGCTTGCTTTTCATGACACAATGTGGATAGTTCAAAATGTAAATGCCATGATCAATTTTCTCTCTCTCTGGAAAAAAAGAAGGCTACCAAAGATAGTGAACTTTTAAAACATGCCATTAAAATAATAGATTATCTAAATTTGTACATTTGGTCCAGTAATCTCTTAAAGGCAATCCAGTTTCCAGATTAGAATTGGCTATTTAGTACAAAATAATTTTGACTGCATGTCTGGAAACAACTGTGACCTTCTCATGCATCTTTTTGTTGTTGTTGTTGTTGATTCATTAATGCAAATATGTCCCCAGGAAATGTCCTGTAGTCACAACATTTCTACAAATTATGGCATTTCTTTCCTTCTAAATTGCAAGGCCTGGTTTTATAAAGCTGATCTTAGTGAATCAATGTTAATTTAAACATCTGATCTGAATAATAGTAATAGCTCTGTAGAACTTACCATTTGGGCTGAATAAGGAACACCTTTTGTATGGTTTGTCTTTCTGTCTTGTGTCAGAAATTTTAGAATTTCTTGGTAATTACTATTCATGGTCACTTTTGCAAAGTGACAAAGGATATTTTTGTCACTGTTTTCTGTTACGTACCTTTCACTGTTTTGCAAACTGCTGGCTACTTACTATTACTAATCTAGAATAGCCCTGTGGGAGAAGCTTTCTCATAATGATGCCTTCCTTTGGAATTCAGCTGAGATGTGGAAAGCCAGAGGAGATCCATGTAGAGATGCTTGTGCATCATAAGTCAGGAGATGCTCATAATTAAGCTAATATTGCCTTAGCTATAACATTAGTAAAATATTGTTGCCAAGATCATTGTACAACATACTAGCACTGACCCATTTCTGACAGACCTCTCTTTATACAAGATAAGCATAATAACAGACAACTTTTAAGGTTTGGGCACTGTGATTGATTTAAATGTACAATATCCTCTATCACTCTTTGTCAGACATTAGTATTCTCTATGAAATAGATGCATGGTTGCTGAGGCACACTGAACTGACATTTTTTGCCAAACTATTCACAATAGCCTTAAGAGCTTTCCTATACAAAAATGTTTCATTTTCTACCCAGCTAAATAATTTATTTATAAACTTATACATTTTTCTATTAACATGTCAGTGCTGTTGTTCTGCTAGCATGAATCTTACACAGCTAATGGAAATGTTGTTTTTATCCTCCTTTAGGTGTTGACTATAATGCCTTGATTCCATCTGCATAAGCCAGAAGTCAAGCTATTGGAGAAGCCATTCAATACTTTATAGTGCACTCTTTATGGTTTAAGTAAGTTACCAAGTATTTTGTTGTGATACTAATGTTAATTGTTCTAGCACACATATAACCATGAGCAGGAACAACATTCCTTTATTTATTTGTTTGTTTCTGAGCATTAACATTGGACTCAATCCAATGAGAATTTAGTGTAGTGGGCTGTAAAGAACAGTATTACCAAGATGAAAATATAAACATACAATTTACATTCACAAGTTTGTCTTGCCAAAAGAAAAAGGTCCTGCATTTTCTATATATGCAAATTCAGCAGTAATCATTTCAGAAAAGCTAATGTTGTGCATATCTACATCACTTATATATTTTTCAATATGTTATTTATTATTTCTATTGTCATTTTGCTGTACTATGATGCACGTAGTTTTTATGAATATAATCTTATTTCAAAATAAATTCCATGATCAAACACTTGTTTTTAATGATTTTTAAGCATATTATAATCTTATTTAATTTTATTTCTTTAATAGTTAGGTAATCTGAGCACTATGTTGAATGAAAGAATAAGATATTAAGTCAACAAATACATAAACAAATAAATATTATTTGGAATGGTCATTCAATTGGCTCCATACCTAATAATTTTCTGTATGTATTACACAAATATTTCTAGATTTATATAATTAAAGGATCCCCTTCCTTCTTTCCTCCCTTCTTTGTAAATGATGCAGTAGTTTTTCTTTTCTTTGTTCAAGTGCTAAACCACACTTTATGGCAACAGGAAAACAGTGCCATATTGTATAGGTAGTCCTCGGTTTATGAATGCAATTGGGACCAGAATTGCTGTCGCTAAGCAATGCAGTTGTAAAATGTGGTGTCACATGACTGTGCCGCTTAGTGATAGCAATTCCAGCAGTCCCAGTTGCTGTTGGATCATGTGGGTCTTTAAATGAGGACCTCTTGTGACTGCAACTTCCAATTTCCTGCTGGCTTCCCCACTGACTTTGTTTGTAGGAAGCTGGCAAAAAAGGTCACAAATAGCGACCATATAACTACCACTTGTTCAGTGCCATTGTAAGTTTGAACAATTGCTGAACAAGTGCTTGTTAAATGAGGACCACCTGTACTAAAATCAGGGAAGTGTAGATAGAAGCTAGAACTTTTAAGTAGCACATTCAGAGTAATTTAAGTAGTTTGTCACTTCCCATCTTCAAGGTATCATAACACTATGTGTATACATTTTCTGATGAATCTATTGTCTGATCTTGCTCTATTCCAAGTTGCAACTGTGTTTCCATCTACAACTATCTTGGGTGGGCAGATGAATGCTGAAGTTATTTTCTGTCCCATTGTAACTAATTGTATGTTGGGGAGGTAGTATATGAAAACTCTTAGTGAAGTCAGAATAGGAAAACTGCTCCCGGATGTAATTTACTTCCCTTCTCCTTAGATACTAATAGGAAATTCTGACTCTCTAGGTATTGTTGAAGCATAATTTTCACCAGCCCAGCCAGTAACGGGAAGTACCCGAAGTTGTAATTCAGTGATATCTGGAGGGCCATAGAATCCTCAAACAATTCATTATGTAAAATGCAACAGTTTAAAGTGATAGATATATTAATATATGAATTTTTAATTTTCTTTGCTTTAGTTCTCATGTAGATAGAATCAAGCATTAAAAATTTCCAAAGCACCAACAGTTCAGAATCAACAACTGGTGATTGTACACACAAAGACCCACTGCTTCTTCTGCCTGTACAACATTCTATCATATTAACTAATGTGAGTAAGCAGCAACTGCTACATGTTGTCTGAGTGTGTGCATGTACACCACATGCCCAAACAAGGAAGTTATTACATTTTTCTTTCTGTTATTGAATCAACCTTTAAGATTAACCATGTGCTAGGTCTGGATCAGAGTTTTAATATTCAATACACAAAAGACAAAATGAAAGGAATAGGCCCCATAAAACAATACAAACATGCTATGATAAATGCACAGCAAAGAAAGGAGGAGCTTATGGCTGCTTGCATCTTTGTGTGGGAAGTGTATTTTGAAGGAATTTAAAAGCCTGAGGGATAGCTTGACTGAAAGCAAGAGAGCAAATTCCATTTGCTTTTTTTTTTAGATTATCATCTCTGATGTTCAGGGGGTAACGCTTGTGATGAAAATTAAACAAATCTATACATTTTAGCAGAGATGCCTTTGCTTCTCTCCAATGCTTTACTGCACTTTTATGCAGTGCCAGTCCCATTCATTTTAATGAAAGAAAGAGAGCCCTGTATAAATAAATGAACAATCTGTTTTCAACTTAAAAGCCCTTTCAGGCACAGAAGGCCTGGCTATGTCCCAAAAGGTGCATGCCTCACAATATAATTGTCTCAGGGTGGATGTGTTTTCTTTTTCAAATCTTGCACCAAACTGTTATTTTTTTTAAAAGATTTCTTTTTATCCCACATTTCTTATTTTTATAAATAACTGAAGGTGGCAAACATACCTAATATGCCTTCCTCCTCCTATTTTCCCCACAACAGCAACCCTGTGAGGTGACTTGGGCTGAGAGAGAGTGACTGGCCCAAAGTCACCCAGCAGTTATTCCTTAGATATTTTCTATGACTGAATTCCAAACAGCAAAACATTCTGTCATACTTTGTTATATGCAATGCAATGCAATGCAATGCAGGCAGGCAGGCAGGCAAGCAAGCAAGAGAAAGAAAGAAAGAAAGAGAGAGAGAGAGAGAGAGAGAGAGAAAGAAAGAAAGAAAGAAAGAAAGAAAGAAAGAAAGAAAGAAAGAAAGAAAGAAAGAAAGAAAGAAAGGAAGAGCTCCACTTAAGTAATTGTATGGTAGAAACATGAGAAGGGGGTTGATCACAATACACTCTCAAGGAAAGTAGTTTTCTGCTGGACAGAATGTGATTTAGGCTGCCCTCCTTTAGTGCATGAATTGGGAGTAAATTACATTAAGTTTAGGAGTAAGTAGAAACCACAATACAGCTATTGTATGCTGTATTTAAGGGTAATAAAATATGTAAAACACAATTAAGTGAATTGCAACCAGTACAAATGTTTTCTTTTGGGTGAGGGGTTATCCCTCAAGACAGATGCTCAGTTTTGATATTTTGGGATGTGTAGCAATAGTCAGCATGTTCCCTTTGGGTTACTGTAATGCATTCTGTTCCAGGTGACAGAATCTAGCTGACTTCAGCTGATTGAGAAAAGCTAAACCTAGAACTTGGTTAGTACTTGAATAGGAGATCAAGAAATATCAGAGCTGTAGGCTAGACTGGGAAGATATATATTTCTAGATAACCCAAGAGGAACCATAACTAAGGTATCCTACACATAACTGTTCAGGCAATATGTTCCTAATACCAATAGAAGAGAATATATGTAGCTCGGGATTAGTGTTCCTAGTGTAGGATTCAACATTTGAAGAGTTTTGAATATAGCCTCCTTTCTCTAAACTGTACTACAGGTAGTCCTTGCTTAACAACCACTTGTTCAGTGACCATTCGAAGTTATGATGGTGCTGAACAAGGGGGACTTACAACTGGTCCTCAAAGTTGTGTCCATTGCAGCATCCCTGTGGTCACATGATTATGATTTGGGCGCTTCATGACCAGTGTGCAATTACGATGGTTGCAGCATCCTGTGGTCATGTAATCGCCATCTGTGACCTTCACTGCTGGCTTCTGACAAGAAAAGTCAATGGGCAAGCTGGCAGGAAGTCACAAGTTGTGATCATATGACAACATGCTTAATGACCACATGCGATTAACTTAATGATTGCAGCTGGAACTGCCATCGTACGTCAGCATGGTCATGTGATTTTCAATTTACAACTCAGTCACTTAGCACAGAGTTGGTGGTCCCAACTGGAAGTTTGGGGACTCTACTCAGATCATAAAATAGTGGTAGGTATAGGATATGGTGTAGAAACAAAGGAAGTCACATGCAGAGATTCAGGATCATAAAAGGTGGGCTGTGCCTGTAGTAAAATGATTTAGGTGAAGCCCCTTGGACCTTGCATGAGCATGGCACCTCTCTGCTTTTCATTAAAACTGACAACTCTTTTTAGGCTTGTGGGCAAGTCTGAAAAAAGGTGCAGCTGCTTTAAGAACTGTATTAACATAAGAAGACTTCTTGCAGCAGCTGCATCTTTTCCAGATTTGCCTACGAGGCTAAAAAAAGGGCAGGCTGCTTTATTGAATAGCAGAGATAAGTTGCACTTGTACTTGTGTGAGGTCGGATGCATATTTTTTCAATAGTTTTTGGACGCATACCCAGACTCAGTAAACAATTCCCTAATAGATGATCATTTGTTTTAATAGTTTGAATTCTAACTTAGTCCTTATATACCTCAATTCTCTGCTAGCTAAGAACTAGACAGCCTTGAAGAGACAGCCTTTAAGCCTGATGCTGGATACACTGTTTGTTCTTTTCTATCTGCTACACTTAATACTACTGAAATAGAGTGGAGGACTCTGATATCTGTCATGAAGGACCTTGGTTCCCCTGGACATGTATATTCAAGGGTAATTATTTCTCAGGTCTCCAGGATAGTGGTACTACACTCTAGGACAGCTTGTTTTCAGGTTCAGATTCACTCTAGAGATGTCAGGCCAATGTCACCTGCTTGTTTTCTCCTTATCTAAAACCAAGTCCAGGTTGCTATTTGAGATCATGGTTGCAAGTCAGTGCATCTGAAGAGTCTAATTCTGTTCAGGCTAGCATTAATTTAACAAATTAAATTTAAAATTAAATTTAAAAAATCAAAGGGGTCATATGTTTTGTGGTATTTTACATTGCTTTATGGGCATTGCATTCAAGCAAGAACCACATCATGGAGAAATGGTGTATTCAATCAATTATCTGAGTGAGGAAATAGCATATCCAGCAAATATACAGTTTAATTTCTTCATTATACTAACCAGAGCCTGTAAAGATCACTTTGTGTTTTAATTGTGTTTTGATATCCAACAATAGTGGTTTGAAGCAAATTATCAGCTACAGAGTGTTTTATTGGAAATAGATGCAACAATACTATATTTTATCAGCTCAAGAGATTCTATGAGCTTGTAAGGATAAATGATACACTGGAGTCTCATTGGATAGCTGATCAATACTAAGCTGTCTGTCTACTGGTGAATTTTATCACCTTTTCTTCTAAATTTTCTTTTTGAAAGACCACGACTTTTTTTCTAGCCCAGCAGGGAATCTCAATACAAAACATACAAGAAAGATTTAAGTAAGAATAGATTAAAGATACTGTAAAAAATAGAGTATTCAATTGAATGCAGTTCTTTAAAAAAAAAAAAATTGTAGTCTCACTGCATTATTTTTATTTGCACTGGAGACATGGCGATATTTTCTGCTGAGATTTTCCCTTGAGGTTCTACTCTTTTAACATCAGTCTTTTGCTAACACAGACTATAGAGTGAAGTGGGTAAATAATATTGGACTGATTTTTAATGTGTGTCTTTTGAACAAAGGAGAGAGAAAAGGTTATTTCTCTGTGGCCCTTTCAAATTATTCCAGTTACTAAGGACTCATTAAGGTTTAAGCAATAATAGAAGTTCCTACAATTGAAAACTCTGCCAATTTTCTGGGAGTTTTTTTTTTAGAAGATTTTTTTAAAAAAACATGGTTATCGATGGAAACCAACTATATAATTAATTATCTTGCAGAGCTTTTGATCTATTTCTTTCTAAATTATAGGATAACGTTACATTAGCAGATCAATAATATAACACAAGCTATTCACTAGGTTGTTCTCTGACTCAATCAATAATGACAACAACAGCATGTGCTTTGAAATTTTCATTTGCTTTCAGTCATTCCCTGTAGTCAATCTATTTTATTCAGTTCAGTCATCCATTTTGTGCAACAAATATTCTTCAGAGGTTTGCCTGGAAGAAGACTTCCTAGTGGGACTATTTAGATAACTTAAACCAGAAAATGTGAACTGCAATCTAAATTATTGCTTTAGTATCCATCTAAGAATTACAAAGTATAGACTAAAACAACAACAATCTTAACAATAACAATAATAAAGCTTTCAGTTTCCGGGACAGGGAATTAATTTGAGGTGAATAGACAAAATTTCACCTATAATTACCCTGAGATTTTATTGAATGAAGTAGTCCAAAGTCTCAACCTTTGGTATTCTTCCTAGATGACTGTGTATTTATATATGGGGTTGTTTTCCTCTTAAGTTTTCTTTAGATTTTACTATTTTAAATTTGTACATGTTATAATTTCTTGATAAGGCGGGATATATGCTTTTGAAACTCATAAAAGTAAAGAAATGCCACAACTGTTTCAGATAGCACTTCTGAGCTAGGCTGGACCAATCCAGCCAAGGTAGTGTAATGCAATATTTAAGAATAATAGTCTATGAAAACTTCGCTATTGTGGACCTAATATTGGCCTCTATTTCTCATGGAGTACAAGGAATGCTAAATCACATTTAGTGCTATGTGAATAAAAACAATAATAGTTTTTTAAAAGGGCCCATGCCTGATGTTAAGGGAAATATATTTCCTTGTATTTGTTTTGAGAATGGGGTGATTCTAAGTTTGCCTGAAAACAATACAGGCAATGGAATTCTGGGAGAAATAAATGGAGGAAATTTCCCATGTACTCAGACTATTTCACAAGATTTTTAGGCGATCAAAGAACAGGGTATATGGAAGGGTATTTGCACCAATGGTCACTGATTTCAGAATGGCAGACATGACCAGGCAATCAAAGTCCTGGCACTTTTTAATATGTGTTACACATATGAATACATTTAAGAATGGGTGAGACTTTGATTTCCTGGTTGCTCCTGCCATTTTGAAGCCAATGTCCATTACAGTGGATGTTCCCAGGTAGATGCATACATCAAACGAAGCAGATCTTGAACAAAATTTACTCCACTATTCATATTCCCATCACTGTTTTTAGTACTGGTTGCTTTAGTCATACTTTTTAAGGATTATTTGTGGTCATCTGCACCATTAGTGAAATGCTAGTGAGGGCTAGAAATGCAGGCTGTAATAGAAATACTTGGAGCAACTCAAAGAGGTTGGTTTTGATCAAATGTCTTTTCCCCCTATAAATAATGGATCTACCTGTTTCTGAATGCCTGATATAAGCTTAATTTCAAAAATTATGTGCCATATGACATGAGAGACTGAGGGCTATGGAGTGAGTGCTCCTCTGGATTCTAGTGTTTTTGTCTAAGTCTAGTAAAAGTGTTGGCCCTCTTCATACAACAACTCCTGCAGAATCCTCTTGTCAGGGATGTTTTACCATGGTACCATGCAAGCAAGAAAAACCACAAGGTGTGTCATTATGCCAGCTAATACTGCATAGAGGTAGGGATACAGTTTTGCTGCTGACTTTATATATTGGGCACAGATCTGTGGCAGTTCCTAGCCAATCATGGCTAATCTTGAAAAACTAATCAGGATTAGACCTGGATAGTTCTTGGATCAGACAACACCAGGAAATCCCAGGGCTGGAGGCTAGATTGCAAAATGTCTCAGAAGGCAGCAGTGGCAAGCCACTTCCAGATTTTTGCTGAGAAAACTGCATGGATGTGTTCCAAAGGTGATCAAGAGTTAAAAACAATTCAAAGGAGGCTTTACTTGGTGACCAGCAAACAGCCTGAAATCAGATTAGTCCATTTCCAAAACAAGGGGGATGAGGAAACCATCTCTCCTACCTGAGAATGACTTAAGGTACCAATAGAGGTACCTTAAGGCTGTGACACTATGCAGACAGGAGAAAAAAGAACAAGAATGTAAACCTTGATTTCACTATAAATAAGGCTTCCATTTAATACTCAGCTGTTGCTAGAATTCTTTCATAATGGCTTTGTTAGCTTTTATTCAATAGTACTTCTCAGAGCTATTGGAAGTTCTATTTTTGCAGTTTTTACCTAGTCAGTTGAAATAAGTCAGAAAGCACAAGATAGATCTGAGGTGTGGGCGACAACTCCATTGGTCAAACCATATATAAACTTTAGGGTCTCTTAATCCACCATCAGTCATTTGAACGTGTCTGGGAGGGCTGGGTTCATTTGATATGCTAATCACTAAACCAAATGCCCTTACAAATAAACCATACATAAGTTCATATAACTTGCTAACACAGAGGCTGGGTTTGCACAACATGCTAAACTACAGACTACCCATATCCTAGCAGTTTTCCTAGGGGAAAAAATAATCTATTTCCTGAAATAGAACAAATTAAGAGATATACTCCAGGATACTGAAGTGGAGGGGAATTTTTTTTTTCTAGTAACTGTACTACCCACTGAGAAATAACACTGTCCCTACTAGCATAATCTGTTGTGTGTTATAGAAATAAAAGATGATATGAAATGCTTCCAAAATATTTAATATTCCTATAAAAGTAAGGCCCCTTGAGGTTCCCAACATGGGGAAAATATTTTCCCCTGATGACATTATTGCCTCAGTGTCCTTATATAATTCTCTGGTACCCTCCCCAAATACATAAAAAACTGAAGCCACCAGCTGCAAGAAAGTGGTCCACCTTGCAGAGGAGTTACACTCCAAGTTCTAGAACATGAGTACAGTTTCCCACACATTCTCAGTCGTCAGTGTTCTCAGTGTCCTACACTGCATATAGAATTGTATTCATGTTCCAACCAGTAAGAATTCAGAAGTCCTTCAAGCCTCCAGCTGAAGATGTGGGAGTCAGAGAAAATACAGTTGGATACAGCACATACAATCCCTCCTCTGTATACAGGTGAAACTCGAAAAATTAGAATATCGTGCAAATGTTCATTTATGTCAGTATGGCAACTCAAAAGGTGAAACCAATATATGAGATAGACACATTACATGCAAAGCGAGATATATCAAGCCTTACTTTGGTATAATTGTGATGATTATGGCGTACAGATTATGAAAACCCCAAATTCACAATCTCAGAAAATTAGAATATTACATGACATCAATAACACAAGGATTGGAAATAGAATAATATCGGACCTCTGCAAAGTATAAGCATGCATATGTACTCAGTACTTGGTTTGGGCCCCTTTTGCAGCAATGACTGCCGCAATGCGGCGTGACATGGATGCTATCAGCCTGTGGCACTGCTGAGGTGTTATGGAAGACCAGGATGCTTCAATAGCGGCCTTCAGCTCCGCTGCATTGTTCGGTCTCATGTCCCTCATCTTTCTCTTGGCAATGCCCCATAGATTCTCTATGGGGTTCAGGTCAGGCGAGTTTGCTGGCCAATCAAGCACAGTAATCCCATGGTCACTGAACCAGGTTTTGGTACTTTTGGCAGTGTGGGCAGGTGCCAAGTCCTGCTGGAAAATGAAGTCAGCATCCCCATAAAGCTCGTCTGCTGAAGGAAGCATGAAGTGCTCCAAAATCTCCTGATAGATGGCTGCGTTGACCCTGGACTTAATGAAGCACAGTGGACCAACACCAGCAGGTGACATGGCTCCCCAAATCACAGACTGTGGAAACTTCACACTGGACTTCAAGCATCATGCATTGTGTGCCTCTCCATTCTTCTCCAGACTCTGGGTCCTTGGTTCCCAAATGAGATGCAAAAGTTGCTCTCATCAGAAAAGAGGACTTTGGACCACTGGGCAACAGACCAGTTCTTTTTTTCTGTAGCCCAGGTAAGACGCTTCTGACGTTGTTTGTTGTTCAGGAGTGGCTTGACAAGAGGAATACGACATTTGAAGCCCATGTCCAGGATCCGCCTGTGTGTGGTGGCTCTTGATGCACTAACTTCAGCCTCAGTCCACTCCTTGTGAAAGTCCCCAACACTTTTGAATGGCCTTTTCCTGACAATCCTCTCCAGGCTGCGGTCATCCCTGCTGCTTGTGCACCTTTTTCTACCACACTTTTCCCTTCCACATAACCTTCTATTGATGTGCTTTGATACAGCACTTTGGGAACATCCAACTTCTTTTGCAATTACCTTTTGGGGCTTTCCCTCCTTATGGAGGGTGTCAATGATTGTTTTCTGCACAACTGTCAGGTCAGCAGTCTTTCCCATGCTTGTGATTCCTACTGAACCAGCCTGAGAGACCATTTAAAGGCTCAGGAACCCTTTGCATGTGTTATGGATTCATTAGCTGATTAGAGTGGGACACTTTGAGCCTAGAATATTGAACCTTTTCACACTATTCTAATTTTCTGAGATTGTGAATTTGGGGTTTTCATAAGCTGTACACCATAATCATCACAATTATACCAAAGTAAGGCTTGACATCTCACTTTGCATGTAATGCGTCTATCTCATATATTGGTTTCACCTTTTGAGTTGCCATACTGACATAAATGAACATTTGCACGATATTCTAATTTTTCGAGTTTCACCTGTACTTTCAAACCCCCATGATTTCAAGTGAACTACCAAAAATAATATTGCCAGAATATTGACAACTATTGATATATCAAGATGTATAACACTGAGACATTTGTTTCATAAACTATCTCTGATTGGTTAAACATCCAGAAATAGATTTTTCACAGTGTCAAATACACATTTATGTTTGACTTTTTTAAAGGATGAATTTGAACACATTTTTTGTGATGAATTCCTCTGGGAATCAATTTGAGAATGGGACTACCTGTGTAGCCACAAGAGAAATCTGGCTAGCATTTCTCCTCCCCACTTCCTCCACCCCAAATAATGAATTTGCAGAGACACTGGATAAGCTGCATTTAGTTAGTTTTTTTTTTTGTAAGCATCTATAAAAAAACTGTTTGAGCTTATTTTTACCTTTAAAAGCCTGGCACATTTATAGCAATATTCTTTCTTTCTCAGACACTTTCTGGATTGCCCTTGAGACAAAGTAACATCATTTCACCATCTGGTAATTCCAAGAAACAACCAAGAAGGGAAGTCCCCAAGCGCTTCTGTAAGCACACTGGACTTAAAGATTAAACAAAAACAGTGGCTTCCCTCAGCCACCTTGCGTATTTAAAAAAAAAAAAAACCCTTAACAACTTATGCAATCTGCATCTGCATCTGTCCACTTGGACAAATCTGTGGCTTTTTGTTTTGTTTTGAAACCATATTAAGGGGGGAAAAAGCCCCAAAACTGCATTGCCAAAACAGAGAGTAGAATGAGGAATATTTTTTTATTGCTTTTCATATCCTTACCCACCTTACCCATCATTTGTTGAACAAACAGTCTAATTAAAATTTACTATGTGGTCATTAATGCATAATAATAGAGATTGTAGTTTTCATTTGGTAATATTCTATATAATAACCTCCCCAGTCTAGTGTGCAGCAGATTTTCTGGAAGTATTGTTACCAGAACTGGCAGAATTGGCAACAACTTTGTTTCCGACTTCCGGGAAAGAAATGGCAGACTGTGGCAGACCGGGAAAGAAATTGACTGTGGCAGAATGAAGAGCCAGCTTTTATAATTTATCTCCAGACAAGGAGAGGACTTGAGATTCCCCACAAATGCTCCAGGTAGCTGCTCTTTGTGAGGAGATTGTAAGACAGCGCTCTCCAGTGGGTTTAGAGCTCTGGGAGATGAGGGAATAGCCATCTTGCTCAAACTACAGTTGGTGCCTTTGAAATGACACTGGGTTTACATACTTCCTTTTCTAATCAGTTTTGGAAATTGCTTGTTAACTGCTTTTCAGCTATTAGGAACTTTTGGGTTGACAGGTTTGACAGCACTGGGTGAGTTTCCTTCAATCCTTAGTGAAAGAAGTTTTAACTACAAGTTTAAGAACTTTTTTTTTTTTAACAAACAGCAAAAGGGTGATTAAAATTTTGATTTTAGAAAGTTACAAATGGACTAAGGGTCCAGATAAATTTGAAGTAAGATTTTGGAATTAATTTAAAGAATGCTTTCCATGGAAAAATGCTTTTGTTTTCCATTTTTTTTAAAAAAAATATAATAAGATAAGACTTTAAAAATTGGACGCTAGAGGAAACTAAAGGGAACTAAAGATTATAATTAAAGGAGAAGAACACTCAGACTCAACTTACTATTACAGAATGAAGCAAAATATTTTAACAATGGACATATTGAAGGATATTTTTGAACAATGGACCCAGAAATTAATTTTAAGAATGTCTGCCTCTATAGATACTATGTTTAAAAGATGTTATGGAAGAGGAACAAGTTTTACCTGACAATATCAAGACTGATTTGAAAGTGGATTTAAAAATTACAGGCTACAAGAAGGACATGGAAAAATGTTACATTGGACATACAAAAGAAACAGGCTGATGTCTTAATCATTAAAAGGGATATAGAAATAATAAACTAAGAGAGTGACCTGGATGATTTTCCTATATTGGATTTACAAAACAGACTTGTTAAAGTTTTGAAGAATTTTGTGAGAAGGGACAAAGAAAAAATGAAAAGAAATTAAGTTCTAGGGCATTATTTGGAAGAACTAAAGATCGAGATTGTTAAAAGTAAAAGGAAGGAATGTAAAGTTGGTTTATTTGGTCAAGGTTAAAATACATATGTTGTTATCTCTGGTATCCCTTAATGAACTTTTGGTGATATCAAGACTGAAATAACAATGCTTTATGGCTTTCTTTATAAGTAAGAGATGGGATATGGGAAGAAGAATTCATTTGTTATATTTTAAGAGAAGGTGATAAGTTACTAAAATTGTTTATACTTGTGATGAAGGGGGAATCACTTCTTTATATATTTATTTTCTTTTTCTTTATTATATTCTTATTTTTTCTTTCTTTTCTTTTTTTCTCTTTTTTCTTTTCTGCACCTTCTACTTTTCATTTCACTTTATTTTTTTTATTGTAACTGTAATATTTAATAAAATTACTATTAAAAAAAGAACTAGCAGAAGTTTTGTTTCCCTAGAAATCCTGGGCCTCTTAATTCCAGTACATCTGAAGGGTATCAAATTTCCATTTTTCAGTATGTCTGTGGACCTGGAAGTCAGAATTACTTTTTTTTTGGGGGGGGGGGTATTTTACAAGGTAGAAATTCAAAGCAATCCTCTCTGTAAATCAGAAACAAGGTAAAATCTTAATGTACTATTTTTCATCTGACTAAGGGTTCCTACTGAAAATAAATGGTTTCTTAATAATCAATCATTAATTGTTTCTGCACTCTATAAAAATAGGATCTGTGTGATGTTTCTAGACACTAATTTCTCTTAACTTACACCTTCCCCTTAAAATCTTGATATGGAGAGATTTCATTTTGACAGCAGGCATATCATCCAGGTTTTTAAATCTTGGCTTACATATTGAATATAAAGTTCATCTTTTGCTTTTAATGAAGAGCAAATTACAAGACAGAAAATGCAAAAAAAAAAAATCTTTTGGATTTCTGCTCATGCAACAATATCTGATTCCTTCTCATCTGTTATCTAAATCTGAACGAGCAGAGCATTCTTCCCTGTTCTGTTCCCTGTTTTTCTTCTTAGTGCCTTAGAGGGATTTTTCAGGAAGTGAACAGCTCAGGAGAATAAGCGTAATTAGAGTCCTGACTACCAACCTGAGTAACAACTCTGGGGGCTTAATTCTTTGCATCTACTTTGAAAAATTATTGCATTCATGAAACTTCAGAATGCACAGAAGTGGCTCTATTGCCACTAGTTTTATTCTAAAAAGGTGGATATTGTAACAATATTGCATTGACATCAGTTATACTTTTCTGCTTGGAACTGAGACAGCAACATTTATGTGTTGTCATGTGACTGAAGCCTACTATGAAAAGTTCTGGGGAATGCTTAGCATTAAGTGACTAGAACGTTACATTATGTTATGAAGATCTATTGCACTGAAATTAAAAAAAAATAGAAGCCTTAATAAAAAGAGCAGTCTAATTATAACCTCCAGTCTTCATATTGTGCTGATGACAGAAATAAGCCCTACAGAGAGGTCTCCTTTTCAAAAGACACTTCTGAAATCCTCTTCAGCAAAAAAGGAAGGCTGGATTTTGGAAAACAGAAGAAAGTAGGAATTTGTCCAGAAGCTAGCCCACAACATACTTTTTTTCTCTCATGACATTATGATAATAATATCACTCATCAGTGACAGACAGCTATCAGTTTAACTTCCAGAATTCTTTACAGAACAACAGAATTTTATAAGTCTTGTAGCAGACAATGTTGGCCAACCAGCAGTTGCTTTTATTGGTGTTATTACTACTATTGTTGCTGCTGTCATTATTAATGCAATTTTATACAGTGTTAAGAATCTATACTTCTCTGAAGATTTCAGTTTATTTATTCTGTCTTTATCCTCTTTACATTGCTGAGAGAGAGAGAGAGAGAAATAGAATACTGCAGAAATGCAAGTGTGTTGTGACCACAATCGAAATAAATAAGGCTATTTTGGGAGAAGCAGGAAGAAATAAGACGTTTTGTAAAAACTGCCTTCCCAAATTCCATTTTTTCTCCTTTCTTTTGTGGTAGCACTTACCATCTGGCTGACAGCCATTTTTCTTCTTGTGTAAACATTATTCTTATGTTTCTTGTAACAACCAGTGGTGACTGCCAGTCACCCAGAAAAGCACCACTTCTGGTGATGCCTATATTTATTGTTTTCATGTTGTCTTTATTTCATCTCCTGTCAAAAGATGGTTCAAAACTACTTCCTGTACATGGGAAGAGGGAGTAACAGGCATCAGAGCTCTACTTTCAAGTTTATGATATATAAAATATGCCTTGATTGATCTCTCTTCTGGTTAATGGCCTCCAATGTATGTGTGGTATTCTGCATGAGCTCAGACAAAGAGGAGACCATAAATTTGCTCGAAGAAACTTTAAGAGGCTGAGTGGAGAAAGGAGCATGTCAGAAACCAAAAACTAAAGCTAAGTCAATAATCAGGACTGACTTTATTAATAATCAAAATAACAATTCAAGAGATGGGACTGAGGAACAATTGAAATGTCAGGAATGGATAGAAAGTCAGGACTCAACAAAAAAAAAAATCAGGTGGGTGGATTGAGCAGCTAGCTTAAGTCAGGACTGAAGGACAAAGATGGAGAATAGGGGAAGAAGAAGCCACCTATTTCAGCAAGGATCTTTAGGAAGGGTCAGTTCAAGCCTTAAGGCTACCAAACTGTCAATCTTATGAGGCAGTCCTGATTCAGAAAAAGACTCTGCAGGAAGACTAGAATCTACAAGAATCTTACAAGACTAGTAATAGAATTTTGTTAGTTTGTTTGTGCTTACCTTCCCTCCTTCTTATATTCCATTGAGTCAGGGAGGAGCCAGTTTTGGTCTCCTCCTAACACCATCTCCTTTCCCAGGGCTAAAGAATGCTTCTGCTCATGTTTCTGTAATAGTTTCTGAATATTCCCTTCAAGGACATCTTCATGATTTTCTGCACCGACTACCCAGGCAGATGCTGAAATATACAATTAATTGAGTCATCAGATAAATGAGGCATATGTTGGCTTGACCCATTGCTGTTTCTTACAGCTGAACGGAGTAATAGCCACATTATCAAGTCCTGTACAATGACTAGAATTATTTCTCCCTTTCTTAGCCTTTGCCTTGTGTAGTGCTAGCCTGCCTGGGCCCTACAGTGACAGGGTGCTCTTTGCCCTCTCTGTGTCAAACTTATAGCAAATGTATAGTTTAAAAAGCTTCCGTCTGTTTTCCTCAAAGTTCATGAATCTGTCTTCTTCCTGCTCTACTCCCTACCTTGGGCACGATTACAATTAAGAGTCATCATAGTATAGTGGAGAGAGGAAACGATTCATCACTGAGTGACTTTGGGCCACTTATTGTCTCTCCATCCAGCCTACTTCACAGGATGTTATGGGATTAAAATGAGGAGAGAAGTGGCTTCTCATATGTGTCACCTTGAGCTCCCAAAGAATAGGTGAGAGATAAAGCAATAGGGAGAGAGAGATGGATTGACAGTTATAATGTCACTTTTTCAAAGGGCATCTCAACTTGTGAATATTTCATTTCCCCCAGAAAACAACTTAAGCAGAACATTTAAGTACAAAACATCACTGAGTTTTATTAAGAAATGTATTATATTAGTCTAATACAATACTAACAATGTGTGGTAATACAACTTGATGAATGAGTGGTACCTCTTTCATACTGCAACAGCAGTATATTAGGCTAATAGGATCCAGTCTTAATACACTGTGATGGATGAGGCACTAGCTATTGTGTTAAATTATGTATATTAGAAGCCACTTTCAATAGTTCACATTTTTTTCCTCTAACAGATAAGCATTCCAAATGATATACAAATACTAGGCTCATGAAAGTGCTGGACATAATTCTTTCATCTTTTCTATTTCAGCAGGGTTTTCTTTTGTAATAGTATGCAATTTCTCTTAAAATTGACACATTTTTTCCCTTAGTGCTTCTCTCTGGACAACCATTACTCAATGGCAGAGCATGGCTTTGAATGAAGAAGGACTCGAGTTCAGTCCTTGCATCTCCTCCTGAATGGTCAGATGGCAAAAAATGGGAATGACTTATTTTGGAACTCCTCCTCTTTTATTTTTTATTTTTTTCTGTTTATGATCATTTATGATCAGAAAGTTTACATTTCAGAGGACAGGAGAATGTTTCAGAAGATATGTCTGTTAAAGTACATTTCAGAATTATCCATTAGCTGTGCTTAATGGAAGCCCAGACTTAGTTCACAGAAATCAGTTTAATCCAGAGTAGCAATTGTTTAGTGAAACCTCTCTAATGGGTCATCAGTACAATATATATACACTGCAATTTTAGAACATGACTTTTGGTTGTTGACGATACAATTCTTATTTCCCCTCTTTTTGAATCACATACCAGTATGAATTTGTGCATGAAATCCGTTGGCATATGATTCAGTATGAATTACTATCAAAAATCATCTCTGCATCTATGTTTCAGGTTAAATTTGGAGAACATTATGATTGTTTTAATACTATATCAATACAAAAAGACCCCAAACTTTCTGTGCTTCTCTATGTATCCTCCACACATTGATTAAATAAACAATGTTTTATCTGTTGTACAGATTATCTCTGATATATAGTGCCCCCTGGACAGTAAATGCTACATTTTATGCTTCATTATTTCTTATGATCAGAGGGATTATTCATTCAAATTCCTTAAATCTTACAATACCCAGGCCATTATTGCAAATCCTCATTCTTCAAATAGCAGCTTTGTTATGAATCTCATGAGCAATGAAGGAATTTTGTTAAATATAAAAGGAAGGATCTGATTTTCACCACAACTTCATTTGTAATTCAGGAGTTTTAGTAGAAAAATAGACACACACACATAAACACTTTTAAAAGCTATGCATAGCATATTTCGAGGCATGGAAGGAATGACAGAAACTGTTCTGTAATGCTTTATGACAAATGGATAAATTTTTCTTATTAATTCAAATATTCCTTCCTGGCACTGGTAAATGACTTCATAATGAATGTAATTATATTATTATAACTTCTTCATTTGTTCATGATTATACCATCCTAAGAATTGAATTAGTCCTTAATGTTCTTTGTATATCTCTTATAATTGATTTAGTTGTTAAAGTTGAATGGCGCATGCAGTTCTAATCATGTCATATTCTTTTCTATCAGATATGTTAGGACATACTTACTCTAGAACAATGGTGGCATATTGATAATGAAGCTCTTTTGTGATTATCATTTTTTTCTGGTGTCTTTAAAATAAAATTAAAACTTGCCTTGAGACTTTCATGAGAAAAATGTATTGGGTGATATTTTACAACAATTATAATCTGAGGGAGTTTTCTCAAATCTATTCTTGCTTTAAAGAAGCTTGTAGAGGTTTCATTAAGGGACAGCTAATTTAAATACATCTGTGCAGAATTGACTTATCCAACTTATGTCTGCTCAGAAGCAAAAGATACTGTACATGCTGAATGGAAAGCAATGGGATCCTGGTTTACAAACTAAAAAAAAAAAAATTCTTCAGTAAGTCTGGAGGACCAATCCACTCCATGACAGTCAACTGACCCCCAAACAGTGTTGAAGTAAGCTTTGGAGCTCCAAAGGTATTTATTCTGCCCACCAGGCATTTGCTCTTCTTTAATCAGTAAACTTATACCTGACAGAAATTTAAAATTCTGGGGTTAGCTCATTAAAAGCAATAATATAAGATGATTTTGAATATATTCCAAGAGAGATGCCAAAGAAGTATGTCATCATATTAAAGCAAAACAATGTGGTATCCCATAATGGAATTCATTGTGACCATTGGGCACAAACTTTATAAAGCCTCCTAACCTCCACCTCAAAAAAATCTCAGTTAAAAAAAAATATACAAAGAAATATAGATGTTTGGAGATATTGCATATAATTAGAATTATCTGGGAAGAAGAACATGTATATTAGAAAAACTTGCATACACAATATGTATGTAAGGAAAAGTTTATCTGTGACTTCAAATGCAGTTTTTGTTTTGCATTTCTTAAAAATAAATGATAGAAACTTTGATGAAACCGATTAATAATCAAATCCATGAAATATTAACTTGAACACCATTTGAATGACCTGAATATTCTAGTTTGAAACATCAATTCTACCAATTTCCCATTTCAGCTGACACCAGCATATACTATACCAGCTTTTCCCCAACATGGGCATACCCCATATATGTGACTGAGGAATTCGGAGACCTCCCAGCCTGCATATCTAGAGGGACCCAGTTTGGCTGTTCTACACCATTCAAGATAGTCTGTCTGTCTGTTCTTTCTTTCTATCTTTCTTTCTTTCTTTCTTTCTTTCTTTCTTTCTTTCTTTCTTTCTTTCTTTCTTTCATAAGAACTGCTACAAACTAAATTAGAACAGAAAAAGGGAAAAAGAAAGGAATAAACAGAAAAAGAAAAGAAAATAGAAGAAAATAAGAAAAGATATAAAGAAAGATATAAAGGCATAAAGAAGTGGTTTCCGATATTCTTCACAGCAGTTATAAGTGCAATTATATTTTAACCTCTCTCTCCAAAGTCACATCATGACTCTCTTCTTTCTATAATATAGAATTATTAATTATTAATTATTAATATAGGCCCGGCTATGGAACAGAAATGGCATTGGTCGCACTTATGGATGATCTCTGGCGGGAGCAGGATGGTGGTAGTGCGACCATCCTTGCTCTCCTTGATCTCTCAGCAGCGTTTGATACCGTCGACCACAGTATCCTATTGGGACGGCTCAGGGATATGGGGGTGGGCGGCACAGTTTTGTGCTGGTTCACCTCCTTTCTCCGGGGCCGATCCCAATCGGTGGTGATAGGGAGCGAGAGGTCCCATCCTCGGCCCCTCCTTTGTGGGGTGCCACAGGGTTCGGTTCTCTCTCTGCTCCTTTTCAACATCTATATGAAGCCACTGGGTGAGATCATCCGTCACCATGGGATGAGGTATCATCAGTATGCTGATGATACTCAACTATACATCTCCATCCCTGGTGACGTAAGTGATGCCATGTCCTCCCTCTCGCGATGCCTGGAGGCTGTGAGGGTCTGGATGGGGAACAACAGGCTCCAGCTGAACCCTGGCAAAACGGAGTGGCTGTGGGTTAATGGCTCCCCTGTATCCGGGACGTTGTCATCGTTGGTTCTGGATGGGGTAGCACTGCCCCAGACAGACCCAGTGCGTAATTTGGGGGTCCTCCTGGACTCATGACTCCTGCTCGAAGAGCAGGTGGCAGCCGTGGCCAGGAGGGCTTTTGCACAGCTTCAGGTTGTCCACCAGTTACGCCCTTTCCTGGATTGGGATGCCCTACGAACAGTCACTCATGCCCTCGTTATCTCCCAGATAGACTACTGCAATGCGCTCTACATGGGGCTACCCTTGAAGAATATCCGGAAGCTCCAGCTGATCCAGAATGTGGCCGCGCGAGCAATTTTTGGGGCCCAAAGAAGGACCCATATAACACCTTTGCTCCGTGAGCTGCATTGGGTACCGGTTTGCTTCCGGGTCCAATTCAAGGTGTTGGTTATCACCTTTAAAGCCCTACATGGCATGGGGCCAGGCTACCTGAAGGACCGCCTCGCCCCCATCTCTACCCGTCCCACCCGATCTCACAGAGAGGGCATGCTTCGGATCCCCGCGGTAAAAGAACTTCGTTTAGAGGGATCCAGAAGGCGGGCCTTCTCTGCTGTGGCCCCCGCCCTCTGGAACATCTTGCCCCCGGAGGTGAGACAAGCCCCCTCACTCCAGGCCTTTCGGAGGGATTTGAAGACCTGGCTCTGCCATCTGGCCTGGGGCGGGAAGGGAGGATATCAGAAATGGGGCTGGCTGGCCCCTTAGCAGCCTGTTGTGGCCCCCATTGGCCTCTTGGATTTTTTAGCTTTTTTATTTTTTAATGCTTGGTTTTTATAACTTTTAAATGTATTTATGTTTTTCGTGTGTTGTAAGCTGCCCAGAGACCCCCATTGTGGGGAGATGGGCGGGGACAAGTTAAATAAATAAATAAATAAATAAATAAATAAATAAATAAATAAATAATCTATCCTGTCTAATCATCAAAACCATAAATCATCAGTTCAATTTTTATTTTCATTTTTACGCAAAAAGTCCATAAGGGGTTTCCAGTCACCAATAGATGTACATATCGTCTTTTCTCTAATCAAAGAAGTCAGTTTACCCATCTCAGAAAATTCTGTCAATTTCACCAACCATTCTTCCATAGTGAGTAGTGCCAAATCTTTCCATCTTTGTGCATATAATAATTTCGCCACAGTAATTGTATATTGAAATAATCTTTAATGACTCTTTTCTAACTGTGTATCCATCGATCCTAAAAGGAAAAGTTATGGCTTCACTTAAATATTGATCTTTAAAATCTTCTGTATCAATGTGTGTATTTGAATCCAGGTTTTTAAAGCTTTTTTACATGTCCATCAAACATAATAGAATGTCCCTTCATGTTGTTCACATTTTCAACATACATTTGAAATACCTTTATACATTCTAGATAATTTCTGTGGCATCATGTACCAATAATACATCATTTTATAAAAATTATCTGTAAGATCATAACATAATGCAAATTTAAACCCTTTTAACCACATATTTTCCCATTGAGCCATCTGTATATCATAACCAAAATTCTTAGCCCACTTTATTATACATTTCTTTAATCTGTTCTTCCTCTGTTTCAAATTTCAACAAAAGTTTATACATATTAGCAGTTGGATGTTCCTCATCAGTCCACAATTGTACTTTCAATTCTGTCTTATATTGCTCCATACCATAAGACTTTTTATATTTTTTTCTTTCAAGACCTCAGTTTTAAAAAAAGTTAGACGGGGAAAGAAAAACTAAGAAATCTCCATTCTATTTGGATAACTTGTCTTTCATTAGTTTGAATCCAGCCATTGTTTTCCCTAATTATTTCTGGCAACTGACATTTGCAAATTTAAGTTGAGAATAATTCTAATAAGACATTCCTACCTTTTGAACAGAGAAATTTGATTAAATTGAAGGCTTGACTAAATGGCTAATCCTTGATTTTCTGTAAACAAATGAAACTTGTTCAGAAAAACAAAGAAATTCTGATTGTAAATTTAATATAAGTTAAGAAAGATATATAGCCCTGCCTGGAATGGAAAAGGAATTCTTTTGAGAATTCACTGGAAATAGAAACTGAACTCTCACCACAACCTTTTTTTATTATTGCTTTACTTTCTTCTTACTGTGTTGGTAGGTTCTTTAGTATATTATTTAGGAGGAGTGTCACAAGTGTTTCCTCAATTCCCCTGATAGACCTTGCCCCTCTTTGATACAATGGTTTTGAATAGCAATGAAGTTGAAGTGCTATTAATTTTTTCAGAGATCTCATAATAAATCTGATGCTTATTCCACCAGTTTTCTAATGATTCAGTAACAAAAGATGGAGCTAAAATATTTCTTAAACTTGTAAATAAAAATGACATATTCTACCACTTAAAGGGGAAGATGGATGAGATGCTTGATTCTAGAGGAAATTATTTTCCCATTACTTTATCTATCTTCTTTCTCCAGATCAAAGATTTGATGAAATGTTTAAAAATTTTGTGTATTTGTATGTACGTGTGTGTGTGTGTGTGTGTGTGTATATATATATATATATATATATGCTTTTTCTTACAAGAAGTTTTGAGCTATTAGCTTGAGTATATTTGTATTCTCATGAAATTTCATAATCATTCTATGAAGCTAAAGCAAAAACTTGATATAAGTATGGTCTGAAGGTGCCATGTTTTATTTAAACTAACTACTGTATATTTCAAATATGTCTGTCTATCTGTCTATCTGTCTGTCTGTCTGTCTGTCTGTCTATCTATCTATCTATCTATCTATCTATCTATCTATCTATCTATCTATCTATCTCCCAGTATTAATCACCACTCCCAAAAGAAATGAAACTGAACAATCAAAACATTCTTGACCTAAAATGTTATGTTTTGAGGACTTCATAATACAAAACCAGCACCTCTATTTACCTTTTGATCTCCAGAAAACTGATAACCAATATTGCTGCAATATTTTAATCTGTTTCTTTACTAATATTTTTGATTTGAGAGATAGTAATCCATTGTATAGCCATTGACTGAACTGAAACAAAAGGAAAAGGCTAGCTGTTTTCTTCTGTTCTTTTGAAAAGATATGCTACAGGTGCAATTTATATTCATTTTCATTAAAGCTATTATATCAGAAGTATTTTCACAAGCAACTTCCTTTAATTTGCAAAGAAATACAAATTGCTCTTTACCTAATTGCACATCCCAGTTGCCCTGTTGCTAGAATGGGCATGCAATTGTTTCTAGAGGCAGGAATGGACAACACTGTCCTCTATTAATCCCCCACTCACTTTCAAATCAAGTTTAAGATGCATTTCTCTGTTTACTTCTGTTTTCCCTGTTATGTTGCCTCAAGCACTCCTGTCCTCTGGTTTAGACCAGTGTTTCTCAGCTTTGGCAACTCTAAGATGTGTGGACTTCAGCTCCCAGAATTCCCCATGCTGGGAGTTGAAGGCCACATATCGTAGAGTTGCCTAGATGAAGAAACACTGATTTAGACCATTTCAAAAGTGTTCAGGCTATCCTTAGTAGTTCATTGGCTACTATGCAGAGGATAGATCACCCCATCAACTAAGCCAATGCTTATCATGCACTGTAATGTTTCTATGCATCCCTTTACCAGTATTACTAAAATAATGGTTAATATCTTCATTTAGCATACAGAAAGTTGTGGGTTCAGCCCAGAAGAAACATTTTTATTACAATTTTTCTTTTCCTGAGTAGTTAGTTTCCCCCACCTGTTTTGTTTTTTAACAAGTCCAGGGTTTTACTATTTTACTGTTTTTCCAATCACCTTAAATACAAAGGTTTCATTCCCTGCTGCCAAATAGCCCATAGGTTTTGGGGCTTATTGTGCCTGCATATATCTGTTTTGATGCTTTAACCTTGTGCACACCCATACACTCAGAGGAAAATCTTCTACAGGAAGTAAAGCTATTGGAACAAAAAGGTGGGAGATTACAGCAGCAGGGGAATTGTTCAATGGGAACAATTGGTAGCTTGCAAGCTAGATAGAGTATCTTGCAAACTGTTGCCAAGGTGTCTCAGTACATATAGCATCTTCTTAAACCAGCTTAGAGTCAAGCCAACACGAGCACAAGACAGGGCAGTTTAAGTGCTAAGTGCAGATATACCCTCAGTAGAGGAAAAACATAAATGAGATTCTTGAATCACTGCAAGAGTCAATACCATGAATAATATTATTGCATTCCAGGGTATCATTCTCCATCTTAGCTTGCAGTTAGCTGGTTGTTCCCCCAGAAAAAAATGAAAACAGAGAGCCAAGAGGCCTGATTTGCTCAAAGAAATATACAAGGCATAAAATGCTTGCAGTGCACAGAGAGCCGGTGGATGTAGCTCATCTGAATCAAGAACTACAGACTACTCAGGAGTCAAATGTTTGACAATCAAATTGGATCAATTGGTTTATTTCAAGGGTGAAAAACCTCTGACTTTGGGACTTTTCAGAGGTCAATTGAACTCCCAGCATCTCTCACATTGGCAATAGTTTTCCACTCATGCCTTACTTCGATAATTATCAGCATCTGCTTATGTGCAATTGTACCTGTAGGCAAAACCCAAAACTAAAGGGCCAATTAAATGTTAAAAAGATCACAGTTTATATCTTCTTTTGAAAAAGCTAGCAATGAATTCAAAAACAGTGGCAGAGAATGGCAATAGAAAAAGGTGCTATGGCTCATGGGCATCAGTAGATAAATGGGCTACAGGACTCAGCTAGTCCTGCTAGGCAACCAGAACAGCCAGCTGTAAAGTTCTTGGAAGGACCAGCCAAGATTAAAAAAACCCAAGGAATTTCAAAAGAGAATATTCAATATTTAAAACATAAATACTCAGACTCAGAAATGGATGAATAGCAGTTAATGGATCAACAAAGATACAGAAACCAAATCACAAGAAAAAATTAGCTGAGAATGTGAATAATATTGACAACCCAAATGAAAATGAAAATCAAACAAAATTTCACAAATTTTGATGTGAAAATTTATTAACTTCTAAGACGGATAACAAGGATGATGAAAGACATGAAAACAATGAGCAAAAGAATCAGCAAACATCATCAAAATGGAAAACTTGACTAGAAACAAAGATCAATAACCTATGAACTGATATCAGCAATCTGAAGAATTTGAAGAATAATAAGATTAAGAAAAATTTAAAGAGAAGATATACTCTTGGCATTAAGATAATTAAAGAAGGCTCAGATGAATTAAAATAGGTCACAGCGATTTTAAAGACAATTGAACAATATGGAATAAGAAGAAATCAGTTTTGACAAAAGCAGAGTTTCCAGGAAACCAGCATTTTTTTTTAAGTATTGCTGGGAAATATTACAAACATAGATGCTTGCCCAGATAAAGATGAAATATTAAAATTTTGGTGCAACATTTGAGATAGCTCAAAAGAACAATCATAACATCAGATTAGAAATGATTGAATAGCAAGCAAGGAAGGTTAGGAACTGGAGCGTACAAGAAAAGATGAACTACATGGATTTTGGCTTAAACATCTGAAGACTTTCCATGAAAGAATGGCTGTTCACTTTTATGAAATATTACAAATTAGAAACGTTGGAGAACAGATGACAATTAGTAGAATATTTTTAATAATAAAGTCAGAGACAAGGGTATAATTGCAAGCAATGTCCAAAATTCTAACAGGTCTGTTAGCAACTGCAATTTTGCATTACATATTCAAGAATGCACTGAATCCATCTGAACAAAAAGGTAACTGATGAAATTCACGAGGAACAAAAAAATCAGTTGCTGACTGATAAAATGAAACTAAAAAAACTCTAAGCAAAGAAAAACCAATTTAGAAATGGCTTGGATTTATTATAAAAAGGTGTTTTATTCTCTTCCACATAGTTGGATACAGAAATATTTGGCATTAGTGCAAACATCCAGAATTTGTAAAAGAAGTTATGATGCAAAAACAGTACTGAAGAGTAGATTCTTTGTTATTGCCAAGGCACTTTGATTGTGTCCAGGCAATATTCCCTCAAGAATATTGGGCCTAATTCAGTGGTTCATCTCTAGCCAGGGAAGAAAGCCCAACTCATATATTAGTCTGAAGATGAGGTACTTAAACCATAATGTTCTATATGGCTATTAACCTCCTAAAACATATTTAAGTACAGTGTGTTTTGCTGATGTGAAGGACATCACAGTCTAATTCCAATTCTTAATGCTTCTAATACACCTTATAATTATATTGGTTGTTCATAACTCACCTGATTTGATATATCAAACTGCCTCTCATTTAGTCTAAGGACACCTTTCGCCCCTTTGGACTACAAAGAGGCTTAAAGAGAGATCAGGCTGTATTTACCCTACCTAAACTAATATGATGCTGGTGATATAATTTAGAATTACAGCACATTGTCAAAGGTTCCATTTCTTCAGATTGCTTTGCCTTCAAAATCTATTGAAAAAAATCAGGTAATGAAGTGAAAAGCTTGGGTAGAAGAAAACATATTATGTAAAAAGATGAAAATCAAAGAAAGCAAGAGAAAAGCAAGGTTAAAAAAAAGGAAAGTGGTAGATATAGAAAAAGGAGACACAAGAAAAGGCTATCTTGTTTCATTAACCAAATCAGGAACTTTACATATTTAAGGAACATATGCCATTATTCCAAAAATATAACATAGGGTAATATTGGGGTAAAAGGGCATTAAAGTTTTTTGAAGAGGGAGAGGGCGGAGCTGGTGTCGCGGCGGTACGGCGGGCGATCCTGGGCTCCCAGGATCGCAGCCGATATCTCCCCCCCCCGGACGGTCCCGATGGACCTAAGCCGTCCCGTAGAGATGGCGATCGCAAAGGGCGCGTCCTGCGGATCTCAGGGACGCCGCAAGTCCCAGATTGATCCCGGGAGAAGCTCTTGAAGCCGGCGGAGGAGAGGCAGCCAAAAATGGCTGCGAAAGCCGGGACAGCTCCAAAGGAAGAAGAAAGAGAGGGGTGTCAACCGGGTGAGATGGACCTTTACTATTCAACTATTCTTAGAGAACACCTTAAGTAACTTAAAGAGATTTTTAAAAGTGAAGAAAAGTGGATCAAGCGGCGAGATTGAGCCTTATAAAAAAAAAAAAAAAGGGAAAAAATATTTTTTTTTTAACTTTCCCTTTTTAGTGGAATTGGCAAGATGTTTTTTCTTTTTAAAAAAATATATTTTTAACTGGACTGGCTTTTTCTTTTTAATACTCAATAATTCTTTATCTTAAGCCTCTTTTTTGACTAAGATTTCTTTATTGTTATAAGAAATTTATATTTTTTGATTTTGAAATGGGGAAAGTGGAGTTAAGAGAAAGTAAATGAAAGAAAGTTGCACTGCCATCTAGAGGCTCGACATAGTGCCTTTTTTCTTCCATTGTGACGCATGCTCAAGGACCCTGGGCTTTCTAAAAAGATAGTGGGATGTGCATGTTTATACAGGTGCCATCCGAATAACTATAAACAAGAAAGTGGAGTTGAAAACAACTTTGAAAATATCAAGATGGAAAGTTTGAGTTAGTCACAAGAGCCTTGATTAGTGGCAGTAGCTCTTCTTTCTGCTAGAAGCTCTGCTTTGCTCTCTATTCCCCCCCCCCAGTTGGATTTTTAAAGAGATCCAGCCTTTCCCCTCCTCTTCTTTTTTTTTTCTTTTGCTTTTTTTTCTCTTTCTCTTGGCAAGAACAAAGATAAAGAATCCTTTGACTCAATGAAAGTTTATACAAGATAATAGACTATACGAGAAACACAATGCAGAAAAAGATTTTTAAACTATTGAGGATGACTATAAAAAACTGGAAGAAGAGCTGCAGAAATTCCTGCAAAAAAAAGAAAAAAAAGATATTAAAGCTAAAATGGACTTAATTAAACATAAAACGGGATCAATGGAAAAGGAAGAAATAGCACAAGAAATCAGAAACATTAAACAGAATTATTTTGAGGCTTATAAACTGAGAATTAAAAGGGTTAATCAACTGATAAATGAAGAGGGACAGACTTGTTCTTGGTACTGAGGGTGAGAAAAAGATTATACAAGATTATAATGGAAAATCGTACTAAGAGCATGTATAAAAAGAAGAAGTAAAACAATATTGAAAGAAACTACTTCAGATGCTTAAAGAAAAAATGAGGGGAATACAACAATGATGGAACTGACAGAAGCTTCAAAAAGCAGAATGTTTGAAAGGACGTTTATTATTGCTTTCTCTTATCCAATAATATAGAAAAAGGAATAAACAGCTAGATGTTTTGGGATATTGAATGAAAAGGGTGAACTTAAAATTATGCAAGCGCTGGAATAAAGTATAAAACTGAGATATATAGTTAAAATTGTATTTGATTATAAATGTTTTAAGAGATTAGACTAAAATTTATACATGGTTGGATATAGTAACATATAGATTTTAAACTAGAGACATTTTTGTTGAAACATGTAGTGAAGAATTAAGTATGTTTTGATAGTGGTTAGAACTGTAACTTTTAAGAATTGGAAGAATGAAAAAGTACCTATGCAGGAGGAAGTTATTGAAAATTATGGAATGTGCAGAGATGAGTTAAATTGAGATTTGAAATTAGAATAAGAAGATAAGTAATTTTATATGACACGGGATTTGTTTTATTAATGATTGGATGAGAAAATATAGTAATGTAATGGATTAGGAAAGTTTACAATAGAAATTTGATATCAATTATTATATATATACACATATAATTGATAGATGAAAATGTACTACTAATCCTATTGAAAGTTAAAATTTCTTGTAATAAATGATTCTATAGACTAGCTATGAATGATTAATAATTGTTAATTGATAAGTACACAAGTATATTTTGAATAGATGATATGAGAATTTAAGATTATGAAAGGGGCACCAACGAGTTGGTAACTGGTTGACACACGGTATAAAATGGAAGATGTTTTTTTAATGCTTTTCTATGTTCTTGTTTGTTTATGTATGTTTTGTGTTTGTTGTAAAAAATAAAAAAAATTATTAAAAAAAAAGTTTTTTGAAGAGACTGTATATCTTTATTAGCATTTCCCTGTTGAATGCCAGATTGATTCCTAAAATGTTATCTATCATGTATGATTTAATCATAGTTGAGGAGGCTAATCTGGCATCTGTATCTGAAACTTGGGTGGATGAAAAAGGCAACAGGAATGTAGATCAGGGGTTCTGTAGATGTTCCAGCCATCTTTCCACCTATTAGTCTTCCAGCCTAAGCTGACTGTGGTGATCTCTGATGTGGCATTTAGATATGGTCCTTCTCTTCATGATTTTCAGTATTCACATCAAGCTACTTTAATGAAGAATACTTAGGACTTTGTGATAGTGATGACACTGACTTGTTCATTATCTTATGACCCTAACATGGGACTCACATTAAAACTTGTATTTGCAAATGGATGAAGCAATTACCAGATAAACAGTACAACAAAACAGATATGTATCTTTAACTCCGTTGTCATCTTCATGAAAAGCATATGTTGAACCCCCTACTTTTCTTTTCTCAGTAATCAGATTTATATTTGCATGATGATTTTTGTGTGTGACACATTAGAAAGCATCTAAATATTTAACAGTACTTTTTAAAATCAGGCAGTAGGAAATGCAGTTCCTTCTGCATGTCCATGAAATATTTATTTGTTATCAGAGGAAGGGATAAATGTTTTGGAAATAAGTGCTATATATTATGAGCTAGTAGTGTCTGAATAGGTTATAAGAAACAGAGTGCCATATTGAATAATTACCTCAGCTTACTTCATTAAAATTCCAGTGGATGAAACCCAGAAAAAAAACATTTAAAAAAAATTCTAATGATCATATTCTATCCTCCTATGAGAATTAATCAAAGCAGCTAGTAGTAAGCAAGAACAATAGATACTGTTTTATTCTGGGTTTCTTCAATGTATAATTGAAATAATTTAATGCAGTAAGACAAAGACCAAAACTAAGAACACTCACAACTGAAATAAAGCAATATTTTATGGGGCCAGATCGCTCCATTATTGCCATGTTCAAAGGCATGGATTGGACTCTGTCTTTCTGTGTGTGTGTGTGTGTGTGTGTGTGTGTGTAAGAAGGAAGGAAGGAAGGAAGGAAGGAAGGAAGGAAGGAAGGAAGGAAGGAAGGAAGGAAGGAAGGAAGGAAGGAAGGAAGGAAGGATTGTCTATGCAGTAACTATGTGGTAACCTTCCAGAGTTGCTGGGAGTTGGATGGCATATACATTTAACAGATGATGATGATAATAATAATAATAGCAACAAGAACTGCAACTTGACACAGTGCCTATAGCTAACTGGAAACCTGGCCACCCATATTGTCAAAACCAGATATCACAAACTCAATTCCACTTGAGGACAGGTTCATTGGCCCAAGAGTTGCATCACTGAAGTTCTTTCATACATTGACACAAAAGTCCCTAGTAAAAGCATCATGGTATGCCAGTGAAAACAAATGTTGTTGTTCTTATTACTGCAAAACAGAACTACTTTTTCACCATTACATTTTGACCACATCTCTACCAGACTTTTCTATTAACCAAAACACCAACATTATGGAGTAATAACATAAAATCTTGATCCTAATAACCTGAAACTTGACAGGATTTATCCTGCCCAAAGAGTCAACTATACCTGAAAATTATTCCAATTCTGCCAAGAAATAAAAATATTGGCAGTTCTTTTTAAACTAAAAATAATCTATGATTTTATCTATGATTTGTTATGTACTACCCTCTCATAAAAAGATATAATTCCTGCATATTAAACTCAGTTTCAGATTAGTTTTCAAAGAAAGCAGGCTAAGCACTGATTGAATAAATACACTCTGTAACATGCAAGAAATCCATTTGGTGTTTTCCAGTTGCAATGGGGAACACATGGGTTTGTGATTTTAATCACATTTAAAATTTGAATCTAAGACTCGCCTAACTTGTAAGGTTGTCATGGGTGGATCGCAGCCAGGCTGGGGCAGAAGCCTGGCCTAGCCCCTTTGGGTGAACTGGAGATAATAATTTAGTACCCAGAAGGGAATAGGCCAATCCTGTGTTGGGGTCCTGCATCCAGATGCAGCTCCTAAGCCACGGATAAGGAGGAGCCCTAGGAAGAAAGCTTTATGAAAAATGCAGTAGCTTCTTTGCTTTAGCCCCAAACTGCAGAACAAGTCTGGCAAAAACCACATCTGTAGTACATCTTTAGCTTTGCCCCACTTGGGCATGATGGCCTACTGCATCCTTCAAATGCTTTCTTCCTAGTCAAGGCTGCTGGGGTTTTCTGAGAGCTCCTACCACAGCTGCTACTTCCCATCTCTCTCCTCCTTTCCAGAAATGGACATTCTCTTCCACCCTGCAGCTCAAGGAAGCCATGAGTGAATTAAGTCTGGCTTGCCTACTGAAGCAAGAGCAGGCTGAGAAAAGCCACTGGGAGGGAATATAAAGTTGGTAGGGACCAAGTGCTTACTTTTCAGATAGTCCAGATAGACAGAATGCCAGATCTATAGTTGCCCACAAATAGGGCGTCTGCAGGGGAGTGGGCAACTGGGTGAGGTCAGAAAGTCAACCTGGCAAGTACAACTGCACAATTGAAGCCCCACTCCTTTGTATATGCAAGCAACATTGACCTACATACAAAAGGGCAGAGTTTTGATCACATACAGTAGTTGAAACCACTGGCTTGACTTTTTTGACCCACCCCCCAGTGGACATCTTTGCCTCTAAACCTCCACAACCAAAACTCACTTAACACAACTGTACTAGTTAATGATTGTACAGTATAATTGTTATTCATTTGTGTTATGTGCAATTGTGTATAATTTTCTGTAGCATTTTGTACAACTTTGTATAATGTAAATTTTGTGTAATTTGAATAATTTTGCTATTGAGTTGCACTAACTGAGGATGCTAAGATGGATAACAGAAGCAGTTAAGATGGATAACATTGAACTACTGTTTGCAAACATGGGTTTGCAAACAGCAAAAGGGTGGCTATGTCCAATCATATCAATCACTGGAGACATTCTCATATTTCCCAGAATGTCCAGGACGATAATAACAATTGTAATAGTTCCTTCAACTGGAAATATTCCTGTATTTTTAAGTTAAGTGACAGGCAAAATCTATAGTGTGTATCCTAAGATAGGCTTGATAAAAATGAAAGATAAAACTAAAAAAGAAATAGTGACAACAGAGTTCTTTCCCTTCCCATAGTCCAGGGAGAAAAAACAAAGCAAAAAAGATCTAATAGAAGAGAATATACATAGTTCAGGGTTGAACTGTGTAGTTCTTGGTATTCTTTGAGTTTGGTTGTTTGCTTGCAGACATTTAATTATCCAACTAGGTAACATCATTGCACTGATGGCATTACCTAGTTGGGTAATGAAATGCCTGCAAGCAAACAAACAAGCTCAGAGTGCACCAAGAACTCCACAAACAAGATCTGCCCATCACATGTGTGTGATACAATCTTATCTACTTAGAATCATTTTCCCTCAAGTGTGGCCTTTGCTTTCCTTGTAAATGTTATAGTTTTCCATCCCCAGTTTAAACCAAAGTAGAAAAGTATTTGCTCATCAGAAGGTAATGGATTATTGAGTTGTAACTCTCCTTTAATAAGTCAGCTCACTCATTCTGCCAGAGATCCCACTTTTTCCCCAAGGTTCACACCACCTACCATAGCAGCTAAGAATTGTCAACCCTCATTGTTTGTCAGTCAGTTAAATGTATACCTGACCTTTCCCCAGCAACTCAAGGTTGCAAACATAACCCTTCTTCCTCCATATTTCCTTTGCAACAACAACAGCCCTGCAGAATAGATTGGGCTGAGAGAAGATAACTGGTTTAAAACCACCCTGTGAGCTTCAGTAGTTGAGAGTAGACTTCAACCTGGATCTTCCTGTTCTTAACCCAGGTCTCTATTCATGGCCCCATAATGGCTGCCTGGCATGCTTATTGGTGGTGTCATTTTGCTCCCTTGTAGTTAAAAGGGATTCTGCAGAATTCTGGTTCCTTCAAGTATGCTAATATTTCTCTGTGGCTTCCCAGATGTCACGTTTTCTGGTAGCACTCAGAACATACATCTGATTTAGAAGTGTATGGACTTGAAACACCCAAAACACATTGTTAGAAATTCCTGCCTTTTTCTAAACAATGGAACAGATGCAACAAGACTAAACAGGGAGACAAAAATCATAAAGTCAGTCTTTTTAATTTATTTTTAAAGACATTTCCATCTTACACATCGATTATCAGTATTTTTCATTTTCTGTAGTAATTCATAGTTTAGAAGAAAAGGAGAGGGGGGTGGCTTGAAAAGTGAATCATTCCTTCTTTGTGCTTCCCTTCCCTTTGCCCCTCTCCCAAAGCTAATTCTGTTAATAAAATATATTATGAAAAATATAAAATAAAAAGCAGTAGAACTGAAGGCTGTAACCAGAAGCTCACATACTTGAGAACTGAATGAGTGTAACTAACTAGATCTATAACCTCATTTACAGAAAACAATTTGAGTTCATGTCAGTTTAGTGCCCCTGAAGCCAATGACAACAGATGTTAAGTATTCTGGGCTTAGCTAATTCTTTATTGAACTAATGTATGTGTGTATCAATCTTGTACATATTAATTCCTTTATCATTTGGAATCAAGGTTTTGCCTTTGAATTTTAAACTACAGCTCTTCTTTTTGAAGATTGAAACAGGCATAACAGTTAATCACAATGGAGCAATCACTCATGGTTTTGTCAAAATGGTGTTGATAAGGAACAGGCTTGAGAACTGATTTGTGGCTGTGGCTGGTTTGGTAGGATAACAAGAAAGAATGGAAAGCAAGCACTGAGTGTTTCAAGATAAGGCAGAACAGCCAGCTGAAGTGCTCTTTACAAAACTTTGCAGAGTATGATGGCTGGTGTGGAAATGGCTGGGAATGACTCTATAAAAATCTCACTTACAAACAAGAGAGAGAGGAAAAAAAAAACTTTCCAGTTTAAAAGAAAAATGTGGTTAAAAAGCACCCACAATATCTCTATGGCTTATGTGTAACCAGGCCTAGTGTTTTCCCAACATTCATTATGATTTTTCAGTGTAGCAGAAGTTGAGGATAAAGACAGTTTTGTGCTTTTAACCTGATTTATCACTGGCCATCAGAAAACAGATGATTGTGGGTTGTGTAAAAAGCCTCCCATTACTTTTTAGTTATTAAATGTATTCTGATATGTTTGCTGCCAAAGATGGTGAAAGAATAACTTGGAGTAGTTTTCCAATTTTGGACTGATATAATTTCAGCTGCTGTAGATAACATAGGCATGATGGGTATATAAGTGGATATAGGTAATATATGGACCCAGAGTTGGGTGAGGAGAGTAGTTTTATTCCCTCCTAGGTATAACATGTTTTATGTAGGCTGCAGAACCAAGCAGGTTTAGCCAGTTCTTGCACAGCATCTCTCCCTTCCTTCCTTCCTTCTTTCTATCTTTCTATCTTTATCTATCTATCTGATAAAATAGTAGTTAACACTTGTGTCTCACCCTGCCTTTTGGACGAGAGTGCAACAGATTCACTCCATAAATTCACTTAATCTCATTTGTTGAACCCTTGGATGAGAAACTTTTATTCAACTCTGCAAAAAATGCTTCAGTGGTTAAAATATCTAGTCACCTTTTAAAAAACTCTTTAAATAGTGCCCCATTGCGTTATGTTATGCATGTCTCTGTGCTTTGTGAGAAATCACCATTTTTAACAGCAACAACACATTCAGAATCATTTCAATTGCCTCCTTCCTTTGTCTTGCTCAAACTCAGTCTGCACTGAAAGCATTTTATAGGCAAAATTAGTATTTTGAGGCTAAATTCCCACATCTCTGCTCATCTTATTTGCTTTACTGCCATCTAGATGATACCTTGTCACCATTAGAAAGAAAAAGGAAAACTTAAAAATCCTTCTTGGCAACAATAATTCTACATAATGAGGAATCAGGCAGGTAGAACAAGACTGAGAGGGCAAATGCAAATAAGCGTCATTCATTAGGAGAATCTTATACAGTAAAATCTGCTGTTTTGTTTAAGAAAGCATATACAGTTTTCCTATAATATATTACTGAGAATTAATAAAGAACTACATTTTACTTTTGTGGTATATTGAATAAATCATTATCAGGTTCCAAAAAGATCTATCCAAGATTAAAACCATACGGTTTTCAATTTTCATCAAAGCAATATTCTTTTTCCAAATTGAAGTAATAACAAGTGACAATGGTAGGTCAGTTGTCTTACCATTTTGGAAAGATAACTTCCCGGACTTACTGAATAAACATCATGTAACTGATAGCCTTGAGGGACAGGTTGTCTGCTTCTTTTCACCTTCAGGAGCTGATAGTTATGGTGCTTGACTTATAAGAATTGAAAATGATACTATGAAATAAATTGTATACTCATTGGAGGTTGGAAATGTGTTATTGTCCTCAAAATGATACAAAATGAAATTTATGAAACATTACCTTGACATTCCTTTCTCTTTCATTCTATCTGTGTAATCAAAAAGGACATTCCTAAGATGATTCTTGGTGAACTTATGAGGAAATAAAAATCAATCATACTATAAAACCTTGTGTAGGAAACTTGTTTATTTTCAGTCTCAAATTTCATGATCTTAGGATTTGCCGTTAGCACATCATGAACACCTAGATGGGGAAAAATGAATTGGTTAAAAAAAGAACTGGAGAAGGAGAAGAAGGAGGAGAACATTCACATGGTACAGGCTGCAGTAAAATCTTAGCAACAATATTTCAGAGGCTCAACCATAGCAACAAGAAAAACAAGACAGAACAGGGGTTTGGAATCTACAGTACTGATGAAATAACTATACCCATAGCCAAAAATAGAAGGGCCAAAAATCAAGGAGATGGGGTTACATATACTAACTTCTTGTTTGAAATACAACTAGAAAATGATTGCACTTAAGTATTGACTTCTTCAATCTGTGTAAAGCTGTTTTCATTAGTTTTGTAGTTGGTGGGCTAACTGAGATGGAGTAAATAACATGAATGGGATAAATTGGAGGGGTAAGAGTTCAGGGGTTGAGATTTTGAGGGCTGGAGATGTACATCTGGCTGGAAATTTGCCATTCCTGGCAACAATAATCTTTCCCTACTCTTGTAATCCTATGCCAAATTACCCTAAAACCAATGCTACAGTCAGCACATAGCTTCTGAATACAATTCTTATTCTAAAATGTCTTTTCCATATACTTATATTGTGGTATTATGCTTTTTCCTATCTCTACCCTATATTTAAGGATGTTTCCAATTTTTTCCCCATTAAGAGATAACAAACATTAAGAAAATCCTTGCTACCTCAGGTCAAACCCTAAATATTCCAGGAATCTGTTGCATTTAGTGTATCTAGGGAGGTTTTCCCATTCAACTGAGACATGCACGGCAAACCTTTTTATCACTGCTTCTTCCAAGGAACTGGTTCATAACTACCAAGTGTCACAAATTTCCTGAGGCTGGCATGTTCCTCAAAGTGTGGTCCCACTGTGAGGGTTGGAGTTGGCCAGACAGGAAACAAAGAGACTGGGAAGGGAAATGATGGAAGTGGAAAGGACCCTTTGGCAAACAAAGACAACTTACTGGCCAGCATGAGAAAAGGACTGCAAGCAGTCCATTATAAAAGAATGGGACTGAAGACCGGTCTCCAATTTCTACATATGAATTGATTTTATCAGAGTTCTAGAAAATCTGGTTATTTTGATTCTATGTGGTCAAGGTTTAACATGTTTAACATACAAAGTTTCTTGGACAAAGATTTATTATAAAGGCATCATTCAGGAGCATTTATAGTGATGATCATGGGCTTCAAGTCAATGGCAGATACAACCAGTAGTCAAAACCCTGCCCCTTTATGTACACACATTGAAAGCCCATCAGTAGGGCTTTGATTGCCTTATTGTGTCTGCCATTTTGAAGCCCATGACCATTGTGCAGGTGCCCCTGATTTCATTCCTTTTTCTTTTTCTTTTTTTCTTTTTCTTTTTCTTTGTTTGTTTTGCTTTGATTTAGTTCTGCTTTTGATTCTTGATGTTTGTATTTTCATTTAAGTTTTGACTCTTGTTTCTCCTATTTTTAATTATAGTTAAATCAATAAAAACAAATGAAAAGGATAAAGAAGCTTAAGATTTACACTTTGGGATATCTGTTTATATGTGTGTGCATATGTGTGTGTGTATAAATAAATAAGTGTGTGTGTGTGTGTGAGTATCTATATCTTTATATAATCTATATCTCCGCTTGAATCAATCCACTCCAGGATGAAGACTTCTTCATTGAAGCTTATGGACCATAATCTACAATGCTAGTTTAGTGCAGCTAATTTTTTTTACTTTCCAGTCTAAGGCTGAGAATGAATGACTGGCTCAAAATCACCCAGCTGTGTTTGTAAATTGTTAAAAGTCCTTCTAAGGAAGAACTAAAACCACTTCTCCCCTGTCCTAGTCTAGCACCTTAACCACTATACCACACTGGCTTATAAAGGTTTATAAAACCCCAAATCTCTGTTGAATGGGGTGCCTATACAATTATGCATACTATACTTTATATACACACAAATACCCCACATGCATAAACCCCCTCCCCCAGATTCTTAGCTTTTCAGAGTCTGTTCTTTGTATTAAATAAAGTTGTTTGTGTCTGCAGTAAATCCTAAATATTTAAGACAACTCCTTGGCTACCAGTCCCAAGCTCCAGACAAAGAATGATCACAGGGGCATAAGAGTAACTTATGATACCTATACCAAAACCCCGCCTCAAAAAACCTCCAGGATCCAAACAGCTGAAATCAGTGCAACTCTTTCAGGTTACTTCCTCTCATACTCCCTTTGATATATTTTTATTTTTTCTCCTCTAGGGAGATTTGCTCATTTAATCAATGGGGGATTACCTTCCCACTTCATGATCTTTTTGCAGACAATTAATGATAGAAATGCACAATCAACAATGCTGATTAATTGTGTTCCATCTATAGCAGAATTCGGAACTTTATCAGCTTATTACTTGCCTGATGAATGGCTAGGAATAGAACCAAATGATTTGTAAGTGTGCCTAGCTATCTCGGGTACAGTTCCAATGCATATACATAATCTCCTTCCTACATTGCTTGGGTAGAGAAAGCACACGGAGCACAGCTTTATTTCTAGCCCCTTGTAGAGAGTAAAGAGGATGATCTTGATGGACAGAGGGAAGGTCTTCTACTAAAGCATCAAAAAAGGAAACATTACTTAATCCAAACAATGGGGATTACAAAAACATCCCAGACACCTCCCTAATTCATATGAATATATAAGAGGGAGGAGGAGAAGCACAAGCAGACTTGCAAGATAACGTTACTATAGCCAACCTAAATAAAAGTAGTTTTTAGTGTTCCGTGGAGTCTATTTCTTGGTGTGGTCTGCCTTGTAGGGCTGATGTCCCTCTATCAACAATGGCTATAAGAGTCTCTATTTTCTTCTGTGTAATGAAGTAAGATGATGAACTTGGGTGTACTTATTTTGAAGGGACTAATCAGGAAGTATGTATATGCGTTGCCTGAGATGACATTTCTGCACATGAGGGTGTAATCAGGACAGGTGCTTATGTATTATCTCCCTCTCTCTGTGTTTCTCATTCTCATGATGAATTGATATGCACTAAGAAACACAGGGCTCAAATCTGGTCACATTCCATTCTATTTTCAGAGAGTTATCTGCTGATGGACATTGCCAAGGTCATTTATATAATTCCTTTCCAACATGCTGTTGGCTTGAAAAGAATGCAGTATACATGGTTGTGTATTGGCTAGAAAAAAATGTGTTTGGAAGAACTTGCTACTCTGTGTAGTTCATAATGTGTTATCAGCTAAAAGAAACAGCATAATGTTTAAGAATGAACTTGTACTGATGTCAGCCTGGTTTAGAAGACCCTAGCATAGAAAGACCTGCATCCCTTTAAAAGATTGCCCAGCAGAAATTCTGTGATGGAGTTTAAACTCTGTCAACATCATATAATTTGATATGCTCATTTTTTTTTAATCCATCCATCTGTTCTCTACCAGACATTCTACATGGATATAGAAATAATTACAAAATGCTGACTACTGGCTAAGTTAATTAACAGCGTTAATTTTTCACATTAATGATAGTTATTACATCTACAGCTCATTAAATAAAATAAAACAAGATCTAACTAAGGAGTAATTACAAAACAATTGCAATATAAAATGATTAGTTGATAAATTAGTACAAAAGGGTGTGGTACAGGAAACTAAATTCAGGTCCTCGGATTCAATAGGTCATACTGTAGCTCAGGTTGTCAGTTTCAGCACCAGACCTATTTAAGGTAAAGTTCCAAACTTATTGCTACCTGGATATTGGTAGTCTTATGAAATCAAAACTGTTACTTGCTACCTGCCTTACAGAGCTAACAGTTCCCTTGGGCCTTTTTATTCTGAGTCACAAGTTTTAAAAATAACACTTTAAAAGAAATTAAATCACATACCACTGTAAGAGTTATAAAGTAAGCAGAATTTAATTTCTATTAAAAGAGAACTGCAGCAGAGTAGGGATACAAAATATATTAAAAGGTTAGTAACAATTTTTCACCTAGAACTAGAATTTCTTCTTATATGTTCTGCCTTTGGAGAAAGAGAGACAGACAGACAGACAGAGCTTTTGAAGAAACTCAAGATTTGCATTTTGACATTTCTTGGGCAACCACTTGTGCTGGGGTACAGCAGAAAAATATATGTAGACTTGGCAATATCTTTTGACCTAAGTAATAAGATGTTGACAAAAAGACAAGACAGAATGGGGTGGTGAAGGAAGGAGAAGGAAGTAAAATAATGAATTTAAATTAAAACTTAGAAAGGTATCAAGTCAGTTATTAGAGATACAATCTCTTTAAAGCCACTTGCCTGTTTTACTGTATTAGCTGAGGCTAACTTGATGCTAATTGGAAACTGTGTCTGGGATCTTGGAATGAAAAGTATGAGCTAGGGTGATCATTAATTCTGAACCTGCACCAGGGATGAAGAAAGCTCTCATGTATTCTACAAACCTTTCTGCTTTATTTTCAAATATATTAATAAATGTAAGGGGTTTAAACTATCTTTCTGATTAACAAATAGAAATTTAGGTCAGTTCATTAATGTTCAGATACTTCTGCAGATAGCAAAGTGCCAATATCTTATGCATACAAATGTAGAACAAGAAACTGTCAAGCAACTGTCAACCCCTTTTTCTTTTAAATAAATGTGACAAAAATAGGATTTTTGACAGTTCTGCTGGAAGTGTGAATATTTTCCCATAATTCTAGCTAAAGTATATTTTAAGATCATTGCTTACTGGTCTAATATGTTATCTCAGAATATTTGTCAAAAATATCCAGGTAATATGTTTTCATCAAACATGAAGAAGAAATCTTTAAAATATCTGGAAAATATTCTCAGGGGAAAAAAAAATGTTTAGAAAGTTTTTATGGTTTTTTTTGTTTCCGAGAATATCTTTATAGAAAATGCAACTACCAATTAATGGTTTTCCAAATCTGGAGTATATCATCAACCTTACCTATTGTCAAATATTAAATGCTGGAAGCCAACAATTGATGTTAATTTTCTGATTTGGGCAACATTGGAATATACATATATAGCACCCTTGATTGGATGGACGGTATTAGGATCTAAATACAACAGAAGTCTAATATCTTTGGAAGCAATTATGTCAGTTAGAAAGCTATGAAACGTAATGTCTAATAAAAAAGATTTGATCCTTTTTCCCTTGCTAAATTGACTCTATGGGGAAACCCAACATTAAACATTGGGAAAAAGATGGTGATATGGAAAATTTGGATGGAAGCAGGGATATTGACTCTGAAGCAATTGATAGATGATGAAGATGAATTTTTAACATACCCTGTGTTAAGAGTTAAATATCAACTATCATATGTATCCCAATGGCAATAGTTACAGCTATAACATTTGTTAACCAGTTTGTTTGGACCAGCAGCATTTTCAGCTTCTGAGACACCTGAGATACTAGAACAACTTGCTAAATCCTTTAGAACTAAAAATCCTACATTAGCTTTTATAAATATGTGTTATCAATTTGATATGCAGATGTTAAGGGATGAGTGGAATAAAGAATTAGAAACTTCTATATTGCCTAGACAATGGAAGAGTGTCTTAACTTCTATAGCAAGAGTGTCAATAGACCTTAAACTATGACTTATACAACAAAAAATAATATTTAGAATTTACTGGACTCCATTACATTTGTATAGAAAAAGATTGTCAAAAACATCATTTTGTTGGAGATGTAGTAATGAAAATGCCTCTTTAAAGCATATGTTTTTACAAAGTCCTATAATTACTAAGTTTTGGGAGAAAATCGGAGACTATACAAATATGATTGGGCAACAAAAGCTAAAATTTCAAAGGATAATATTCTTTTGAATTATATACCTAGTACATGGAATTTGATATTTGGACAATATAAATGGATTCTCCGTGCCCTTACTATAGCCAAAAGACTGATATAGCTTTGGAAATATAAATGCATGGCCCCATTTATTCAATGGATTGAAGACCTGACTGCACTTGCCACTTACGAGAGGATTGCCTATAGATGTAGACTTTGTATGGACAAGTATAATGAAATATGGGACTCATTTATACAAAATATAGTAGGTTAAAAAAAAATGATAGTCACATAAATGTATTGGAAATATATATGCATCTGAATAATATTTGCATTAGATAGATATATATAGATTTGTAACTATTGTTATAATGGTATACTATGCTAAGGTTTTTTTCTTTTGTTGTATTTTTGTCAGTTTTTTGTAATAGCACTTTTTAATATTTTTTTCCTTCTTAATAATGTATTATTATTTTTGTGTTTTGTATTTTGTTTTTCTTTTTCATTCTTTTTTGTTATTAATTAAAAAGCAATAAAATTTTATAAAAAACATGAAGAAGAAATCTTATCAGAAGTTGCCTGTTACAAATCTGCCCTGTTTAGAAGGGCACTCTTCAAAATATGATGAAAGGGTGGTTTATTTGTAAATGTTTCAAATTGTAGCCTTGTAATTACACATTCCAGCAGAGAAACATTGGAACCACTGTGGGTCATTGCTACATATAGAAAAGGGTGAATAAATGTAAGTTTCAACATTTGGCTTATTTTTCTGTTCTGGTAGCACCACTGGAAAGTAGACTGTTTTGTGTCTTCTGAATCAAAATCAAAATAATCACAATCAGAAGAAAAATATTAAAACTTTGTACTATTTTGGGGTAGGTACTATCAAAAATTCAAGAAGGGATGTAATTTTTCAAAATCTTTGATGACTTGCCTCAAGCATCCAGAATTATCAATAAGCTGTTGAGTACCTTTGCAGGAGAAAAGGAGAAGATTCAAGGCCTACTTGCAACTGAATTTCATCTCCCTAAGCATGGTAGTAGGAGAAACATGTTAGTCTCTGGTAGCCAAAAGTCAGAAGTAGTCTGATAGGATCCTTTTGGTTTAACAATTTTTATAAAAAGGCATGAACTTTAATGAGCTACAGTTCACTTCATCAGATGCAATTGAGTGGTTAGAGTGATGTAGGATTTAAAAAAATAAATTTTGTCAGCAAAATTTAGTGTGCGATTGCTGACATCACATACATTAAAAAGGTGTAACCTACACCTGCATAACTATCCTGTCTTCTGTCTTCCATATCTCCCCACCCCCCATTCTGATTTAAATTCTACTTCAGTCTAGCCACTTCTTTGTTTCTGATGAAGTCAGCTGTTGTTCGTGACTGGTTATGCCTTTTAATAAAAGTTGTTAGTCTGAAAAGATAATACCAGATTCTTTCTGATTTTTGGCTCGGTTGGCATAATCTCTCAAGGTCCTTTCTCCACAACAGGGAAATTGGTAGGCTACTGCCTGCCCTCTGGAAAGACATTCTGCCAGAGATTTGAATGCACTTCACCCTGCTGGTGTTTCAAAGGGCCCTGAAATCCAGGCTTTTCAGCCAGGCCTTTGGCAAGTGTGATTGAAGCCTCCTTTTCATCTTTTTCTTTGTTCCCATCTATGTTTGTTATCTCTGCCAACTTTGTTCTTTTTGTGTGTGTTGTTTCCTTGTTTTCAAATGTTTTTAACAATTTGTAAACTGCCCAGAGTTGCTGGGAGTTGGGCAGCATATACATTTTAATAACAACAATAACAATAATATGGAAGGTCACAATGACTAGCCTCCAGGTTATGTACTTTGTCTTCCTTTTTTCCACTTTCAGTCAATTGCTTCTTCTATCCCTTGAGCATACTGGCCCTTCTCCTAGCTGTAGTCTTCTAACCTTCTCCTTTATAGTTTCTGTCCAATCTTGCTTTCTGATTCAATGACAAAAGTATCCACTCTTACCTTGGACCTCTGGATAAGCCTGTGGTTGGGCAGAAGTTTCTCATGTCCTTCTATTGAGAAGCATTGTGCAAAGGCATTCTTGCTAGTCCCCGTCCTTGGATGCGGATCATACCAAGATGTACCTGGTGGATTAAAGGGTCTTGGCAGCATGGCCTGGTGATTTTTGACAGGTCTTTATATGAAAAGTTTAGTCTTCTATTATATTACATTGGCACTCATTTTTAGTACTTGTCAGTGAAGCCTTAAAACTGAATCAACCTGTTTTTAAAATGCAATTTTAAATATAAAAAGTATGCATTTATGTTTTTTTAATGCTGGTGCAAATAATATTTACAACTAAACTACAAAAGAATATAGCACTGGTGACAACCATGCCTCCCACATGTTGGGATTCCATACCTGAGGCACCATCACAGAGAAGATACTCTATCCTTCAGATAACTTAATAAACTTAACTTTTAAAAGGAACAAAGAGAAGGACTTCCTCCAATGACCTTTTCTCTCAGATACTAACTGTGCTAGTTGAAGCTCCTGAATCATATTCAAGTGAGTCTCACGTATAATTAATTGCAGTAATCCAACCTAGAAATTATTAGCATACGCTAGCCAGTTCATCCCTATCTAAGCAAGGTCAAAGCTAACAATGCAGGCAGAGCTCACAGAAAGTGCTCTGAGCCACAAGACCAAATGGACCTCAAATATTGGATGCAGCTCCAAGCTATATTTCTGCTATTTGCAGAAAATTCAACACCACCCAGAAAGATGCTACTCCGGTTTACTAGATTTTAGAAAACAGTACCATCCGTTTTTATATTAGCTAGAGAAATTTATATTTGTTTGTTGGTTTTTATCCTAATGAGATTCTCTTATAGGTTGATACATGATAACCTGATTCTCAAGACTTCCATGTGAGAACTCATCACCGGTTCAAAGATACCTCTGGACTTCGGTGACCTATGATATCTGCATTATTTGAGAACTGAGCCAGTTTATTTCTGTTTCAGCTGCACTGTATTTGAAGCCATAGAAAATTGAGCTTCTCCTCTTTCTCTTTCTTTTTTATGTCATACTTCAGCTATGCAAAGATTGTGGGTGGTCCTTTTCCCTATTTGCCTCATGGCTCTTGCGTTTCAGGACTTTTAAGTGGAAAGGTAGCTTTCTTTCTCATAGGCACTGCTGAGATTTTTTTTTTTTTTTATGGTAGACAATTTTAAAAAGGCACACAATAGAAAGTGAAGCTGAGAATGTCTGCATGTATGTACAAATAATTTATTTTATTTTTCTTTTGGATGGTGAAGAGATATTTATTACTGCAAAACCTGTAGAACCTTGGATGGAACAATTATTTTTGTTTTCTCAGCATTCCAAATCAGCAGGTTTGACAATGATCAGGGATTATTTCCAAACCGCTTTTGCTGAATTGGAGAATGAAAGCAGCAGAGGTATGGAGGCACCCTCTCTATGATGGGGTACTTAAAGTTGATAATATTACTTCAGATTTTAAATGCATATGTTTCTTCTTATATTTTTCACTAGCAAAACTTTCTTTTGTAAGAGGTTGTTTATTCATTTTCATGGAATATTTAAATTCAGTTTGCAAGCCATCACAAAAGTCGTTATTTAATTTACAGCCTCCTCATTGTTTCCCATGGGCAATAGAACATACATTACCACCCTTGACACGAAGTTTCATTATCTCTTTTACTACATATTTTCACCTGTCCAGGAAGTACAAGCTGTGATTTTTGAATATAGAAGTGCATTTGTTAAAAACAGTATCTATTTATATTTCTATAGATGCCAGGTTGTTTAAAAAGAAAAGAAAAGAAAAGAAAAAAGTAAGACATCATAAAAGCTGTAGCAACTTGGAACTGTTGATGCTACCACACTCAGATTCCTGTAGTAGGAATGTATTGTGGGGGTGGTTTAATTAAAAAAAACAAAAAAACCAAGAAACTATTCTTGTATTCTGATCACAAAGGATCTCACCCTGTATTTATTCTGAAATGTAGTAGTTATTGTTATATGTTCATAGATCAGAGCAGTGTGAACTACTTGCCATTGATTCAGTGAGAAAATTTACATTGATTTGATTGACTCCAGTGCGATTCCAAATTCATATTCTTTCACAAGCCTTTTGTAGAAAACTCTTTGTAGATGTGGGAAGTAGTCTCAGTGGTGATTACATTCAATTTAAAAACAAAACAAAGCAAACTACCACTTTAAAAAACTATCACTTCACCCCACCTTAAAAAGTTGCATTGCAATCAAATGTGGCTTTAGAATGACTGTGATTTATCTGAATAATTAAGATATTTTTAGCTGTTACTAAACTACTCTACTCCACTGCACAGAATGAGTTGTGCTGTCTGGTGTGTTTGTCCATGCTGTGTAGAGAGTAAGGAAATTGACCTTCATGGAAATATACAAGAACCATTACCTAGGCAAAAGTGGCTGAAACATTTTTTTAAGTCCAGAGCAGTGAGGTAATGTTTAGAAGTGGCTCACACAGAAACCTCTCCAATTCACTGGAGTATAAGAAGGGGAAGGAGGTCACAATCAGCCTTGCAGGATTCTGTTATTATTTTATAATATAAATAAAAGTAATTTTAGCCTTCCAGTGGAGTTGATTTCCTGGACTGGTCTACCTAGTGGGGCTGACACCTTGAAATGAAGATTCTGGATAAAGCATTAAAGATAAAATAAGGATATAATAATTGATGGAACCAAAGGAAAAAAATACATACTAGGAACCTAAATATAAATATAGCACTTCATAAAATATAACATTGCTCTCTAAAAGAGATAATATGACATGACAAGAAAAGTCTGGGTAACTCAGCCTTGTCCCTCTACATCCACACTACTCATGTAGTAGACCATAGAAGACACCAATTACTCAAATCAGGTTCCTCTGATTCAAAGATAACATTGTGCATACAGTGGTACCTCGGGTTACGAACGCCTCTCCTTACGAACTTTTCGGGTTACGACCAGCTCTGGCTGCAAAAATTTACCTCGGTTTGCGAACTCCTCCTCAGGGTACGAACCGGATTCACGGCCATTTTCCGCCATGACACGTGGCCTGCGGCCATTTTCCACCCGTGCCATGTGGTCCGTGGCCATTTTTCCGCCCATGCCACGTGGTCCGCGGCCATTTTCCGCCCTGCCACGCGGTCTGCGGCTGTTTTTCCGCCCTGCCGCATGGTCTGCGGCCATTTTTCTGCCCTTGACGCGTGGTCCACGGACGCCGGAATGGATTAACGGTAATTACATTGAACCTTATGGGAAAATTTGCTTCGGGTTGCGAACAAATCGGGTTGCAACCAGAGTCACAGAACGGATTAAATTCGTAACCCGAGGTACCACTGTATATTCACAGGTAAGGGAAAGTCTACCTGTGAACTATTTCCAGTGCCTTTAGTTGTTCAGCTTAACCCACAGAGTTGGGAGATAAGACTAGCTTGATTTAAAGCTGAAACTATTTTCTTTACACAAATACCACATGAAGAAGCAAATGTGACCATTATCAATCCATTAAGGCAGCAATTGATTTTTATTTTATTTTTTTTAGGGCCAGACACATTTAACTTTGGGAGGGCTGAGATCTGTAAAGTGGGTAGAGTCACATAACACCTGTGGGTGTGGCTGAGAGTTGGGAGAAGTTTTCTTTTTCTTTAAATCTCTGATATGCCAATTGCCTGTACACTTACTTTTACTGCAGTTTTCACTTATTTCTCACCTTAAAATGGCAGGCTCTCAATTTTCAGTACTCATGATCAGAGAGGATTCAAAGAGCTGCCAAAGGGATGGTTCAAGTATCCCTGACTGTTGAAGATTTTTGATCTTACTCCTTTGCCATACCATTTCCATAGCAGAAAATCAAGCCATTTGATTTCAGGCAGTGTAGATTGCTCTACCCCTTCATGGATCACTGCCTTGTCGTGGTGAAGAGGCTTGCGTAACTCAGTGAAGCCATGAGCTATACCGTGCAGGGCCATCCAAGACGGACAGGTCATGACAGAGAGTTCTGACAAAATGTGGTCCACTGGAGAAGGAAATGGCAACCCACTCCAGTATCCTTGCCAAGAAAACCCCATGGACAATGTTAAAAGGCTAAAAGATATGACACCGGAAGATGAGCCCCTCAGGTCGGAAGGTGTCCAATATGCTACTGGGGAAGAGTGGAGGGCAATTCCAAGTCACTCCAGAAAGAGTGAAGCGGCTGGGCCAAAGCCAAAAGGACGTTCAGCTGTGGATGTATCTGGAAGTGAAAAGAAGATCCGATGCTGTAAAGAACAATATTGTATAGGTACCTGGAATGTAAGTTCTATGAACCAAGGCAAGCTGGATGTGGTCAAACAGGAGATGACAAGATTGAACGTCGACATCTTGGGAATCAGCGAATTGAAATGGACGGGAATGGGTGAATTTAATTCAGGTGACCATTATATCTACTACTGTGGCCAAGAAACCCTTAGAAGAAATGGAGTAGCCCTCATAGTCAATAAGAGAGTGGGAAAGGCAGTAATGGGGTACAACCTCAAAAACGACAGAATGATCTCAGTGCGTATCCAAGGCAAACCATTCAACATCACAGTCATCCAAGTCTATGCCCCAACCACTGATGCCGAAGAAGCTGAGGTTGACCGGTTCTATGAAGACCTACAACACCTTCTAGAACTAGCACCAAAAAAAGATGTCCTTTTCATCATAGGGGATTGGAATGCTAAAGTAGGAAGTCAAGGAGTAATCGGAATAACAGGCAAGTTTGGCCTTGGAGCACAAAATGAAGCAGGGCAAAGGCTAATCGAGTTCTGTCAAGAGAACAAGCTAGTCATAGCAAACACTCTTTTCCAACAACACAAGAGACGACTCTACACATGGACATCACCAGATGGTCAATACCGAAACCAGATTGATTACATACTTTGCAGCCAAAGATGGAGAAGCTCTATACAGACAGCAAAAACAAGACCAGGAGCTGACTGTGGCTCAGATCATGAGCTTCTTACTGCAAAATTTAGGCTTAAATTGAAGAATGTAGGGAAAACCACTAGACCACTCAGGTATGACTTAGATCATATTCCTTGTGAGTACACAGTGAAGGTGATGAATAGATTTAGAGGATTAGATCTGGTAGACAGAGTGCCTGAAGAACTATGGACGGAGGTCTGTAACGTTGTACAGGAGGCAGCAACTAAAACCATCCCAAATGAAAAAGAAATGCAAGAAAGCAAAATGGCTGTCTGAAGAGGCATTACAAATAGCTCTGGAAAGAAGGAATGTGAAAAGCAAGGGTGAAAGGGAAAGATATAAGCAACTGAATGCAGATTTCCAGAGAATAGCAAGGAGAGATAAGAAGGCCTTCTTAAATGAACAATGCAAAGAAATCAACGAAAACAATAGAATGGGGAAGACTAGAGATCTCTTCAAGAAAATTGGAGAAATCAAAGGAACGTTTAGTGCAAAGATGGGCATGATAAAGGACAAAAAAGGCAGGGACCTAACAGAAGCAGAAGAGATTAAGAAGAGGTGGCAAGAATACACAGAAGAACTATACAAGAAAGATCTTAATGTCCCTGATATCCATGCTGGTGTGGTCACTGACCTTGAGCCAGACATCCTAGAGAGTGAAGTCAAGTGGGCCTTAGGAAGCATTGCTAACAACAAAGCTAGTGGAGATGACAGTATTCCAGCTGAGTTACTTAAAATACTAAAAGATGATGCTGTTAAAGTGCTGCACTCAATATGCCAGCAAGTTTGGAAAATGCAACAGTGGCCAAGGGATTGGAAAAGGTCAGTTTACATTCCAATTCCAAAGAAGGGCAATGCCAAAGAATGATCAAACTATTGCACAATTGCACTCATTTCACATGCTAGCAAGGTTATGCTCAAAATCCTACAAGCTAGGCTTCAGCAGTACGTGAACCGAGAACTACCGGATGTACAAGCTGGGTTTCGAAGAGGCAGAGGAACTAGAGATCAAATTGCCAACATTCGCTGGATCATGGAGAAAGCATGAGAGTTCCAGAAAAACATCTACTTCTGCTTCATTGACTATGCAAAAGCCTTTGATTGTGTGGATCACAACAAACTGTGGCAAATTCTTAAAGAGATGGGGGTACCAGACATCTTACCTGTCTCCTGAGAAATCTGTATGCGGGCCAAGAAGCAACAGTTAGAACCGGTCACGGAACAACCGATTGGTTCAAAATAGGGAAAGGAGTACGACAAGGCTGTATACTGTCACCCTGCTTATTTAATCTATATGCAGAGTACATCATGAGAAATGCCAGGCTGGAAGAATCACAAGCCAGAATTAAGATTGCAGGGAGAATCATCAATAACCTCTGATATGCAGACGATACCACCCTAATGGCAGAAAGTGAAGAAGAACTAAAGAGCCTCTTGATGAGGGTGAAAGAGGGGAGTGCAAAAGCTGGCTTGAAACTCAACATTAAAAAAACTAAGATCATGGCATCTGGACCCATCAATTCCTGGCAAATAGAAGGGGTAGAAATGGAAGCAGTAACAGACTTCATTTATTTGGGCTCCAAGATCACCGCAGACGGAGACTGCAGCCATGAAATTAAGAGATGCTTGCTCCTTGGGAGGAAAGCTATGGCAAACCTAGATAGCATATTAAAAAGCAGAGACGTCACCTTGCCGACAAAGATCCGCATAGTCAAAGCTATGGTTTTTCCAGTAGTAATGTATGGCTGTGAGAGCTGGACCATAAAGAAGGCTGAGTGCCAAAGAATTGATGCCTTTGAACTGTGGTGCTGGAGAAGACTCTTAAGAGTCCCCTGGACTGCTAGGAGGTCAAACCAGTCAATCTTAAAGGAAATCAACCCTGATTGCTCATTGGAAGGATTGATAATGAAGCTCAAGCTCAGATACTTTGGTCACCTAATGCGAAGAGAGGACTCTTTGGAAAAGACCCTGATGCTGGGAAAGATTGAAGGCAAAAGGAGAAGAGGACGGCAGAGGATGAGATGGTTAGATAGCATCACTGAAGCAATGAGCATGAAACTGAGCAAACTCAGGGAGGCAGTGAAGGACAGGAAGGCCTGGCGCAATATGGTTCATGGGGTCACGAAGAGTTGGACACGACTTAACGACTGAACAACAACAACAAGATTGCTCTAACGTAAGAGAAAGAAAGATCTTTCCACTCCAGTCCTTTGGAATAGCCTCCTACCTGAGGTCCTGAGGTTCAAGGGACCCCTACCCTTGTAGTCTTCTGGAAAGCCATGAAGATGTGGCTCTTCCCCCAAGAATTTGGCTAGGATGGGGGTTGAACCAGAAGACTGTTTGGTCTGGCACCTGGTGGAAAGGATGGCTTTGTTTTTACTTCTGTTTTTCTTGATTGTTGTGAGCCACCTAGAATCATTATATCAGATATACGGCCATATACATTCTTTAAAAATTAAATTAAATTCTCTGGCAATTACATTCTAAGGCAGAGATAGGCAACCCTTTTGGTCCCTAGAGCTACATAGCATGCTGGAAGGGTTTGAGGGTTGCATTGTCACGTGCATGTGGATTTCAATGCATACATCTGGGCATACACACACATAAGCTTTTCCTGCAGCCTCACAATGTCAACACAGCTAAGGATGCTAGGGAGAGAAGGCTGAACCCACTTTGCCTTAGCACCACATTTGCCAATGCCTTAATTACCAGCATTAAAGCTGCTTGTTTCAGCTAGACCTGGTGACTACAGAGTCAGGCATCAGATTTTCTGCTTCTTTTCTGAGAGAGTTGTACTATTACTTGCCTTTACAAGAACAGTCCAAATTCTTGGAAAGTCCTGTCCCTTGCAAGGCCAAATAATTCTAGAGCCTGTTGGTGTAGAAGCCCTAGAAGATCGGTTGTAGCATCTACCACATCAATACACTGGGAGAATTAAAGTAAGTGATAAAAGATTGGGATCCATGGAGGACTTTATCAGAGTTCCTAGAGCAGAAAGGGTTAATAATATTAAAAAATATAAAAATAAAAAAATATTGAAAAAATAATACAATATTAAAAACCAAACAATCATGAGAAGCTGTAATGGTAGTGAATGTGTCAGTTTTAATTTTTAATATGGTAAATATCAATAAATATAAACCATACAAACAAAAGCTCTGTTGGGGTCCTTCATAATTGTTAAATGTGGGAAGGGGTCCTGAGAGAAAAAAGTTTAAGAAACACTGCTCTACATAGATGGAAAAGGGCTGTTTAGAGAAGGGGGCTTAGTTAGATTGCTGAAGCTGGAGGGACCAAGGATATGTATTTTCATGAAGTTTTTGTGCCTCTTCTTTCATGGGTGATGGTGGAGCACATCCTCCCCTTGCTTGCTGATCTGCAAACCTGCTTTGCCCTTGGGGGATCCCTGGAATCTCTCCTTTGCCTGCTGTTTGCTCTCTCACTCCCAGGGCTGGCATTCTCAGCCACTGTTTGGGCTGTTTCATAATGCTTTCCTGCCAAGGGCCAATGATCCTTCTCCCCAGTCCCTGAAGCTGCTGCTACCACAATCTTGTGTTTTATAAGTATTTCTGGGCAAAGACAAAAGAAGCTGCTGTTGCAGTGGACAGCAGAGTAAATGATGCCCATCTGGGTGAAACCTAGGAAGGAAACGGGGCTGGGTAAAGAGAAGAGAAGCTATTTTACAAGGTGAGGAGGACAAGACTGTCTTCCTCCATTTACTTTCCAGGAAGGTGGCCAGTGTCTATTCCAGGGAAAAGCAGTAGCTAGCAAGGCACCCTTAGCTAGCTAAGCACAGCAAATACAGTGCAATGGATGAGGTTGTGGGCAACTTTCCTCAAACTCTTGCATGTTGCATGTTGGTGCTGTAATGGTAATGCCACTGTTTCTCATCTGTTTTTTCCTGTTTTTTACAGTTACAGCTAACTGTGAATATTCTTTAATGTTTTCTTTATGCTAAAATGATGATAATTTGCACTTTATTTTCTTAAAGCTGGTTGCCAGTAAGGAAGAGGTCCACAGCTTTTGAAGCCATCTTTATGAAAGGTAGTATGCCTTAGAGATTATCCAGACCTCACATGGACAATGTTTCATGAATTTGAGATATATAGCTTTTATTTTATGATCAACAAAATGTTCAGAAAATAAAGGCAATATCTCGTAAAAACTTATATATGCCCATTTAATAGTACAGTCATACTATGATACAACTATGTGTTCAGTAAATAAAGTGAAACAACAGAATGGAGAACAACAATTATATGCATGCATCTTTCACAGCTTACCAGCTACTATGGGGTTTATTAGGTATAAGACTGAAGCTCGAAATTACTATTCAACATTTATTGGTTTGATCCAGAGTTCCATAGACTAGCATTTCATACAATGAATGCTATTATCAGCAGAAGACAACATGTGATTGCTATCCAACTGCCTTCTCTCCTTTGCGTGCTATGCCTCTAAAAATCTCCTCTGAATAATTAGAGGAACCCTCTGGTATATCTAGCTACCAAAAGGAGAAGAGGAACATGGCCAATTAGCTCTGTTTCACCCTATTAGGGTGTCCAGAAGTCAAAGGAACAAATGTTTCTAGATTTGATGACATCCATAAATGGAAGCTCTGGCTAAGAATCTAAGGGTGAAAATGATTTCTTGTCAATTAGTGACTTCTAGATTTGTAATTCAGTCTTCGGTTCTAGACTTACAGAAGTTCTTAGTAGCAGCTTGTTCTTGTAAAACAGAATTTCTATGAGTTTAGTGAGAGTCTCTCTTCCTTACATATGAACACTGGAAATGCCCTTCATACAGAGATAGATCCTTGATTATGTAGTTCAATATTGTTGAAACTAAGAATAGATTCCCAGTACTATAGACAGATGAAGATGCCAAAGATTAATCAGAGACCTTCTGATGGCACATTGTAAGTTCTACTATTCTACTACAATTCCAGCTGTATGTAATCAGGAATAAGCTTTGATCATATTATTGCCTTCCAATGCACTTGTTTGGAAATGGCATATAAGCATAGCCATTCAGCAGGGTGCAGAGAGAGATGGATTTTCAAAAAAATTACTATATGCTATATGTATTACATTTAATTTTATAAGAGCTCTAGAAGGTGAATCTCTATTGTTCTGGTTAAAATTGAAATGCATGCATGCAAGCAAAAACTGCAGCAGAACTAGGCTGTTGTTGTTTTAATATTATTTTCTTGTCTGTTTAACAAACAAAAATAAAGTATGAAACTAAAACACAATAAATAATGCCACGATTCTAAGGAAAACAATGTGTACAGATGATGCAGTATTTTTGCCTCAGCTGGAAGAAAGGTGCAATCTGATTTCAGGATCAAGGCATGGTAGTGATATAAGAAACCAAAAGAGTGACTAGAAATAGAAGAAAACAATACCATATCCTGGATTTGTGTATTAGTGATGAACTGAAGGGGGAAAAAAATGCCTGAGTGGAAATAAAGCAAATTACAAGACACAATATAATCCCAGAGAGGTTGTGCTTCACATATCACCAGTACACCATTGCAACCACGTATCATCTCAGGGCTGGCCCAGATGCTGCTGTATGCATACCAAGTGTCAGAGGATGAGACCTGCACTTAGGTAGGATGCCAGCAGTAGAGGATGGATGGTTGCAAATTGGCCAATAAAGTGTCACTGACAACAAGCACTGAGAGTCTGTTAAGGTCAGCTGAAAGAAACAGACAGTATCAGGGAGCAGGTGCTAGACAGATGGTGAAGGTCTGTAGAGGAAACAGAGCACCAGAACAGGAATTCTTTTTTCATCCATAAATGCAGCATCAAAAAAGGGCTTGCTGTCTAATGTGTAGGTTTCTATTAGCTGTAGTAGGTGAGATGTTCATGAATCATTGCTGCTTTAATATGGCTGACAATAAAATGAGATTTGCAAATTAAATGTTTGTATAAAATTGCTGCTCTGAGAATAGTCAATTGATTTTAAGATGTTTCTTTTAAAAATCAGAGCTTATAAATGTTTCACTTTTCCATCTCTTTCATTATAGATTGTAGGAAGCCACTGGGCAGAAGTTAGGAGCATATACTTAAGTAAAATAAGTATTTACATTTTTAAAAATTTTTACTGTCCTATAGTTTTGCAGGGAAAAAAAATGAGTTTGGTGACCTAAGGGTGTGAACATCTGCTTCTGCATCTATAAACATGATAACAAGGATCAGCAACCTTTTCTGATGGAAGAGGCTACTTTAAAAATATACTAAAAAATTTAAAAAATGCTTCCATTCTCATGAATTGTCATATCTCATTATTTCAGTGACCTTACTTCCCAAATCTTGTGTTTTCTTACCCATGAATATTGATAAATATCATGGGAGATTGGTGGGCATGTATGTGAATCTCTCTCTCTCTCTCTCTCTGTCTCTGTCTCTATCTCTATCTCTCTACCTACCTATATCTATATCTATCTATACCTATCTATCTCTGTCTAACAATGGTGGAGATTCTCTGGCATATACTAGGTCCATATTCTTGACCTCTATCTAGCATAGCATATATGCTAAATGCAGTATCTTCCTCTTGAAATTTCAATATCATTTTCTTTTCTTTTTCTTTTTGTAATTTATATGCCAACCATTTCTCTGGTTTGTTTTCAAACTGAATTTGTTTTTGCTTTACATAGGTCATTTTTATTTTCATTTCTGTAACTGTTAACATAGATGACTGTCATGGTAAAAGCTTAATTTGTTGAAAAACACTTATCTTCTCTGAACATTTCTTTAATTCTTTTCTTCTACCAACAGAAGCAAATGTGTGTAGCTCATGATTGAACTATGGAGTCCTTGGGGCTCAGAGAATTCTAGCACTGAAGATGTTACCTAGCTGGGTAACGAAACATTTGCAAGAAAACAACCAAGCTCAGAGAACCCAAGGAATCCACAGTTCTTTTTTTCTCTTTTTCTCACCCAAAATAGCTTGTGTTTTCTCTTGCCTCTTCTTTTTGAATTCATTATTATGTTGTATAAAATAACCTCTAATAATAGCTTTACTTGCATCCCAAACCATTCTTAAATCACTATCTTTATCTAAATCATTTTTAAAAAGATCTTTTAATTTCTTTTTACAATCTTCCACTATTGCATCTTTCTGTAACAATATTTCATTTACTCTCCATTTAAAAGAACTGGATTTCATTTTGTAAGGTTTGTAGACCTGAATCTCAGAAAATCCAAAAACAGGAATTCCGGCAGAGGCTCTTAAAAAGAAAACAGCTCTTTAATCGGCCGAGTGAACAGCTGGGTGGGCAGCAACCCAAAACACAGGCAGCAAAAGTTCTGGGCAGCTCCACACCAACAAGATTCCAAACCCAGTTTTTATAGCATTGCAAGGACAATAGATTGCAGCTAATAAGGCAGTTTGAACCAGTGTCCCCCCTTTACCCTCAAGACCTTTTCCCTGCACTCTCCCTCCTCAAGATCTTCTGTGTACATGTCCTTCAGGCAGTTTCTTCCTAGCACAAGCAAAATACAGAGGCGAGGTAGCAAGAGCCAGGCTAAGAAAATCTCCCCCCCTCCCCTTCATTCCTCCCTCTAGTTTTGTGACAGAATGCTTTCTGTTACCTTGTTACCAGAGGGCTGTACTCTTTGGGGATGGTTCGGAGGACCATAACCCTAGCTGGTTTGTCTGATGTTATGGCAGGGGAGGGCTAGGAGGAGAAGAAATGCAATTCTCTTCCAATCTCCAAAGATGCCTGAAAAACAACCAGTGTCCATGACTCCAGTCCAGGTTTGTACAGGGACATGGGCAAGCTTTCTCATGCTCAGGGGGCCGTTCATCATCTTTCCGGTTTCCAATCTTAATATGTCTTTTTGTTCTATGCCCTATTTCATCATAAACCGGCACCCCTAGTTGTTCTCCTTGTTGGGCTGGTATCAGGAAAAAGCTTGGTTTAATAGTTCCCAATACATAGGCACCATTCCAAGTGGCTGGGAGTTTTGCATAGGTGTACTTCCCACAAATCCAAAAGAAACCATCAGGAGCATCCCAAGACACAGTAGTGTCATTTATTTTGTCCCATAGGTCCCGTAGTTGTTGTCAGTCTTTAACTGGGTTCTCAGGTTTAGTCAAATTAGATCCACTCCACCAGTAAATATGTGTACCACAATATGTGTTAGTGCATTTTGGCATACTAAGTTCCCCACACTAATGTCAAAATGTTGGACCATTTCTCTTTCAAAACACATATTTCCAATGATGGAGGTTTTCAATACCCATTGAAATGGCCAGTGTGAGGTATTCCAGGTCAGTTTGGAAAACTTGAGGGAGGTCAAATTAATTTCTTGGGTTCCATGGCCATTGCTCTCCCATATTTGTCCCTCCACAAACATAGCAATTTGTAACATTTAAAGACTGGGCCACCTTTTCTGCTAATTCAATAAAAAGATTTTTAGCCACTGAGGAAACTTCAACTCTCGTGCCCAATTCTTCATAAAAAGAGTGAAACACTAAATGCTTCGTAGGATTCAGGTCCTTTCTAGTTATCGTAACTCGAATCAAAGTTTTAGGATCTCTTCCTGTCCCATCTATACCCAGCCCATAGTCCTCAGTCTTTGCTATGGGGTCCTTAAAGATAAAACATATTGGGTTACACTTCCCTTTGGAGCAATCAGTCTGACTCACCCCATTAGTCAGGTTAAACCAGCTTTCTTTACTGGTGGTGCCTTGGAACGGCCCTGGTTGACTATGGGTTTGGGGGGGAGAAGTGTACCAGTAGGTTTGAGACGTTTTAAAAGCACTCCCTCTCTGTTGTTCATATATATTTCTTTTCTGTCATATAACTCCTCTGCCAATTCATTCCTCAACAGGTTACCCATGGGCTATAACTAATGGCACTGCATACATTGAAACAGATTTGACCCTCTTTTTGCTCTGAGGTTGTTAGGTTGTGGCCCATTAAGGCTCCATCTGGCCTATTATCCTAATAGTTTTTATATATTTTACTCTGGTAGGGTTAAAACAAACAGTCTTACCCCCATCTTGCAGGTTGAATATCTGGTAGCATTATATATACATTCTGCTCTTTCCCCTGTACAGTCATAGGAGTTATGATAAATGAGAGTCTTTGTTACCTGCAATCCTTGTCGGGTGGTGGTGATGCATTTTTCACACCCCTGTTATGTATACACTTCCATCATGAGGACCAAAAGCATTAAAACATGCAGTTTTTCCAAAATAAAATCAGACCCATCCTTCCCTTTCCCAAAGAATGTCCTTGGGAACCCACAACAACACAGTCAGAAAATTCCAATTAGAACAAACACACCAAATCCCACTGCCTCCAGAAGGGTCCAGTCCATTAAAAAATTTAGGATCCTTCCTAGGGAGATGGGAAGAGTCCAAAAAATCAGCTGGTGAGGCGGGAGCTTTCTGGAGTTTCAGCTTCAGGCTGTTCAGCTGCTGCACTTGCCACTGAGTCAGAGGAGGGTCAACCTTCTTGATCCTGGAACTGTGGACCCACACCTTGATCCTCTCAACTTTTACTGCCGTTGGGGTGCTGAGCAAGACTTGTCAGGATTCAGACCACTTGGGATCAACACAGGAAGGTGAAAGTTCTTTAACTCGGACCCAGTCTCCTGGATTGGCAAGCAGAGGGGCATCTGAGACAGGTGGTAAAGCAGCCTGAGCCTGTCTGGAAATAGATGACAAAACCTGCGCCAGATTATGCAAATACTGAGTTAGATTCTTCTCTCCCTCATCAACATTCTTTAACCTTAAAGGGGCGCCCATACATCATTTCAAATGGGGACAAGGCAAGTTTTCCTGCAGATAAGGCTCAAATACAAGTAAGGGCTAAGGGGAGTGTTTTTCCTCACAAAAGAATTGAGATAAGGAGGAGGAAACTCTTCTTCATCTTCTTCTATTAATTTCAATTTTTGGCTTTTAATCAATGGACAGACCTTGTGGGAAGGCAGTATTAGTCCGCACAATTCTTGAATATCTCTATGCACAGCCAAATTGGAAAAGAATGCTAGATAAAGTTCCGTTAACAAACATGCAGCCACTGTGCTGGCATCTGCTTTTCTAGTAGCAAATGCTGCTTCTGCTTACATAGGGGCATGTCAGCAAAGTCAATTTGTATCATCTGGAAAGAGCCCCCTAGGCAGTCAGGAAGGACTTGGCCTCAGTCCTCTTCCCTTTAGAATGGACCAGACAAACTGCACAGTTGCCAACTATTTCCTGTGCTTCTACATTAATCCCTTCACTTGCCCAATGTTGCTTAAACGTTTGAACTAATGCTTCTGCTCCTTCATCATCTTTTATTGCTTGGTTCTTTTTCCATTTCTCTTTTTCTTGGGTAGTGGCACGTTCCTGCACCCAAGCTGTATCTATAGGTACGGTGCAGGGAAACAATTGTAAAAACTTCTGTTCTGGCTGTGGTTTGAGAGCGGCGTGCTTTGCTGCACTATCAGCCAACTCTTTGCCTTTAACTCCTGAATGTGCTTTGACCTTGACTATTGCCAAAGCTTTCGGCTTCTGGATGAGATCTAAAATAGCACTGATTAACAGGCCATGGGCTATATTCCCCAGGCCTATCTTGAATCAGTATAGATGTTAGCTGAGTCTCTCCCTACATAGACAGGGCTTGATGTAAGGCTTCTTGGGCTGAAATGGGGGGAGGGGTGTCAATGCTGTCAGCTTCTATAACAGAATGTTCTGTGGTGACTGTGTAGCCTGCTTTGTGCTCTCCCCCCCTCTGTAATGAAACTAGTACCATCACAGTAAATTTCAAATGTCAAGTCTGCATTAAGAGTAGATTCATGGTGCCCTCAGGCAGCCATTGGAGCTGCTGGTAGCCCAGAAAATAAGTGGCCCATACAGTAGTGCAGAGGACCCTCAACTTTTCCTTTTTAAAATTATTTTTTTTTCTGTTTTTTTTTCCTGCCACCCGAGGTTTCAACGTACTCCATTGGGCTAAAACAGTCCAGTGGGGTACACGGCCCTAACTTCCCTTTCTGCTTTTCATTTGCCAGAGGCAAACTACTTTTTCCCTATTTCCCATGGTTCCCAGGAGATTTCTCGGACCTTTCCTTTGGTTCGGGGTGTGGCCAAGCACCCTCTCCTTTCTCGGGAAAGTTCCTCTGAGTGCTTCCTTATTTCAACCAAACACTCAATGCCTTGCACTTTGGTCATCTCCGGCCGTTCCCCTTGCGGGGTGATGGAACCACGGGTCAGAAGAAGAAAAACAGCCACCCACCAATAAAGTATTTCTGCCCTATATCAAAGGGGTCACAGACCGCATGGGAAAACTGATGGAAAAACACAACTTCCAAACAATCTTCAGACCCACCAGAAAAGTACAAGAAGTGCTAAAATCAGCAAAAGACAAAAGGGATCCCCTCACCACTGCAGGAGTATACCGCATACCATGCAGTTGCGGACAAGTATACATCGGGACCACAAAACGCAGCATCCATACCAGGATAAAAGAACACGAAAGACACTGCAGACTACAGCAACCAGAAAAATCTGCAGTAGCTGAACATGCTCTCAAGCACACTGGACACAAAATCCTATTTGAAAACACAGAGATACTGGACAACACCAACAGCCACTATACCAGGCTATACCGGGAAGCCATTGAGATTCACAAACACCAGCACAGTTTCAATAAAAAGAGGAGAGTCTAAAAATCAACAAAACCTGGCTACCAATCCTGAAAAATACAGCCTGCAAAAGGTCAACGAACTCAGCTCAACCACCAGGACATGTGAACAGTTCACACAATGAACTTGCTAATCAACCCCAGCAGCCCCTCGTTAACAATTCAGTAGAAGAAAAAACCCTGCCTAATCCCCAGGAAAATACACACAGATGCTGACTCCAAAACAAGCAGCCACTCAGTAACCTAACCCCACCCACACACCCCCCCAGATCTCTATAAATACCCACAGAATGGTCACTTCACCCTGGGCACAGAGAGAACTGCTCCTGTCTGTGCTCCTGCACTCTGAAGATGCCGGTCACAGGTGCTGGCGAAACGTTAGGAAACAAGACTTCAAGACCACGGCCACACAGCCCGGAAGACCCACACCAGCCATCGTATGCCGGCCGTGAAAGCCTTCGACAATACATTGAAACTCACAGAATTATGATCTGAAAAAGTCTTTGTTAGTATCTCTACTTTTAGAAATGTTAGTAGCCAAATTCTTTGAAATTAAATATATATTCTTGAAAAGGATCTAAGTCTTTCAGAAAAGTAGATGTACTTTCTTGAATTGCCATTTTTCAGTCTCTATATATCAACCAGCCCTAAATTGTCCATCAAATCAAAGAAAACTTTTGGTTATTTGCCTTGATTGATTTTAATATTTTTCTCAGAAGTTCTATTGAGTTGTGGAGAGATTACTCCATTTCAGTCCGCCATCAAACACCAGTTTTCATAAGAAACCTATTAGTCTCTCCATAAATCCTTTATAGAACAGTACTTTATCCTCATTTGGGGCATACATTCCCAATGTCAGAGCCTTAGTCCTATGCAAGTTAACTTCCACTCCAACAAATCTACCATGCTCAATACAAATTCTGGTTTTGGTTGGGGATTATATACAAAACAACTCCATTTCTTTTTTTTAGCTCCTGCTATAATAAATTCTATACTCAAATTTTTATAAATCAAATATTTGTCCTTTTTTCTAATATGAGTCTCTTGTAGGCAAATTAAGTTTTAATTTTTTCAATTAATGATTTTTTTTTCTTTTGAGGAGCATTTGCTCCATTTTTGGCCACATCAAGCATTTGTACTCAGTAATCAAGCCAAATTTTTAAGAAAGTCAATACCTGTAGTGCCTAGTTCAGTATCATCCCTTTCAGTTTCCTGTTGCACCTGTTGAAGTTATTGTAACACCTCCATTTGGATCTTCTCCAATTCTTCTTTAAATTTTTCTAGAAATTCCTTCCTCTTCTGGACAGAATTCATTCTAAACCTCTGCTGTTTAAAACTAAAAATCACACCTTCCAATTTGTCCCATTGAAATGGAATCTTTTTCTGTTTCAATCTATCAGGTAAAAAGAATACTCTTTTCTCTTATGCAAGATTCTAATAGGAATTTCTTTAAGAACAATTACATCTGTATTATCAATTTTCAGTCTTGTATTAAAATGCTGCTGCAAAACTTGATATCTTGTCTTCTTCCTGACAAAATGCACCAAAACATCCCTTCGAACATTTCTTATTCTCTCAGATCTTATATTTATTCTATATACTATATCAATTTTTGCCTTTTTATCCCAATCCCCCCCTCCCCAAAATCGCTAAAACTTTAATAACCTTTTCTCTAATATCTTGATCAGATTCTGGAATTGCTCTAAATCTCAAGCAAAATTCCTTCTCTTTCAGTTCCAGTAGTGCCAAATGATCTAATTGTCTCTCCAGCTTTCTGTCTATAACTTCTGTCTTACTATCCAGAATTTCCACTTTGTCATTGATTTGTTTTACATCTCCAGACACTTGTTTTACAGAGATTTCCATCTTAACTTCTTTCATATCCTCTTTCATCTTTACAAGTCTTCCATCCATTCTTCTTTCAAAAGCTGTCAATTTAGTATCCAGTGATTTAATCAGTTTAGTATCAAGTGATTCAGCTAACTTATTGCCCAATTCTTCAAACATTTTCTGAAGTAAATCTCATGTAATTCCTCTCTCTGTAGGTTGCTCTAGCAATCCTCACCTCCCCTATGCTGTTTTTGCCACTTTTCTAGTGGTTGCCATTGTAATATTGTAATCCAAAAATGAAAGTGTCTCAGTTGCAAGGGAAAGAGTAAAAAGCAAGCCCCCCCCCTTTTTTCTATTTTGTCTTCCTACGCCCTTAATAATCTTCAGTCTTGTATTAAAATGCTGCAGCAAAAGGTGATCTCAAGTTTTGCAAAACTTTCATCTCAAGTGGCACTCTGTAGTTATAGTCAGCATCACAGTCCAGCTCATATTACCTTTATCTTTTGTTTTTGTAAAATCCATCAACTGTCTGCACTTTTTTAAAGTAAACAAAAAACATCCCACAAATGTCTGGTTTGTTTGTCTATTTTAAGTCCAATTTATTCAAAAGCATTTGGATCCAAAAAATAATCTTTCAAAATTACTGTCCCCTTTATCTGTTTTAAACTTCCTAACATCCAATTCTTGTTAAGCTTTTTGCTGAAAATTTAAATCCTTTAAAGCCCTTTTTCTTCTCCTTTAAGCCAAAAACAATGCTGACTCACCAAGTGGAATTCTCTTATCCTGCCACTCAGAAAATCTTTCTTTAATTGTAAATTGATTACATCCAATAGCAATTAAGAAAGTGTGGCTTTTGTGAACCTTGGGTCCATATAGGCTGCATTATGGCCATGAGCTTGATTGAAATTCCTCAACCCCCAGCCACTTGACTCATGAGTCAACCACAAAAACCCCAGTTCCTGCAGCTTCCTCATGAGGAGCAGCTGTCCAGAGTGCAAGTGGGCAATTTCACAATCTCTCCTTTATCCAGAAAGACTGCACTGGCCAGAATTCACCATCTGGCCACCGATCTCCACCACAATGCTGTCCCCACTCCTTCAGGGACATCTAGTGTGCCATAGATCCTCAACTGGAAACAGGGTAGAGATTTGCTTCCTGACAAAAGTCATAGAAGGCAATAACCCCAGCATATACTAAAAGTTCTGCTCTGCTTGTGATATCTTTAAAAGGAAGCCTTATCCCTGAAATTTCTAAAATTTTTGGTGACTTTTATTTTTTTATTTTTTTCCCCTCTTTCTTTTTGTTCCCTTTCAGTTACCACAAATACTGCCACAGTATTTTTTAAACTTTTCCTAAAAGAAGCAAAAAACAGGGCAACTAAGTTAGCAACAGAAGGAAAAAAGGAAGAGAATGCAAGAGGCTGATATGCTGATGTCAATTCAGTTTCAGTTTCAGTATGGAATATTCTAAATACATTTCAAAACTTCTTCTTTAATGAGATATTTTTCTCTTTAAATTTTCTTAAAATAATATTTACAATACTGGAAATGTGATTCCTTCACCTTGGAAACAACTCGGTATATATATGCATGGATACACACACACATGATTTGTGTGGGCTAACTTTATGTGTGTTAATTATGCCATTTGTTTTTTTCAGAATGTATGTCATATGAATGTGGGCCTTGGAAGAAATATGCATTTAACTTCATTTCTGTTGAATAGAGTAAGATATGCTTATGGAAATAAAATAAATAATATTTATAAAGATTTATGTTGAAGAGGAGGTTGCTTTAAGAAAAGGATTCACCCTCAAAACTAGCAACAGAAAAGAACACAAGCAAAGAAGCTGGCTAGGCATTAAGGACAAATATGTGTTTGGGACTCTTAAATAAGGCCAGAGTTGCTGTAAAAATAATTATAGGTGACATTTTAGTTTCCAGGATATGACCAACGACACCAATGAATTTTAAATGAAAGGAATGAGAATTCTTTAGAAATGAGTGTCGAAGATTCAGCAGCCAGAAAATGGTTCATTGTTAACTGTTTTTAATAATATCTCCCAAAGGTCAAAAATCAATCAGTTTGTCAGATGGAATGATCTGAACTGGAGTTTCATAAGGAATACTGCACTGTAAGGAATATTACAGTTTTTGGCAATGAAAACTGAAAATTGGATAGAGCTGATAAAAAACTGAGTTAAAGTCAATAACATTATACCAAAGTGAAATGAATGTGTCTAAATAATTATGTCAGTGATTACATCTTGTTCAGTGGCTTATACTTACAGGAATCTACTTTCCTTTGTTATAGATGAAATGTATTATTATTATTATTATTATTATTATTATTATTATTATTTATTTATTTATTTATTTCTCCCCTATCTATCTATCTATCTATCTATCTATCTATCTATCTATCTATCTATCTATCTATCTTTATTTCAATCTCAGAGCTATAGACTAGACTGGGAATTCAAAAGAAACACACTGAAAGAAGCAATGGCAAACTATTTTTCTACTGTTACTAAGAAAAATCCATGTCCATGTCCTCAACAGATGAGTTTGACTTGAGAGACTCTTTTATACAAAAAAGAGAACTATATTAAAAATATGAATAACAATTCCTTTCTCTGCAGCACATTCCCAGAATCTGGACTGATTTTCACAAACAAGCAATGGTAGCAATTCAGATTGTAACTCAGCTGTTGTATGTTGATCACCTAAACTGTACTCACCCTGTTGGACAGATGATGACACATTACACCATTGTAGTCTGAAGTTTTTAAATTGCTAGCAGGTCCACATTTTGGGTGGCTCCCTTAAAGTTATCACACATCAGGCATCAAAGGATGCAGGTTCTGGGCATAAGGTCATGGACTGATGGTGAGGGAATGATGAAGTGGAAAATGTCATTCTTCTAGTAATGATTTCAGGCAATTTCATGTCTCCAAAAGTCCCAGCTCATTTTGACATCAGCCCAAGAGCCTATGTACCATCCAGGGAACCACAGCAAGACCACAGTTGTTGGAATCAAGATCTTTTTAGAGACAGTGAGTTTTACTTCTAAATCAGTGGCACCAATTTTTAAGTTGACCCATATCGGATTTCACTGAAAGACTTCTGTCTTTTCTAGCACTCCATCCTGAGATTGTGAAGACCCTATAGTTTCAACACCAACCCAATTTTGCTTAGTATTTAGCCAGTAACACATTGTAAAGAACAAACGTTTGCTGTTTATTTTGTGACATTATGCTGTTATTTAAATTATTATTCAGCTGTGGATTTCAAATTCTCACTATGGTTTTCCAAAATGGCAAATGCATCTAATGCTTAGGAAAGATTTGACTTCCTTTGTCAATTCTAAATTTTCAGGGCATTTTGGTTCTGTAATGGCCAGCAGGCCACAAGCTCTACTCTTTTGGGGCCTGTGTGCAACATGACAACACACATAGAAAAAGAATGGAGTTTGTGTCTCAAGACTGCCTGCATCACTCTGACCCTTCCCTCCCTCCTACCTTCCATGCTGCTTTTTTCCAAAAACTTCTCCAGAACAGTGCTGATCATAATATCTTATTTTTCTAACACCAGTGTGCTGGCATAATTAGCTTGCTCCTCACCTTCACCAAACATGGAGTTTCAAATGAAATGAAGCTATCCCTTTTAGTTTTAGGAAACCTTAATATACTTATAATCCATTGAAAAATTCTGTCTCATTATCTAGTGCTTTCTTGGAAACTGGTTTGGGTAATGCTGGTCTGGGAGACCAGGATGCTAAAAATGCAGGGAGAAAGAATGAGAAACTTACAAAAAGAAGTAAGTAAACTAATAAAAATTAACCACATTACTTAGAATGAGGAAAAATCAATTAGAAATCTATAAATGCTGATCCCATGTGGTAAACTTACCAGTTCTTAAAGATTTTTTTAACAGCCATTTTGGGCATGATAACAACAAAAGCCAAAATTGTTAATATACAAAGTGAAGTGCAGGCACGACTAATAATATATTTCTCACTGGCTGTTGCTCAGCAAGACACTGTCGTATGTACTGAAAGACCACTTTGTTGCAATATCTTGAGCTGCATGAGGTAATTAATTTACAGTATCCAAGTTAATGAAATCTTTTTTGAAGGATTAGCACAGTGTGCTTTAAAATGTGAACACCATATTCAGTTTGGAAGTACAACATAAGGATATTGCCATAGACAAAACTCTTCCAGTGCTTATTTCCTTTTCTTCCTGCAAAAAAAGTGTTTAATTATGTATTTCATACCATATCTTTTTCCCAAAAGGGGGAAAAATGCTTGGTTATTCATATAGTGCATGCATTGCACATTTATCAATTGACAGCAATACTACCATTAAGTAAACACACTCATTTAAAGGAGCACAGATTGGAACAGTTTGGGGGTGACAATTATTACCCCTCTCTTTTATACTTCTGCCTGACGTTTCCTCACTACATTGCTCAAGTGTATTCTTTTCTTTGAAAATCAGAATGGCCTCATTAAATTAACAATCACAGTTCTATATCCTGCCTAAAACTGTCTGTTGAAACAATTCCAACCCCTCCTTCCCACCAGTTAGATATGGACAAGGAATTTTCTCTTCAAAATTCAGCTGCGATATATTGGATCGACGTCTTCATGCATGCATCGCTAGAAGAACATGATGCACAAATCAAGATTGTAGACCTCTGGCTTAGCTGCACTAGAGGTTGCATGTCTCTTTTGCCCCATCCTATATCCGTATGTTAGGCTTGCACTGGCTTCTAATTACAGAGAACATAGGTATTACAATTTGATAATATCAGCATTGGTATATAAATCCACCTTTTTAAACCATAAATATTTTAGCATTATAAAATCCCCAAATATATAGATTAGTGAGGAAATAGTTTAAAATGGAATGATAGGAACTAATAAAAGGGACTGAGAAAGCATAAACTGTTGCAATCTATACCTGTCCATAATGGAACAGTTATCTTCCACACCTTAAATGTGGACTAAGGTGGGAATGAAGGGGAGAAGTGCATCAGGTCTGGGCAGAAATGCATCTTTGGGTGATTTTTGTTTGGGGCAGCGTCTTACTCACCTTTCTGGGTACCAATATGGCAGAAGAAGTTGACTGCCTTATGGATACAGTTAGGACATTTGAATCCTCTTACAAATTGGATCGCAGAATAGTTAGAATTGGTCATAGAGGACTAATGCAATATCTATACAGCTAGGAAGGGAAGAAAAAGAACAATGTGGTGTTTTTTCATACCAGCTGAAGACTTTTCTTTTCATCCAGGCCTTTTAAAAATGCATGTTGTATGATCTGGACCTCTTCTTTAGGGACTCTCTCTATTTCAACTGTATTTTTGGTTTTGAACAGATTTCATACTCAATAATTTAAAAAAAGATGAGACTGTAAGATCACTCCAATTTCTTATTGTGCTTCAAAAGCATTACAAATAGGATCAAGAGCTCGCAAGCTGAACTTCAGAAACTGTAAAAGCTTTGCTTAACTGGGTAGGCTATTAGAAATCAGAATCCCCGCATCCAGATTTTGCAGTAGTCTTCAGCTTGGGCTATGTCCAGGCAGCTTCCCCAATCACTTGATAGAGACCACCACCACCTGATGAATTTATGCCTGATGTATCAAAACAAGACATAGTGCTTCCCCCAAATTCCACCTCCTACCAAAGTTGTGCAGTCAGAAATTTAACAGGTCCACACTTCATCCACAACTTCTTGTTACAGACATACCTGAAAGAGTTCTCCCTGATGTATATTGGCACAATTCCCATTATTTCTATATAAATTGTCAGACAGAAATTCAACAGATCTACAGTTGTTTTGCAGCTGAACAAATCAGTCTGTTTATCTATATACACACCAAATTTACCCTATAGGAAGGTGAGTATTTTCCCCTCAAATAATTACCTGTGAGTTGGGGGAATGGGTGTGCCTTATAGTTCCTGATATTGGTACCAAGTCAAGACCTCTTTTCTTTTCTTTTTTAACTTTTGATTTCAGCCATGTTGAATTGTCTGTTGCAAAAGCTTGCCTCTCCCCATTACTGTATTATGGTTGTTGCTGTTCTACACTTTTAAAATACTGATTGTTTTATTTCAGTAAATATTTTTTGTATGTATTTCATATTACAACAAATTGCAATCTGTTCAGAGATCATTTAAATAAGGAATTTCTATAAATATTTCAATGTATAAATAATAATTGTAATTGCTTTATGGAAAGGGGGAGTTTGGGAGTCCATTGGTTCAAACTGATCCTCTATATCACTATTTCTTAAAGTGTTGTTCTAGGACACCTAGGGTCCCCCAAGGCCCTCTCAGGGGCCCTCAAAATCATAATTATTTGCCAGCCTATGTTATAGACTTGACCTCCACACGTGTTTAACAAATTATAATGTTTAATGTGACAGAAAGAGAAAATGTTTAACAACATTACATTTTAATTTAATAAAAATATATCTAATGTTTCTTCAGGGACCATTCTTTACTTTGGGGAGGGGGGAATGTAGCCCTTGACATTCCACTCTAAAGCCAAGTACAGACCTCAGCCTTGGAAAAAATGGATGTTGATTATTCTAGAGGACTATAGATTATCTGTCTTTTGTGATTACTGATTAAGTATTACTTCTATAGTATTTAAGGTGCTGGCCTAGAAAGCAGGAGACTCTGAGTTTTAGTCCCACCTTCAGCATGAAAGCTGGCCAGGTGACTTTGGGCCAGTCGCTTTTTCTCAGCCCAACCCACTTCACAGGGTTGTTGTGGGGGACATAGGAGGCAGGAGTATTAGGTATGTTCACTGCCTTGAGATAGGTAGATGATAGATACGTATATAGGATTAGGTTGGGATTAAATACTCAGAAACAAACCCCATTCAGCTTAATGAGCTTTCTGCCTGGATAATGCATGTAAGACTGTATCCTAAATTCTATTAGGGGACAACTACGTCATAGATCATGTGAAGTATTCTTGAGTGTAATGGAAATTAGATTCAACAAACTTATTCAATGATAATTTATATTATTTGCTCTTGGTGTAACAAGTTAAAATTCATTCCCAGGTTTTCTGAGTTGGGTCTTTGGCAAATGAAGAAAATATTTCGTACTTGGTTAAGCTGATCTTTGAATAGTCTCCAAATTATGGAATTCAATGAGATCATGTCAGTATAACTGGATAAGTGGTGTTTGTTTAGTTTACCTTTATGCCAATCATTCCAGTACACTTTGAAGAACTAGCCTGAATTTAAACAAAACAACTGACACAAAGGGTGAAATTGTATAAATCATTGCAAACTGCTTATAAGCTGAGTTGTTAAACAAGTTGATGTCACTGATAATAATAGGATTTTGCATAACTGCTACAGGTTAGGGGGAAAAAAAGACTCTTGAGAATCATTTTGGAAACATGAATATTACTAGAATGTGCTTTAGGAAAGGGGAGGAAAGTGTGTAAGAGATTGTTAAATGGCAATGGCATTTTAACACAGATTTACAAGTGCCTGACATTTCCATATGCATTTTACAAATTAATTGAGTTCGTAATGTCGGCTGATAGCCTGGAATTTAGTGTTTAAAATGCTATAAGTACAGACACTGAAGCACAGAAATTATGAAGCACATCATAAGTAAATTGATGGAGCTGTTTTACACGATGTCTGATTTTTGTCACTAAACTGGCTGGCCCTGTCCCGCAGAGTTAAGATATCCATAACTCATCAAACCAAAGCCAAATGATATGGCATATTAAATAAGTGGTTATTCTTAAGAGAGAATATTTTAGGAATAGAATCCTTGCTATGAATGCATATGATCCCAGATTTGGTATCTGGCTTCTCTTTAAAATACCTCAGTTACTTTGGACAGTTTGCACTTAGAGGCAGAGGGAAAATGATCTTCATATGTTGGATGACCTGCAATGAATCATATTTGTGTTCCATTTCATTGCTGTAGTAAGGGAGCCTTTCTGGTCTTACACTTCTCTGTATAAATTAATATCCAGTGATACAAAAGGTGTGTGTATATATATATATATATATATATATATGCCTTCAAATCAGTCTTGACTGCTGGCAACTGGTTTGCCATTGCCTCCTTCCTAGGGCTGAGAGAAAGTGACTGGCCCAAAGTCACCCAGCTGGCTTCATGCCTAAGGTGCAACTAGAACTCATGTTCTCCTGGTTTCTAGTCTGATGCCTTAACCATGTTGGAATGGTGATAATCAAAGCACATATTGTATATCTGGGATCATTTATTCCATACCTATTTCCATGGAGCCATTGGCTAAATGAAAAAAAAAAAAAGATGTAATAGAAAACTAGCTTGAATAATCAAAGAGAAGAGAGAATACAGTCCTGCACATTCGCTTCAATTGTGATGTACTCTGCCCAAAAATGAAGGTAGGGAAAACTGTAGTCTCAAATATACAAATAGGTTAGAAATAATAACAATATGAAATTTAAAAAATATTATGCAGACATGGAAGAAGTTACAATTATATCATCCCGGGAAGTTAGTTTGTATCCATAATTGTATTCCCTATCCCCTAATTGTTTATATGATAGGCTGGCCCAGTTGCTGGCTGGGGAATTCTGGAAACTGAAGTCCATACATCTTAAAGTTGCCAAGGCTGACAAACAGTGGGCTAGACTAAGAAAAAGCGACTGGCTCAGTCAACTGAAATTCTGGCATTTGATGATATAAATACAGTATATGCAGATTATATGGACAAATGTAATAGTGTTATTTTGCTTAAAGGAATTATCAGAATTTGGAGTACGATGTTAGTGAAAATGGACATAAAATACATGCTACATTACATATACTATTGTATGCTTAGTAGTGGAAGTTATTTCCAACTTTGCACAACTTCTAAGTCATTTTTTATTTTTAACACAATGTGAATAAATGTTGATCCTTCCTAATTTGTGGACTCATTTCTGATCTTATGGGTATTCATACCTTGCAAATTGGATCTACAGTACCTTTTCAAAGTGACAAATGACATTTGTTGGATAAGGATGTTGATAACTCTGTGTAACACTTGAGATATTTTTTTTTTAATATTGTTGAAATCTGTGAAAAAGAAATACCTGTTTCCTTTGATGAATAAAATTTAGATGAACCCATAAGAAATCTGTATGCTGTTTTATCTTGTTGGTTGAATTGTAATAAATATTTCTCCTCTGCAAACACTCTGGGACAATAAAATCCATTGAACTATTTTATAATGTACTAAATATCGAGGAAGTTTTATTTTTATTCAGCCTAGCAGAAAGTAGTTACCTATAAAACAATCAGTTTTTATATTCAGATCCTTATTTTGACATTGTAATAATGAGGGGAGACCTGAAACAAATTTGTTTTCTTTGTGCATCTGGATGTTGAATATTTGCCAGACATAGAACTTGAATGCTATTATGGAAGAGTTCAGAATTTTTGGCTCCTTGATCACACGTCATTAATTTGTTTGCTCCAAATACCTTTGCTCAAGATTTCCACTGAGACTGCACTATTTTCTGGATGAAGCAATTTATCTGCATGCACGTATTGAAATATATTCTAGAAATAGGGATATTTGTATCAGTTTGAAAGTCTCTATAAGTACCTAACATGAAGTGCTAATACTCAACTGATCAAATCTAGAACCTAGGCTCTTGGTTCCAAGTATGAAATATGTTCATCATAACAACAGCATTGTTCTCTTTATGATTTTTTGTATAAGTTCTCTGCCATTTTATAAGGGCTTCAAATAGTTCAGTTTCTCTTAATTAGCCAGAACATGTCCACTGTACTTTTGTCATGAATTGCCCCATCAGGTTAACCAAGAAAGAAAGACAGAAAGTTACATACTTAATTAGTTTTAGGATGTGTATCACCAGAAAATCTGACAAACTACTTCTGAATTTTGCTAAGAAAATTACATGGAGAATTGCATAATTACCAGGAATTTAACATGATTTCAGCAAGACTTTTATCTTCATCTGCCTAGAACTATCTTGTCCCTTGAGACATTTAGCTAAAAATGAAAACTATCACTGGTCCAGCCACCCAAAGTTTCTTTGCTTGTTTTTAGCCTGAGTGTGTGCGTTCTACTTTCAAACAAGCTTTGAGACTGAACCTGATTCTCATTCTTCTCTCTTTTACTCACACCTACCTGTTGCCATATCCCAGCACTTTTATTCTATTTTATTCTGGTTCCTACCCCTGCTTATCCCTGATCTTAAATCTCTTAAATCTTGCAGTACGATGAGTTTAACTACAGCAAGTAATATTTAGGTTAAATATTGGTGGAAATAGCTGTTAGAGTTAGAATGAAAGCAAGGGGAAAGGCTGTCAAGAGATGCTGTGAAATCCAGTTCATGGAAGATAATTAAGACCAGGCTGGACACCATCTACAGGAGATTGTTTAGGGATAATGAAGTCTAGCCTGCCAAGAGAACAACTAGATGAGCCACTAGAGAGCTGCTTCGTGCTCAGTGTTTGGCATGTGTGATCTAATTCTTTAAGCTCATCCATCAGTAGAAAAGGAAAGCATTTATAACATTACAATAGAAAAGAATATATTTATTTAAAACATTCACTTGCTCCTAGGAATATTGGCCACTGAGTTTCTTCTTGCAGTGGATATACATAAAGTTGCTGTCTCTCTATAGCGACAGTGGCAGAAGGGAGAAATAGTTCCGTTTGTTATTAAGAAACTGTGTTGCATTCCTTCTCTGAGTTGCAAGGTTTACAGTTGTCAAGAGTGTTAATTGTATACTCTCTGGAATTTCAGGAAGGAGCAAATACTAATTATTTTTTCATATTTACTGAAATTTGTGAAGGGGTAGCAAATTTTACCCATTGTCCTACCATCTGTCTTTCATTCTTTAAGTGGACAGTGTGACCGAAACATATATACTTACAAAAGTACATGTGTATTGCTTTCTTACTGCAGGCAACAAATATGCCTAACACAAAGTATTTCTTCACTTTATCTAATTTATTTAAATAGGGGGAAAAGGGCATTGATGAATCTACTTTAGCCCATTTCCCGTTGTGTGGGGAACAATGTATCTGTCAAGCCATTCCTTCAACTGATTATTCTTTTAGGGCCTTATTATTATTTAAATTCAATGTTTTCTTCTTCTTTTGTTTTAAACACCATTGAAGCTGGCAAAAAACCATGACTCATTTTGTGGTTTTGGTCTGGGTCTGCTACAAGTTCAGGCAGACACACTTTTCTGCTGATCCTTTGGCTGATGAAAAAGCTTTAGGTCTCCTTGGAGACCACTCATGTTCAATCCTGCACTCAACCCATCATTACTGGTCCCCAGCTGAGAGTCCTCCTTGAGCCATTTTCCAATCAGCAGGTTCTGACTAAACTACCTGGTAGCAGATCTCAATTACTGTACTAAGACGAGATAGGGAGAAAGAGTCCTGCTGTTTATAGCTGATTCACCAGCACCACTTCCTGATCACACAGGGATTTGAAGCTGGGCCCTTTCATTTCTCCATAGAGGGATGGACACAAATCTAATGCCCTGTCCACCAACTGGACTTGAAAACAACAGTTCTTCCTGTGAAACATTGCATGTTTTTAGAGTCAATTCACAGCATCTTCCAAATGCACCTCAGCTACAAATAGAACGTTTTCACTTCTTTTTCTTAGGGTAGTATTAGTGCCCTAAAAGCGTCATGGCCCCACTCCCCCACCCAATCTCCCCCACCCAACTCACTTTTCTCACCTATCTTTGTATAACTAGTAACATCAATTGGTCCTCTAAAGCTATGGAATCAACCCTGTATGAGTATGAAAAATTGTATCTATGAAATAAAATGTGAATGAAATAGATTGTACAAATTTGGTAGTATGGTAATAAATCTTGTGGTGAATGGTAAGGAAAAACATGAGTGCAAAAGCAAATTGAATGATTGCAAATGATATGGGTCTTTTCAAAGCCAGTGAAGTTGTTCTTAAATAATAATGCATTGAAATCTGTTTATTAATTTCCCAAATGTTTTCTTCTCCTGAGAAAAATGTTTTTCTTTTTCTCTCCTATGTGCTTTAGAATTTCTTCTCGATTTTGTTTGAGGATGTTTTTAAACTCACTTTATTGTTGTAATGTGGCAGAGGGTGCTAATGTTGTTTTGGTCAACCATTTGGTCAACCATTCACATTTCTTGATCTGAATAAAGGTTCATGGGAAAAATTATATCATGATGTCTTTCCTTGGAGAGAATATTGGTACATATGAAAATAAGTAAGTCACACAAAGTAGCTAAAATTAATGTCAAAACCTACTGTTATTTGTTTTTCAAGAATTATCCTGAGACTTTAAGTTAAACAGTAACTTAGCTTGTTTGAAATAATTAAATACACAAACTGCTTACTGTCTTTAGTCATCTTTACCTGTGGTATTTCAAGCACACTGGTTGTAATAATACCTGGTTCAATCCAGCTCTGTTTTCCTTTGGCAGTCATGATTGATCTAACTATGAAATGGAGACAAGATTACTCCTAATTTCTTGACTTGTTTCAACTCATTTTCTGTATCATGACATCTGAGCCTTTTCAGGCAGACTATTGCATAGAATTGACAAGGAAGATATCGAAGTGGTAGATAGTTTCTGCCTTTCTAGGATTAACCATCAACAGTAAAGGAATAGTCAAGAAATTGCACGAGATAAAGTAGCCATGAAGGCCTTGGAAAAGATATTCAAGTGCTGTGATGTGTCTATACCTACAAAGATCAGAATCATGCAAGCCATGGCATTTTGGGTAACGCTTTATGGAAGCAAAAGTTGGACTCTACAGTTGCAGAATGGGAAGAATATTGACACTTTTGACCTTTGGTGTTGGATAAGACTCCTGAGAATACCGTGGACAGCCAAGAAAACAAACTGATGAATCATCGAACAAATCAATCCAGAGTTCTCACTTGAGGCACAAATGATCAGGCTCACATTTTCCTATTTCAGACACATTATGTAAAGATCTAGTTCTCTGGAGAAGGCTCTAATGCTGGGAAAGGTAGAAGGAAAGAGAAGAAGAGGATGACCAGCAACAAGGTGGATGGACTCAATTATAGTGGTAATGGGTGCATCATTGGAAGAGCTGAAGGATAAGGTTAGGAACAAATTGTCATGGAGAAAATTTCTCTATGTGGTCGATAAGAGTCAACCACAACTTGATGGCACCTAATCAATTGCATGCATGCTTTTTATTAAGCTTCTGGCTGCCCAGCAATGATTTTGCATAGAACTATTTTTGAATCAGTACTTAGACAGGAGGATCAAAAACTATGGGAAAAAGGGGGGAAAGCATCCTAACAAGCTGCTGCTGTTGTTACTATTGTTGTTATGATGATTTAAATTTGTTATGGCCAGCCACTCCAAGACTCTGGACAGCTTAGAACATCAGATTTTTGAAAAAAACAATACAAGTTTTTCCTGCCAAACTGAGTGATAATAGTTGAAAATAATAATTTGTGGCATTATTCTAGACCCAAATCCACAATTTCTATGGCTGATTTGTTCTATTGTACAAGCAACCGATGTATGGGAGAAAGCTTCCTTCTCCCTCAAGGTTCTCCACTCACAGTAAATCTTTCCTTCCTTTACCTTGTATATGACATATTGGGTAAAATTAATAACACTGATATTTTGAGGACAGATAATTTTGTAACTTCATGTGCTCCACAGATTTGTTTTTGGCACTTCTACTTCATAATTGACATCAGTTCTAAACTTCTCTAATTGTCTTTATTTCTCTACCTCCCTGTGGAGTCTTTGGTGTGGTGGTTTGAGAAGGCATATGACAGTTCTTGGTTAAAGAGCCCTCACTGCCTGATATAACCATTTCCATAGAAAGATAATGATAGTGAAATCGGTGGTGCCTTCCAGTAAAGTGGAAGGCTATGCCACTGTGCCTCATAGCCATTTAATAAATAGAACAAGAATGGAAGAACTGTTTTTATGTCCACACATATCAGGTTTGATTTTGTTCTTTTGTCCAGAGGCTGTTGGGCTCTGGAGGGCTGGCTATTTTCCACAAACATAGTAGACAGTGCTTATTGATGCAAAGTCACATTCACTTAGCACAGTTTTGAAAGCACAGTAAGCCTTCGCACACTTTCTCTTTCTGTCTCACTTTCTTCTCTTTGCAGGAAGCTTACTTTCCCCCCTCCCGCTCCCTGAAAAGATGTAGCACAACCTTTTAGATGTAAGAAACAGAGAAAGGGGGAGGTATAGGGAGAAGGTTCTCCTAGGAATAATTGGCTCAATTTCCTCCCTTTTCATAAATCGCACAGCTGTGCAAAGCAAGTATTTTTATGTTATTTCTTATTTGCATAATGACAATATTTCACTGTTTTCCTGGACAGAGGAAAAAAAAAAAAAGAATTACGAGGAATGAGATGAGACATAATAGGGTGAGAAAATTAAAATGAGAAGCAATGTGGAAGTTATGCTAGGAAAGGAGTGGGGGAAAATGAAAGCAAGGGTCCCTGGTCCTTCAAATGCTGTGCTAGTGTAAACCCCTCTCAGAAGAAGGAAAGCTTTTGCAAAATGATTGTTGTTGTTTTTTGCCAAAGAGGCAAAGACTAAGGGCTGGACAGAAGGAAAGAAGAAATAGTTTCAATAAGGAAATGAAAATTTACTTATTTATTTATAAGTAAATGGTCAATTGAATTATGTGCTCCATTTAGGGTCCTTTTTTTAGTGTTTACTTCAATGTGTGGCTACCATATATGCAAATATTCCATCAACAAAGCTTCATATGGATCTTATAGCATTTTCAGAAAATATGCAGGATTGGGCTGACATGACTGTTGAACTATAATGGAAATGCAGCTTTTTGGAATTTTATCCAAGACTGCCACCAGCCACCTGCATGCTGAAAAATTATTAATTTTTGACTCACATGGGACTCATCATCAGCCACAATGAGCAAACAATTACTTCTTAGCCAAAGAAAGAACAACTGACATCCCAATGCAAATATTCTGATTAAGTACAGAAAAATATTGGCTTAATCATAAATACTCCTACTTATTCTTATTTGTGTGATATCTCACACACCCACCCACACAGAGACACATTATTATCAGCCTGAATCAATCCACTGCAGGATAAAGAGTTTTCATTATGGACTGTAATTTATTTACCAATGTGGGTTGGTAGATAAATGTTTTTTGACATCCAAGTCTAGGGCCGAGAGAGAATGTCTGGCCCAAAGTCACCCAGCTGGTTTCCATGCCTAAGGAAGCAACAGAACTTGGATCTCCCCACTCATATGTCTCACTGGTTCCCATTTTTATCTCTCTCATCCATCAGGTACTTATAGATTGCTGTAATGAACCATAGCATGAACAGCATGTGTAAAAACAGAGAAACGACTTTAAGGTGCCTGATCCATGTTGATCACATAAAAAACCAAAAGTAATAAAGAAACATGAACTAAACATGTATCAACAAACAAAGGTCCAACTGATTTATACAGTAGAAACTGCTATTTGACTGTGATCCAGGGAATGAAAACAACTTATGTTATAGAACAAACACCAACAATTACTGTACAATACATACAACTTTTTAAACAGAATGGATGTATGGGTGTATGTGTGTGCACACGTGTGTGGAGCTACAGTCAAAGATATATTTTGGAACTTTGTCCCAAAAACAGCTTACCAACATCTTTTGCTTCCACTGAGAGTTTGAAATTTGTTTGCCCTGTATTTTTCAAACAGAGCAGAACAAGACCAAAAGACCCCCCAGGGCTAAGCTAAGTTTTATTACAGCAAATTAAAAAAAAAGGTCTCTTTGGGGCATTTCAAATGACAGGATCCTCCAGTAATACATGATATATCAATCTGAAAAACATACATGAAATGAAACACTGCTAGCTCAACATTTTTATACTCATTAAAATACAGTGAAATACTGGTTGAATAGGTCCCATTTAGCAGACTTACGCAGATGCAATGGACCAAATTTCTGTCTGGACATCCTCCCACCACCTAAGACAGATAGGTCTGATGCATCTGAAGTAGTTTAGATGGGGCAGTTATATTAACATAAATTTAACATTAATTTGACATATTTATCCATAGCTGGATAAAATTGCATCATTTGCAAGGTATCATTTGCAATTAATTAAATACATAATGAATTGATTTTGAATGAATTGATCAATATGTTAATTATTTCTTTTATTCATTTCATATAGAGCATGTATATGGCTACCCAACTTGCATAAATGTGACTCTGGCTGGCGTACATCAATAAAAATATCCCAAAATTCAGGTACAATGAAAACAACAAAAGACAATTGGGAACACTTAATATGCACTACACCTCACAAGATGGGATCTCCTATCATCCCCAATGCCTGTGGGAAGAACTAGTTTTTTTAATGACTTTCTAAAACCAACAGGGTCAGGGCCAACCATTTGTTTGGTGGTGGGGAAGAAATCATTCTGGAGGGCAGGTGCTGCTTCAGGGAAGGGACCTGAAGTATACCTATCTTACTAGATCATAAGGACAGGCAGATACAACCAGAGAAAGGTGGTTCTGCAAATAATCTGGTCCTGTGCCATATAGGATTTTATAGCATATTAAACATCTATCTGTCATCTATATCTATCTATCATCTATCTGTCATCATATTTATATGGCCACCCATCTCATAACACTTGAGAATATAGTGTCCCCATTTCAAAATCTATTTCTTAAAGGTCAAACTATGTATTTCCCAAAATCAGCTGACCTTTAAAAACAATGGTAGCATAGTGGTAATGAATGGCCATTTGGTTTTTTATTTATTAAATCAATGGCTAATATCGTACCAGCTCTCAAGTATTAAATACAGCTACTGTATATTTCTTAAAGTTGGAAGGGGTATGTGGTTTCAGTGATGGTTTAGGTAAAGGATCCCCTCAAATCTGTTTTGGGAAGCCGTGTGGCCCCTCACTAACAGTAAGAAGTGTCCACATTTCTTCACTTTGTCAAAGCTCCTCCTTAAGATTCTTTGGCAGTTGTAAAAAACAGAAAATGCATATGTGGAAGCCTCTTATAGCTTGTGAACATTTCTCCTCTTGTCCTTCTGCAGTGTTTGGAGAAGCAGGAAGAGGATTCTGGGTAAGTGTGGCAAATGAGCAAAAGTGTTTCCTGGTTTTGCAAGTAATGGAGGTAAAAGAAGATAGAAAGACATCAAAGTCTTGTGAAATGCTCTTTTTCTTTGCCTTGACAAACAGAATCATGTTGCCTGCATGGCACAAAGCTCTTAAAGGCAAATTTAAATGGTCTTGTGCAGGCTTAGTATTAAATTGTGTAAGCCTAGGATCCATTTACCAAAGGATAATTAAATATATGGCCCTGACACACATTTTGCAGATTTATGCCATTAGATGTCCATCATGGACATCTAATACATGGGGGGAAAAATACAGTGTAAAAACACTTGCCTACATGCACTAGCATGAATGTTATATATACCAAATCCAATGCTTGTCTCATAAAATGCATATGGGAAAAAGGAGAAAGGCATCAGAGAACAGGAAAAAGAGAAAAACAATAACAGTCCCAGTTTAACTATCTTGGGCCATGAAACAAGATACAGGTCAAAATGAGAAAATTGTCTTTGGAAAATAAATGCATCTTGTAATTACATAGAAGGAAAATGGGCTTTGTTGAAATGAAAGAGCAGAGATAGTGTTGGGGATTTAAATTCTGCAGGAGCTCTTTTCAGAGGAGGTGCTTCTGAACATAAGTGGATTGCTGAAAGAACACTGAGCAATTAAGTAGCAGAACATCCCATTAAAAATAATAAAATGCTTATAATACCATTTCTTGGATGCAGAGTCTGAGCTTAGCCAAGCCCTCAATGAATGCTAACTGACAGTTATTGTATTTGATGAAAAAGGTGGATTTATTAAGAAATATATGAGAATAGAAAAGCCTCTCTTCCACCTAAACTACATCTTGAAGAGAGGGAAGCATAAGAGAAAGGGGGGAGAGGAAGTTCCTTTCTTAAGTTCAGAAACTCATTTAATTAACAGAAGGCCAGATGTGAACCAAGCACAGGGATGGTATGTGAAGGACCTCTGCCTTATTATTGCTCACCAATTGCCCTAGTGGTCAAGACTGGGTGCAAAGAGGTGATGCAATCTATGACAGAGAGTAGGTTAAAGTGTTTGGTTTCTTAAATGCCAAAGTATTACACTATCTTCTTGCTGGGGATTGCTTTCCAATTCTTTTCACTGAGATTAAATGCACAGTAGCCATGATTATGGCAGCAATGGGAATTGTGGATTCCTGAGGTTCAATTCACTGTGCTATCTATTGCTGTATGGTAACCTCACTATGGAAGTGTAAAACTGGAGCCATTCATTTAAAAGCAAGAAGATTGCCTGTTGTGTCCTATTCAGATTCCATATGGAGGGGAGGATTTCCCCATGAAAGAACAGATGGTGTCAGATACCTACCTGTCTGGGTGGAACTCTTTTACCTGGGAGAATAGCCACAATTTGATACCCTGGAACTTAGGCAGATGGGTGCCTAAAGTTCTGACATACTACACCCTCCCTGCTATGAAGCTAAATTGTGAAACAAAGCAATTCCCTGCTACTTCCCTTCATTCATAGAAGGTGACTTCTGTGCATGCAGAGAAGCTACTCCTTTGAGGTAAGGTCAAAGACAGATTGTGTTTGATCAAGACAGATTAGTCTTGTAGCAATGTTTTTCAAGATAGCAAAATGCTTCTGCTAAGTCTCTGGTAGTTCTTTCCTAAATACTTCAATGAAATAATATTCCTGAATTATGCAGACTTCCTTAATGAATATGATTGGATTTACAGGCCAAGTAATTCTGTACATGGAGACAGAATTGGCCATACATCCTACAATTAGCTTGAGAACAAATCAATGTTCTAGAGTCAACTTACATGTATAGATTTAAACCTTTGAAGCTACTTCTAATTGCTACTCTCATGGATATTTGCGAAAAAGTATTGGGTCACCTTGGGTCATATTGTGCCTTGCTGCAGTTTAATAAAACACCACCACATAAAAACAAACATGTTGTTATATGGGACAGAGAGCAGCAGAGTTTGCAAGAGAAAGAAAGGAAAGTATGAAGAAGGGGCCATGGTAATAGCAGCATCTTATCTAATGCTGCAAGGTATGTTTCACACCACCAGGAATCTCATCATCAGCTATAGATAATGAAGCCATTGGTAGCATTCCATGAAGCTCTCTGACTGATACATTTTCCTGAAATACCAAAATAGCCATAGCTGGATAAAATTAAACAAAACCAAGTCCAACCTTTAAAGCTCATTGCTATGGCATCATGATTAGCTGGCAAACAATGACATTTCCCCATTATATATTACTGCTGTTTCTGATAGCTTTTTCACTCTCCCAAAATATCTGCCAAACAAATGACTGAATACCAACAAAAAACAATATGTTTTTAAGGTTCTGATTTATGGAAAGGCGATTTTTATTTTTCTTTCTTTGATGCAATATTTTATTTGATAACTTTCAGTCAAAGTACATGGATAATATGTGGGAAGGATGAAGCAACTGATGTTATGTTGCTTGTTTTACCAATGCACCTTCTTAGTCAAAGGAAGATCTGTATAAATAGTTAAATGTATTTTCTGCATAAGGTATCGATGTTACACATTCATAGTACAGTACACAAACTTTCTGCAAACATTTTTACTTTAAAAAATCAAGATAAAAATTTTAAAAATACAGAGTTTAACAGTAAAATAATTCAAGAATGCCAGCCACCAAGTCAAAAAGGTGAGTTGTGTAAAATGATTGCATGTGAATAAGATATAAAATCGTTTTAGACATATTGTGTTTACAATTTTTCTACCCAGAATGGCATTTGTACAAAAGTAATTTATTAGAAAAATAGTTTTAATATCACTAAGAAATCGTTTTTCACTGTAAAACATAACATTTTGGCATACTTTGTCCTAATATATGCATTGTTCTATATTTTCACTGTAAATTGCACCATGAAATTCTAAAAAGTGCACATTTTACTGTGCATCTGTATATTGGTTGTTATATCTTTAGGCCTCAATCATCCCTGTGTAGAACTTTATATTAGATATAAAATTTGGTGAATTATATTTTTGGCAAGAACTTGGAGGTCAATTTTCCTTTTGGCTTTTTGCTTTGTAAAGATATTCCTCTTTAAAGAAATATTTGGACAGTAGCAAATCATGGAGAATAGGCAGAGTAACTCAGCAGGCTTAGAACTTTCTCATTACAATGGAAGTAAATATGCATTCGTTAGTTTGTTCCCACTGTGCCTTTCATTTCAATGGCTCTTTTTTTTTCCTTGAAAAACAAAACCCTTTATAGAAATAACTTCATAGGGTTGTACGGAGTCCTTTGTGTTTACAGAAATCTGAAGAAAAAAGCTCTACTTGAAATAAATGTGTAATAGAATCACCTTATTTTGTCAACAGGAATGCATATTTCTGTAGCTACTATTGTTCGGACAAAGAGAAATAAATGATAGGCTGAATAATGAGAAAGTCAGTATAAATTTGGAAATGTTGTGTGGCATACTTTCATTAGCAATTTCCCAAGTTTTGTTTGCTTTTAACACAGATCTGTGTTCAAGAAGCTGGTTCCCTCAAGATTTCTTAAGAAGGATCTCTCCAGGTTCTTTGCAACTTGCTTTAAACAAAGCCTAGCACTTAATTTCCAGCTGAAGTGTGGGGGGAGAACTCTAAGGAGTAAGTTCCCTCTTCATTTCTTGGGCATCCAAGAAGAAAAGTATGAAACCATTAATAGTGAACAGGTAATAATAGCTTTACTATTTGCATTAGAAAAATAACAAGTATGGAGACACACAAACAGTATGGCAACGTGGACAAGGTAACAAAGTCTATGACTTCATTGTCAAAAGCAAGGTGGTGACTGGGGGCGTGCTGCATGAGCACTGATTTTCTGCTCTTATACTGGATGCCAATGGTGAAACTCCGTCAACACGTATGACAGACACAACTGTTGTAGTCCTAACTGGAACAGTAATCTTTCTATAAATAAAATATATAAAGAAGGCACTGCTGTCCAGACTCCTGGTGGGTTCTGGTTGTTCAGTGTGTGGAGGAAAGGCATCTGTGCCATATATTTGTATGTTAAAGCAGAAAACTAAAATAATAACTTCCATGTCACTACAGCCATTTTAGTAGCCTACTTTAGAAAATTCTACTTTAGAGCATATACAGTAGCAGACCACTTCTGGGTGTATTAAGAGTAGTCTCCATTAGAGTCTATACAATAATCTACTCAGAAATAGCAATTTTGCAAATGATGAAAATATATTTGTCCATCACCATAATAGAAGCTTCAGGGCACAAGAGTGGCAGTTTTTAAAATAAGTGTCCCCTGTTCAGAAGTGTTCAGATCAATTAAATAAGACTATGACAAAATCCCTTTTCTGATATATTTTTAATGCATTGTGTTTAAGAATTCCCAGAGCCACTCTGCAATTTAATAAAAATGATCTGATCCTCTGGTAAGTAGCAGCATTTCCCAGGTGAAATAATAAGATAAAACAAAATTATGAAAACAAGGAAAATATCTTCTATAGTTTTCCAATATTAAATTGAACCAAATTGGTTACAACCTGTAGAGATGAAACATTTCTCATTCTGGTTTAATGCTAAACCAAAAGTGGCTGATGTTGAGCAATGCCAAAAGTTCTTTTATAAAATTGAAATCCATGGGCTTTAAAACAAAACATTTGACATTAAGTCCTGTTAATATCAGCATGACCATGAAATACTTAAATATTTTCTAATTTCTGCCAAGAACATCAACTTCTGCTAGAAGGAAACTATTCTGAATGTTTGTAATTGTGTTAGCTAATTTGAGTACCTTTTTAGTAGAAAAGAAGTTTAAAGTATTTAGAATAAAAGGAAGGAGGGAAAGAAAAAAGTCTATATATCTTATTGAACTTTCTTCCCTCTCACATTTTCATTTGGTAAACATACTATGATTTTCTTTTCCAGAGAACCTGGAAATATTTTCAATGATTAATTAGCAGAATCTACTAAAAATAGGTCTCTGATATATTCTGGGCAGAAATATAAAGAAAACAAATATCAAAGACTACTTAGTAAACAATCAAACTTCATCATATACTATACCTCTGAGTTTTGTAGAGACCTAGGATTTCTAATCTTTGTGGGAGCTGAGAAAAAGAAATAAAAGAAAGGAAAGGAGAAAAAACTCTCTGTTTAAATAGTTGTATTTGGTAGACTCTGACTATATATATAGTCAGTCAAATTCTCCAAATATATATTCTCCAAGAGATTTAGAGGGCACTTTCACTTTTTGCAGTTTTCACTTCCCCAAATATGGGAAGCTGTCTAAAATTAGTCACAAATAATGGTATCAGCAGTTAACTGTGATGACCCCAAAATGAGGACACAAGTGATAATGTGGCTTTGCATGATGATACACATTTCCTCTTTTTTCTTCCTGGCTTCCTCCCATGGATGTCCACAATTGTCTTTATTTCTTCAGACTTGAAATGTAATAGTGATGACCCCACTCTGAGTTCCTCTCCCCACCCCCCAGTCCTGGTATGTTGCCTCATTGTGGTGGGGGTGTTTGGGGTGGGGGTGTTATTGGAAGGGATGAGCAAAGAATGCTGGGAGTGTACCCCAAGCGTATATATTATTAGCAAGTCATAAAGACCACCCCAGCTAAAGCAAGCAAGCACTTCTATTGGACAGCGGCAATATAGTAAGATGCTGGAGGTAGATGATCACTTTAGTGATAATGACAGACACATCATTTCGTAATGCGTGGGAGAAGGCAATAGTTAACCACTTGTGTACTTTACTGAGAAAGCCACATGCTCACTTAAATACTACATATTACAAAGCAGGCAAATTTAGACATTTGGAATATGGTTTTTAAGAAAGAAGTTATGAGACCAATAAAAAAAATAGTCAAAATGGCTTAAATAAATAGTAGTGATACTCTTTAATGCAGTGTTGTCCAAACTTGGCCACTTTAAGATGAGTGGACTTCAACTCCCAGAATTCCCCAGCCAACCACCCAGCCAGCATCCCACACTGCCCTAACCCATCCTCTTTTTCTTTCTTTACTGGTTTCACATTGTCTTTGACAAAAAGCTTCCACTGTAACTTGCCTATCCCATGCTGAGAGGCCACTTTATTAATTTTTGCCAACATATTGTTCTCCACTTGATTTTTGTTAAAGAATGGACACATGTATGCTTCTTTGAGCTCTGAGGAGGAAACATGAGATATAAATGTGTCAGATAAATAATAAAATAATTAAATCACCAGAAATAGTAGAGCAGTGTTGTCCAAACTTGGCCACTTTAAGATGAATGGACTTCAACTCCCAGAATTCCCCAGCCAGCCACTCATCTTAAAGTGGCCAAGTTTGGACAACACTGCTTTAATGCATAATATAAAATATAAATGCCTAGGCTGTGGTCAGTGGTTGGGAAAACAAATGAAAGGGAAGGGAAGAATGTGCCACTAGAAAGTTTTCCCACAATGTTTTTCTTTATGCTTAGTAGCTGTTTATTTTAATCTACTATCACTATCTAATGTCAACTTTTTTTTTATTTGTAGTTCACTATTTTAACGATAAAAATATCTTTATTTTTTTTTAAAGAGAAAACTACAAGATAAATAAGATATAGACAACAACATAGTGCCATATAATGGACCCCTTGGGTTGGATACTCCTTAACATGCTACTGAGAAAGAGCTGGGGATCTTTTGAGGTACTAATAGTGTTGTGGCTATATTTAAGTCTTCAATTTCTGAGGCTGTTGTGCAGAAAAAGACAGAATTACAATGGGGACATGAGGCATGATGAACAAGAACATAGGAAAGCTCAGCACAGTGAAATATGAAATTAAGTGATTACACATTGACATCTTAAGCATCAGCGAATTAAAATGGACTGGAATTGGATACTTTCAGTCAGAGGATGCCATGTTCAACCTGGCTTTAGAAAAGGCTGGGGAACATGAAACATTATTGCTGATGCAGGCTGGATAATTGAGAAAGATTTAAAAAGGCCAAAAGGAAGTCAGTGTGTGCTTCATTGATTATGCATAGGCCTTCAATTGTGCTGATCATGTCAAGATGTGAAATCTCCATAGAAATTTGAGAATCCCAGAATATCTCATTATTCTAATACAAAACCTATATATGGGTTAGGAAGCCACAGCATGCACAGAACATGGTAAAACAGACCGGTTCCAGGTTGGCAAAGTAATGAAATAAGGCTGTGTACTCTCTCCTTATTTATTCAAACTGTATGCTGCATATATATTAAGGGAGGCTGGATTGGAAAAAGTTGAGCATGGTTTTAAAACTGGAAAAGGCACATTAATAATCTGTGCTATACTGATGATACTACTCAGATAGCTGAAAATGCAAATGATCAGCAAGTTCTAATAATGAGCAAACTATTGACAATGGGTACAGCAACTGACCTTAGAAATGACAATAAAAACATAGAAGTGTTGGATAGCTTCTGCCTTTTAGGATCCACTATTAAAAGCAAAGAAACCAGTAGTCAAGAAATAAGCTGTAGACTAGCACTTGGTAGGGTAGCAATGGAGGTTTTGGAAAAAATATTCAAATGCCATGATGTGTCTATACCTACAAAGATCAGAATCATGCAATGGTATTCCCTTTGATACTCTATAGATATGAAAGCTGGATTTTGAAGAGGCAAGATAAAAAAGAATATTGATGCTTTTGTACTTTGGTATTGAAGAAGATTCTTGAGTATACCATGGATAACCAAGCAAACAAATGCATTATAGAACAAATCAACCCAGAGTTTCTCACTTGAAGCACAAATGACAGGCTCCAATTATTTTACTTAGGGCACATTATGTTAAGATCCAGCTCTCTTGAGAAGACCGTAATTCTGGGAAAAGGGGAAGGAAAGAGAAAAAGAGGATGATCAGCAGAAAGGTGGATGGGCTCAATTACATAGCAGTAGAAGGCATAAAGGACCAGGCTCAAGACAGATCATCCTGGAGAGAGTCTATTTATGAAGTTACTAAGAGTTGACACCAAACTGATGACATATAACCAATCAATCAATCTGAGCTGATGCATGTAGAAAGGAAAGAAAGAAAAGGCAGAAGAATGAAAGAAAACATGAATGATCTGGATGTTTCAATACAGAAGAACATGTAAAAAATGACAAAATAAGTTCACTGCTGTCTTTTTTTCTGGATTACAAAGTAGTAACTGCAAAGTGATCCAGATAGCATTTCCCTTCAAAGACTTGAAGCTAATGAGGTGGGAGGCGAGAATTTCCTCCAATGGGAAAATATGTCACAATGTCTAAAATATACAGTAGAAGCAAACAAATGAAAACTTAACTTTTCAGTGGTTTCAGCTAATACTTAAACAGCCAGAAATAAATTAGTTTAGATCTTCAACACAGCAGTCATCATAGAAAGACAGATGTCTGGAAGCAGCTTTCAAAGTGATGCAGAATCCTCATCTGGAAATGCCCAGAGCTTCATGGCAAGCAAACAATGAGAACTGAGCTGTTCTTATCTTCAGCATGAAAGAATCATTGCCAGCTTGGCAGTTCTCTTTTCTACTTATTATTTTCTAATATGATTCTTTTTTAGTATGCAAACTCTATTTAGCACCCAAGTCTTTTCCGCCTATATCATTTCACACTGTAAGTTTTTTATGCACATGGAACGACAAAGTAGAAGACCCTGCTCTTGATTTATATGCATTCAGTAAACCTGACTTGCCTATTTTCTTACAAAATATATATTATATTCCTATGGTTTACTGAACACGCTGCAGACTACCTGAGTTTATCTATGAAAGATGCTCATCAACTTTAATTGGTGTAATGTAGCAGCTAGGTTGCAAACTGGAGCACAATATTGGGAATAAATTATTTTCATATTGACAGCCATGTACTGGTTGCCATTTATGCATGGTGCCAATATTCATTTTTGAAGCCATGAATGGTTTAGAGCATGGCTGGCTGGAGAATTCTGGAAGTTGGAGTCCTTATGCCTTAAAGTTGCCAAGGTTGAGAAACACTGCTTTAAAGTCTGATTAACTGAGAAACTATGTTTTTTGATGAACCATTCTTGGCATTAGGGCAGCAGAAGATGTGCCCACACTTTCAGAAGTCTGTGTTTTAGGCCCATGGAGCACAGCATCCTTTTGCTTTATGGAAGGCACTCTCTTGGGGAATTATATTTAGCCCTACTCTTCTACTTTTAGGAAAAGAGTTACAACTTCCCTTTTCAGCTAGGTTTTTTGAGATATGTTAATAATTGCAATTGTTTATTTATATTGTTCTAGCCTGTTAACTACTTGGAGTGGTCTCTAAATAGAAGGATGGGGAAAAATGAATAAATCAAGCAATACAATAAATGTGCATAGGTTAGTTACAGAAGGCTTGTCTCATGTTCTATTTTACTACATTCACTCTGTACTTCTCTGGTATGAAAAGGACTATAGAAGGTGTGACGTTTGATCAGAAAATTGTTCTCTGCACAGATGTGAGCATTTGTGAACATCTGAGCAGTCCAAGACTACATGCAAGCACACCTAGAATATGTATAGGTTCAATGACCAACTGCTACTGTAGAAAGAACCTTCTTCATTTGCAAATCAAAGAGCAATGGGAGTCCTGACTGCACAAGACTACTGATTGCAGACTTGCATTTCCAATATAATTTCATTCAGATGCATAGGGCTCAGTGAATATGGCATCCAAATTTCACTACTTTGTTTATGAGCTCTGAAATGGGATGGATGGGAAGACATTGTGCCAGTTTCTCTGAATAGAACTCATTGTTGGGAGTGGGAGAAAAATAAATTTGTCCCATCTATGAAACTTCTGAAAATTCTCCTCTGTGAAATTTCAACTCAGTTAATACTGAATTAAATTATGTTCTTAGTTCATATTCAATCATGAAATAAGCAACTGTCTCAGAGGAGATGGAAGAAGCAAAGATATCGCTCCTTCTTTCAATAATATGAACATTATATTGAAGACAATATTTCCCAGTACTTTCTAATGCAGACTTCCCTAAGCTGAGGTTGTTGAGTATCTTGGACTTCAAATCCCTTAATTGGTTTTTAAGTCCAACACCCAGGAGTTATCAGGTTGGGAAGCCTAATTGAAATGGTGGTTCAGGAAGAACCTTAAAAAGAATGTTCTCAGAAAATGTATATATGTATGTATCTGTGTGTGCATCCATGTGGTGTGTGTGAGAGAGAGAGAAAGAGAAAGAAGAAAGAGAAAGAACTTAACTCCATCTGTTAAGTTCCATTTACATTATTATTAATAATTAATTATTAAAATATATAAAAGCTGTTCTTTCTTCTTAAAAAATATTAGGATACAAGAGACTAATCAAATCGCTCACTCTAAATTAACACCTAAAGTGAAACAACCACTCCCAACAAAACAATTGAAAAAGAGCTAGTAGAACACTGTGACATTTATATGACAGGACAAATAAAATTTAAAAAAAAGTCTGAACTCACTACCAAAAGTAACATTCTGCAAGTGCCTCAAGACCTGGCTATCTGATCAGGCTTCAGGGTCCCAGGGAACCGGGGAGATTTTGTGATGGCTCCCTTACTGTGCTTAACATCATCCTCTCTTGTTCCTTGTGCTTTTTAACAGTTTTTATAGTTTTAATAATGACTGTTTTATATGTATTTATCGGTTTCCTTAACTGAGTGTTGTATGCCACTCAGGGTCACTTTTTTGTGAAATGGGTGGCTATACAAATATGACAAATAAATAAATTAATTAAATGATTGCAACATGAGGAGCCAAATATGCTTCCATGGGAAAGGTAGTCTACACTTAGGGTTTATATATTTGTTGTTCTTCAGTCGTTAAGTCGTGTCCGACTCTTTGTGACCCCATGAACCATATTGCGCCAGGCCTACCTGTCCTTCACTGCCTTCCTGAGTTTGCTCAGTTTCATGCTCATTGCTTCAGTGATGCTATCTAACCATCTCATCCTCTGCCGTCCTCTTCTCCTTTTGCCTTCAATCTTTCCCAGCATCAGGGTTTTTTCCAAAGAGTCCTCTCTTCGCATTAGGTGACCAAAGTATCTGAGCTTGAGCTTCATTATCAATCCTTCCAATGAGCAATCAGGGTTGATTTCCTTTAAGATTGACTGGTTTGACCTCCTAGCAGTCCAGGGGACTCTTAAGAGTTTTCTCCAGCACCACAGTTCAAAGGCATCAATTCTTCGGTGCTCAGCCTTCTTTATGGTCCAGCTCTCACAGCCATACATTACTACTGGAAAAACCATAGCTTTGACTATGCGGATCTTTGTCAACAAGGTGACGTCTCTGCTTTTTAATATGCTGTCTAGGTTTGCCATAGCTTTCCTCCCAAGGAGCAAGCGTCTCTTAATTTCATGGCTGCAGTCTCCGTCTGCGGTGATCTTGGAGCCCAAATAAATGAAGTCTGTTACTGCTTCCATTTCTACCCCTTCTATTTGCCAGAAATTGATGGGTCCAGATGCCATGATCTTAGTTTTTTTAATGTTGAGTTTCAAGCCAGCTTTCTCACTCTCCTCTTTCACCCTCATCAAGAGGCTCTTTAGTTCTTCTTCACTTTCTGCCATTAGGGTGGTATCGTCTGCATATCTGAGGTTGTTGATGTTTCTCCCTGCAATCTTAATTCTGGCTTGTGATTCTTCCAGCCTGGCATTTCTCATGATGTACTCTGCATATAGGTTAAATAAGCAGGGTGAGAGTACTCCTTGTCGTACTCCTTTCCCTATTTTGAACCAATCAGTTGTTCCATGACCAGTTCTAACTGTTGCTTCTGGGCCCGCATACAGATTTCTCAGGAGACAGGTAAGATGGTCTGGTACCCCCATCTCTTTAAGAATTTGCCACAGTTTGTTGTGATCCACACAATCAAAGGCTTTTGCATAGTCAATGAAGCAGAAATAGATATTTTTCTGGAACTCTCGTGCTTTCTCCATGATCCAGCGAATGTTGGCAATTTGATCTCTAGTTCCTCTGCCTCTTTGAAACCCAGCTTGTATATCCGGTAGTTCTTGGTTCACGTACTGCTGAAGCCTAGCTTGTAGGATTTTGAGCATAACCTTGCTAGCATGTGAAATGAGTGCAATTGTGCAATAGTTTGATCATTCTTTGGCATTGCCCTTCTTTGGAATTGGAATGTAAACTGACCTTTTCCAATCCCTTGGCCACTGTTGCATTTTCCAAACTTGCTGGCATATTGAGTGCAGCACTTTAACAGCATCATCACCTTCACTGTGTACTCACAAGGAATATGATCTAAGTCATACCTGAGTGGTCTAGTGGTTTTCCCTATGTTCTTCAATTTAAGCCTAAATTTTGCAGTAAGAAGCTCATGATCTGAGCCACAGTCAGCTCCTGGTCTTGTTTTTGCTGTCTGTATAGAGCTTCTCCATCTTTGGCTGCAAAGTATATAATCAATCTGGTTTCGGTATTGACCATCTGGTGATGTCCATGTGTAGAGTTGTCTCTTGTGTTGTTGGAAAAGAGTGTTTGCTATGACTAGCTTGTTCTCTTGACAGAACTCTATTAGCCTTTGCCCTGCTTCATTTTGTGCTCCAAGGCCAAACTTGCCTGTTATTCCGATTACTCCTTGACTTCCTACTTTAGCATTCCAATCCCCTATGATGAAAAGGACATCTTTTTTTGGTGCTAGTTCTAGAAGGTGTTGTAGGTCTTCATAGAAGTGGTCAGCTTCAGCTTCTTCAGCATCAGTGGTTGGGGCATAGACTTGGATTACTGTGATGTTGGATGGTTTGCCTTGGATTCACACTGAGATCATTCTGTCGTTTTTGAGGTTGTACCCCATTACTGCCTTTCCCACTCTCTTATTGACTATGAGGGCTACTCCATTTCTTCTAAAGGTTTCTTGCCCACAGTAGTAGATATAATGGTCATCTGAATTAAATTCACCCATTCCTGTCCATTTCAATTCGCTGATTCCCAAGATGTCAATGTTCAATCTTGTCATCTCATGTTTGACCACATCCAGCTTGCCTTGGTTCATAGATCTTACATTCCAGGTACCTATACAATATTGTTCTTTACAGCATCGGACCTTCTTTTCACTTCCAGATACGTCCACAGCTGAACGTCCTTTTGGCTTTGGCCCAGCCGCTTCACTCTTTCTGGAGCTACTTGGAATTGCCCTCTGCTCTTCCCCAGTAGCATATTGGACACCTTCCGACCTGAGTGGCTCATCTTCTGGTGTCATATCTTTTAGTGTTTTGACATTGTCCATGGGGTTTTCTTGGCAAGGATACTGGAGTGGGTTGCCATTTCCTTCTTTAGTGGACCACATTTTGTCAGAACTCTCTGTCATGACCTGTCCATCTTGGGTGGCCCTGCATAGCTCATGGCTTCACTGAGTTACGCAAGCCCCTTCGCCACAACAAGGCAGTGATCCATGAAGGGGGTTTATATATATATGTATGTGTGTGTGTATGTGTGTGTGTGTTTTATTAAAGATTTTTGCAGAACATAAAAAATAACACAAACTAATAAAGAGTAAAAAGAACAAAGAAAAAAAGAAGAAAGAAGTAAGAAAAAGTATAAAAAGAGAGAACCAAAAGAAAAAGAAAGAAGCTTCCAATTTTTTCTGCAGCAAATATAATTACAAAATTAATTCTTACTCTATCATTATGAAGAAAAGCTCTTTTTTCTATTATCCATGTTTTTCTAGTCATCAAAATCACAAATCATAAGTACATTTTTTCCCCCATTTCATGGGAAAAGTCTATAAGGGGTTTTCAGTCAGCCATAAATGTAGATATTATTTTTTTTCTAATCAAGGAGGTTAATTTAGCCATCTCTGCAAGTTCCATCATCTTCACCAGCCATTCCTCCATTGTGAGTAGTGTCGAACTTTTCACTTTTGAGCAAATAATAGTCTCACTGCAGTTGTCGTATATAAAAACAAAGTTCCATGACTTTTTTCTAATTGCCTGCCATTAGTGCCAAAATAAAAGTCTCTGGTTTCAGTTGCACTTTAACCTTTAAAATCTTCTGAATTCGTGTATGCATTTGTATCCAATTTTTTTTGGTTTTTTACATGTTGACCAAACATGATAAAAAGTTCCTTCATGTTGTTCACATTTCCAGCAAAGATTTGAAGTATCTTTATACATTCTAGACCTTTCTCTGGTGACAAATACCAAGTATACATCATTTTATAAAAATTCTCTTTAAGGCTAGAACATAATGTAAATTTCAATATTTTCAACCACGTATTTTCCCCTTGATCCATTTGTATATTATAGTTGAAATTTATAACCCATTTTAATATACATTCTTTCACTTCTTCTTCTTCTATCTCACATTTCAGCAAAAGTTTATATATTTTAGCAATAACATGGTCATCATTAGTACATAATTCTATTTCAAACTCAGTCTTAACTTTCAAAACAATAAAATCTTTTATCCACTTTAAACCTTTCTGCTAATTGTACATAAGAAAACCACTGACAAGAATATCCTACTGTTGTGAAATCTTCTCTTGATTTCATTTTACAATCCCCTTGAGAAAATTCTAGTACCTCAGGGTTGGTTAACCACTTATGTTTACTTATCATTTCTTGTCTATAGAATGCTTCTTGCACTGAAAGCCACAAAGGGCAAAACCTAAATTTATATTTATTCCATACTCTAAGAATATCCTGTCTGATATAGGAAAGGTAGTCTACCCTTAAGAGCTCCATATAAGAGCAAGCTCTGTGATCTATTTCTGGTACTGTTACTATACTGTACAAGCAAAAGCTTTCCCTGGTTAGGAAAACATCAGTATAGCTGTTCATTGCAGAATATGTATTGCATTTTTGTCCATTCTATAGCTTGGCTCAACTGTTTAAGCCATTTGGCTGTATTCAGTGATACATTATTTCTTGCTTTTGCATTGCACCCATGAAGCAGTCCAAATGCACTCAAAGCAAAACATGTAACTTACCTGGATCCTATCTCTTCAAAGTGTTCTCACAGAGAAGTATTAAAGATTTCAAAACAAAGGAGTCATAGCTATATAAGTATCTGACCCTGTGGATTCTCATTTTAGGAAAAATCAATGCTGATTGCATTTTTACTCCCTCCTAGTTCTATTGTAGGACCTATTAAAAAGCAGAAAACAGATAGTTTTTAGTGCACAAATGAATTCCAAAGTTGCACTGAGTCGATACTGATTAGATTTATAGTTTAAAAACCATTTTTATTGTTTTCGCTAGAGAATTTTCTTCTCGATTATGGTTCTGAACAGATCTATACAATAGGAATTGCTTTAATCTCTTACACTGACAATGCAACTGCTCCCATTCAATGCAATTTAGATCTCCCAAAGCCCAATATTTTTTCCGGTTTCTCACTTACAGAATGCCTCCCCTACAGGTCTGCACTGAATAACAGTGTTCTGGCATTTTGCATATATCCAGTTCCCAGCTGCACACACACCAATCAGTTCCCATTTCCTGACACAATCATTTGCATCCCATGGGATCAGAAGCTCTCATGCTCCAATCTATATACTACTAAAACTCTCCTGTCTTTTTGATTGCTTGTAACTTTCAGTTGGGCAAAATGGTGCATCATAGGGCAACAATTTTTCAACCAAGGTACATCAAATGGGCTAACTTACAGAATGCGTCCAAAATCTGGGACCCTATACCCACGGGATTTAAATTTAGGAAAGTTGTTAATGCTTCAGCATCGCTCCCTGACAGCTTCCCCCAAGTCAATGGGGAAGTAGACAGGAAGTCTAAACTCGATTGTGGGAGGGTATGTCGGTGGGGAAGACTTGCCAGGAAGGGAGGGAGGGATGGAGGGAAGGAGATTTCTGACACTCCCTACCAGCTTCCCACAAAGAAAGTCAATGGGGAAGCCAGCAGGAAGTCGAAAGTTGCTCCCACTCCCACCGCTTTTTTGCCCTCCTGCGGTCATTCTGCTTCTCTGTTTAGGTAAGGAAATATCTCTGAAACGATGACCCAATGAGTCACAGGTTGTCTAGTGAACAATAAAGCTTTATATAAAAGCTGTTTCTCAGCTACTCAGCTTCTACTCTACATAGTCCATTACGGTATTCATGGCCTTTAATTACAGATTACATAGCAAACTAGTTGAATGGTTGAGAAAAGCTTTCCTTTTGGCACCACAGTGTATGTTGCTTACCAAAAATTGCAATGCAAAAAGAACACAAGAGGGGCACATACGCTTGACCCAAGACATCAGCTGCTCTTAAGGTTACACATGTTACGAGACTCAGATGTGTTGCAATTCACAGCCATTACCACTTCTTAAAATCTTTTAGTCTCCTGCTGAGCTGTACCTTGCCACAGGTCAAAACTGCATTATGCATGGTCTGTCTGAATGGACTGAAATCTTTCTCACTCATACATTTTCCTGGTAGACTTGACCTTTTCAATACCATGTTAGCTATTATTACTATTATTTTTAAAGGATTATTACTGCAAGAACCTTTTTTAGGATGTCAAGACTTAAAAATATCATCTGTGATGTATTTGGTTGATACCAGCAGTTTCCCTTGAAATAATAGAGATAAAAAAGAACGAACTAAATATAACACTGTCATAAAGAACAACAAAGATAGAAAAAGATCAATATTTAGATATTTACCTTGGTATATGCATAGATGGTAGACATAAAATGTAAATTACTTCAAGCTTAAAAAGAGCTGAGTTACAAGCATATAAATGCTGCACACACTCAGGTTGCAATCTGCAAGCTACTTACTCAGAATTACTTGTATTGATTTCACTCTGAATAGGTAATTGCAGAATGCTTAATATGGAGGAAACAACCGTGGCATAGCTCCCCCAGCTTTTTTTTTTTTTTTTTTGCATTTTTAAAGCCCTCTGCTACATTAATTGTATCCTATCTTTGCAGTTGAATCACCAATAGTGCAATACAGTTTTGTTTGACATATATCTATTGCCATGTAGTAAAGCATGGGCTATGAAAATCATGGTGTGTTGGGAAGGAAAGAAGGGATAAGTAATAGCCCTGCTGAATTAAGCCAAGGCACTCTGTATGTCACATTATGGCCAGCTTTTGACTTGGGAAGTTGATAGATATAGACAGGTAGATATACTCTATGTTCATTGTCTTCAGGGATGTCCACAGAGTGTGGTCAAAAAAATCAAGATGGCAGTCACAATGGTTTGAAGCTCTGCCGGTTTTCTGCATAGAAAAGGGCTCTGGCTTCTACAGAGCTCAGCATGATCTTTTATAGCCATGTCCAGGCTTGTAGGTGGGGGTCAGGAAGAGATTCTGGACCACCAAGTTAGAGATGCCAGGTAGAACAGAACCAGAGCAGCAATTGGAAAAGAGTGAAAACTTGGGGAGGCGGAGCTGGCGTCGCGGCGGTACGGTGTGCGATCTGGAGCTCCCAAGATCGCAGCTGATATCTCCGATGCTGGACGGTCCCGAAGGACCTAAGCCGTCCCGTAGAGATGGCGACTAGATAGGGCACGTCCTGTTGATCCCAGGGATATCGCAAAATCTCTGGTTGATCCGGGAGAAGTCCCTGAAACCAGCGACGGAGCGGCAGCCATTGAGACTGCAAAAGCCGGGACAGCTCCAAACGGAAGAAGAAAGTGTGTCAACCGGGTGAGATGGACCTTTATTATTCAATTTTGCTTAGAGAACACCCTAAGTAATCCAAAGTGAATTTTTAAAAGTGAAGAAAAGTGGGACTAAGCGGCGAGATTAAGCCTTTGGGAAATTTTTTTTTAGTTATTTAACTTTCCCTTTTTATGGACTTGAATCTGGCAGAGTATGGTTTATTTCATTTTTAAACTCAACTGGACTGGCTTTTCTGTTTGATACTCAATAATTTCTGATTTCAAGCATTAGGACTAAGATTTTTTTTTAGTGTTTTAAGAAGCATATTTCTTTTTCTCTTCTTTTCTCTTTTTTTTTTCTCTCCTCTCTCCCCATCTGGGAAAGAGGAAAAGCGAAGCGAAAGCCAATGAAAGAAAGTAGCACTGCCACCTAGAGGCTTGGATATATATATATATATTGTTTTTTCTACTGTGACTTGTTTTACTCATATTCAAGGACTCTTAAAAAGATAGCGAAGTGCATCACAAACTGTTTATATAGGTGCCACCTGAATAACTATAAACAAGGCAGCGGAGAGTGGATTCTGAAAATGTTTAAGGTGGAAAGCCTGATTTAGTCACAAGAGCCTTGGACATTTAGTGGCAGTAGCGTACTTCTTGCTAGAGCCTTGGTTTTTTTTTCTTTTTGTTTTTTCCTTTTTTTCTTTCTCTCTTTTTGTTCCTTTCTTCCTCTCTACCTTCTCTTCAGCTGGTTTTCTTTTTTTTTTTTAAAAAGAAAAGAAATTTAGCTTTCTTTTCCTCTTCCTTTAATTTTTTTAACTGTATACTATTGGATTAAGGCGGACAAGTGCCTGAAGGTTTTTCCTTTTCCATTCCCTTTTATTTCCAGGTTTTTTTTTATCTCCTTTCTATTGTTTTTCATTCTCATTTCGTGGAATAGTATCTGTGGTTCTTGCCTTGTTCTCTCCCTCTTTTCTTTTTTCTGCAGCTTTAAGCATCAAGATGAGCAAGAAAATAACAGCCCCAATCCCATCAACGTCAGTAGCTTCCTCTTCACCCCCTGGGAGACAACGTTCAATTCAGACAATGATACAATATGAAAAAGAGAAGGAAGTGACATTACAGGCAATTATGCAAGAAATTCAGAAGATTGGAAAGAGGACGGAGAATATTGAGCATAGAATTGAAAAGACAGATGAAAGTATACAACAGATGATGACAAAATATGAGGAGAGATTTAAGAAAATTGAAGATGAAGACATACAAAGAGATAAGAAAATTGGAGATATCGATACTCAACTGAGTGAAGTTGAAAAAGCCAGGAGTGACTTGCTAGGATGGGAAATTGATAAATCAGAATACTATTTGAGATTTCAAAACATAGAGGAAGGAAAAGGTGAAAACCTTGCGGAAATAATGACAGAAATACTGGCAGAAGCATTGGAGATAACCACAGAGAAGATGTCAGATGGGATGGATGAAATTTTTCGTGTCTATACGAGATATGCAATGAGAAATAAACTACCAAGAGAAGTACACATAAGATTTACTAAAAAAACTATTAAGGCACAGATACTCCAGGTGGCAAGAGAGAAAACACTAAAGTACAAAGATAAAGAAATCGTAGTTCTGAAGCAGGTGCCAAGAAAAGTAAGAGATATAAGAAGGCAATATTCATTCCTGACTAAAGAGCTACTTAGAAGAGGAGTAAACTACAGATGGTTGATTCCAGAAGGTCTTCAGTTCACTTGGCAGGAACAAAGACAAAGAGTTGATACAGTCCAAAAAGCAGAGCTATTCTATTCAGAATTCTTTAAAGGAAAGAAGAAGACACACAAAAGGAAGAATCGTTAATTGAGTTTCAAGAAGAAGGTGCAGCAGCAACTGGAAAAGAAAAAGAAGAAAGTGGGGGAGATGGTGTTCCCAGAGAACAACGAGAAGTAAGATCTACTAGAGCAATTAAACCCTCGTATAAAGCCTAACATGGAGGAAAGAAAATTGATTACGATCAATATAAATGGACTTAATCTGGCTATTAAAAGAAGGAAAGTATTTCATAAATTAGAGAAGTTAAAGTTTGATATAATTTGTCTGCAAGAAGTACATATCAAAAAACAACACGAATATTTGTTGCAGCAAAAAAAACTGGGTAAATTATTTACTTCCTTGACACAATGTAAAAAAAGAGGAGTGGTCCTATATATTAGAGATACAATGCCAGCAGAACAAATCTATGCGGATGATGATGGAAGGATTTTGATGGTTGAAATAATAGATAATAATGTTAAAATTCTTTTAATTGCAATTTATGCTCCCAATGACAATCAAGAAGAATTTTATAGGAAATTACATATGAAAATAGCTGAATTGGACTATGTTAACATCTGTATGATGGGAGATTTTAATGGAATAATGAATGATCAATTGGACTATAAAACACAGAAATTGACAAAGAGAACTAGGAAGACATTGCCAAAATCCTTCCTTCGAATGATAGAAGAAATAGACTTGAAAGATGCATGGAGAGAAAGAAATCCAGCAAATAAACAATATACTTTTTATTCAGACAGACATACATCTTGGTCTAGAATTGACATGATATGGATGTCAGCGGACTTATTTGCTAACATTCGAGAAATTGAAATACAAACAAGTACTTGGGCCGACCACAACCCAATGGTAGTTATTTGGAAAGGACAACGGAAGAGATTTAGATGGACTTTAAATAAAAGGATACTAAAAGAAAAAGATTTCAAACAAAAAATAGAGAAAGAACTTACCTTCTTTTTTAATGAAAATAAAAAAGAGGATACATCATTACAGAATCTTTGGGATACAATGAAGGCTTATACAAGAGGTTTAATAACTGATTATACAAGGAAAAGAAACATAACGCAGAAAAAGACTTTTAAACTACTGGAGAATGATCATAAAAAATTGGTTGAAGAGTTACAGAAATCCCCTCAAAAAAAGATATTAAAGCGAAAATGGATCTAATTAAACATAAAATGGGATTAATGGAAAAGGAGGAACTGGCACAAAAAATTAGAAGTGCTAAACAGAATTACTTTGAAGATGCAAATAAACCAGGTAGATGGCTAGCCTATAAACTGAGAAAAGAGAGAGAATCAAAAAGGATTAATCAATTGATAAATGAAGAAGGACAGATCTGCTTTGGTAATGAGGACAAGAAAAAATTATACAAGACTACTATGGAAAATTGTATTATCAAGAGAATGTACAAGAAGAAGAAGTAAGACAATATTTACAGAAAGCGAAATTGCCTCAGATACCTAAAGACATTGAAATAATGTTAGAGGGGAATATAACTATGATGGAATTAACAGAAGCTCTAAAAAAGCAGAATGTCGGGAAAGCCCCGGGTCCAGATGGACTGCCAGTGGAATTTTACAAAACCTTCCAGGACATATTGAGCCTTCAACTATTGGAAGTTATGAATGAGGTTATGACAAAGAAGAGGATACCCCAAACATGGACTGAAGCATATATTACACTTATACCAAAGGAGGACGCTGACCCACAACAGGTTAAAAATTATAGACCTATATCCTTATTAAATTCAGATTATAAAATTTTTGCTTCAATATTGGCAGAAAGACTAAAAAGATATTTGAATAACTTTATCCATGTTGATCAAAACGGATTTTTGCCAAAGAGACAAATTAAAGACAACATGAGAGTAGTTCTCGACACATTGGAATACTATGAGGCACATCCTGAAAAGCAAATGGCCTTGATATTTTTAGATGCACAAAAAGCCTTTGACAACGTGAATTGGCGATTTATGCTACTGCAATTGGAACAAATGGGCTTTGGTAGAAAATTTACCCAAGCCATTGAAACAATATATCACAAGCAGACTGCAAAAATTATGATAAATGGAGATTTAACAGAACAGATAGTCATAACAAAAGGGACGAGACAAGGTTGTCCACTATCGCCCTTGTTGTTTGTCTTAACATTAGAAGTGTTGAACAGGAATATAAGAGAAGAGAAAGAAATAAAAGGAATGAAGATCAAAAAGGAAGAGTACAAATTGCAAGCCTTCGCAGATGACCTAGTATTTATACTAGAGGACCCACTGGAAACAGCACCTAAATTAATTGAAAAGATAGAAGAATATGGAAAAGTAGCAGGATTAAAAATAAACAAAGATAAAACAAAGATATTAACAAAGAATATGTTAGCAAGGCAAAAGAAAGAATTGGAAGAAGTCTTGGAAATACAGGTCACAAACAGGGTTAAATACCTAGGGATATATATTACACCAAGATGTAGTACATTGAAGGAGGATAATTATGTTAAACTTAAACGACAGATTGCAATAGATCTGACAAAATGGGAGAATTTACAATTATCAATGATTGGGAGAATATCCACTATTAAGATGAATATATTGCCTAGGATCTTATATCTATTCCAGACAATTCCAATTCGTTTAGGGAAAGAGTTTTTTGATGATTTAAATAAAATTGTATTGAAATACATCTGGCAGGGTAAAAAGGCAAGAATAAAGCTTAAATTACTACAAGATGCAAGAGTAAGAGGTGGGTTTGCCTTGCCTAACTGGGAATTATACTATCAGGCGACAAATCTGATGTGGGTAAAGGACTGGATAACTTTAAGAAATAATAGACTATTGACCTTAGAGGGACATGACCTGTTGTTGGGCTGGCATGCTTTCTTATGGTATAAGGGAACGAAAACACAGGGCTACTTTAGAAGGCATTATATTCGAGAGGCATTGTTTTTAAACTGGGAGAAGACAAGAAGACAATATTATTTAAAAGTTCCACGATGGATATCCACTATTGAAGCCTTTTCTTATTCAATAACATATAAAAAGGAACAAACAGTTAGATATACTGAGATATTGAATGAAAAGGGTGAACTTAAAACTATACAAGCGTTGGAAGAACAAGGTATAAAAATGAACTGGTTCTCATATTTGCAAATACAATCTAGATTCGATAAAGATTTTGAAGCAGAAGGTATTTATGATGAGCTGACTGTTTTAGACAAAATTTTGATGGGTACTGATGAAAAGGTGATTAAAAAACTTTATGGACATTTACTAGAATTTAAGATGGAGGAAGAACAGGTTAAAGATACAATGATCGCATGGGGGAAAAATTTTGGATACGGAATTGATTTAGAGAAGTGGCAAAAATTATGGTCTCAAAACTATAAAATGACAATGTCAACTGCATATAAAGA